>NC_135311.1:68387104-69587104 GCF_048772815.1 Callospermophilus lateralis | reverse complement strand
GAAGTTCTTTCTAATTTACAGGTGCTGACATCTGTGCCCTAGATGGTTAAGAAGTTAACATCTCCCAACCAAGTGCTCACCAACCCCTACTCCCTCATTCCCAGCCTCTGGAGACACTGTGCTATTCTCTGCATCTATGAAGTTGACTTTTTTTTTTTTTTTTTTTTTTTTTTGTCTTCCACCTCTGAGTGAGAACATGTGGTATTTGTGGAGTGACAATCTTGAAGAGGTTGCACTGGGGGCCAGCTGTCTTCTTGCTAATTGTTGAGTGACAATACCTCTCACAGCATACTCCCTGGCAAAGATTCATTGTGCAATTATCCTGTTTTGCTAATTAAGGACAGAACAAATGGGAATTATTAAATTATTCCATAGAAACAGAGCAGGTGAAGACTAAGTACATCTGCATATAAAGCCCCTCCACTCCTCCATGTAGCACCCCCTACCATTGTTTAGAATGCCTTTAACTTCTCTCTTCCTTTTTCTCATGGTCAATGTATCCAACTAAAAAATAAATTTGGGCTGCTTTCAATACATGAATGAATAATGGAGGCTCTAAGTTTCTAAGCCCTGGAGCATGTAAAATGTTTTCCACTGAAGGCTCTTAAAAGCACATACTATCTAATATCTGCATGGGTTATAAAAAGTTAGAGAGAAGCATTCCTAAAATGTCCAAATTCTGAGCAACATAAATTCTGTTGTCCTTTCTAAAATAAACCATTTTCACAATGCAATTGTCAAAGGGATGCTGCATCATTTTTTGAAAAACTTAGCAACTTAGCAAAATACATCAAAAGACAACCTTCCCCATCCCTTCAAAGGCCTGGCAGGAGCTAACCAGGTAGGGAAGTGTTATGGTTAGATTATGAATGTTCCTGAAGGTCATGTGCTATAGGTGTGGCTACCAGCCTATGGTACTATTGGGAGGTAGTGGAACTGCTAGAAGATGAGGCCTAGGGTAAGGATGTGATATCACTGGGGATGTGCCCTTGAAGGAAATATTGGGATCTACACCAGTTCCTAGTTTTTTTTTTAATCTAATAAAGAAAAATTTTCTTTATCTAATTTGAGAGGTTATCAAAATATGGCCTAGGGGCCAAATATTTTTATAAATAAAGTTTTGTTGGTACATGGACACATCCATTTGATTATATATTTTCTCTGCTTCTGCAGCATGCAGTGTTTGCTTCAGAGCCTATATATCCAGCATAGCCCAAAATATTTCATATCCTGCCCTTTCCAAAAGAAGTTGCCTGACTCCTGATGTAATTTCTTGCCATGTCCATCAATATGGACACATAGTAGAGACTCAACACATGGTGATTTACACTGAACTGAAGCATACACTTGTTTTCAGATAGTGAAAGTCCATCTTTGGTCCTCCTTGTTGAGAGATAAGGTATTACCTTAAAGGTAAAAGACACTTGAGCCATTCATTTATTTATTCATCCATCCTCATTCTTTGAGACTGACCTTAAAACCAAATTGATCTACCCGTCCTGTGATTTTTATAGCTAACTAGGCAAAACATTCATCAGTCTGTTTTCCAAATTTCTGGTTTTCTCTACCAGACGCTTGCAGTTCCACACACATGGCACAGTGCCTAGAATACTGGTAGCCCTTGATAAACATTTTTGGGATGAATTAGGCATTTACCAAGCACTATTTCAAAAGAGTCACAAAATCCGGAAATAATGCTGATTTGAGGATATACTTGCATTCATAAAGATTATGTGGAAGTGCTTTGTAATCTAAAAAGAACTATCCAAATGGAAAATTCTTTTATTGTTTAAAACTTCTCTCTAGGACTAGGGATGTAGTTCAATGGCAGAGCACTGTGGGGTAGTGTATGAAGGTCCTAGATTTGTTCCCCAGCATTGCAAAAATAAACCAATAAAAACTAAAAAACCCAAACCCTTTCTATTTGTGTACATATACTATGTATAAGTATTATTGGTCAGAGGCCTGTCAGGGGTGAGAATATCCCAACAAATAGGATCAGTTGCCCCAGACACCAAACAGACAGACAAGGTCATGGTAAAAAACAGGAAAGAAAACTTCAAGGAAACCTGAATCTATATAGTTACATTGGGAAGGCAAAGTGAAATCCAGCATCTAAGCCCTGTGTTGACAGAGCTTTAGATTTAAATAGAGGAGGTATTGGAGCAGTGGGGAGAGGTATGCATAATTAAGTAGTCTTAATTGAACTGTGGCGGGATCTTGCACTCAGTTCTGGTCCAGAGAAGTCTTTACCACTTAAGGATGCTTCACACGATGCAGGATGGTTGTCTATGAGATCTCAATCCTGGAAATGGGAAGCTCAGTTTCCATGAAACGATTGCTCTGCTCAGGGGGGACATTCTTGGAAAGACTGGAGACTTCTAAGTGCACTCTTTGGGTCTGAAATAGGGTGCTGCAAGTCTCCCTGAAAATCTGGCCTCAGTCTTGAAGGGGGACAAGACAGGTAAATTTAGGACTAATAAATCTTGTACTACTAATTTGTAATGATTAACATTAAAATCATTAAAAATTAACATGAAAAAAACTAGCTCTTTAAGTGATTAACATGCTGATGTGCAGAGCTCATCAGGGACCTGAAGACAAATACAGAATGAAGCCTTCTTCCAAGCTTTAACCTGCCTTTAGTTACCTGGAGTCTTAAGAGTCACTGCTTTTAGCAAAGACAGCCTCTCTAAGTTATGTAAGCTCCTTCAGGGACTAGTAATAAGAAAATGGGTGGAGTGTGGATCAGGTAGACCTGAGTTCAAATTCTGACCATTCTTCATCAGTTTCTAAGGATGAGCTACTTGTTCATACAGACTTACACCAAGAAGGACCTCTTTTTTTTTTTTTTTTTTGTACCAGGGATTGAACCCAGAGGTGCTTAACCACTGAGATACATCCCCAGCACATGTCCCCACACCTCATCCCCCTTCCACCCACCTGTTTCTTGAGACAGGGTCTCACTAACATGCTTAGGGCCTCACTAAGTTGCTGAGATTGGCTTTGAAATTGTGATCCTCCTGCCTTGGCTTCCCTAGCTGCTGGAATTATAGGTGTGTGCTACCATGCCTGTCACCAGGGACCACATTTTTAATAAAGCAATTGAAAAAGAAAATTTATTTGTGTCCCATGAAAAAAAGTCTATACTTATAAATAATCTATGTTTTTTCAAAAAAAAAAAATCCTGAGGAAAAAAAGGCATTGCTATTAGACACTAGAGTGCTAATATCTGAGCATCTTTGAATTTTAACAATGCAGACATTTTAAGGAGTACTTTGTCTCATAGTTTGTCTTCACTGTATGGTGATACAGTGAAGTTATGTGCATTATTTCATTTGGTCACCAAAATATGGAGTAAGGTATTATTAAACATGTCACTCCAGTTAACAAAACTCCATGTATAGAGTAGCAGAGTTATTTAGCAGTTCCAATCCTTGGTATACACCCCAAAGAACTAAAAACAGATATTTAAACAATGATGTTCATAAGAACACTATTTATGATAGCCAAAGGTAGAAAGTCAAATGTCTATGAACTAATGAATGGGAAAGCAAAATGTGATATTCACACAGTGGAATATTTGGCCATAAAAGGAATGAAGAGTTGATATATTCTATAGTCTGGGTGGATTTTGAAAATGTGGTGTTAATGTAAATGAAGTCAGATAAAAATGTGGCATAATTATATCCATATGAAAGATCCAAAGTGGGCAAATCCATTGAGGTAGAAAGCAGATTAATGACTACAGGAACTGGGGGAGAGGAGAGTGAGGAGACTGTTTAATGGGTACAGGGTTTCCATGAAGTATTCTGGAAACAGTGTTGGCTATTATACAGTCATGAATGTACCAATTTCATTGAATTGTGCATGTTTAGATGGTTAAGATGATGAATTTTATATTATGGGTATTTTACCACATGAAAATACAGAAATTCCACTTTATAGATAAGAAAACCAAGTCTCAGACCTTCCCAAGGTCACACAGAGAAACAAGAGTCTGAACTGGGGATGAATCAGATCCATTGCATGTAGCACCGATTAAGCCAATTGGATGCTAAATGTTGAGGACATAGAAGCAGAGGACTCAGTCCTCTCCCTTTTCTCCTCCCCACTAATCCTCCTTTCCTGTGCTGTTTGGAATAGACCAGAAGGTTTCAGTTTGGAATAGACCAGCAGATTTCTGGGGAGGTCTGCCACTCCAATCCACCCCCTTGTCTCCAGTTTTCTGGATGACAAAGTACCGGGCCTGGTCAACTTTATCTTCTAGTGGCTTAGTGAGCCCTTGGTACACAGAGACTCACATTCGTCAGGACTTTGGCCCCAGTTTTCCTGCTAGGATCCATCTCTCCCATGCTCTTCATGACAGCATCTCACCTCAGGTGGCTGAAATAGTCTTCTACTTATTCTCTTGCAAGAACTGAGAAGCTACCTTTGCAATTAGACCACCTGCCGTGAAAGAAATCTGAATGGGCATTCACTCAAAGATGAGGTCCATTGCTCAATGCTGTCTGTCCTAAATTCTTTTGTGGTTCACTCTCCCTTCCTCAAATCTTTTGGTGACTGTTTCTTAATCCTCCTGGATTTCCCCCCTAACAAACTGAACTCCTGAAGCCTTATGAGGTGCTAAATGACCGGAGATCTTTCTTTGGAGACAGACAAAAAGATCAATTGCTCAGTTGAAATACCCAAGGCTTTAACCTCAGATCTCACCTTCCATTCTATCTCAATCCATGTCTCTCTAGTTGAGTCTATGGATTTTCCAGGGCAGGTAGCACCTCTCTTGCACCTGAGCCTCTGGGGCTGTGAAGGAGTCCCCAAGGGAATGAGTAGGGGTGGGGTTGAATGGACTGACAGGCAACCATTCTTCATTTGAAGGTCAAGGAGTCTTTCAATATGTTTGAAAAGCAGAGTCTAGGAGAAGTGTCTTCTTTGTGCTGTGTTCTTTGCTCCCTCTCCCAGACAGTACAGGCACCCTTACCGTCTGTATGTACACACACTACTTTCATCATTTACCCACATACTTCCATTCCTGTAGCCTAGTTTTTACTTTCTAAGAGGAGATGCCGAAGGAAGATGCATTTATAATTCTAGTAATCTAAGTATTGGACCCACAGTAATTATGGGAGAGAATCTAGATACATCTTCACTCAGCGAGATAAGCCAAAATGATCTGATCTGGCCAGATAATGAGCTTACTAATACAGAGACCAAACCTGAGGGGCTTTACAAAAAACTGTCCAAGTAAGTCCTAGCCTTTAATTCATGCTAAAAAGAAGTTTGCCCCTGCATTTATTTATTTCTTAATAGATGTATTGATTTTTACCAATGCTAGGCAGACAGAAACTAAATCTGCTCAGGAGAGTACATAAATTAATTTATTTCCTTCGGACCCAGTAAGAGGTCATTTCTGGAGCTGGGAGAGGGATTCTGCACATCCTCCTTTTCTCCATTCTAGAAGGCCAAAGATCAACCAAGTCCTTTCTCAAGGTGACTTCTTTGCTCTTTCTCAAAATGCCCAGGCCACAAGAGCTCCTATAAACTTCTCTGGTTTCTAAGTGCGAGTTGAGCTGCCCTGAGTACTGCTTAGGCACCTCACACAGTGCATGAAAATTTGATGTGTGCAATAAAGCCTGTCTTGCTTAATGCATTCAGTCTTTTGTCCACAGGAGCTAATATCCTTTTGGGAAATGCCGTGATTTAAGCTGAAATGTTGGAGAAGGGGAGGGCAGAGAGGGAATGTGGGAGTCTTGCCATATAACCCCCTATCTCCAACCACTTAATAACTTGGCTAAAAGCCACAATCAATACCAAGCCATCAGCCGGGCTCCAGCCCCTCGCTGCCTTCCCAATCAATCAACAAGATTTAGTAAGCCACCAGATGGAATCTATGTCACTTAAAAGTGTAGATTCCTAGACCAGTCCAACAGAGACTGATTAATTCCTCCTGGGCACTTTGATTAGCTTCCATTTGGAGAAGAGTAGCCTATTGATAGAGGTTCAGCTGTAAGACCTTCTAAATGTATATCTAGGACAAGCATGAAGTTAGCACATGAGCCACTCATCTCTAAATTTTTTTTTCACCCCAACATAACTCTTCTGTCAATTAATAGTACATTTATTTTTATGGAGTTGTGGTTGAGAGTGAAGAGAGCCATTGGAATTTCTTCATGATGTGCCAAGGTTTTTACATCCATTCTTTTGGTATTTAATCTTACATGAGGTACATTATCATTTTTTTTTACTTATTGGGTATCTATATTTGTGTTTCACTTTTTGTATGAAGAAACTGAGTCAAAGCTGTCTTCCCTCAGTTGAAATCAAGAGTGAGCTCTGTGCAATGAGTCTATGACCTGACCTTCCCAGGACACTATACACATTGCCAAGGATCAGGAAGGAGCTTGTGTACTCTAGAATAAGAACTAACTTCTGCAAACCTCCTCTCCTCTGCAGTGTCTGAATCCAGAATGTGTCTCAGCCACTTCTGGAATTCCTGTTTCATCATTAGCAAAATCTTCTCTAGCCTTTCCCTCTTCTCTGGGTGTCCTCCTTTTCTTCTTGCTCAAATGAGAAAAGTTGGCTGAACACAGTTTTCCCTACAACTCCAAGTATGGCTGTCCTCTCCACCATACCTCTCCCTCACACCCTTGAGTCTCCTGGTTCCTCATTTCTGCCTCCAGGCCTGTCTTCCTTCATTAAAATCCCTGTTTTCATTTTGCATTCCTTGAGCAACCCCTGAGTTCTTTCCTTTTATTTATTGACATTTTTTTGTATCACGAAAGACTATTGCACTCTTTCCAACACCATTCCTGTCTTAATCTTGGTTATTTCCAAATACCCTTGGATCAGTTTCTCAGTTCTTGAATTCCTCTATTCTTTAGAGCTTGACCCACTCTCATGACCTTAACCTAGATCTCATCACCACCAATCATTGCATCTCTATAATCTCTATCTTATGCAACTCTTTCTGACTCCCATCTCCTGTTCTCCAACTCCTTACACCTAACATCCAACTCTAGCAATCCGTCAAGATCGAGGGTCTTTCAATCCACAGCCCATACCATCTTCATGTGGTTGCTTCCATCCTCACCCAGTTAATATTCCACAAGTGAACATTGGTTTTACTTCTGTGTATAGACCCATAACTCCCTTTTGCAGCCCTCTGTGTTTTATCCATCACGTCTACACTCATGCAGCTGAAGATGGCTGGAGGAAAAAGTGAGTCCATAAAGCTAAGCTGTTCTCTTTTGATTCCTGATCACAAACTTAATGCCATATTAATATTATATTTCCCTAGTTCATTTACTTTCCTGTCCCAGATGACTATTTTACTTTCTTCTCTCACCAAAAAAATCTGCCAAATGTTCTCAACCATCCATACTCAGATGACCTTGCTTCTTACATCACTGCAAAAAGGGAAGCAATTCAAAGAGGGTTTTCTCAAGCTCCCACCACCAAATCTATAAACTTACCAGCATATACACTGCATGCACTGCCCCCTGGCCTGTTTTTCTGGATGAACTGTCTATGCTCCCATAAACAAGCCAATCCAGCCCTTGGCCATTCATTCTATGCCTTCTTCTCTTCTCTATGACACCACACCCACCATTCTCCTGACTGTCTTTTACAGCATCAATTCCTGCTTCTCTAGTAACATGCTGTTACTTAACTTATTCCACTTTAAAAAAGCAAAACCTTCTGTTGGCCCCATTTTTCCATCAGCTACTGTCAACTTTCTCTGCTCTATTCTTTTGGATCTTTTGGATCAATTCAACAACTCCATTTCCAACGGAATGATTGGGCCAAATTTTCATTGGAACTAGTTTAGGAGAGAAAGAGAGATGAAAAACTGGTGGCAGTGAGTTGAGATTACTCTTTCAGTGAGTTTGCTATAAAATTTTAGTGAGTTAAAGTCACAGGACAAGAGCCTGGGAACAGCAGGTTTCCATTTATCTGATTCTCACTAGAATTTAGGAGTGTTCACAGGCCAGGAAGGCAGATGAATGTAGTGAGTTTACAGAAGTACATCCCTTCTCTTAAAGAGTTCTGGCCAAGTGAGAGAAATAGAGGTGAACAGAGTGGGTTGATTAAGATGGAGACTTGGTTCCATGCTAACAACCAGACAGGGACTTTGACCTACACTTATCTAACATAGGTCATCAATGTGCAGGAACCCACAACTGTACTTTCTCACATCCCCACACGGTTCCCTTTTAAACCTGAATGCCATCTTCTCAGGTAGACTAGGGTGGGACAGACTGGGCCCTGGGTTGAGATAGAGCAATTTCCTTCATCCGACTCTCAGGACTCCAACCTTGAATTCATATGGCAAGATTGGTTGTGTTTCTTTCCTGGTGCTGTCTCATGGAAGACCAACCAACCAACCAACTCTGCCACAACTTTCATTTCTTGGATTCATGGAATATTCTCCCTTCTAAGGGATGAGACCAGCTGTCTACTCCCATGGGTCTCAATCCTGTTCCTAGCAAAATACAGGGTTATGAGGCAACAACAAAGTGCATTCTGGCGCTCGCTCTCTCTCTCTCTCTCTCTCTCTCTCTCTCTCTCTCTCCAGAAAAATATATTATAATGCAAGAGTGGGGTAATTCCAAGGCTAACTTTGGTGCTTTGATTTAGTTTTAAAAGTAAATTGTTTGCAAATATTGATATTTTAACCACAAATAGTAACTTATTGCTAGCATTCCTTGCTCCACAAAGAATCAGGCTCCTCCATGAAGTTGAAACTACAGTTAAAACAGGCAAATTGCAAGAATCCAACAATTAACTCAAATGGCCAAAAAGGGCTGGGTTGGAACTACGGCAAATTTGATAACATGTATCTGCCTACAGGGGACAAAAGACCTCTTTCCTCCAATTCATTATAATCACTGACTGCTCATTTGTGACCTACTTTGAGCTTTCAAGAGAGCTGAAAATTTAGATTTTAAGGGAAACTTTTTGGTCTTTAAATATTAACAACTAGTTAAAAGTCCTAAAATCTGCTGTGTGTGACAACATATAGCTATAAGCTGAGTTTGACCCCTGCACAGATATCCTGCCAATTCTACTCTACATCCTCAGGATGCCTCCTTCCGGTCTTCCCACTCTCTGTGTCTACCTGGGATCTCACCCACAGCTTCCCAGGTCAATATTTCAACACCATACTCTCACACCAAATTTCTCCTTTGCTCTCTGGGGTACCTCTGATAGGAGGGATTCTATGTTGCCAGGAGGTAGAGAGACATAATAAGAGAATAAAGTTGGTGCCTTTCACAATTTATACTCTAAGGGCTCGCATACCTAATGAAGAACATGGCAGAAGAGTCACAGTGACATTTTGAGAGCACTGTGAAACAAACTCTCAAGAGACTTGTTCAGTTGATAGTGTGAGCTTTGGGGTATCTTGCAATGGGGGTACAGGCTTCATGGTGTTGATGGGTGTGTTGAGAAACTAAAATCTCTGGGCTCTCAACCAAACCTCCATCTGGTCGGAGAATATTCTTTGTAAAAACCACTGTTCAGTGATGGGTGCAGCAAAAAAATATTGTTGAGTGAACACAAGGAAGGAAGGTGGAAATGCAAGAGATAGGAAAGGGGTTCAGAGGACACAAAGTGTTAATGAAAGGTCACCCTGAATGGGAAGCCTTGTGGGTTGGGTGGAGAAGTCTATTTCATTTCTGTGGGTAGTGGGGATTTTGAATAGGAGGTTGAGCTTTCTTCCACACAGAGAAAGGAAGCCAGGATAGAGTTATTGTTATTTTTATACTGCTGGACAACTGGGCAGGCTCCTAATTTTGTTGCAACTAAAGTTTTCCCTCCTATCTGGAGAGAAAGAGTTTTAGTGGCAGTTTTGACTTTTTGAGTCAAAAAAGTAATTTATGAGAAACACGAAACATTTATTTAAGAATGACCATATAATTTAAAGCCCCAAATGACTATATTAGGGGTTTAGTTAATATTATGCCTGCTTTGAAACAGGGAAAAAGAAGCAAAATTGCTGACGTGCCGTCATGCTGAATAGCCAACCAGTGGGTGCTTCTCTTTATCACATTAGACTTTCGTGCTGAGAGTTGCCACAGCTCTCCCAAGTGGATGGGGCTGGGGCCAAATGAATAGAGGGTGTGTGTGTCCCTGCTACTAAACTCAAAGTACAATGCACAGTGGGTCCTTCCTCTTCCACTTACTGGTAGGTACATCTGCAAAAGCCCTAACTGCATACATGCTTGGGCCAAGCCTATGGCCTCCTCACCATCTAGAGAAGAGACTTCAATGTTTCCAGGAAGGCTGGTATTAAAGTTTTTTCTTCTGGTGCAACCCCCTTAGCAATTTGCTGCTTCTGTGAATCCAGTCAGCTTTTGGGGGGGCATCTTCCATGTGCCCCCTAAAATGGTCCTCTAGGTATACCACAGTGAACACAGTGCTGCTGTAGAAGGGAATGGATTTCTTCTCATGAAATGAAAGTGTGCACCCTTCTTTTCAACACCATTGCTGTTTCTTCTACCAGGAAGCGGGGTGGGGGGGGTGTTGACTCCATTAACTGCTAAAACTGGCGAAAGAAGCATTGCCCAGGTAGCTCAGCCTGCTTCTGGCTCCCCTTTTGGATACTGGCTCTTCCTCCTAGTGAATGCTCTGCCTTCCTTCCTCCCTAGGGGGCGGGAAGGCGAATTGGGGTGGGGACCTAAAGTAGACATGGGAGGTAATTTCCATTGTCTGTATGGAGGTAATTATGAGGGAGAAAGAGCTAAGTTTCTTTCTCTTCTCAGACTTTCCACTGATGATGTTGTTGTTCCCATTCGATTTTTGTCTCAGTTGATTTCAATATTGAAAGAGAGAGGGGTGTGATCACTGGTGCCCTTAAATTCTAGCTTCTGTGTACACAAGGAGTCACCGTCTATTGGGGAAGACAAACAAGTGAACTGGTAAGAATCTGGTGAGAAGGGTGATAAGTGTAAAATGCTATGGCAGCTCGTACAAGCACCTTGAACCAGAGCAGGTATGGACTAATAGGAATTAACCAGGCAGTCAGTAGGGTTGGGATGTATGGTGGGAGCAGTGAGCAGGAGGAGATGCTGCTGCAAACATAAGCATGAAGACCAGCTAATGAAGGCCTTTGTGGAGGAGTTTGCATTTTATCTTGAGAATCCTGGAAGCCACCGCCTGGCTTTCAGGAAGGGAGTTAAAGAGAGTGAATTGATGAGTTTTAGAAAGATTGCTCTGATTCTTGATATGGGGAAGAGGTTGGAGGGAGGCAGGTTTGGAAAGAGATTGTTTGAGGAAAGTATTGAAATTACTCCACTCGTCACGTTAGTCTCCAGATCCATCCATTTGCTGGTAAATGTCATAAAGTCATTCTTCAAAGGTCAAGTGTTCTCTCTAAGACACAACAAAGTGGTGGGGAACAGAATTTCAACAAATTAGACCAAAAAAAAGAAGAAAGGCAAGGGAGAGAGCATAGGAATGGGAAAGACAGTGGAATGAACTGGGCACAACTTTCCTATGTTCATATACGAAAATACCACAGGGAATCTCACTGTCACATACCCCAAGACTGAGGTCCTAATTAGAATAAGATATAGTCTGTATTTGTGTAAATATGTCAAAATAGACTCTATTGTTATGTATGACTAAAAAGAGCAAAAAAAAAAAAAAAAAAGAAAGAATTCCAGGTGAGATCATGGTAGTCTGAACTAGGATGCTGGCCTTGTCATGAAAGGAGAGAGTTTTGTGGGGAAAAATGCAACAAGTTGTGAGTAGAAGATGGGGAGTCCCACTCTGCACTACTGAACGTAGATGTCAGTGGGTCATCCAAGTGAGGATGCTTACTTTATAGAGTATGCATCTTAGGAAGAGTTCTGGTTTGGAGGAAATGGGTCTGGGAGGTGTCAGCTTCCTGGAACAGGTGAGATCTCTCAAATGGAAAACTGAGAAGGGGAAGAGAAGAGAGTGAAAGAGAGCTTCCAGGAACATGAGAAAAACACAATATTTAAGTTTCAGGCAGAGGAAAAAGAAAGCATCAGAGTCAGAGAAAATGTGATTGAGGAAATAAAAGGAAAACCAGAAAAGAATGTTCAATTCTGTCTCCAAGGATAATTGGGGGTGCACCGAGGGGTTCTTGGTAAGTACTGAGGGACTGTTTGCATTTTAACATAGCTGGGGGGTGGGGGTTGTGCATGGGTCTCCTTCACCTCAACTGGAAGTCTTAGCATTCTTTTCTGACATTCCTTCATTAATGCTCAACCTTTAGGTCACCCCCTTAAAGATGAAGACCTTCAGAAAGATCTTTTATTAGCTACAAAAATCATCTGATTTGCATAATCCTGCAGTTCAGGACTAAAAGGGCTAATGTTTATGCATGTGGCAAGCAATGCTTCCTCCTCTGAAGGCACTTTATCTCCCTTTGCACTTTCTCTGGACAATCACTGCACATCAGGAACACCTCAAGAGTTTTAAAACACTGCGGATGCTCTGGGTACCACTCTAGTCTGTATTGGAATTGCCAGTGGGTGAAGCACAGGCATTGGCATTTTTAAAATGCTCCCCAGGAGTTTCTAATGGGTGGTCAGATCTCTGAACTACTGATGCAGGCAGTCACAAACCCCATGAGTCATTAACCTTCACCAAGTCAAATAACCAATCTTCTGCAAAGGGGAAAAATCTTACTAATTTGGAGCAGTTGTCAATAGTGTTACAGAAAGTGATGTTTTTCACCCTGGAGTCTTCCAATTGTCAAATAAGCTGAAGCATTCTTTATGGGGATGGACAAACTCAGGCAGGATCAGGACAGTAATGGGTGGACTTGTCTGCTGGGCTCCCTTCAGCCTTTGGCTACATGGGCAGTGTGTCTGCCCTGAAGAGAGTAGAAATGCTACCTAAAGAACCCAGGTAGGGCTGGGTATGGTGGTCCTCTCCTGTAATCCCAGAGACAGGGGAGGCTGAGGCAGGAGGATTGTAAGTTCAAGGCCTGCCCCTGCAATTTAGCAAGACCCTGTCTGAAAATAAATGGGCAGGAGATGTGGTCAATGATAGAGAATCCCTGGGTTCAATCAGATATTGTTAAAAAAAAAAGGTAGAGATTTTAGCACATGCCTGATAGTTAAGTCTCAGGTTCTGCCATGGACCCATGAAGATTCTGCTGGGCCACTATTCCAGGGCTACTTGAGTTCTGGTCCCCATGTTCTTCATCTGGACAGGGGTTGAGCTGAAGTGCTGGGAGTTGGAATCTGCTCCAATAATGGTGAGTTATGTCATAATGGGAGAGGATTTAAGGGCCCACACTAGCCTGTGCAACCTAACCAATTCTAAACTCCTGTGAATCAAAGAGTTATTATGCTCCACTAATGGTCTTGCACCCCCACCTGTGCCCTGCAGTCACTCAAACTTGAGAAACAGACATTCACCTTTCTTTCTTTCTTCTGTTGGCACAGGACATTTTTCACTCTCTGTCCTGTGGGTACCTGTCCAGGTGTGCACTGGAGTCCACAGGCAGTCTTAATGCTTCACAGGACAAGAGGAAAAGCTCCCATTTCCTAAGCTACACCAGCTCTTTCACCCACAGTAGTTGCCAATTTTCTGCTTTTGCAACAACCAAATGAGCTTTGCCCTATGCCCAACACAAGTTGTAATTCATCAAATCCACTCATAGCTTTTTTTCCCCTAGCCTTTTACCCAGACAAAGAATGCAGCAGAGAGGTTATTAAATCCCTTTCTAGGGGTGAAATACAGAGAAAAGCTATGAGAGTCAGTAATGCACTCCAAGAATTTAAGTAAATTTGCTATGCTTGATCTCACTGTTATGAAGCCAAATTTGCCACTCTTTACAAGATAATACACAAAAAATATATTCAGCACACACAGCCCCTGATATCCCCTCCTGTTCCCAACAATAGGAGCTGAGCTTCCTTGCTTTTAGCTCCTATTTTTCTGAATAAGAGGAAATGTATGAACAATCTTCTGTTCCTTCCTCCCTGTGCCTGGAATTTCAACCACATCCTCAGAAGATTTTTCTGTGGTTCTTCTTCATAGTTCAGTGTTTCTACTGGATCATCACATTTATCTGCATTTGATGCTAGAAGAAGTCTCACTTTTAGATACAGTGCATACTTGGACACTGGGTCTGAGAAGTGATTTGCATATAGGTGAAATTAATTGCATGTCTGATAATTTCATCCTTCCTTGTTTGGACATCAAAGAAATCATCATAGTGGCTTTTACTTTTTGAGCATTGTTTAATTTGGCACCTAATGTGTTCCTGGCTCTGCACTGGACACTTTCCTACATTCATGTAACTCTCACAATAATCTTGCAAGACTGATATTATCAGAGTTTACAGAAGATAAAACAGGGCTGAGAGAGATTATATTTCCTGCTCAAGCTCAGAGTTAATGGATTTAATCCCCAGCAACAAAAGGATCATAATTAAAATTCAGTGAATCAATCAATTTGTTCATTTATTTGAAAAGTTCATGTAGAAAGCTAAACAGATAAGAATGCCAGGCAAACTCTGAAAAATAAAAAAAACATTCTAGGGAAAGGGAAGGATGGGTTGGCAGAGCACAGAGCCCTTTTAGGACAGTGAAAATACTGTGTATAATACTATTATGGTGGGTACCATTTCCTCAAACCCACAGGATGTAAAATACCAAGGATGTACTTAATGAAAACTATGGACTTTGTTGGACAATGATGTGTCCGTGTAGGTTCATCAATTGCAACAAATGTACCATTTTGGTGGAGGATGCTGGTAACTAGGGAGGCTGGCTGTGCATGCTTGGGGACAAGGTATACGTGGGACATCTCTGTACTTCCCTTTCCATTTTTCTGGGAGCCTATAATTGCTGTAAAATTAGTCTTTAAAAATTAAGGAGAAAAGAAAACATGACCAAGTGTTGAAATATATTATAAAAACTTAATAATTAAAGCAGCATGGTATTGGCCTTTAATTGATATCAGACCCAAACAATGGAATAGAAGATGGAGTGTGTGTTGGGGAGGGCACCTTAATAGGTGGTTAGGCCCAACAGATGTCCTTTCGAATTAGTCTCTTCCCCCAGAGCTGAGTATCAGCTGTCCTATGGCCAGGCTGGCAGAGGAAGCTGAGGAATTGGATGCTCTGAGAAATCTAAGTCTTGATTTATTCTAACCCTCTCATTTTAGAGATGAGGAAACTGTGATCCAGAGATGGGAAGGGACTTTCTCCATTTCTCATTACTAATCTGTTGAGATGACACTTCAAAGCATAAGTCAATATTCCATTTCTTACATGGCAGGGGATAGCACCTGACCTTCTCCCATTCATAGGAGAATGGGGTCAGCCCACCCTTAGGAGCCAATAACCATACTGTATTTACCAGGCTCCAGAAGATTTGAAAGTAGATGTGTTTTGGTAGGAGCTACTTTTGCACGCTTGTGGTATAGGTTTGTCACATCCACAACCCAAGTGTTCCAATGTCCACCACTCTGGCCTCTGCATTGTGTTGTAAAGACAAAGGGTAGTCAGCCCAGAGGAGTCCTCTTGGAAACCATTCCTGTGTCAGGACAGCTAGCAACTTCTTTATTATACATGAGTAACTGTGAACAACACAAATATCTCCATTAAACCCAAACTGCAGTTTGCCTTTATCTCTATCCCCAAATGTTCATGACTATCCAGTGCCACTAGTTGTGAGGGGAGGTATAAAGGGGGAGGAATCAAAAGTGGAAGGAAAAAGTGGTCCTAACCAGCTGAGATTAAAATATTCAGCTACCCTGGTTGCTGAAAGACCAAAGAAACTGCCCAGAGACACATTATGAAAAATGATTTAGTGGGGAAAACTTGCAAGAGATTGGTTCAGCTCCAAGAAGAGTTCAGTAGTGACAGACTGACAGATACCACCTCTGTCCATCCATGTGCTTTGCCAAGTGGCACCTTGTGTCCCTCACAGCATTTTCTCCAGTGATGGCCCACTGGATGAATGACACATATCTTTCCCGCAGTGCTCTCAGTTCTGCACCTGTCCCCACTCAGAGAAGAGTTTTATATGTGAGGCTGCAGAATCAGTGACACCATCAGCATGAGCTTGCTTAGCTTGCTTGTGTGACCAGCATTTCAAAGAGCAACTGTCCCAGTGTAACATGCAAAGAAGTAGCTTTCTACAGAGAACACTAACTCGCCCTAGTTCACAACTAATGTGCATAAGAGAAATCCAGTGTCCCTCAAGACAACACGTGTCTGGATATTCTGACCCAGGCTTGCTCTCGCTGTTCAGCTAACTTGGCTAGGTTTTTGGGAAACAAAAAGGAACATTTAAGAAATGTTGTTTCACTGTCCCCCTTTTCTTGAAGAATGGTACAAGGTCAGAAGTTCTTGTCAAGGGGAAATTTTGTTCCTCAGGGGACATTTGACAATGGCTGGTGATATTTGGGTTGTGAGAATGAAGTTATGGGGTAATATAGGCATCCTACCAATTGTCCCACAATCCATAGGACAGCCTGTCCCCCACACAATGAAGAATTATCTAGCCAAAAGTTTTAATAGTGCCAAGGCTTATAAACTCTGTATATAGAATATAGATGAAGGGGGAGAATAAAATGTAGTATAAAAGAGATGTAGGAAGGGAATATAGGAAAAGTCACAGTGGGAAACATGCAGAGAACCAGAGACCTGAATTGTATAGGGGGGATTTAAGAGAAAGAATATATATATTTCTACCAGGAAATGTACATTCCTTTATTCAGATCATATTTTGGATAGAAGGGGACTTTTTGTCTTGACTAAGCATTGATGAAAAAACAGATCTTCCACTCACAAAGTTGAAGTCTAATGGAATGAAAGACTGTTCTACAGACTGTCTTCTTCCTGTGAACACTTCATGTCTTGCCTTTCTTCTACTGTTCTTTAGCTTTCTTTGTTTGTCATGGTTTGGATATTATGGAGGTTATGTCTCATGAGAGCTTAGGTATTAGACAATGCAGGAATGTTCAGAGATGAATTGATTATAATCGAATCATAGGAGTGTGACCTCATCAGTGGATTAATCCATTTGATGAATTAACAATCTGAATGGACTACTGGGTGGTAACTGTAGGCAGGTGAGGTGTGGCTGGAAGAATAGGTCACAGAGGGTGTAGTCTTGCAGATTATATTTTGTTCCTGGCTGCTTGCTCTTCCTCTCTGCTTCTCAGCTGCCATGGGCTGAACCACTTTCTTCTACTATTCACTTCCACCATGATCTCTGCCTCCCCTCAGGCCCAGAGCAATGGAGTCAGCTGACTATGGACCAAACCTCTGAAACCATGAGCCCAAATAAGCTCTTACTCCACTGAGTTGTTCTTGTCAGGTATTTTTGATCACAGTGATGTAAAGCTGACAAACACAGAGTTGTAGGACACATTTCTATGGTGACACAACTCTGGCCCCTGCACTGTGTTGTCAACACAAAGGGTAATCAGCACAGAGAACTTTAGGAGTCCTCTTGGAAGCCATGCCTGTGTCAGGACAGCTGGCAACATCTTTATTATACATGAGTAATTGTGAACCACACGAATATCTCCATGAAACCCCAACTGCAGCTTGCTTTTATTTGTATCGCCAAATGTTCATGACTATCCAGTGCCACCAGTTATGAGAGGAGGTATGAAGGAGGAGAAATCAAAAGTGGAAGGAAATAGTGGTCCTAATCAGCTGAGATTGAAATATTTGACTTTTCAAAAATTGATAGTAATAGGTGCTAAAACCCTCCAAGGAGCATGGAGGTGACCTATCTGGGCAAAAGTTGTTGAAGTAAAGGAGTATTTGTGAATATAGGAGGATGGTAGGTTGGACTTCAAGCAAGGCAGTATGGAGCATGCGGGCATAGTCTAAGACCTTGACCCCTTCCTAGGTTTGCACATTTGTCAAAGGTAAAAGAATAAGGTTCCCAGAATTTCTCTTAGCTCTAAGTAGACAGGAATGAAAGGTCCATGAAAGTAGAGTTTGTCAAGATTGTCAGAACCTGGTGGTCTGGCCCCAGAGCCACCAAGGGGGGACATTGAATGTAGATAACAGCCAGAATCCAATGGAAAGAATGAGAAGAGAGAGAGAAAGAGAGCCCAAAGTCAAGCTAAAGCAAATAAGCAGTGTGTTAAGATGCCAGGAATGCTTGAATTTTGGACATTGGATCTGTAAATGCACGGGAAAAAGAAAATACCTCCAGAGATCTCCAAGAACAGCAGAGCTAACGAAAGCTTTAAAAGAAAACAGATTATTACTGCAACACAACTTTGGAAAACTAATGTAGATAAAAAGACCAAGGGGCGGGGGGAGGAAGATAAGCCACCAGAGAAGAAAAAGAAATTAAGAATGGCCCTGTCCATGTCAGACAGGTGGAGTGAAACATCCATGTGATTGTCAGAAGGGAATTTAGGCAATGTCAAAGCCAAATAGGTTAACTGGTCAAAATTTCTAGAGTTCAGATGTTTCTACGTGTTTTACATTGTAAGAGCATAAAGTTTATTTCCACCTATACATATATGAACACCTATACATATATTTTTTTTTAAAGAGAGAGAGAGAGAGAATTTTTTTTTAATATTTATTTTTTAGTTTTCGGTGGACACAACATCTTTGTTTGTATGTGGTGCTGAGGATCGAACCTGGGCCGCACGCATGCCAGGCGAGCGCGCTGCCACTTGAGCCACATCC
Organism: Callospermophilus lateralis; assembly: GCF_048772815.1. Classification (NCBI taxonomy): domain Eukaryota; kingdom Metazoa; phylum Chordata; class Mammalia; order Rodentia; family Sciuridae; genus Callospermophilus; species Callospermophilus lateralis. Next base: position 69,568,446 of record NC_135311.1, on the reverse strand, counting down.
CCGCACCCTATACATATATTTTAAGGATGATTCTTGTTTCTCTTTGTAAATCTTTAAAATGAATTTCTAGAACTTGATCAAAGCTGAGATCTAATAAATATGTTTTTGCGATGAAACTTGTTTTTTTTCCTCCCTGTAAAATAAATGCCATCCTTTGTTATGTTAATGACATAGGCCAGACAAGTTTTCAGGATTATGCTTGGAATAAGTGGCAATGGATTTCTACTTCTTTTGACTATGTTATTTATTATGAAAAATTTAATATATTGTTACCAGAAGTTTTAGGAGTTTTCCTATTGTTGATAATTGTGCTCTATTTTTTGGTTTATGTTTGACTTTTTGTCCCGAGTAAGTTCAAGAGACCCATGGGGGTGGGGTATGGGGAGGAAAGAACCAGGATGTGCTTCAGAATCTACTAGGGGGAGAGTCACACAAGGATCTGGTCTGATAAGGACCATGGAACTAAGTGTCCCCAGGAGAACTTGTTGTCAACCCCTTGGCCACCACTGAGAATACAGACAAAGTAGCAATGATGGCCTCAGTCCCACCAGAGTTGGGCCAGTCACAATAATGACCTCTCCCCTGTTGCTCTCAAGTGTGACTGGCATGGCCACTCCGTGCTCTGGAAGTTAGAGTTGGTTGGGAAGAGCAGAAGGAGCTTACAAAGAGAAATGGCATTATTGTCCTTTTAAAATCGGATTTCATGAGAGTTAATGATCCTGGATTTAATTTTGAAACTCACATAAGAAAGTGAAGACTCCAAATGGATTATATGACTTAACCTGCTCTGGGGAAAACTGGGGAGGGGGGGGCTCAGAGCCAGAAATTAAAGTCATCTCCAAGAAATTAAAGAAGCTACATTTTTTATTTATTTACTTTTTTGCCCATCAGAGCCTGGGATTCTTGAAATATTGATTATAGCCTTTAAATTAGGATTTGAATTAACCACTGCACTGCAGAAATTTCTTAATTAGTGCCTTCACACTGCTCTCCCTGCCTCTGAGCTGAATCCTTTCTGGGAGATTAAGAGGGTTGAGAAGCAAGAAGAGTGATGTTGGAACTTTGGGGGTGTTGGCTCCAGGAGACATGGTGACCCGATACCTCTGGGAGTGGGAACTGCTTTCTGGGGACCAAAGTGAAGACCATTTGGGTCAAAGCCATCACTAGGGATTTGCATTTCCCCACTTTTCGTATAGCATAGCATCTTCCGCTTGGCTTTCATGGGAGATTTTGCAATTTTTTTTTTTTAATCTGCTTGAGAGTCCTACAAAATTCAAATGTGTTGCACAAAGAGCCCTCCAAAAAGCAAAAGGGCACTGAGACTTCAACTCCAGATCTATAGTTTCTCCAGAACTGCTAATAGGTACCAGTTACACTGGGCACTGGGAGGGAACAAGGAAGGCTTCTCTCAGGAGACTCCTGAAGGCAGAATGGGAATCTCTCAGTGAATTCTGGTTCTTAAAGGCCGAAGGGATGTGGATTCAGAAACAGGGAGGACAACACCACACACTGGTTTGGGAATGAGTGTGACTCTTGCCCCAGAGTCAAGAGTCTCTGGTCCACAAACAGAGCTTACATTCTGCTCACTGCCTGGATATCAGAACCTGAAGGAAGGCCGGAGGGACAGATTTATGAATATGCTTCCTAATTTCCTGTTGCCCTGGGGCTCTTGAGGAACTTTTCAGGCAGCCAGAGAGAGTCATATGGAGTTTGAAAGAATCACAGGTTATGTGGGTACAGTGGAACAGAGGCAGGCCACCCTTCCCCTCTGTAAAGAGATGGGTGGAGCTTCTGCGGCCCTGGCATTTGGCTACTGAGAGGGGTGGAGAATACTCAGGCTTTACAAATGAATCTTGAGCAGTGGTATAAGAAAAAAAAAATTAAAAATTGTGTGGGTGTGATTCATGCCTGCGAAGGATTTGTGTGTAGAAGACAGGCTTCTAAGAAAATGGCAGAGAACATCAGTGTGGTGTGCAGGAGAAACTTAGATCAGGGTGGAGACCAAGGGCAGATTCTCAGTTCTGTCCTCTCTTGCTCTGTGAGCAGAGGCCAGTACTATATGTCTTATGACTCTGTTTTCTTATCTGTGTTCAACCTATATTTATTAAGATCTGCTTTGTGCCAAGTCTCTTCACTTCCAGTTACACCCTCTGAGACCCTTTGCAGGCAAATGCTATTTGCTTTGTTCAGAGATTTAACCTGCTCCCCGCTTGATAGTTTCCTGTAGGATCAGTTCTACAAGAATCTTCTCCCTCTCTCTAGGTGCTCAGCAAAAGTCGTGTTTAATCCTTTCTCATCCTTCCTTCTTCTGCAGCCCCAGCCCCGATGCATATCGAATTCCCAGGGGCGGCCTCTGTTCCATCTCTCATGTAGTGGTTTCTCTTCATGCCTTTCCTGAGCCTGTAGGGGACAAAGGGGTCAAACTAATGAAAACCAAATTTTTTATTATCGATTTGCATGATACAGATTTAATCTGCTACTTCTTTCAGGTAACATTTGCCTATTAACAGCAATTTACAGCGCATTGATCCAAACATCAATCTCAAGATGGATTTGATAGTGCTTGAAAACTCATTGATTACAGAGAAGGAATAAAGGGAAGGGAAGTATCAGAGACGAATGGATTTGAGTCTGAGTGATTAAAGAAGCATGACAGTATTAGCAGATATAGGGAATGGAGGAGGAGAACCAAGTCCTTAAAAATTAATTTTTATCACTCCAATAACACATAAATACCATTCTAAATAAAATATGGAAATGTTTGTCATTTCCCGCTCAACCCAACTCACTATTTGGACATGCATCTTTATAGACCTTTCTCTGTACACTGAAGAATTTAGAAGAGTGCCCAACATAGTAAATTGTATATGAGTTAGAAATTATTGTTCTTTTGCATGGCTTCATGAGATTCTACAATAGGGATTGACCAGGGTTTATTATGTATAATAGGGATCTATTATAGTTTAACATTGTCATATTTATACACAGTTGGGTGATTTCCCATTTTTCCATATGTGTAATGATGCATGAAGATCCTGTGCCTGCTTTCTTTATGTGCAAGTATTTCTCCAGGTAGGTAGATGGAGCATTTTCGTATTATTGTCATATTGTCATTTACATGTACCCTCTAAAATGGCAGTGGCCACTGACACAGGAAACCACTGTTTGTGAGAAGAGAATGAATTTGGCTGGGAATATGTTGTTCTGAAGGATCAGCACCTGAAAGACTTGGAGATGTTTGGAGAGAAGGTTTGGGTTTAAGATTGGAGACATGGAGTTCTATCATATCGTGACTCCATATGCTTTCTGAGTTTTGTGGAGGTAGGGGTAGGGGGAGATAGAAGATTAGAGCAACAGATTAAATGTTTAGTCAGGGTGGGAAAAACTTTCACTAGTATGCAGAAAGAGATGAGATATAAGTTCTGTGGGAGAGCCAGGTGTGGTGGTGCACACCTGTAATCCCAGCAGCTTGGGAGGCTGAGACAGAAGGAGTGTGAGTTCAAAGTCAGCCTCAGCAACTTAGCGAGGGCCTAAGCAACTCTGTGAGACCTGTCTCTAAATAAAATACAAAATAGGGCTGGAGATGTGGCTCAGTATTTAAGTGCCCCTGAGTTTAACCCCTGGTACCTAAAAAAAAAAAAAAAAAAAGAGTTCTGAGTGAGGGCAATCAATTCTATTCATCTGTTTTCCATTGCTATAATAAAGTATAAGAGCCTGGGTACTTTATAAAGAGAAGAGGTTTATTTAGCTCACCATTTTGGAAGCTGAAAGACCAGGATCAGGCAGTCCTATCTACTTAACCTCTGGAAAAGGCCTTATGGCAGATGGTATCAAATTAGTGGGAGTTTGTGCAGAAGAGATCACATGGTCAGATATGAAACCAAAGGAAGATTCAGGGGTCAGGCTGGCTCTTTTAAAATAACTTACTCTTGAGCAAATTAACTCACTCTGAGAGAACAGCATTAAACCCTTCCAGGATGATATTCCCAAAGATCTAATCAGCTCTCAGTAGACCCTACTTTCAAAGGTTCTACCACTGCTTAATGTACAGCCACACTGGGGACCAAGCCTGTAGCCCATGAGTCCTGGAAGGACAAATCTCATCTAAACCACAGCACTAATGGTCTGTTTCAGTCAGTGTTTTCATTGCTGTGGCCAAAACACCTGACAAGAACAATTAGGGGGGGGCAGAGTTTATTGGGAGCTCATGGTTTCAGAGGTTCAGTTCACGGTTGGCCAAGTCCATTGCTCTGGGCCCGGGTAAGGCAGAACAGTGGGGCAAAGTGTATGGTATGGGATACCAGGACAGGACATGGCATTTGGGAAGCAGAGAGAGAGCTCAGCTCACCAGGGACAAAATATCAACCCCAAAGCCATGCCTCCAGTGACCTATCACCTCCAGCCACCAAGTTACCACTCAGCTAATCCCTATCCGTGATTGATCCACTAACTGCCCAGTGGATTAATCCACTAATAGTGTTACAACTCTCCTCATCTAATCCTTTTACCTCTGAACCTTCTTGCACTGCCTCACACCTGAGCTCTTGGGGGGACACCTCATATCTAAACCATCACATGGTCTGGGCTTACTGAGACTAAGTAAGTTCCCAGGATGTGGAATTTTCCATGCTAAAATGGGGAAAGTCCCAGGCCAACTTAAATGAGTTGGTACTCTACTGGATGGAAGAATCAACTTCAAAGAAGAGGGCACTGTTTCTTTTAGGATTATCAGAAAAGAGGCCCAAATCAAGCAACTTGTGAACAACTCGTAAATGCGGAGATTGGAGGGAACAAGGTTTAGTTTCTTGGCTAGATAAAGTTTTGAAGGCTAGGATAGGGCTCAAGTTCAAGCACTGTGTGCTAATTTGGTTATAAGCAACAGAAGATGGTTCTGGCTAACTCTAGCAAAAGTGAATGAATGTATTTTGAGATCATTAAAGAATCCCAGAAGGAGGTCAAACTGGAGAGCTGGCTTTGCTACACCATCAGTTTGGAAGCAGAAATCCAGTTACCATGACATGGTAAGGACACCCTGGTCAAAACAGTGGTCCAAGGATGCCCTGGGATTGTCAGTACTTTGAGGCAGGAAGAGAGGACCCAGCTGGCCTCACCCAATACCTGACCAGGAGAGAGTGGGCATCCTGATTATGGACCCATATCACGAAGCTCAAGGGGACTCTCTGAATGGAAATTGAGGTGTGTGAAGAAGTAGAAATGGATAATAATCGAAGACATCAACAAATTTCCACCATTAATCTCTAAAGACCAGAATTTCCTTCCTGGATACTCTCTGTGTCTCATGTATGTATTCATGTGTGTGTGAACACACACAGACATATTCGGGACATAGTAGGGGCTCAGTACGATTTTGTTGGTATATAAATGGGTGAATACTCTTACAGAAGCAGACACACTCCAATTAGCAGCCAGCAGGATGAGCTATTATTATTCCCATGCAAACGAGGGGAAAAACCACAGCCCAAGCAAAGCCATAGTCTCTGTCTCCACACCAGGCTGGTTCCATCAGAGGGCAAAGAAAATGCCCCAGACTTGCTGACATAAATCTGCCCCATAGATATGGGTCACTTTATATAACTGACATCTTCCTAAGAAGTTGTCCTTAAGCCTGTTTTTTGGAAAGAGTCAAATTTTAGATTCAGTAAGAGAACATACATTTCATAAGAATATTACAGTAATTTTTTAATATTCTATAAGTCATTTAACAAATCTGATTTTAAAAAAATAGGTTGGATTCACTTAAAGCAGAATAAACCCCTTTTGGGGGCAGATAGGCTCATTTAAGTTTTTTTTTTTTTTTAAGCCCTTTCCATCTTATATGAAATTTTACATTCACACAACTCCACTAATTGCTGACAAAGTTTTCCTGCAGAGAGGCCCTGAAGGACCACTTTGGAAACTCTCTGAAACCGATTGATAATTGTTGGTATCCATCTTTATTCCAACGGTGAATGTGCTGAAGTCCTTAAAATCAGTTTGTTCCTCTAATTCCCTTAAATAGGATTTATGCAATTTATTGTACTTCACAGATCTTTTTGTGTTAGGCAATGTAAGCACAAACTTTACTCCCAACACAGGGTGCTGATAAATAAAGTGTAGGTATTTTTTCAATTAGTAATCCACGAGAGCTCTTAACTCTGCAGCCATGGGCTAGGGACTCCTGAGGCTGAGCTGGGTTGATCCACCTATGAAAGGGTCAGGGTCTGAAGTCCAGCTTCCTTTGGCTAGAGATTCATCTATCTTTTTTCGGTATGTCAGAGTCTGTTTCTGCTAAAGATGAGCGCTCTCTCTCTCTCTCTCTCTCTCTCTCTCTCTCCCCACACACACACCTTTTTCTTTTCTTTTTCTCCTGGTTTGAACCCAGGAAAACTTAAGCACTGAGCCATATCTCCAGCCCTTTTTAATTTTTTATTTGAGACAGAGTCTGGCTTTGAGTTGCTTAGGGCCTCACTAAGTTGCTGAGACTGGCCTCAAACCTGCAATTCTCTTGCCTCAGCCCCCCAAACTGTTGGGATTTCAGGCATGTGCCACTGCGCCCAGCTCTATCCTGCACTTTGTATGTGCAGATGGGCTTTTTCCTGATTGCAGCCTGCATTTCTTCTGATATGACAATGCTTAACTTCACAATCCCCCAGTAAGTAGGACTGAAGTCATTTGTCTTATCTTTCATTATTTGTTATTGGGGATCACACTTGGATCCAGGAAATAGTTCAGGCATCAAGAATTAAATATTGCTAGTGCTTACAATTAGATGCTTTAAGATACCTGGAGCTGCTTAAAAGACCCACAATAAATGAAATTTTCTGGATAGGGTTTTTAAGGTAAATATCTTCAAATTTGGGGTACAGATCCAATATAATCCTTTGTGAAAAATTCATTTCTGGTGGTTGGTTTTGAGGTGTCCCATTACTTACAATGGCTGGCCAAGGGACCCACAAAACCTTAATGACTCTCCATTCAACCTGGTTTCTGCTTGTCATTTGTCATCCCAGAGGCCACAGGGGCCAGGCCTATTTAGCAGAAAGAGATCTCATTACCAGCGACACTGCTGACAGCTGAACTCAGAGAGAGCAAATACCTTGCAAAAATGCTACTATTGCTCCCACCAGAGCATTTACCAAGCATCACATGACATTCTTTCTTGATGAACCCACATGTGACCTTGCAAACTCCAGCTACAGTAAGCCCCCACTGATTAAGGAGGGCCTGTGTTTTGAAACCTAATGAAAAAAAAAAAACATGATTTGGATTTGTAGGAGCTTAGGAAAAGAATTCCCATATTTGGCAAAAGATAGGTGCTGATGACCTTGGCTATGACTTTGAATTCTAAGCACCGATGATTCTATAGCTGGATGGGGAGCAACATCAGTGTTGGCCTCCATTTATATTAAAATAAAACACACATATTGCTGGGAGCCATTAGCCAAGTAGGTATGACAATTTCCTTGCCAGCTGCTTAGTGGAAGGACTCCTGGAAAGTGACCTTGCTCAAGGACCAGGGCAGATCCGTGTTTAGGGTGTTCCCAGTTTAGGATAATCCGAGTTTAGGGCGTTCACGGTTTAGGAAGATTATTCCTGCCGAGAATAGGGCGTATCCTGCTGCCTGAGCTCCTCTTGAGTTCTTAGGGTCAGACAGTATTTTTGGGAGACAGAAGCCCAGTGGAGTGTGTGGACTTGAGAGAGAACGTGGATTTCCCCAGAACGTGTTTGTAGACGGCCGGTGTGAGATGGGGAATAAAGAATTGCTGTTTGAATCTACAAAGCTGTGAGTGGCTCGTGATTTGTGCCCAGCCAGACTGCGGCGACATATCTGTACGTAATGCATACCATACTTTGCCTTAACCTGATATTTTTCTCCAGCTTATCTCAGTGGAGCTGTGGAGGGCCCAGGGTGACCTTGCCCAGGTCAGTTCTTCTGTTAGGTGTTCTGTCTAGAAACCAATCTGCTCCTAACGGCAGCTGTCATTCAGACTAGACTCACCAGCTGATCAAAGCTCTCCTCTTTCTGAACATAAAATGAGATATGAAAAGCAAGGCCTTGTTACTGACACCTTTGGGGCAAAGCCTTTTATGAGGGGGAGATGTCAGCATGGGTGGGTCCCATTTTTTATTTATTTATTTTTATTCTGCCTGAGTCTTGGCAGCCCAACTGGCAGCTGGCAGCAGCTGAGAGGCACTAGGAGTGTGGAAAATCAAAGCTTTCTTTTGCCACCAGAGAGTTAAACCCCAAAGGGCCTGTATGGAATGATTACTTGAAATGCTGAAAGGGGCTTTTTATTCTCTTTCAGGTCAGCCTTGCTAATATCCAGGGGCTAAGTATAATCGTAAGCATGTGAATTTCAATAAATATGTTTCCTTCAATTACCCAGCTGGACAGTTTAGTTCACCAGAGCCTGCAATCATACAAAAGCTGCCAGGGAATTGTTGTGATTTAGATAATTTCTAATCTCCTTTCTGCTTAACCTGCAGGAGCCATGGGCAGCTTTGGAGAGCAAGGGGTGGAGAGAGGGAGGTGGGAAGAGCCCGTTCTCATCAACCGGAGATGTAGTCCTTGGCTCCGTCTCAGAACGGAGGCTGTGTTCAGACAGAGAGGCTGCAAAGCATTTTGGAAGGTGGTGGTGTGTTGGTGGAGGGCTGGGGATCAGTGAGCATGGTGGAGAACATGGAGTCGCTGCAGGGATGACAAGGTAGAACTGCTCCCCAACCTTGGTGCCAAGAAGCAGAAGACCCCCACTGAGTACTCCGATTGTCACCTCTGACTTTATGCCCAGTACCCCTCTGCTAGCTCCAGAAGGGCTGTCCCTTGTCAACAGAGACCACTGTTTTAATGTATCATTCACAAATGCAATTTGGTGGAGTACCTCTCACTATGGTATTACCTGTGCGGTGTGTTTGGTTCAGCTCATTAGATATACAGTTGATTTCCACTTCAATTACTTGGTGGTGGTCATGGTTCTGGGGTTAATTACCAAGAAGCCCTTGGTCTTCATGGAAAATTCCAAGGGATGGTGAAGAACCAGCTGGAGTTAGAACTATTGTTTGAGGGCTGAGTCAATCATGGTGACCTTGGCTTTGTCTATGGATGCTCCTGTGGGCCTGGTCTGCTGGGAGCCTAGACTTGTGGAGGAATCCATGGTGGCAGTATTTGTCTTTCCTCTGTCATTGATGCTTTGGGATGTTTGTCATTCAGCTTCCTTTGGGGGTATTGTTTCCTCCTTGTTAGGTACAGTCTTCTGGAAGCATCCTCAGGGTCGGGTCAATCCCATGACCCAATTTGAATCAAGAATGTGGATGCTCCTTGGCAGAGAGACAAGGCTCCTGACATGGCTGAGGTTCCAGTGCACCCCAGCATTGGGGTCTTGGCCACAGGCTCCCGGCTGTGGGATGGATATGGGACAGATGTGGGACAGATGTCCTGCTTTGGTTTATGCCATTCCACCAAGCCTTGCTCTCCCAATGCTTCACATAGTCAGAATTGTATCCTGGGAACTCCAATGCCCAGGAGATCAGGGACTTGTATGTCTTTTGAAATTTGCATTAATTCCAGCAGAGCCTTCAGAGATCACAACATCCTCCTTTGTGTGTGTGTGTGTGTGTGTGTGTGTGTGTGTGTGTGTGTAGGAGGAGGGGAGAGAGCTGGTGGGACTTTGAAGGACAGCAGAGAACTACACTTCAGACAGCACCTTCATTTGCCCTTTGGCTTGGTCAGAGGGTCCCTGTCTGTAATGGTTAGAAGTTCGCATAATAAGGGTCCATTAATATAAATGGAAAATAAATAAGCAATAACCACAACATACATACTTCAGGATCACCTTGGAAAAAAGTCCTTAGGGTCTCCCCCGGGGACTGTGAAGGGAGGCAGAGTTGAGCCTGGCCTGGAGATACCCTTCCTCCCTCTGCCTTATTTCTCAGTTCAGCACATCCCAAGCCCCCATGCCTAGGCCTTGCAGCTGTTCTCTCTGACGCTCAGTTCAGGCTCTTGGCAGGAACCTGCCCTCTGACACTCAGGAGGGCCCTGGGTGGGCCCTTCCTCCTGTGAACGGCTGCACTAACGAGGGTGACATTTCTACTTTCCCCTCCTGTTGTCTTTGTCTTCCTGCAACATCTTGGGCCGGGTCTCCTGGGATACCTAATTAAAAGGATGACAATGCATTTACCATGTTTGGAGCTGAGAATTGTATCTCTATGGAAAAAGAAATTGCTGCTTGGGATCTGTCCCAAAGGTCTACATTCCATATGGTTCCATAGTCCACATCAGTTAGACGGGAGACATCAGGTGTTAGAGCAGAATATCTTGATTGTGACCGAGAGCATCAGGCATTAGGGTACAAGGTGAAACAGGTGATTTTAATGACAACCTTGACTGCATTAATTTGTTCAACTGATTCATTTATTAAACATGAGCTGCCTTCTGCAGGCTTGGTACTGCAGTCATACACTGGTCAATGACAGACCACATACACAGTGGTGGTCCCGTACGATTATAATGGAGTTGAAAATTCCTATCACTTAGTGATATCATAGCCATTGTCATGTCATAGTGCAACACAATGCTTGTGTATTTGTGATGATGCTGGTTGAAACAAATGCACGGCCCTGCCACTCATAGAATCGTAATACGTGATAATGATCACCCACAAGTGTTGCTGATTTGTTTTCACTCTACTATACTTTATCATTATTTTAGAGGGTTCTCTTGTACTTAATTAAACAAAAAAGGCATTGACTGTAAAATAGCATGTTATGCTGGCAGCAGCCTTCAGATCTCTTGTGGATCGTGTTTCTGAGCTGCATCAAAGGGTCCATTGAGTAATGAAACTATACCATCTAGATTTGTAGAAGCGTGTTGTATGACGTTTACAAGATGACAAAAATCACCTAGTGACGCATTTCTCAGAACCTATTGTTAAGCAACATGTGACTGTGGATTAGAAATGAAGATGCTTGCATATAAAAGAGCTAAGGTTCCTGCTTTCAGAGGGCCCAGTTGTCCCAGATGACACAGCATCTATGTCTCCTTAGCTTGATAATCTTACCTCAATCTCCTCTGATTTTCTATTCATGGGGATCTAGAGGAAGGGACTAATCCCATTCCCAAGGGTAAGGGATAGGCAAGTGAACAAAACCGGGACAAATCAGAGTGTCATTTTCCTTTTTCCCAGGCACCATGATCAGATCCAGGAGAGGACATGACCCATGTCAATGTCAGAAAGAGTCACCCCCTGGAACTTTTGCCAGAACTTTTACAAAATCCTTGAGTTTTCCTTGTGCTAATCTTTTATTGTTGTTTGTGTGTTCTTTTGGTGTTTGAGATTGAACCCAGGGTTGCTTTACCCTCGAGGTGCATCCCCAGTCTTATTTATTTATTTATTTACTTATTTACTTATTTACTTATTTACTTACTTACTTATTGGGGGTTACTGGGGATTGAATTCAGGGGCACTTGGCCACTGAGCCACATCCCCAGACCTATTTTGTACTTTGTTTAGAGACAAGGTTTCACTGAGTTGCTTAATGCCTCACTTTTGCTGAGGCTGGCTTTGAACTCATGATTCTCCTCCCTCAGCCTCCCAAGCTGCTAGGATTACAGGTATGTGCCACCACACCTGGACCCAGGCCTTTTTATTTGTTTATCACTTGTATTTCTTCTTCTGTGAAGTGTCAGTTCAATTCCTTTGCCCATTTATTAATTGGGTTATTTGTTGTTGTTGTTGTTGTTTATGTTAAGTTTTTTTTAGTTCTTTATATATCCTGGAGATGAGCGCTCTAGCTATCCTACTCTTTGGTTTATACCCAAAGGATTTTTAAAAACAGCATACTACAGTGACACCGCCACATCAATGTTTATAGCAGCTCAATTCACAATTGCAAAACTATGGAACTAACCTAGGTGCCCTTCAATAGATGAATGGATAAATAAATTGTGGTATATGTACACAATGGAATATTACTCTGCCTTAAAGAAGAATGGAATTATGGCATTTTTAGGTAAATAGATGGAATTAGAGTATATCATGCTAAATAAAATATGCCAGTCTCCAAAATCCAAAAGCCAAATATTTTCTCTGATAAGTGGTTGCTGATCCATAGTGGGACAGGGTGATAGGCAACAATGAGGGAACTTTGGTTTGTGTAGAGGGGATTGAGGAGAGGGTTGGGGCTGTGGGGATGGAAAAGATGGTAGAATGAAACAGAAATTATTATTGCACCATGTACAGAGAGAAGAATGAGGAGTTGTGCTCCCTTTGTATACAGTATGTATACAAATGTCAAAATGCATTCTACTATGTAACAAAGAAACAAACAAAGAAAGAAAGAATTCCATATAAAAAACATACCTCCATAAGAGGATAGAATCTATAGCAATTGTTCAAAACTTGAGTTTATTAGAATCCCTTAAAAGAGTGAAATTACAGTCACATGAATCCCTACCTCTGACTGACTCAAACTCAAAAAGAGGTCTGGTGTTTCATTAAGGCTCCTCATGTGACTTCTCTGTGCAGTCAGTTTTGGGGTTCACTGAATCTGAAGAAAGGGAAAAAGTATGACAATAAAAGCACCAATATTTTGAAAAGTTTAAGTTTCATAACTGCAGCTTTATAACTTCATTTGCAAAACAGCAATAATTAACGTTCCCTTAGCATTTGTGATTATTTGTTAGATGTCAAGCCAGATGTTATATCATGTGCTTGTATTAGGTGTTTTCCCTAGTTCCTAAAGAGAATGTTTAGGTTCTTATTTATATATTATATATATATATATAATATATAAATATTATATATAAATATAATATAAAAATATTATATTATATATATATTATTTTTAAAATATGCGTTTAATGCTGTACATTTCTCTTGAAATAATGCTTTCATTTCATCCCAGAAATTTTAATTAGTTGTATTTTCATTTAGTTCAAAATATCTAAAATTTATTTATTTAAGACTTAGTTTTTGATCCATGAGTCATTGCGAAGTTTGTGTTTAATTTCCAAATATTTGGGAATTTTCCAGTTCTTTGTATTATTGATTGATTAGTTGTTTAACACTCATTAGGTATTTCTGGTTTAATTTCATTGTCATCTGAGAACATATTTTGTATATCTGTTCTTTCAAAATGAGTTGTGTGTTTTATATCTTTGAGAAAATTGTGTATTATTCTGCTGTATGAAATACCCTATAAATATCAGTTAGATCAATTTGATAGTGCTATTCAAGTCATCGGTACCCTTACTGATAATCTATCTACTAGAACTCTCATTTATTGCAGAAGGATATGAAGATCTCCAATCATAATTGTGGATTAGCATCCTTCCTTTTTTAGTTCTACTGGTTTTGCTCTTATATATTTTGGATGCTCTGTTTTGGGGTGCATATACATTTAGGATTATTAAATCTTTACTAATTGCTTCCTGGTTTGGTCTGCTTTTTGGACACTGTGATCAAAAGACCTGACAAGAACAATTACAGGAGGAAAAGTTCATTTGGGCATTTGGGGGCTCACAGTTTCAGAGGTCTTAGTCCATACGTGGCCAACTCCATTGCTCTGAGCTCCAGGTGAGGCAGGACATCATGGTGAAAGGGTGTGGAGGAAGAAAGCAGCTCAGAACTTGGCACCAGGAAGGAGAGAGATAGATAAATAGAGAGAGAGAGAGAGAGAGAGAAACACTCTACTCACCCAGAAAAAAATATATGCCCTAAAGGCATGCCCCCCAATGACCAATTTCTAGCCACATCCTACCTGCCTATGTCCGCCACCCAGTTAATCCCTGTTAGTGCATTAACACACTAATTCAATGAAGGCTCTTATAACTAATCAGTTCACCTCTAAACCCTATTGCATTGACTCACACATGAGCTTTTGGGGGACACCTAGTATCTAAATCATAATACTTCCTTTATCTCTATATAATACCCCTGTATTCCTGATAATCTTCTTAGTTCTGAAGTCTTTATCCAAAAGTAGCATGGTTATGCCAGCTTTCTTTTAATTCATGTGGACTTGTTGCATGTTTTTTTGTATCCATTTGCTTGTTAGTCACGTGAGTTTTGTATTTCAAAGGATGTTTCTTGTGTTTTTATCCACTCTGACAATGCTTGTCTTTTAATGTGTTTGAAGCCTTCACATTTAAAATGTTTGTTGATACTGTTGAATGGAGACCTACTAATCTACCTCCACCATCAAAATAGCCCTATACCACCTGCCATATTATAACAGTGTTATAATAATAATTGTGATCTTATTCTTTATAGTTTAGCTGTTAGTTCACTTTTCCATGGACTATAGTCACCAATACATTTACTATTATTGTTTTTTTATCAGTTATAGATTTAATAAAGAATAAAAAAAGGGAAACATTTTGTTCTACCTTCTTGGTCCTTTCTCCTGGGCTCTTTCTTTCTTAATGTGGATATGGATGATTTTAATATATTCATTTTGCCTTTGGGTTTCTGAAGTTTCAATATAATATGCCTAAGTGTAGATATTTAAAAAATTTATCCTGGTTGGTGTTCTCTGAGCTTCTTGGATGTGTAGTTCAGTGTGGGTCATTAATTAAAAAAAAATCTTTAGCCATTATTACTTCAAATATTTCTTTTGCTCTGTTAATTCTTCCTTTTCCTTCTAATATTCCAATTGCATGCATATTACACCTATTGAAATCATCTGAACAGTCTCTTCTTCTTTTTTAATTTTTTTTTCATTTTTGTATTTTGGTTTGATACATTTCTCTCAACCTATCTTCAGGTTCATGAATTCTGTTTTTATCCATGTTTATAGAAAAAAAATTACTGATTAGATCATCAAAAATATTCTTCATTTCTGTTATATTGTTCTTGGTTTCTACCATTTACTTTATTTATTTTTTAATTATTATTTTTTTAGTTGTAGGTGGACACAATACCTTTGTTTATTTTTATGTGGTGCTGAGGATCCAACCCAGTGCCTCACACATGCTAGGCAAGGGTTCTACCACTGAGCCACAACCCCAATCCCTACATTTACTTTTTATTCTTTCTTAGAGTTGCACCCTTCTGCTTATATGACTCATCTATTCTTTTTTTTTTTTTTTAGATATGCATGACAGTAGGGTGTATTTTGAATGGTGCAACCCATTACAATTTTGATCCCATTCTTGTGGTTGAACATGATGTGGAGTTATACTGGTCATGTATTCATATATGAGTATAGGAAAGTTATATATCGAATGCTTTGAATTTTTCCATTAAAAGCCTTAACATATGAATCATAATTATTTTAAATTTGCTGTGTGTTAATTCTGGGATTTTGTGTTTTAATGATTTCTTCACATCTTCAGAATGTGTTTTTTCTTGTTTTAGCATGCCTTATAATTGTTTTCCTTTAGGTGAAAGGCAGAAAATGACATACTACACTTGTAATCCCAGTGACAGGAGATTGAAGTAGGAGAATTGCAAGTTCGAGGCCAGCCTCAGCAACTCAGTAAAGTTCTAAGCAACTTAGTGAGATCTTGACTCAAAAATAATAATAATAATAAAATAAAAAGGGACTGGGGATGCAGCTCCATAGTAAAGTGCCCCTGAATTCAATTCCCAGTACCAAAGGAAAAAAAGAAAGAGAATTACATACTCAGTAATAGGACCTGAAGTAAATAGGCCTTTCATGTGAGGTTTTGTGTTTATCTGGTTCAGAGTCAGCTTGTAGTTATAGGCAATAAAGTCTTCAAATTCCTCCAATGCTTCCCCTGTTTTTGGTTGGCTCTGTAATCTTTGGGTTTCCCTAAGAACTCCTCCTCACATAGCTCTTTCAGCCATAATATGATGTCATTGACCAGAGTCTTGATGTGGGAGTAAGGCATAGGGGTGTGGAAGTATTCTATAATCCCATGATTAGATCTCAGTTTTCAATGGCATTGTGTCCCTGGGCTGAGGCTTTTAAAGTTTTGTGGGGTTTGTTTGTTTCTTTCTTTCTTTTCTCCTCCTCCTCCTCCTCCTCCTCCTCCTCCTCCTCCTCCTCCTCCTCCTCCTCCTTCCTTTTCTTTCTTTCTTTTTCTTTTTTTTTTTGTACTGGGGATTGAACCTAGGGGTCACTTAACCACAGAGACACACCTTAGCCCTTTTAATTTTAATTTTTTATTTAGAGACAGGGTCTCACTGAGTTGCTTAGGGTGGCTTTGAACTTGCCATCCTTCTCCTTCAGCCTCCCAAGCCCCTGGGATGACAGGTATGTGCCACCACACCTGGCGCTCGCGTGCCTCTGTGTCTGTGTGTGTGTGTGTGTATGTTTTGTTGTTGTTTGTTTTTGGTTTTTAGCTTTTTTTCCTCTCTCTTTTTCCTTTTAGGTGAGAGAAGACTAGAGGGGATGCAGCTGGAGAAATACCCCTTCCTCCAGGGGCATAAGGCTCTGGGATAGTCTTTCCTCTGGGTGGCTTCTGTTATGGAGAAGGCTTTTGGTATATCTCATGCTCATCACACTGCTAGAGCCATGAGAGGATTTTTTAAAAAATCTCTTTGTTGTGAGTACCTGGTGAAATTTCTGAAGATAAAACCAGAAAATTGTGCTCCCCACCCACAGATGACAACTTCCAGGAATTTGTCACTCTTAAGCCAGTTCCCAACTTTCAGCCATTCATGAAGATGGTCATCCAGTGTCTCTACCAGCTCTGTTAGGCTCTGCCAGCTTCTGTGGGTAAGCAGATCCCAGTGACTTCTTTCTTCTGTTTATTCCCATTTGGACAGTTGGTGATCTCCAAGAAGTGCCTTCGAATTCACAATTTATTCAGTTTGATTTCTTATTGCAAGGATGGGAATGCTGATTTCTAAGTTCTTTACCCTTTGGAGCTGAAACCAAAGCTACCTCATTCATATTTTAAAATATAAATTGATAGACCCAGGAAGTAGCCATTCTGGGTAGACTTAGAAACTGAAGATCAGTGTAGTTAACTGACTTGCCCAAGGTCTGATGGTTAGTAAGCTGGGACCAGCGTGCTTCAGCCTCATTCTTCTCCTTCTCTATTCCACGGGTCACATTTCCTCCTGCAAATCTTCACATATAAATGGAAGAAACTATGTCATGTGGTTCAGTTTGCAATTCAGAGCAATCTAGCAACATATAAATTATTTCTGGTAAAAGATAGATAGTCAGATACAGATGGTGGGGGTGGAGGTAAGATAGAGAGAGGAGGATGAGGAGGGGTAAAGGAAGAAGAAAACTTTAACCCTTGTACATAGACTTTCTAGTCTGTGGGCCTAAGGAAGATCCTATTCTTTATCCTTTCTAATTTACATTAATCTTATGTTTGAGAGAGATTTTTCTGGTTACTTTGCTGACACCACGTTTTCCCTGGATTCACCATACTTTCAGGAGCTGGAGGTGGGAGGGGAGAGGAAAGAGAAGGTGATGTCATCTGATTCTTTTCCTCCACTTCTTACTAGCTATGTCTGACCTTGGGCCAGTAGCCAAACTTCTCTGAGACACCTATTCTCCTCAATAAGATAATTCAACTTTCTTTTGTAAGAATCAAGGATTTTAGGTAAATATATGATACATGTATTAAAACTTATTGTTGTTACTTATTGTTATTAGCCAATGTTAACATTCTAGGCCTCATTTTGTACAGTTTCTGGTGGACAGATCTCTGCAAGAATAACCCACTTCATGCAAATGTGATCCCGAGGACACCTTATTTATCCCCCTCATCTACCAACTCCGACCCTTCCATTTTTAAATCCTCTGGTAAATGAGGACTTTTCAAATTGATTACTGTATGAACCTGCTAGGGCTGTAATCACAAAATTTGACACCTGGGTAGTTTATACAATAGAAGTTTATTTTCTCACATTTCTGGAGGTTGGAAATTTGAAATCAAGTTGGAGATCAGCCCTGTTGGCAGGGTGGGTTCTTCCTGAGCATTATGAGGGGAAGGTCTGCCCCAGATCTTTCTCCTGGACTTGTGTGTCCTCATATGGTATCTTCTCTCTATGCAGATTTTTCTTTTTTTTAAAGAGGCATGGTCTATATTGGGTTAGGGTGAACCTCAATGACCTCCTTTTAACTTTAATACCTTTGGACCTGTCGCCCAATTAGATCACATTCTAAGATAGGCAGAGTTAGGATTTCCAAAAAAGAATTTTTTGGAGGGGAGCACAATTCAACCTCTAACAATGACCTTGCTTCTATTTCCTCTGTGCTACCACTGCCCATTTTTCTTTCTGTCAGTGCTTCTTAGTTTGAGAGCTCTCCAAATCCCCTGTAAGACTCTATCACTTGCTCCACACACCTTTCCCATTTTAGAAGGTTAGCTCCATTTAGTCCCTGTATTTGGGTTGTCATTCCCTTTCCTACTCTTTCTTGTTCCACGGAGGGGAAATTTCGTCACTTGCTGGCTGTTCTTGTGCTCTTGCTGTGTTTGTCTTGGCTTTTGAACAAATTCCAAAAATAATCCTTGCAACCTGCAATTTTTATCTCCACATTGTCTTTTGTTGTGCTGTGCATTGCTGGAACTGTGACAGAATTCTCGGAGTAATTCCAAATCAGCATATATTCACGACAGCTTCATAAAGCTTATTTTATTCTTAGGTAGATGCATCTGAAACTTTGCCTCTCTCTCAATACTCATAGCTTTCAGCTTTAGAGCTAAAGCCACTTTGGGAGATGACATGGAATTCATGTATGAAATTGGCTTTGGGAAGCTTTCTTTTGTATTTGCATTGAATTCATTTCAATCCAGCCAATATGTTTTGAGAACCTTCGATGCTTTAAATCCCGGGCATCAAGTAATTCATGAAATGTGGTTGCTGATCTCCAGAAGTTCTTGGTCTAGAAGAGAGACACAAATACTGTGACAAGTAATATTCAAATAGTGGACATAAAATGCTATGGGAGCTCCTGTTGTTAAGTTTTAGATTTTATCTCATTTTAGAGATTACTTTAGCGCTTTTAGATTTTCAAGTTTTATCATGGCTGTTGGCCTATGGTATCAGTGGTGATTTGACTTGACTTCATGGTTTTCTAGTGTTTTTAAGATGTATGTAAAAATGGAGGTGTGTGTACTATAGGGGCTTCTGCAAACTGGCCCCTGAGCTTGGGTGATCTTATTCCTAGGATCATGTTTCCCTGCAACACAGATGGTCTTTCCATCAGTCAAGGCCGCATATAGATTACTCAGTTCAAGATCTAAACATGGGCTGTTGCTGAAATTGCTTGTCTACCCCACTTGGTCAACACCTATGCTTCCTCTGGCCTCAAGAATAAAAGCCACTTATTCCAAAGGGACTCTGCTATATTCCTCTCTGCCCACCTCAATTAATTCCTCTGTTTTATTTTCTTATGTCACTATGTACATTTTTTCCACAGTACTTTCAATGCTTTGTGTCTATTTATTTGTGTGACTAATTCTTTAATGTCTATGACCTTCACTGGATTACAAGATCCTCAGGGCCAGAGAAGCCTCTTTCTTTGGATCATCATTTTGTGTCCAGTGTGGAGTTCAGGACAAAATGGGATCTGTTGTAATCTCTGCTTTTACTTTTTCATGTCTTTCCTCACATTCTCCACTTACACAGTGATTCAGGGTCCAAGATATCAGGTCCTCTGACCCCAAATCTCTTGCTTTGTGTCATAGTCATATCCTAAGAGCTTAGTACTCACAGTTTTCTGAGTTCTCATAGCTTTCACATCCTAGGATCACTTGATCTTCTACTTGTGCCACTCAAGATGTATTTTCCAAACCCCGTTCACTGGATATAAGTGACAAAATGAGTTCCTGTGCTGATATTTGTATTTTTCCTACTTTTCAGAAATATATACTATACTGAGATAAACAAGAAAAATCATCTGAAATTAAGTTAACTCTTTGTAAGCATTATGCCTACACTAAGAGGAGGTATAACAGAGAAAATGATAGTTCCTGTTTGGGATGACCTATATTCCCCTCAGAAAGCAGATTTTATTTCATGCAAATTCTAAAATCTTATTGGTGTCTGTTTAGAGTGTTCTTGTGAAGATCCTGCATGAGATTCTGTCTGCCTAATAGTGGGAAAAAAGTGCCATGGTTGATTAGCAATATCTATTTTGGGTTTAGAGTTAGAGGCAGAACACATACAGCCCTTATCCTTACACGAGGACTAGAAGCTGGGCTAACTTACCAGATACAGGAAGTGAAAACTATGCTCAGTATTTTTAGCATATATTGAGTGAAGTGGATCCCTATTCCCATTCTTTTAAATTATGTATAATTTACAAATAGTAAAATCCACACTCTGTAAGTTAGAGTTCTGGGAGTTTTCATGAATATATATAGTTGTGTAACCACCATGCAATCTAGATATAGGAGAGTTCTTTTGCTCCCCCAATTCTCCCATGCCCTTGTGTACCCATTTTCTCTCCCTTCCCCTCAGCCCTTGATAACCACGAATTTGTTTTCTATCCTTATAGTTTGCTTTTGCAAGAATGTCATATAAATGGAATAAAAAAGTATGTAGTCTTTTGAGTCTATCTTCTTTCATTTAACACAATGAATTTGACCGTCGTCTATATTATTGCGTGTGTATAAGGATAAGGGCTGTATGTGTTCTGCCTCTTGCTTCATCAAGAAATCAATGAAATAGATCTTTATGTATCTACTTGCTATAATTTATATCTTGAATGCTCCCTAAATACCCAGGTGTTAAAGGCTTGGTCCTCAGGGTAGCACTACCAGGAGATAGTAAGTAGGACCTTTAAGAGGTGGAGCCAAGTAGGAGGTCTTAAAGGGCCTTGCATTTTCTTCCTTTCTTACCTTTTGCTTCTCAGCTATGAGGTGAGCAGTTTTGTTCTGACACACGCTCCTGCTATCATGCATTCCTCACCATAGACCCCAAAGTAATAGGGCCAGTAGATTATGGACTGAACCTGCAAAATGGTGAGGCTAAACAAACTTTCTCTTTATAATGTTATCTCAAGGATTTTGTTGAAGTAACAGAAAGCTGACTAACATACTACTGGAAATGATTGTTGTATATATTGAAATTATAATTGCTAATATGCTTACAAATACAAAGAAATACATGCAAGCCTGGTCTTTTCCCCTTCTGAATGTCTGCCTGTCTATCTACCAATCATCTATCTATATCTCAAATTAAGTTATAAAACAAATTCTAAGTAAGTGACAAGACATATTGAGTTCTAAAGGTGTTCAGAGGATGAAGAGGTCTTTGCTCACAGTCAGAGGTTGGTGGCATTTGAGGGAACCTTGAGGAGCAGTTAAGACATCCCTTTAGAAAATGTTGAGCATCCCTCGAAAACTTTCTAAGTGTTCTCTTTTTGCTTTTGAGGTGTTCATCAAGCCTTTCTCATTTCCAGCCCAATCTTATGCCATGCACAAGTAGGAAATGGAATGGTTGGAGGCAGTGAGGTTTTATAATTTTTTCACTGTCACAAATATCGATTAACCATATGCTAGTTGTAAGGTTCTATGCAATGTGCTCTGGGGAATACTGAGGTGAAGAAGTGCTGCAGTCTGGCTGGGCACAAATCACGAGCCACTCAAGCAGGAACAAACTTTATTTCCGAACTCCACCAGCACACTCCACACACGCTCCCTGGGAACTCTCAGGATCGCCACACACGGCTCCACCCGGAACCACCAACTGGAAATCCCTCCTCCGGCACTTCCCCAACCAATGGGAACTCTCGGGGAATCCCCGAGAGAACTCCAAAGTAGCAGGCCAAGGCAGAGAGCAGGGGTCTAATATACACAGCTTAACATAACCATTATCATCTCAATGGTTTGCTGGCATCACCTCTCAACCACTCCGTTCTGACAAAAATGCCATGCGTCATTGGGACTCGGCTATGGCTCTCAGCAAAGAAGACATGGTTTTACCACTTTATTACTACTTGTTTATGTCAGGCTTCCCTTTATTCTATCCTGATGTTTCCCTTTTCTCCTTTCCTATTTTGTTTCATAAAGAATTTGAGTCAGTCTCTAAAACTCCATGGAAAATAAATCATTGGAGCAAAGAGATATTATGGACAGGATACCAATTCAGGAGTAAATTTACCTACCTCTCAGGAATGGATGCTAAATTATTTAGAGATGGACTACAGATTGGGATGTGCATCTTCAGAAGAGGAAAGTAAGTAGGGAAATATAATCAGTTAAAAGATCCATGTTGTCCATAAGATAAAGGCAACCTAGTTGTTTAAGGTTTTCATCTTGCTGAGCTGAGAAAAATTTCTCCCTTGGGTCTTTGTAAAGAAAACACTTTTGATTCAGAGAATAACATCCTGGACTCCATCCCAGCAATAAATTCAAGAGGAAAGTTTGCTGTGTGGCTTCTTGCAGCATCCCTCAATGCAAGCCAATATTGGAACAGCAAAGTTCAATTCTGTCAAGTAAATTTGACAACAATCAGAATGATGCCACCCAGATATGCAGCTCTCTGATGATATGATTTGATCCAAGGGTAAAATTCATCATTTTTAGAGAATAGACGAATATCGTGTCCTTCAGACAATCCTCCATAAATATCTATTCTCATAAATGGGGTTTTGATAGGATTTGGACAACAGAGAGTTATCTGACAAGTAACTAGAATACATCTATTCACGGTTTCCACTAGGGGCCGATACACATATTTTGACAACAGATCAGATAGAAGGTAGGATGAGATTGTTTATTAAAAATCACAAAGACTATATAAGATGTGTTTGAACAAAGGTTAGCTTTCCTTAGTATCAAGGAAATATGCTAGACCTTTAAACATACTCTGTCATTTCAACTTTCTGTACTATTCTTCTATTGTAGCTTCTATTTTATCCCCAGTTGACAGAGAAGCAAACTAACATTTAGAGGAGTTTAGTGATTTGCTCAAGTTATAAACTTATAAGTAATAGAGCCAAGTTTTAAAGACTAGATCTCTTTAGACTCCTAAACTACAAAAATCTTTTATTTTTATTTGTTTGAAATATTTTTAACATAAAAATATAAGATATAATATATTGAACATTTATGGTCTCAAACCTAGCTTATGTTATAAACTATTAGGAGTAAAGTTGATACCCAAATACATCCTTCCCTGATCTCATTCTCTTCTTCCAAAGCCCCTGTTCCTGAAATTGCATTCATTCCTGTGTTTATTTTCTGTTAATATAAAAAAAAACCTGTGATAATTAACTTGTAAAGAGTAAAGATATACTTTGGTTCATGGTTTTGGAGATTCCAGTGCATAATTAATTGGTTCCATGGCTTTGGGCCTGTGGAAAAGGCAGTACATCATGGTGGGGACATGTAGCAGGGTCAGCTCATTAGCCAGGAAGCCAAAGAAAACAAGGAAATTTCCTAAATTCGCTGCAAGAGCATGATCCCAATGACCTAAGAGCCTCCCATTAGGCCCTGCCTCCTATGAGCACTATCTGGGGATCAAGTCTTTAAGAAATGGGACCTTTGGGAGACGTTCAAGATCCAAATCACAGCAATTTTCATGACCATTTTTTTTATTTATCTACCTCTATGCCCATATCCTGAGACTATTTATGATTGAATTTAAAGATGGTAAACTAATTAATCTGGTGGAGGAAATTTCAAGGCAGTTCAGCATTCAGACAGTGGCATGAATATTGCTGGTGGCTTTTAGCCAAGTTTACTATAAGAGTCAAGAGCAGAAAGCTGAGCTGAAAGATTTTTTAAAAATTGCAGTTCAGCCAGAAAAGTGGCAGTAAAACTCAGGCTAAGGAAGTTGTGGTTGTTAAAGAGATGTTATGAACTGAACAAAGAGACAATAGGAAGGATGGCTTGAGGGCATCTTAGGGTTTGGCAATATCACACCCATCTCAGGTTCAAGGTTAAAAGTAAAAATTTCCTTTGAGTAGAGACCCTGGGGGCACCATGCTTGCACTTGGGTACCTAGGAAGTTTTTTTCCCTGTGCTCACCTATCTGGGCACTCAGAGGCTGCTGCAGCTGTGGCCCTAGAAGGCTTGGCTATTGCTCAAGAGGGTGGCAGACCATGATCCTGGTTCTGCAGGATGGCAGGATGGTGGAGTTAGGGATTCATGGAGACGTCCATCAAGATTTCGAGGGAAGGCCTGGGAAGGCAGGCAAAGTGTAGAAGGATTGGAGTCCCCTGTGGGGCTGTCCCTGTTGGAGCAATATGTGAAGATGGCAAGAGGGAAGCTGAAGCTTTAGGAGAGACTCCTGAGATTAAGATATATCAGTAATAGAGTGTCTGCTAAGGAAAGCTGCAGGGATTAAAAAGAAACAAGCCAAGAGAGAGGCTGGATGGTCTGCAACCAACGTGGCCACAGGGGCAGGGCTACACAAGTCCTTTGGAGAGAACCTCACAATGCCCGGTGCCCCAGATGCTGGATGTGGAGCTACAGGAAGGACTTGTTTGCCCAGCTGCATTTCAGTCTTGCTCTGGTCCCATTCCTTCTTTCTTTGTTCCTCTTTCTCCCTTTTGGATTGGGAATATTTACTCTGTGCCATCATATATTGAATATATGCAACTTGCTTTTGTTTTTTTACAGGGGGTCATGCTGAGAATTTCCCTTGAGTCACAGGAGAGACTTTGGACTTGGACTTTTGGGTCATGCTAAAACCCAAAACTATGAGGACTCTTGGAAATGGACTAAGATGGACATGAACTTTCAGAGGCTGGGGGCAGAATTTTATAGTTCGGATATGTGGGGTCCTACAAAATCTCATGTGTGAGACAATGCAAGGATTTTCAGGGATGAAATGATTGGGTTACCTAGTGGGTAGATGAGTTCATTAACATAGATTAATGGGGCAATAACTGCAGTCTGGTAGAGTATGGCTGAAGGTGACATGCCTTTGGGATTTTTTATTTTGTTCCGGGTGAGCAGAGCTCTCTCTGTTTCCTGTTTGCCATATCTTGAGCTAGTTTCCTCCTCCACACATTTCTGTCATGCTGTTCTGCCTCCCATTGGGTCCAGAGCAAATAGGGTCAGCTGTTTGTTGACTGAGACCTCTGAAACTGTAAGCCCCAAGTAAACATTTTTTCCTCTACAGTTTTTTTCTTCCTTGTAATTTTTTTTTCTTAATAGAGACGAAAAAGCTGACTAAAACACATGGGATGGAAGAAAAAATTTCAACTCATATATCTGATGGAGAATTGATACACAGACTATAAATAGTTCCTGTAATTCATTAACAACAAAAGGAGAAAAAAATCCTTCAAATAATTTTCTCTTCAACAAATGGTGCTGGGAAAACTGGAATTCCATAGGCAGCAAAATGAAAATAAACCCCTATCTCTCATCATGCATAAAACTCAACTCAAAGTGGATCAAGGACCCAGGAATTAGTCCAGAGACTCTGTGCCTAATCGAGGAAAAAGTGGGCTCAAATCTTCATCATGTTGGATTAGGCCCCAATTTCCTTAACAAGACTCCTAAAGTGCAAGAAATAATATCAAGAATTAATAAATGGGATGAGCCCAAACTAAAAAGGTTCTTCTCAGCAAAAGAATCAATGAAGTGAAAAGAGAGCCTACATTTTGGGAGCAAATTTTTGCCACACACACATCAGATACAGCACTAATCTCCAGGACATATAAAGGATTCCAAAAACTTAATACCATAATAATAATAATAATAATAATAATAATCCAGTCAATAAATGGGCTAAGAAGCTGAACAGATAGTTCTTAGAAGAAAATATAAACTCGATCAACAAATATATGAAGAAATATTTAACATCTCTAGTAATTAGAGAAATGCAAATCAAAACTACACTAAAATTTCATCTCACTCCAGTCAGAATGGCAGTTATCAAGAATATAAACAACAAAACATGTTAGCGAGGATGTGGGGGAAAAGGCACACTCATACATTGCTGGTAGGATTGCAAATTGGTGTAACCAATCTGGAAAGTATGGAGATTCCTTAGAAAACTTGGAATGGAGCCACCATTTGACCCAGCTATCTCACTCCTTGGTCTATATTTAAAATCAGCATACTGTACTAATGCAGCCACATCAATGTTCACAATAGCTAAAATGTGAAAGAAACCTAGATGCCCTTCAGTAGATGAATAGATAAAGAAACTAGGGTAACTAGATTATATAAACATAATGGAATATTACTCAGCATTAAAAGAGAATAAAATTATGGCATTTGCAGGTAAGTGGATAGAGTTGGAGAATATCATGCTAAGCAAAGTAAGCCAATCAAAAAAAAAAAAAGGATGAATGTTTTCTCTGATAAGTGGATGCTGATTCATAACAGAGGTGGGGGCATGAGAAAAATGGAGGAACTTTGATTGATCCAAAAGGGAGGGAGGGATGGGGAAGGAACATGAGGTCAGGAAAGATGGTGGAATAAGATGGACATCATTACCGTAGGTACATGTATGACTACCCATATGGTGTGATGCTATATCATGAAAAACAAGAGAAATGAAAAGTTGTGGTACAATCGTGTACAATGAATCAAAATGCAATCTTCTGTCATATATGCCTAAATACATAAATTAATTTAAAAAAGAAAGAGTTAAAAGGCTTGAATACACATTCCTCCACAGAAGATATACAAGTGACCAACAAACACATGGAAGGATGCAGATCACTAATTCTTAGAAAATGCAAATCAGAACTGCAATAAGATACTACTTACATCCCCTAACATAACTGTTATTTTTTTTTAAAAGCAGACAATAAGTGTTGGTGAGGATGTGGCAAAATTAGAACCCATGTGCATTTCTTGTGGGCATGTAAAATGGTGTGGTTATTTTTCAAATAGTGAAAAAATAATTGCTATGTGATTCAGTGATTTTGCTTCTGAGTATATTGCCCAAAAAACTGAAAGCAGGGACTTGAATAGATACTTATACCTACATACATGTCCATAGCATTATTTATAGTAGCTAAAAGGTAAAAGAAACCCAAATGTCTAGTGTCACATAAATGGGTAAACAAAATATAGTGGCTATTATGTATAATTTATATTATTCAGCATTAAAAAGGAAAGTAATTCTGACATCTTCAACATGAATGAAAATTGAAGACATTATGGTAAGTGAAATAAAGGTCTCAAAAAGTAGATATAAATTGTATACTATGAGATACTTAGATTAGTCATAGTCATAGGGATAGGAATTAGGATGTAGGTCGCCAGAGGTTGAGGAGAGCATGGAGAGCTATTGTTTAAGGAGTGCAGGGTTTCATCTAGGGGTAAGATTAAAAAGTTCTGGGGATGGATGGTGGTGATAGTTGCACAACAATGTGAATGCACTAGTGCCACTGAGCTGCACCCTTATATGTATATTTGTCAAGATAAAAAGTATATTTTCTTAAAAACAAAGACCTCAAGCCCTTAGATATGAAAATAATATTGTTTTATAATCGATTTCCTTTTAAAAATATAGTTTGCTGTCATGTTGACTTTTAAGTAATTCTTATGATCTAGAAATATCCTTAATTTAAAAAGTCAGGTAGTCGTCTAGAATTATGTTTCCTTTTTTATGAATGAAATACTTTCCAAAGAATAATGTTTCTATTGCCAATAGAAAGACAAGTTCCTTTCTTTTGCTTCACCAGTGGCTCAAAATCATGTCACAATTTAGTTTGTTTCATACCTGATCCGGGATTCTCTGGTTTGTGTTGAGTTTTTGAAATTAAGTATGTAGGTTAGTTATAGGATTTTTGAATTTCATTAAATAATAATAAAGAAGGTATTATAAAATATATGTTAACAAAAAAGGACATTGGACCTGATAAGGTTGTGAACTACTGCTCTAGGGTAGATGGTTGGGAATGGAATTTCTGATTGTAGGATATGTACATTTTCAAAATTACTAAAAAGAGCCGAATAATTTTCTGTAGAAATTTAAAAAGTCATGCCATCATCGGCATTTTAGAGATTCTATATTTTTTCCATTTCATCGCCAACACTTGTAATCATCATGCTTTTAAATTTATGCCAATCTAGACATATGATGTAAATTAGTTTCCAATGCTGTTTTTTTTAAAAACTATAAATTAATTAGCCCCACTTATTGAATAGTTTGCTGTTCATTAATTCACAAGTCCTAACGACTATATATATATATATAGTCCAAATTTTTTACATGTGTAGATGTTTCTGGGCCTTCTATTTTGATTATTCTATGAAAATATCAATGTCTTAATCACCACAGATTTATAAAAATCTCCATAAAAGTCTGCATTTTTTCACTACTAATATATACTCCCTCCAAAAATGGTCTAATATTTAGCAATGTAGCCTTATGGTAAATCCTTAAGGATAAGTAGTTGTAAATTACATACACATATTTGAGTTTTAAATGTGAAGGCTGGAGGGAATCCAAATATATGGAAGCAAATCTGTCAAAGCTGATGAAAGCAATGAATATCAGACCTTTATTTTCTTTGTCTGCTGAGACCACCTATAGAAGTTGACATTGTAATAAGATCAACAGGTAAAACTCTGAAGTTTATGCTTTTGTTGGTGGGCGGACATGCAGTCAACTTACTTATTCACATAGATGAAAATGACAAAGTAAGGCATGCATATTTATTTTCAGTATTTGGAATTGCTAACTGATATTTCCAGAACCCATTCCTCATAATCGTGATGAGTGAGGTCCACTCATGGTGTCTCCTTGATGTCACCATTCTAGTAAAGGTCACACATAGTCAGCAGTATCAATTGCTCTCTGGAAAGAGAAATTATTATATCCGCTTCTCTCAGGCTGATACATTGCATGGTCCACGGCTTGGAGAACAGGACAGAAAGACCAAATTTATTCATTCTATCACTTGGCTTTGTGCAAGGTGCTACTTGAGAATGAAAGCCAGATCACACATCTGAGAAGATCATGTTAACGGCGATGTCTGGGGTAATGTATATATGGAGACAAATTTAACCACAAACTACTCAATAAATGAAGGATCAAAAGACTTTTGTTCTACTCTTAGGAACACTTAAAGATGCTTTCCTACCTTCATCCAAAAAAGGTTTAAAATAAACTGCCATATCCCTTCCCCCAAAAAAGTTGAGAGTCAAAAAATGATAGGGTCATCCCTGCAACATTAGTGCAAAGATAGAGAAGAAGGCTTAATTGTGCATTAAAGATAGAAATGACCAATATGGAACTTTTAAAGTAAGTGGCTTTAGACACCCATCTCTCATATTGAACAGGATATAGTCAACACAGTTCTGTGTCTTTATTGATCTCACAAGATACTTGGGCCTGGAAAGAAAGTAGATAATCTCTCTTTCTCTGAAATTGGGTGGGAAAATGGAGTATCTGATTCTTACCATGTATGATTCTTATAGTTGGGGAAAAGGAGAAGTGCTAGTGGTAAGTAATCTTTTACCAGTGATCAAATTTCCACCATTGGTACAATTATTGTAGCTTGTTGATGCCTAACCAGAGAGGTGATCTTGCTTGAAGAGAAAGATAATGCTCATGTGACCCTTGGAAAACAAATGGATTACTTCTTTAGCAAGTTTTATTCACATGGAGACTGTTACAATCACAATAATGTACAACACCACTTTCCGGGTCTCAATGTGTTTCCTGAAATTCATACATTAAAACCCAATCCCCAATGTGATAACATTAGAAGGATTGGTTTTGGGGAGGTGATTAAGTCATGAGGACTCCATTCCCATGAACTCAATTTGTCCCTTTATAAAAGAGACCCCTGGAGGTGTTAGATAGCCTCTTCCACTGTGTATTGATGTGCTGAGAAGATGTCCTCCCTAAACCACGAAGCACTCTCTCACCAGACACCAGATCCACTAACACCCTCACCTTGGACTTTCTAGTCTCCAGAAGTGTGAGAAAGACATTTTTGTTATTTATAAGCTACCAGTTTATGGTGTTTTTATTGTTATTACAATAAAATAACAATAAAAATAGGACTAATGTACCCCTGAAGTGGAGTATATATCTGGATCTTGGAGTATTTGGATTAAATTATGTTTCATAGTAATATATAAGATGTTTTATAGTAATATAGTAAGATTTCATCTCACTCCCGTCAGAATGGCCATCATCAAGAATACAAGCAACAATAAATGTTGACGTGGATGTGGGGGAAAAGGTACAATCATACATTAATGGTGGGACTGCAAATGGGTCCAACCACTATGGAAAGCAGTATGGAGATTCCTCAGAAAACTTGGAATAGAACCATCATTTGACCCAGCTATTCCACTCCTCAGTTTTTACCCAAAGGACTTAAAATCAACATACTACTGTAATGCAGCCACATCAATGTTTGTAGGAGCTCAATTCACAATAGCTAAACTATGAAACCAACCTAGGTGTCCTTCAATAGATGAATAGATAAAGAAAATGTATATATACTCAATGGAATACTACTCAGCTTTAAAGAAGAGAGAAATGATGGCATTTGCCAGTAAATGGAGTTGGAGAATATCATGCTAAGCGAAATAAGCCAATCCCAAAACACCAAAGGCTGAATGTCTTCTCTAATATGAGGATGCTGATTCACAATAAGGCTGGGGGCACTAGAGAAGAACAGTGTTACCTTAGATTAGGTAGAGGGAAGTGAAGGGAGGAGAGGGAAGGGAATGTGGGGATAGGAAAGATAGTAAAATGAAACAGATGTTATTACTGTGTGTATGACCAATATGATTCTATAACATGTACACTCAGAAAAATGAGAAATTATATCCCATCTATGTATGATAGATCAAAGTGCATAAATGCATTCTGCTGTCATGTATAACTAATTAAAACAAATTTAAAAATTAATTAAAAATGTAGTAAATGGATGAACACATAAAAGAATGAAACCTGGTTCTCTATCACCTTGCTGCCTTGGATTCACCCATTAATATTATCTTCTCTTACAAGATGTTACACTTCAAGTGAAAACTGCAAAAAAGAGAACTTCTTTGCAGTTTAATTTTCAAGATTTTATCAAGTTCTCTGCAGATATTTTGGTAGTTTCACAAGAAAAATTGATAAGAAAGAACTTTTTTATTGTGAGAAGCATAAACTTCACAAAAGGGAAATATATGATTTGTGGGTTTTTTTTCTTTAGAACATTCTTACTTTTTAATCATTGCATTTGGAAATCTGCCTAGATCCCACAGGAGTTTCTCACTGGTTCCTCTTAGCTAAAATACCTTTCATGAAATATAGCTATCTGGCCACTAGTGACTTCATGATATTTGTTGTTACTGATATTCATTACCTTTACCTTTCTGTGGTCATATTATGTTGAATCCCAAATGCAAAGAAATGGATTAGTGGTGACACACAGTGATTCACTGAGGTATAAAAAGAGCCTAAAGATACTTCAAAAATAAAGAACCTGGAAATTGTCACTGTCATCCTTAAAAATAAGAAAAAGCTGGAAAAATTGGGGGGAAAAATCAACAACGTTTTTTGGATACATCAAAAAGCAGAGATCACAGGGCAAACTACCTAATTTGGGCTACTCTGAAATCTGGACAGTCAGGTACATCAATGGAGACTGAGTAATTGAGATCTGTTTATCTGGAACCGAGGTCACTGGGCCATAAACTGTTGGGAACATGTGTGTGATAACATTTGATAAATCATTGGAGATTGAATGTGGACTAGTGTTTTAGTCAATTTTTCTGTAGCTGTGACCAAAGGCCTGGTAAGAACAATTTTAGGAGGAAAAGTTGATTTGGGGACTCACAGTTTCAGAGGTCTCAGTCTATAGATGACTGACTCCATTGGTTGGGGACCAATGAGAGGCAGAATATCTGGCAGAAATGTGTCCCAGAGAAAAACACTGGGAACATGGCACCAGGAAGCCGAGAGAACATTCTTCTCACCAAGGACAGAATGTAAACCCAAGGACATGTCCCCAGGAACCTATCTCCTCCAGCCACAACCTACCTGCCTACAGTTACATTCCAGTTAATCCATATCAGCAGATTAATGCACTGATTAGGTTAAACCTCTCACAACCCAATTGTTTCACCTCTAAACTTTCTTGCATTGTCTCACATATGAGTTTTTGGGGAACACCTCATTTAAATCCTAACAACTAGGGTGAGAGTGATCAGCTAAGTGTCTCTACTCTTTTATGAATTTTTTTCTCGTAGGAACCCTATTTGCTTTCTTATGGAGAAGATCCCACAAAGATCTCTTGCTGACCCTGCCTGTAGGAGGGACAGATCAGTCATTTTAGAACATACTGGAAGTACTACTGAGAAACTGATGTGACTCTGTTTTTGAGAAACCAGCCTCTACCTCAGAGCAAAGCCTGTCCAAGGAAGGGGGCGTGACCTTGTCCTTGGAAAAACCCACAGAGCACTCCTAAGCACATACCCAACCTGCTGAGTTGTTTGTCTACAAATAACCAGGAGAGATCTACTGCACCAGGTGTCCCTGACTCAGTCAGGCTAGGTGACGACCCATAGCAACCCCCAGCAGCCACCAATCAGCATGAGACAGGGAAAATACCTAGGATGCCAGATGACCCCCAGTAGTTTATGGTGGTTGATAACATGTTGGGAAACCATGTAGTTTAGTACATACATCCCTCATGGATTAAACCCCCCCCCTCTTGTACTAACCAATCACCCCTCCCAACTTGTTTCCGCCAGTGAATGTGCTAATCAATGTTAAGAGTTGTTTGACTTTCCCGAGGTATGGAATGATTTGCTGTGTGATGTTGTGACACATAGAGTATCCCCCCAATACCTATAAAATCTCACTGGACAAAGGACCGGGGCTCACTCCCTGGGACCGCTGCATTGGGAATGGTTATGAGTCCAGGCTCCAGCTTGCAATAAAGACTCTTGTGTGATTGCATTGGATTCAGCTTCTGGAGGTCTATTGGGGTCCCACGAATCTGGCATCACTCTACCAATGACAAAGGCAGATCTACAGGCAGAAGGGACTTTGCCTGAGCCCAGTTCTGAAAACTTTTTCCAGCTATGATAAACACACACACACACACACACAAACACACACACACACACACAAACCAACCAACCAAACAAACAAACAAACAACAACAAAAAAAAAACCCTGCCCATTTTGGTCCCCTAAGGGCAAAAATAATCAACAAAACAAGGGCTTCAAGAAAATTTATTTAAAATGTGGTCAGGGAAGGGAGTAGAAGTAGGTGGAAGGTGGGAGTGGGTTTGTGGCAGGAGGAAATGATAGACCATTGGAAAAGAAATGGAAATATCTGTGAAGCCATAACTCCAAGATAGGTCCACTAAGAGGCAGAGGTGTAATTGAGGGTCACAATATGACACTCTGCTGATCCCACACCCTAACACTACACAAATAAGTTTCTGGCATAACAGTGAATTGCGCTTGCAAGATTCAGAGTCTCTATAATGAGCAGTACACAGGAAACCTAAAAGCTAATAGGGAAGACAACAATAAAGACATCAGAGCAATTTGAAGCCCCTAGCACTTAAAACTACAACAAGACCTAAATATGGTCCAACCCTTCTAGAGAGATTTACATAAAAAAACAAAACAAACAAATCCTCACACTAAAGACTCATTTACCCCAGTTTATACCACCCACTACAACATGCCCAGCTTTCCAAATAGCCAAAGGGCAGTAGGGCAAGGTCAGTAGGGGCGTATGCACCTGTAGTACCAGGCACTTGGCAGGTGGAGCCAGGAGAATTGCTTGAGCCCAGGAATTTGAGGCCATCCTGGGAAACACTAGTAAGATTCAGTTCAAAAAGAAAGAAAGAAAGAAAAGTCAAATAGCAAGGAAAAAACAAAAGAACAACAAACAAAAACATTTTAGAGGAGATAATACATATGTATTTCCAATATTAGAAATGAACAACAAAAAAGTCATCACTACTGATTCCCACAGATATTAAGAAAGGCAATAAAGGAATAGTTAAGAACAACTGTATGATCAGAAATTTAATACAAAGTGTAAACATGTCAATTTCTTGGAAGGTAGAAACCACAACGTCTCTTTTAAGAAGAAATAATCTGACTACTCCTAGAACTATTAAAGGAATAGATTCTATAATGAAAACCTTCCCGTAAGAAAAGAACCAGTCCTCTACCACACAATCCCCAGTCAATTCTACCATATATGTAAAGAAATAATTCTATTTTTCTACAATATCTTCTGAAAAGTAGAAATAGAGCCCTTTCTGACTCATTCTCTGAGACCAGCATTACACTAATACCAAGAACAAATCATGACACAAATGATAATTCTCAGATCAATTAACTTTGTTTTTTTTGCCTTAAGTTTAGTTTGGAATTTTAAATTTACAAGCTAGATTTACAAACATAGTACAGAGTTTCTGGATACCTTTCTGTATACCCTAATCTTATATTAGGTAGAGGGAAGTAATGGGAGGGGAGGGGAGGGGATGTGAAGATAGGAAAGATACTAGAATGAAACAGACATTATTACTGTATGTATATATGTGACTGCATGACCAATATGTACACTCAGAAAAATGAGAAATTATATCCCATCTACGTATGATATATCAAAGTGCATAAATGCATTCTGTTGTCATGTGTAACTAATTAAAACAAATTAAAAAATAAAAAGATAAAGTATGTAGTCGTATTAAATGCAAATTTTTAAAAAATTCATTTAGTATTTAGGGAAACCAGGGTAGAAACTATCTGCATTATGAAAGTATTGAACCTCAATTAAGGGGTGGAAGTTAGTGAAATCTGTAAGTTTAAAGGCTCAAGGAATAATACATAAAAGCACTGAACCCTAGTTGGCAAGGTTTTATTATTTTAAAAATTTCCCACTGGGTACAGGTTAACAATTCAAAAATCATGCACATGTGTCTCAAGTTGAAAAATTAAGAAATGAATAGTTGATGAGGACAGACATGGTTTTCACTGTTGGAATGGGAAATTACAGGGCAAGCAAAAAGAAAATGCTAGAATGATTTATGTGGTATTGGAGTTGCAGACATTTGTAGGAATCTGGTTTCAACTTAATATAATTATAGCTGGATGCATAGAGAAACTGATGTGTGTGCACATATACAGTTTAGCATAGACACATGTGTTTCCTTCTTCTGTTAGGCCAGAAGATCTAGAAGCAATGACACCCAGCAGCAATTGCACCCAGATCTTGGTTTCTAAAATCTCTCTCCCATAAAAGGAACTATGGCTTCTAAAAAAAAAAGGCCATTTCTACACTCAACTGAGACATATAGAATAATGTCTAGAGTAGAGTAGAATAATGTCTAATCCTAGAGTAGCTCATTGTGCCGAAAAGTAACAAATTACCCAAAGAGACCACAAAGAAAGGGATATGCCAAAGAGATCAGAAGTCAACAGAAAGAACTCCCAATGGTTAAAGCTGGAGCAAGTTGAGCAGCAAAATAAGAAAAATAGCTTTGGATTATCATTCGAGGTATGAAATAAATATTCATGAGCCCATCCTGATATAAATAAGTGATTGGAAAAATAAACAAGCAGGGGAGAATTGAAAATATCCTGTACAGCAGAATCAAAAGTAATTTATGTAGATACTCTATCCTTGAGAAGGTGGAGCACAGGTGTCCACATCTGAAGTCTGGGCTATGCATAGTAACTTCCTTCTAAAGGGTATATTAGGAAGAGGAGAGGAAAAGTAGTCACTCCGCAATGGAAAAACCTGGCGATTGCTACCTCAGACAGCTGATCAAGGTTTTCATCAACAGTGAAAAGTCACGTCAATAGCTCGTAGTCTTGATATGACGTGATGGGTATAGCACTTCATCTGTGTGGTCTTCCTCCCCAAACCCATAACTCGGGTATCATCTCAGAAACACATCAAAAACCAACCACAGTGGAGAGATGCTTTAGAACATACCATCGGCGCTCCTCGGAATTGTCAAGGTCATCAGAGACAAGGCGCGTCTGACCACCTGTCACAAACCAGAGGAGCCAAAGGAGACGATGACAACTAAATGTAAAAGGGGATTTGGAAGAGAAGGACATAAGGTAAAAATCTAAGGAAATCAAGATAAAGTGTGGACTTCAGGTACTAATGATGAATCGATATTGGTTCATTAGTTGTGATCAATGAGTACTTGTGACTATATAGTGGTGATTAGAATGATTTAAGATGTTAGCTTTAGGGAAAATTTGGTATGGAATATATTGGAAGCTCTCTGTACTATCATTGCAACGTTCCCATGATTCTAACACTCTTCTTAGAAAAGGTTCCTTGAAAATAGTAAAGAAAATAATAATAGAGTCAAGACTCTAAAATTGCCACAAAACTAAATGGTGGACAAAATTCTCTGAATCCAATGATTTTAGACAAGCAACCAAAAAAAAAAAAAAACAAGAAAAACTGAAAAGAAATATGGTGGAGATTAGATAAAATTTTGCATTTTATTGGACTGGCATTTCTTGGGTTCCAATCCCCTATACCCTGTCTGCAGTCTGTTGCGCATCGTGATGTAAAACTAGCAAAGCTTTTGTGTCATTTGTCAAGTCCATGACCTTTCACTAAATTAATTAAATTTTTAAAGAACAAGGACAAATCAACGTTTTTCAGTCTGAGAATGTGTGAAACTTGTTTCTAAAGGCATTTAAAGAAGGGCTAAATTTGTAAGAGGTATCATTCAAGTTTGCATCCCCGATAGCAGAAACAGGTACAAATCACACTATTGCTGAGACTCTTGCAAAATCAGATGCAAAGATAATGACAAATCTTATGCTCACAGAGAGAAAAGACAATGAACTATGGGCAAGAATCCTTCATTAGAAAACGCTTGTGGTTGCTGTGGGTTCTCCATGAATATCATATGGGATAACTGTTATTTTCTCACTTGTAAGTCATCTATATTTACCTTATAGTTGTAAAAAAACATGGTTTGCTGAATTTGAATTAATTTCATACACACATGTATGTTATACACACACATGCATGCATAGGAAGGAGACGTGCTCAAATCGTTTCCGATTGATCCATACAGGTCATGGGATATGAAGGTTTTAATTTAAGCATTCCTTTGCAATCCCTACTAGAGACTGTGGAGTGTTTGGGAATTAGCTTGAAGTGGTGTTGGTGACTGAAGTTAAGTGAGACATTGGTCCTTTACTACCTGGCTGGACACCCTGGGATGTTGACTCATTTCTATAGATATTGATAGCCATCAGTGATCATTAACAGTTTATCTAACATTGATCCAAGATGGAAGGACATTTAAACATTTTCTAGAATAAAATGAAATCCTGGAGACTGGGAGTTTATGTCTTTGCAGCAAGATGTGAGATGGAATGGATGGTGACAATAACACTCTCCTTTTCCAAATTTATGCTAACTGTAGAATGAAAGATGCCCACAGGAGATATTTTTTTTCATTATATTGATAAATTAGTTTTGAAAAGGTAATCTTTGTGTGTGGTACAAAATATAAGAAGTCCAAAAGGATAAGCAGTAGTCTTGCCTTATCTGAGGGATATTCATTACAACATGACCAGTGGGTGCCTAAATTGTGAATAGTACTAAATCGTATTATTATGGCACTTTTCCCCTATATGTGCACACAAAAAAATTCAATGCCCTATGCGTCTTAGCAAAGCACTTATCATACATTATGGCTGTAACTTTTATAGTTTAGGGGCATGACAGCAAAATTAGAATGAATTTCTTTTTCCTTCCCCACAGTTTCATGGAAGATTTGTTCATACCATATATCTGAGCAAGGATGATATGACATTTTTTCCTTAAGTTGAGGACTTTGACCTTCTCACTTAAAAGGAGCACTTTATGGCTTCTCTTTGGCATATTTGAATTATCGGCAACACTATTCTTGCACTTTGGGGCCACTATTAAGTTGCATAAGGGTTATCTGAACACAAGCACTGTGATACCATGGGAATAAATCCAATAACCAAGATGCCTACTAAGTGACTGATGGGAAGGTAGCATATACAGCATGGATACGCTGGACAAAGGAGTAATGTTCCAGGGAGGATGAAGCAGGATGATGTGAGATTTCATTCAACTACTATAGTGGCACACAATTGAAAACTTATGAATTGTTCATTTCTGGAATTTTATGCTTGATGTGTCTGGACGGTGGTTGACTGCAGGTTACTGAAACCGTGGAAAGCAAAACCTTGGATAAGGATGGACTACTGTCAACAGGAAAGTATGGAATTTTCTCACTCTCATCTCTCTTCCTCAGAGGTTACCACTGCAGCCAGTTCCTTCCTGTTAGTTGTTGACATGAAGAATGCAGTAAAAATCGGATGCTTATGATTTCCTGTTAAATATGTCAAGTGGAAAGCCTGCTTTCTTCACAGTTTCCTTCACAAACCTCTGTGATATGAAAATACAGGATTAAAAAGGCCTGGACCCAGAGGACAAAGAAAATGGTAAAGGAAATAGCAATGAAAAATTTGAAATATGGAGAGCAGACAAATGGATGGTAGCAAATGCATCAGAGCCGAGAAATTTAAAACTTAAGCTGATAGTGTGTTAAGCCTAGAAGCAAGATTGTTAGTTATGAAAGGCCTAAGAATCTCAGAAATGGAGGCATCTGAAAGTGGAAATTCAGAGGAAGATGAATATGGGAGGTGTGAGTTAAAAAGTTCTGTATAATATGCAGGTAGATCAGATTCAACTCCTAACCAATTCTCTGATGCCTGGTGACATGATCCAACATTCTGGAAGAAGATATGGGGTCAACTCTGAAAAGTTGAGCCGGAGAGATTCTGGACTTGGGTTTGCAGGCATGGCTCTGGGTAGAGTCCATTATGGAAAATAGAAGAAGAGGTAGAAACATATACACTGAAGAAGAAGATTGCTTAGCCTGCTTCCTCTCTTTGGCTTTTGAGAGTCTGTCAGTCAGACTATACCTCTAGGAAGGAGATAGAAAGGTCATCTCTCAAGACATGGATCATCCAAGAGAAAAGACAGGCTGAAGTTGGGAATCTCTTAACAAAACAACCTCCGTTGTTTCACCTTGGTCAAAAGCTCTGCCCACATACAGAGTTCTCTCAGCATTGTATTGACTTCATTATTGAGGATCTCCAATGCCAAGGAAAACTGCTACAAAGACAGGCATGGTAGAAGAGGAGAAGAAGATGATTGAAGATGAAACATTTAATATAAATTTTTGGAAGATTATAAAGAAGCCTTGGGGATTTGCTTGGAAGGGTTAACAACTGGAGAATAGGAGAAGACAGGGAAAATGAATGGATCAAAGTTTTGAAGAGATATTTCAATAATAGTTCCATATCTGAGATATACGAGTTCCCAGATTGAAAAGGCAAATCAAGGAACTGCCATGGTAGAATTTCTAAAGAATCAAAAGGAAAAGCTCTGTGTCCTGAAGTGTTAGAACACTTGAGAGAATGGAGGAGGAGGAGGATAATGAAGGTGAGAGACAGGAGTGCCCTACAAAGATCAAAACTGTAGTAGTTGATTCGACCTTGGAAACTAGATGGCCCCAGAATTGATGCCTTCAGAGTTCTGAGAAAACATTTTCACTTCCGATTTCTATAATGAGCCACATGATTAATCAAATGTGTCAACAGGAAGAAGTTGATTAATCAAATGTAAGTGTAAAATCAACGTGTCTTGGATCTCAGAAGTCCTACAGGTTGGATCTCCTTTGCCTACTTGCTCACCTATTGAAGAATTGAGTGGAAGATGAACTCTGTTGAAACATAGAGGGAAACCGAGAATAAAAAAAAAAACAACATTGAATTCAGGGGGGTATCTGACACAGGAAAGAGATGAAGGGGTTCCTGTAATGTATTGATGGACCAATGTCCCCCGGGTAGGAGGCCAGCGAATAACCAGTCTAAGGTTTGAGTAGGAGGAGGAAGAGCCCCGGAAGAAGAGGGGAGATGAACCACGTCGGTTACATAATGTGCTTACTGTGGCTTAAATGTTTTCTCCCAGAATATATGTGTTGGAAACTTGATCTCCCAATTGAAATACTAATGGTACTTGCAGGTGGGCCCTTTAGGAGGTAATTAGGATTAATTGAGGTCCTAAAGGGGGCCTCCATGGTGGCATTAGTGGCTTTAAAGAAGAACAGAGGTCCAAGGTAGCATGCTTGCTCTCTCTCACCATGGGATGCCCTCCACCATGTTACCATGCAGCAAGAAGCACCTTGTCAGATGCTCAGAAGATGCTGGTGCTGGGCTCTTAAAATTCCACTTTCCAGGTCATTGAGCAAAGCACTTATATATTAATAAATTATCCAGTCTCAGGCGTTCTGTTATAGCCACAGAAAATGGAATAAGACAAGTTCCAATGTATCATGAGAAGATGTAGGCATATGTAGATAAATTGTTGATGGTTACTTGGAAATAAAGCAAGAAAGAAAATCAGAAAATAAAATAAAACAGTATTCAGTAAAAGACGACATGGCTCAGCTATGGATAACAATCTAGAGTAAAAATAGGCCAATAATAAATATTCATCTAACAAAACATGATAAATTCACATTTGGAAGGATGGTGGAGGGGCAGATCTTTGTGGCTGGTAGGACAGGGAGAGTTAGAATGAGAAGTCTAAGTTCTTATCACCCACAGTGGCAGTTCAAGAGACAACATCTAAAAACTGTAAAGCAAAAATTAAAGACTGTGAACATATTCTTTAGAAAGTTAAAAATAAATGCCAAGGGGGAAAAAAAAAGCAGTTTAAGGGATTAAAACTGTTGCCTCCAGGAACTGCAATTCCTTATTATTTTATTTGATATTATTTTAAATCATATAAGACTATTTGACTTTCAAAAAGAAATACACCAAGAAACAAATAAACAAGATGGGGGAATTCGACCAGTGGGAAAACTGTTGTATTTTGGAAACTTCAAGAAGTTTGCCTGCAGAGGTATCTCTCAATGACTTATTTAAATCTTAGGTAGCTTGAACTCTCTCCTCAGGCAGAAAATATAATTTTTAAGGTTGAGAAGTCAGATACAAAGATTTTTTTCAAAAAGACCTAACTTGATACGAAGGGCACACTTGTTGAAAACTGATCTTGTTTTCATAATTATTATCAGGAAAAAACTCAATGAAGCAAATCTGGGGTTTGAAGTCCAGTTGAAGAAGAGATTAGGAACCCACTGGCCAGATTTTTCTCAGCAGAGATAATTAAAGTTTGAACCTGGTTGTCTTGATGTAGAACAGAAAGTGAAAAGTCGTTTTCAATGAGAAATCTCTCAAGTTTTTAGTCCTCTTTTTATCCAAGAAATACTGACTGTCTTAAGAACAGGTGAATGGTTGTCCCTACCAAGCCTGATGGCCCACCATTGGGTATTCGAGCTTTCTGATTTAGGAGAAATCAAGTGCTCAAAAACCGATTAGATGAATGGTACGGCATCATTATTGAGCTGGGTACCACACAAGACTATAAACAATATCATCTCACACCATGAGATGAGTCATTACTATTGATTTAGTTATGATCCACTTAACATTGGGGATCTGTTCTGAGAAATTCATTGTTAGGTAATTCCATGACTGGGCCAACATCATCGAGTGTACTTACATAAACCTCGGTGGGGTAACTCAATCACTCAATGTGGCTTCTTGATGCAATTAAAAAAAAATGCAATAAACTTGTCATGTGTGAGGCTGCTGTTGGAGTAAAGTGGCATATTGCTTTATAC
The DNA here is from genome assembly GCF_048772815.1 of Callospermophilus lateralis. Classification (NCBI taxonomy): domain Eukaryota; kingdom Metazoa; phylum Chordata; class Mammalia; order Rodentia; family Sciuridae; genus Callospermophilus; species Callospermophilus lateralis. The sequence continues at coordinate 69,526,898 of NC_135311.1, read as the reverse complement.
TAAACTGTTTTTCTTTAATTAGAAGGAGTACACTCCTCTATAACTGGAAGTATAATATAGTGAATACAGTCGCCAGTTAGTCTTTTATTGTCATGATTAACTATTACATACTGTACATAATTGTATGTGCTATCCTTTTTATGACTGACTATGCAGTAGGTTTGTTCACACCAGCATCACCACAAACATGAGATACTAATGGTACTTGCAGGTGGGCCCTTTAGGAGGTAATTAGGATTATGGCTATCACATTTTGATGGCTTTGACAACACAAGGCTTTAGGAGTTTTGCAGCTCCATTTAAAAGTATGGGATCTCTATGGCATGTGTCAGGCATATTCATCATTGACCAAAAAATCACTATGTAGCATGTGACTGCATGTGGCTCAATGTGGACCACACTCATCCACCAGTCAGTGACTAATGTATTATCTGCTAGCATCCTTTCTGATGGATCATAAAATATCTCTTCTGATTGGTTGTTGGCTAGTTAGTTATCTTTTGTTTTCTTTCACATTCTCTCTCTCTCCATGGCTGTTAGTTCCAACACAGGGGTTCCCACTAATAGATCAGGGTTTCTTAGCACCATCTGGAAATTTGTGGAGTTGAAACATCCACTTCTCATTTTTTTGTCCAGTGCCAGGCTTTTACAGTGTTGATGTGGAAAACTGAGGTATAGCCGCAGCTTTTTCCCTGCTTGGAAAATTTACAAATGATTACTCCTTTTTTTTCCTTTCTTGGTGGTTATATTATGTCCCTGGGGAAATGCAAAGCCAGACTTCTTTGAAAATGAGACTGAAAAAAATTGGATTCGAATGCACCAGTAACTCTTGCTTCCTGTTTTGCAATGATTTCAGGCCTCTGAATCCCTTGTTGAGCATTTGAGGCTATGGGGACAAAGCGTCATGCACCTGGCTCATTCTCAGGAGACCTGGCCATGAGAGGCACACTGTGAAATAATTTTACGTGTGAAAACCCATAAGGTTTTGCTCCGTCAAGCTCAGCCAGGCTGTGAAGTGGGAAGAGTGAGGATATGCAGGGCTTGCTTAGTGTGCCCGGTGCTTAGTAGCCTATGAAGTGACCAAGGAATCCTGGAAGAAAAAATAGCACAGGAGGAAGGGAGATGTGATCAAGGAATGGAAGAAGTTGTCAGTGTTTAAATGTTTGAATACTTAGCATGTAGAGAGGGAGTCAAGTCCCCTGGTTCAGGCTGACTCCAGAAGGCAGAGGCAGGTCTTAGAGATGGGACACTCAAGCACAAAGTAGCTCACAGTGCACTTTCTGAAGTCCAATGGATTCCCATTGCTGCCACTTTACAAGGTGTATGACCTTGACCTTGGATGAGTTACTTAATCTGGGTTTCAGGGTCCTCATCGATGTATTGGGGGTAATTTCAGCATCCACCTCACAAAATTACTCTAAGGATGAAACTATTGTAATATAATATGACCATTTAGACTAGTGCTGGGGATTTAGTAGGCATTCACAGGACATGGGGCTGGAGCAGTCACTGCAACATATAAAAGATTGTTCTGGTATTGAACACTGAAAAGCTCATCAATGTTGCAGATCAAGAGGAAGCCTGTTGCCAGCCCCACAGGGATGGAAAGATTTATGCAAAATACGATGAGTGGGACGAAAGGACTTTTAAAGCCCTTTCCACTTCCTCTTGAGGGGCTAGAGTAGGAGTCCTGTGGTCTCTACTGGGTAGCTGGCTTAGAGGGCTGGCTTTCAGTCTGATCCGTCCTCAGGGACACTTCTCCGTGTTACTCGGCCAGTTCTCACAGGCCCGGTCACGGTGGGCTTCAGTTCTTGGGTGTTTTACATAATGGGATGTGGTCTATGGAATGGACCACCGTCATGGTAACATTTTCCCTTCAGTAGATACTGAGTGCGGAGCTTGCTGGTGTCTTTTAAACAATGAGAAACTTCCACACTGGAAGATGAAATCCATACTGAGAAAAAAAGCAAAAAACAAAAACTTTGAGTGAATCACACAGGAAGGAACCGTGTGTCTCTTGGTACCAGGAGGCATGAAACTGTATTTTGAAACAGTCAACTCACAGACACAAATCCACACTGTCTGTTGGGTCTCTCAGGCACCCCAGCTGCCAGCAGATGGGAAGATGTTCGTGTGACAGAGCAGCAGGCCAGCTGTAGGGGCTGAGCTCCTTGGCCACCATCCCAAAGCCTCTCAGCCATGCAGCACCTGGGTTCAAACCCATTTCATTAAACATTCCAGTACATGCAAATTACTATGTTACATTATAACATGAAGGTCCATTGATATTTTTTTAACTGACAAAGCCAAAGTGATTGCATTAGAAAAACTTCTTTTTTAAAAATTTGTTTTAATTGGTTATACATGACAGTAGAATGCACTTATATGCACTTATATACTTTGATGTATTATACATAGATGGATTATAATTTCTCATTTTATATATATATATATATTTATATATATATATTTATATATATAGTAGAATCACATTGGTCATACAGTCACATGTAATGCATTAGAAAAACTTCTAAAACAGAAGGAATATCCTGTGAAATATCATTACTTGTACAATTCCTATATTTTGACTCTATTTTTGCTCTTCCCCCCATGCTCTTATATTTTTTACATAATCATACCTTGTCTCTTAACTAATAAGAATTTTCCCAAGTTGCAACTTTGTATAAACTCTTAAAGTTGGAAACAATGTTACCCAATATTATCTTACATGCACTCCCTGTGTTTTAATGAATAATTGCTTACTGTTGGGCATTTAAATTGCTACCAGTTTTGCATGGTGACAATAGTCATAGTTTTTCTTTCCTGTTGTATACTTTTAAATTACTTGCATTAAATATAATTACTGGGTTAAGGGATATGAAAATTTTATGACTCAGTTATTACTTAAAGAGCATCACTTTTATTTATACAAATATAGAAGATCAACCATGTGCATTTATCTCTACTTTCTCCTGATATTCCACTAGGGTGGCAGAGGGTGGAAGGCACAGGACATGTCTGGGAGACTCAAGTGGAAGTGGAACTACATGAGGTAAGCTGCAGCCTGCTAAGCAGACTGTTGAGCTCCTGAGAGCAGGTGCACAGAGGTAGGACCAGCTGAGCCTGGGATTCAGCCGTCCCCACCTAGGCTCCAAGCATGTGAAAAAGCCCAAGGGCAGTTGAATTCCACTAAGTATATTGCAGTCAGTATAACCTACAGTAGAATGTCCACTCCTACCAACCCCCAATCCCTGACCTCCTGCTTATGATATATGCAGATGCTCCTCGAGTTATGATGGCATCCCATCCCAATAAATGCATAGTAAGTTGAAAATGCACTTACTACGTTCCATCTACCAAGCACCCTAACTTAGCAACCCAGGACCCTGTGGAGTATGAATGTTTTTTTCTCACAATCCATAGCTGACTGGGGGGAGCTGTGACTTTCTGCCATGTCCCAGCATCAGGAAAGAGAGTTATATTTCATATTTCCAGCCCAGGATAAGATAAATATTGAAAACATCTTGAATTCAATCTACTGAATGCATATCCTTTTAACATCAGTGTATAGTCAAACCATAGTAAGTCAGGGACACCGTAAGTCAGATATGTGTTTTTTAAGTCACTTAATTTTGCAACAGAGCCATAGCATTACTAAAATAGAAAAGGAAAATAAGAAAATGTGAACAAGAACTGATGATGAATGCTGGGGAAAATAGAACGTTTAACAATAAAAATAAAAATAATCATGCAGCACTACTTGGCTGCTTCTGAAAGTCCCCCAGTCTGCCCAACCTGTCTCCAACACTGAATGCTTACAATTATTATTACTATTATTATTATTATTATTATTATTATTATTATTTTGTATTGTAGACAATGTTTAGTGACTAACCATGTATGTACTGTTGGGATTCAGGATGAAACTCTCAAATAAGGACACGTGGCATTTGAGCAAGACCAGAAGCTAGAAGTCCACCCTCAACTTCCTCTCATCCTCCCTTGAAGAGGCCATAAAACCAACCTGACTTCCTCTAACGTAGGTCATGAGAACCTCCCTAACATCTGTATCCCGGGAAGCCACAGGGACGCAGAGAAGAGTCTGAGGAAGTAGGCCTTGCTAAGTGCCCCCGGTTTATTACCAGTCGATCACACCCCCTCCATTCAGTCCCTGTCCTGCCTGATGGTCTGAAAATGCTAAGATTTCCCTGTTTGCTTGAATCTGCATTACTGAAGGCTCCCGTGTCACCATAAAACTCATATGTTTTTATGCTTTGCTCTTGCTAATCTGCGTTTCATCGGAGGAGCTTCAGCCGTGTGGACCTCTGCATGGGTGAGCAAAGAGAGGGCTTTTTCTCCCTTTTGGTACTAACTTCCTAGGACAGATTCCTGGTGGTGGACGTCATGAGTCAGGCTGTTTGAGGGGATTTTAAAGGTTTTCCTGTTACACAATCAGGTAGCGTATCTGAGAGCTACCCTGACTCTCACTTCTGCATGCCAGGAGACTAATAGCAGTTCCTCCACAGGCAGTTTTCACAAGAACATCATTAAAGCCCTATCATCCGTGTCCTCTCCACCTTGGATTTCCCAGTTCCTCTTGCCCTACATGTTTTTCAATAGCCTCTCATTTTAACCCACTTTCAGATAACCCACCTCTCTTTCTCCTTCCTAAAATGGGTTTTCCCAGGTGTTCAAACCCAGTCCTCAAATAACCTGACTGCCTTGCTTTTGGGAAAATGACTTCAATTCCCCAGAACCTTGTTCCCTCCTTTGTGAAGGGAGAGGATTTACCATATATAAACCCTCCCTGTCCCTGGTTCCACATCCATGTAGTTAACTGACTGTGCATCAAAAATATTTTTTAAAAAATTTCATCTGCACTGAACATGTAGACTATTTTCTTTTCATCATTCCCTAAACAGTAGAGTATAACAGCTATTTACATAGCATTTAGGCTTTATCAAGTATTATAAGTAAGCTAGAGATGATTTAAAGCATATGGTAGGATGTTTGAAGGTTGTATGCAAATATTGCATAGTTTTGTATGAGAGATTTGAGCTTCTGCAGAGTTTGGTATCTGCAGAGCATCCTGGAACCAATCCCCTGGGGATACCAAGGCATGACTGTTATTTCTAAAGTTCTTTCAGTTCCAGTTTTATTTATACCATCGAATAACTGGAATAACACAAATACTCTACAATAGGATTTTGGTTAAATAAATTATGATATATCCGGATGACAGAACACCCAACAGTAATTTAAAGATTTTTGTTTTGATTACTTTGCATAGGAATGAACTCATGATATGATGACATTGCACAGTAGCCAATTAATGTCTTCCCACATAAATCTTTATGCATAAAAATAAAAGGAACTCTTCCACAAGGCCAGCATTGGTTCCCTATATACTTGTGATACGGGCAGTATACAGTTAGAAAAATACATTTTCTTTACTCGTGAAATCAAGCAGTGAAGTCGGATCTGTGAAAGGTTCTTGGCCTCAGTGGGGCCTCCACTGAGCTGAGAGTAGGTGGGTCCTCCATCCTAACCCCCAAACCCCTACACCAAAACTTCATTACAGCAAATCCTATCCTGTTGTGGATGCTGGTCAACACATCTACACTGCACTGAGCTCTGAGCCTTCCCCAAATGGAGTCCTTGTTTGGTTGACGCTTAGAACAAGCCAGGCATATGTTGCCTGAATGATGAATAAACTAGTTGGTGAAACAATTTCTGTCGGAACTATAATTCTGAAGCTTGATATTGCCTGCTACTTTTCCGTTTCTAAAGTAAATAATATGAGTACCTCAGATCATATTTCCTCCTAAATGCTTTGTCTACCACGCTGGAATAAATTGCCACCAGGTGCTCCCTGGAAGTTTGGATTGGAAAATTCTTTGTGGGGAGGTGAAGGCATCGGGCAACTGTACCCAGTGGCATCAATTATGTGTGCATACATCTGTCTTCTGTTGCTGGGATCCCCTTGCTCACCATGCAATTTTGGAGTTGCAATTTGGCTTCTTGTAGAAATATCAAAACGGAGTAAATGTGCTACCTGGGGGGCTAGAGGACATGGGAGTGACAGATGCCTCTAGCAGTTGTGTTTCTCATGTCAAATGAATGAATTGGCAAAATTGTTTTAGCTCAGCTTTTCTGAATGCAAGAAACTTTGGAACACCGAGGAAATTGGATTTGGGTATCTGTGAAGCTGAGGATGAGATTTGGGACTTTGTTGTCCTAGATAGGGAACTGCTACCATTTGAGGCTCCTTGGCATGGTTATTCTTGTGATGTGGTCTATTCCCTTCCAACAGCAATGGGGAATCAGAGGACTTTTTATCAGGATTGCAGTAGGAGGAATGTCCAAGATGAAAGAGAAGGTCCTATAGGACTTGGTTTACAATACATAAGCTTCAGAAAAACTTTCAGGTTTTAGTGCAACAAAGTTTTGACATAACTAGGTTAAATTGTGGAAATTGGTCAGGGTTTCCCAAGGATCAGCTGGACTGGCCAGTCCTCAAAATTCATTATGGCTACACTTCAGCACAAAAGCCACTTAGTTGTTTATGTATTTCTTATATTTCTACTCTATAAATTGTGTTTTGTTTGTGTGTGTGTACCAAACTAATTATTATTTATATTTAGCTGTCTTAAATACATCTTACTGTTTGTAGAAAAGATCCTGGTAGTCATTTAAAGCATACCACTCTCTCTGTGAATAGTTTACCCTTTCTTTCATCTCTCCTCTCATAGTTGAAGGGCCTTCCCTAATGCCAGTGTAATCCCTGGCTGGTGTTATCCTATCTGGTTTTAAAATTAGTGTCTGTCATCAACTAATTTTGCATACACTTGATTCTCAAATCTCTCTTGGTCTTTATGTAGCCTTCCCTTACATCCCAGGCAGAATTAGATCAAGGAATATCCATAAATAGGATTGCAGTACCCCCATGCACCCCAAATCTCCATTGGTTCTCTGTGAGAATTGGATCAACTCTATAAATTCCTGAACTGGTCTAAATAAGTGTTCATCACTAGATACCATTCCTCACTATATAGCTCAGGTCCTAGCCACTGCAAGATGCTCACGTCCCTCCACTGACTATGGCTTCCTTCTCTGTCACACTTCTGACTCGCAACCCCTCTTATTTGTGCCAACAATATTTTCTTTACTATTTGGAAAAATTCTGTTTGCATCCTTCAAAAACAAGATGATCCATCATGTCAGCAAGCACAGTTTCTCGCTCTTTCCTTTGGGTTTTTCACAGTCCTTTAAACAAACCTATTCTCTTGCAATTACCCCCAAGTATTATAAATGTGTTTGCACTTGTTTGTCTCTTACTAGACTACGAACTTCTTGAGAGCAGAGAGCTGCCATTCATCTCTGGAGAGCCAGTGCTTAACACAGTGTCTGCCTCATCATAGATCCTTAATTCATGTTTATTGAATTTATTAATTAAGCCATAACCAAGGTATCACCATCCATTTAATTGCAAATGAAATCCCCCAGATGAAATTAACAGCCTCATTTTCTATCAGCCTTGCTGATAAAGTGATGACAAACACTGAATGTTTCACACAACAGCCAGCCAAAATGTAGAGCAAAGAAAAGCATCCAAGGTTACTGGCCCTGCCCTCGAGGAGCTTACGAGAGAGAGTCCAGAGAGAAGGTTTTCATTCACAAAACAAGCTGAGGACAAAAATTAAGACTGTTTAAAAGCCATGTTCGTTTTAGCCTTGAACTGAAGGTTTGAGGCCAGAATAAATAAGACAAAGCACTTGAAACAAAGTAGAAGCTCAGGAATGTTTTCTCCATGAGCAATTAAATGCGTGGATGCAGGACCATGCATGATAACATAGCTAGCTTTTCATGTTGTCACTACCAAATGTCCCCTTTTCCACCTGGTTTCACAAGCAACTTAGCCAATCCCTAGCTGTGCATCCTAACTTTCTAACCCATCTCAGAATCCCCAGTGGGCCAAACACCAAAGGGTCAGGGTTTCCCACTGGTCAGATGGGCTGGCCTTTCCTCAAGGCTTGTAGTTACTAAAGACTGGGTAATAAAGATAACAAAACTCTGAGCCTGGCTTGGTGTGCCTGCCAGAGCATGGAAACAAACATGACCCAGGAGCTCCAGGCTCTGCTGATAACAAAGGCTTTCTGAGCAATGGTCCTTCAGAGCAACAAATCAAGACAGACAGCCTGCCAAAAACATGTCGACCCAGCAGACTCAGAATCCCTTACCCATCGAGAAACAGCCCTCCCAGCCTATCCATCACTTAGACAACTCAAATTAGATGGTGAGAACATCAAGGAAGCCGAATCCGCCTGTGGGGATATGAGAAAGCTTCCTGATTTTTTGGGCAACCTCGCCCCAGTAAATCCCCCTTCCCCACATCTCAGTGAACCTGAAGAATAAATACCTCTGTCCGTCAGATTTCTATTCATCCTTCCAGGCTCAGCTCAGATGCCACCACCTTCATTCATCTTCAAAGAACATGTTGCTAGGTCAAGAGTAGGTTTTGATGTTGTTCTTGGAAAAAAAGTCTCAGCATTGTCTAAATTGATTTTTCTAATCAATCGTCCCTTTCCTCAAAGTGATACCCACAAGGAAAAGTTATGTAGGCAAGAAAGAACTCCCTTTCACCCACCATTCCAATGCAAAGGTCTCTGGGAGAACAGAATTGGACTACAAAACATAGATTGAAACCCAAGAGGAGCTACTATCTCCTAAAACCAGAATTCAAGTTTGAGGTCTCAGTCCCTTGCACCATGGCAATGATAAAGCCATTCAGACAGATGCATGGGGAGGAAAGAGAAACCATCATGCTTGGCTGAAGGTCTAGGCTTTGAGTTCATTCATCAATCCTACCATAGGACAGAGGTGTTGTCTTCGTCTGGTTTTGCTGCTACAACAAAACATCCCAGACTGGGTAGTTCATAAACCATAGAAATTTGTTTCTCATAGTTCTGGTGGCCAAGAAGTCCAAGATCAAGATACAAGGTATCTTGTGAGTGCTATTCTCTGCTACCAAGATGACAATTTACTGAGATATCTTCCATTGAGTATGTCTATGTGGGGGTGGGGGTGGGGGATGTTTTTTATGGCAGAAGCAGAAAAGCAAGATAGAGTAAGAGGAGTCCAAACTTGCCCTTATCTAATGACACCAGTCTCACTTCTAAGGGTGGAGCCCTTGCAGCTTAATCACTTTTGGAAGCTCCCACTTCTTACTATTGTTACAATGGCAATTAAATTTCAACATGAGTATTGGAAGGACATTGAATCCATCAAACATGGGTAGGAAAGGGAGGAGACGGGTGGATTTAGTCCTGCCTATTCTTTTCAAATTGAGTGATCTCACTCGTGCATAAATATGGCTCAGTTAAGGACTTGGATTCTGACCAATCATATTAGCAAAGAGTAGAGGAGCCCTCTTCCTTTCAGATGTGACTTTAGCCACTTTTACCACTGACCACACATTCATAGAACTGCATTATTAAAGTGATGCTTCCAGCCTCTGGATCTATGTTCTGATTCAGAGCCCAGGAGATGGTTCCATTATCAGGCACCACTTTGCAATTCCCTGTGTGCCTCCATATAGGGGGTTAATATTAGCTCCATCTTCAATACTAACCATGATCTAACTCCTTCTTCTATGGTGGATCGCTATGTCATATAACCAGTCCCAAGTCCCTCTGGGACTGAGTCAGGGGAAATGCTCAGGGTTTGAGAAACCTGTGGGGTGTCATGGGGACAGATCTGGAACACTGGTCAGGGTAGAAAGGTAAGACAGCAGTATAGAAAAAAATGAAAGCATCAGGGAGGGGAGAAAAAAAGATGGAACTGGAGATCTTTACAGCCTAAATATTATATACAAAATATATCCTTGGTTTTAGAACAGAATGGAAGAAAAGAGACTTCTTGTGAAGGTGGGAAGTGACAAGCACAGATGAGAATAAACTGTACCCAGTGAGTGGATGGAGGAGTCCAGGGTAAGGGATTCAAGGATCCATCTGACACTGCTGCCTGACCATCAGCTCCTATTATCTTTCCAGGATTAATTTAGATTTCATTTCTTCCAGAAAGCCCTCCTTGACTCTTCCAGTCCTGGGGAGTGTCCCTCTTCTTCCTGGAGCCCACATTTCTTGCCTCAGAAGTGCATCATGAACCATCTCATCTCAGTGGAGAGAAGATATGCAACCTCCCATCCTCAGAACAGCCAAGACAATTGCTCCTATCCCATGTGTTCCATTGTACAAAGGACAGGCACTGATGTTATAATGTACATCCTTTTGACAGGCTATGGTGTGTCCTAAGGTCGTGTCTTGTTGAGTTCAGAAGGACAGGAGGCCAAGGCTTAGTGCTGATTGAGAGAGCTGGGTCTTCTGGCATCAGTGAAGGGGAAGTTAACTGTGGCCTGCCAGTCATGAGTTGCCATAGAGACAGGCCTGAGATGATAGTACTAGCAACCAGCTCAGGAGACCCTAAAAGGTAGGCATGTTGCTGGAGAAAGTACATTCAATTTTTTTTCTTTTTTTATTCACAAACTTTAGCAACTGCTGCCCTGAGAGTCCATGTAAAAAATTTTCTAGTACTTTTACATATTTTGTGCTATTTTTTTTTCTGGGAAACAAAACAGAACAAATCTGGACATCTGGATGGAAATGTAAGTCAGTGGGTGAGGTGGTGAGCTGCACAGAGAGGCACTTCTCTGACTTCTGGACCTGTGGTTGGACAGGGCCTGTCTCCATCCTGAGACCTTTCTTTCTCATCTGATGACAAATTATCTAATCACTAATCACTCAGAGACCCTTCCAGTTTGAGGCTGACCTCTGACGTGGAGGCCACACTGATCATCGGAGCCCTCTATTAAAATGTTTTTTTTTTTTTTTCAGGTGGAATTAAAGACAATATAGCATAGGCAAAAATGCTCAACACTGTATATATTTTATCCTCATTTCATAGATGATAAAACGGACGTATAAAATGTCAAATTACACTCTAGGTAACACAGACAGTTGACTCCAAACCTACTGTGTTTGAGCCACTCTGCTATTCTGTCTCTTCTGCTAAGCTGGAACTAACTTTCACTGTACCTGCTCCTCACTGCACCTCATTCCTTCTCTGCAGCAATGCAGGATAAACTCCCTTTCATTTTAGTCTTTTACCTTGAAGAGAATGTGCACGATGCCCTTTAGTAAACTAGAAGGCCCATGGACATTGTGAGGAGTGATACTCCACACGAGGCTTTGTGTCTTCCCTTGATCCCTTAAAATATGTAGTGAGAGCCCCTGGTCATTATTCCTAACCAATATATTTATCTTCATTTCTTTCCAGAAAAAAGCACACGTACACACACACACACACACACACACACACACACACACACACAATCCCTTGATTGCTACATCTATAGAATCAGATGACTTAGTGTTGGGCCAGCACAGATAAAATGCTTTCTGCTCTGCTTGGCATCCACTAATGCATTGCCTGGTGTCCAATGAGTGTGGAACAAACTAAGGTGCTTCACTCAATCCCTTGGGTCCCAGAACTGATGGCAGAAAATGCAGCAATTACAGGTCATCTGTCTGCAAGTAACTTTGAGAAGACAATTTAGTGACAGACAGGCTACACCTTTGGGTATTACCTGAGTGTCATGTATGAGTTGAAGTCCCCTGATTCTTACCTCTCGTGCTGTACTGTGCTCTTGAAGGTCAAGACCTACAAGCTTAGGATGTTTAAAGTGAAAGGGGGTCATCACCTAATTCAATTGGATCATTTTACAGGTAAGAAAACAGATCCAGACAGATGAAACCATGCTGTCATCCAGTAGCAGCAGCACTAGGAATCAAATCTAGGTTTGTACAAGTCCAACCAACATGTCTTAACCAACATGCTAAAATCCATTTGGCTCCAAACATTGACCAGCACTCTGACTTTGGAAAATGTGTAAAATGGACATAATACAAATACTTCATTGAGTTGTCTTGAGTATTAAGTGGGAAATATGTTGTGTGTCCAGCATGTGGCAGGCACAGAGTAAACTCAATCGGAGGCATCCAGGGTCATCAGCAGGAATGAGGACCCACGATGACTCTCTGGTGATCCTTTGTACCACACCACATCTGTCTCCCTGATGTTCCTTAACACAACAGGGGCAGGGGGTGTATTGTGTTAGGGATAACATGAAGCAACAGCCAAATTGTGGCCCCAGGGAGCTTTAACTCAATGAGAGACACCAAAAGAACACCCATCTTACACATCTCAGCAGAAGCAGACAGAGCAGTTGGATGGCTCCTTTTGAAACTCTTCCCTCTCATTGTTTCTGAGATAGTAATCTCTCTCCATTTGCTTCCTACACATTCGCAAACCCCTTCACAGTCCCCTTTTCTGGATTGTCATTCTTTTCCAGATCTGTAAATATTGATGGTCCTTGAAGCTCCTCCACTTATCTCCAAAGGGACCTTTCCTGGGAGATCTGATCAGAGCTCATGATTTTGAGATCCAACTGGAACACTGATGCCTATGATCTTCTTCATTTCATCCTTGATCTCTGCTCTCAGCTCCAAGATCCAATATCCCACAACCCACATGGCTTCAATGTGAGGTTTCTTGGGTTTCTTAACCTTAACATTTCCTAAGCTGAACTGTAATTCTTACATCCCAAACCCATTGCTCTCCCCTGTGATTTTTGCATTTATCTTTATGTCCCCCAAGTTATTCATTCAATGCCTATTTATTGAGTCTCTATCATTATTCCAAGCATTGTTCCAGGCAGGGGAGACCAATACAAAGTGAAAAAAAGATGACATCCCTGTTTTCACAGAGCTTATAAAATTAGTAGAAAATAACAATTAAATGATGAACTTCTGGCCCCTCTTCTTGTTCCTCCTCTCTCTACGTCTCAGAAGATGACACCACCATTTGCTAGTTGCTGAAGCCAAAGAACTTGAGGTCATTTTTCACCTCTGTCTCTCTTTAACTTTCACTATGTGATCCTTCCACAAGTTCTGTAAGCTTTCTTTGGAATTGAGTGGTTAGTGTTGGAGGTGTGGAGAATGGATGAGATCGTGAGTGATTTTGTAGACACCATATGGTATTGGGGGCGGGGAAAGGACTACCAATGAAAATATTTTCCTCCATTGTTCAGAGATCTAGGGAGTGGGAACCATCTCCTGCACACTTGTTGCCAGGGCAGTTCACATCATTGCTGTCCTTTGATTTCATACTTCTCCGGTACTTCTTTTGGGGTGGGAGGTCCCATTATTCCTTTCCTGGCTACAGTGGGGCAATGGTTCTGGTCCTATGACTGTGTTGGCTCCAAGGCAGATCTGGAGTTGTTCTGGGAAGACTACCTGAGGCGAACGTACAGGAGTGTTCCTTTCCATAACCATCTACCTCTATATCACAGCCCCTCCTCTTCTCTAAGAGTTCAGGGTCTTAGAAATAGCTTGTGATATTCAAAGGAGGACCATTTAAGTGGAGTAAGTTCGATGGTAACGAAAAAAGAAAAGTAAAGAAATTAGAGAACAAGCAAACGTCCCTTCTGCAGGATGGTCATCAAATGGCCCATTGGACAGCACCAAAGGTCCAAATGGGTAGCAGCAGAGCTTCTCCTTGATGTTCATACACATGGAGGCTAGGTAGATGGCGGAGACTCACCTGGCTTCTGTATTGTTCCCAAGTCTGGACAATATTCAGAGCTTTCTCTCTGACACAAGTGAGAAGGCTTCTGGGCTCCTTAAATTGATTCTGGAACTTCCAGCATGGTTCCTCTAGATGTTGTCCAGAATCTCCTTCTCTGGTCTGGTCTAGGGCCGAGGGAGGGAGCCTTGCTTTTATAGCCTGTAAAATCAATTGCTGGAGCCCACATTGCTCCCCTTCCTCCAGAGACCAATTTTTTTTTTAAGTATCCAAAGCAAAATGACTATTTTGTCAAATTTCTCTTGAGACAACTATATAGAATATCTAGCTGAGTGAATGGTGAAGTTACACATGAGAAAAAATACACACAAAATAGCATATTTGAATCTTTCTACCATGGTTGCTTTGTCATTGAGGAAGACCCAACATTTTGAGGAATGGAAACACCTAAAATTGAACATTAGAATTTATAAAAAGTTATCACGAGTATAATTTCATTGAATCTTCACATTGATGCTGTGAATTATCTGTAGTTTATATATGTATATCATACATATTGGATTTTATGTATATATGATAAAATCTGCACAGAACTAGGACTTAAATGTAGATTTCTTGCCTAATTTTAGTGAATAAATCAATCTAAGGTGGCAATCCTGGCATTAATGGCTATCAGTTCCAAATGCCCAGTCTTTGCCACCTGGGTTTCTCTCAAATAGGGCAATCTCTCTCTCTCTCTCTCTCTCTCTCTCTCTCTCTCTCTCTCTCTCTCTCTCTCTCTCTCTGTCTCTCTCAGATCTATATGCTAATCATGGGGCCATGGGTGTATTGCACTTCTGGGTGAGTTCGGACCTGTTGGTTTCCTTGTCTCCTGGAGATAAAGCTATAATTTAAAGCCCAGATGCAAAGATGGTGCTTTAGAAAAAGGTAGGAAAAGAGCCAACTGACTTAGGTGTCTTTGACTGAGGGTGGGAGCAAGTTCTGTGCTTGAGCTTTAATGAACAGAGAACAAACATGAGGTGTTCACAGCATGAACAACAAAGAGCGGGAATGTATATCTTTATTATTTACTTTTAATTCAACGTTTTCCAAGGGGATGAAAGGAACCTGTATCTTTTCCAGAAAATTGAATTTTGATCTCATTTTTTTGGAAGTCCTTTAAGGACCTATAGACTTGTATTTTTGACATGGCTAAGAAGTGAAGGTATTTTGAAAAAAAAAACTCATTTTTTAAATAACAGGAATAGAGGAGAAGAAATGATGCCTTGGGACAACTATGTAGAATATCTAGCTGAGTGAATGGTGAAGTTACACATAAGAAAAAATACACACAAACTAGCATATTTGAATCCCTAACTTTCTTAGCTGTCTGTGGAGAGAGAACATGTTTTGTTTTTCTTGGTTGCAGCAGGTAGGGTATAGATGCAGGGGTGGGGGTGGAGGTTGATGTTTATAAGATTTGGGGGGGCACACTTTAGGAAAAAAAGAAAAAAATATGATTAGAAAAGCAAATATTTCTTTAGCATGAGGAAAAGAATTCCAAAAAATAAAATTACAGGAAACTTGGGGATTCAGTTACCTTCCTTTGAAAATCTCTTCTGACAATTATCCAGAAAAAAAATCAAAGCAAAACAAAACAAAAACAAAAATTAAAAAAAAGAAAGAAAAGAAAGCTGAATTAGAAATACTTTCTAGTTGTATCTTGAAGTCCCCACCCCTCTTAGAATATTCTGTAAGCCCAGCCATTTTGTAGGGAGTCTGTGCACACAGTTGGGACTTAAATTTCAGTAGATTCCTGGGGGTGGGGGTGAATGGGAAGTGAAGAAAATAATTAGAGGTGGGGGCACCAATGGGCTGCAGAGAAAAGGACCTATGGTGGGGTGCGGGGGCAGTTAACCACCTTTACCTTGGAAGCATCTTTGGACTGTGGAGAGGAAGATGGGGTAGCAGCTGCTGCCCCAAATTAGATCATATATTGAAAGCTGGTTATCCCTGCTCAGACATCTGTGGACCCACCAGCAGCTTGAGCTGGCCAAGGGCAGCCCCCGGGACCTCTTCATCCCAGGTTTCAAGTGGTGACCAGATGACAGCATATTAAGCCTTTCTTGTGTATGGTTCCCTTTGAGAATATAGGGAATTTTTCCACAATTGTGCAATGAAAACTTCTCTCCTACTATTTCTGCTTTAGTTCAGAAGGAATGGGGTCTCCTGCTTCTTCACTCATCTTGGTCAGGTCTAGGTGAGGGGATATTGTCTCTTTGATAACTCCACTTACTTGCTTCCCACAAAGGCAAGAGGGATGGTTGATCTGACTTTTCTATATTCTCTAGGTAAGTTCAGTGATTATAATGGCAAGAATCAGAGGTCCTGGTTTACAGCATATTCTCTTTTGCTCTTTCTTTTGTTTTCCATTGATTTCCTTATCTTTCTTTCCTAAACGATCTCTTTCAGTTGAGAAATGCATGCTAGGATTCAGGTCTGAGACCACCATTTGTATGCAACACACTCATAAGCACACATGCAATTTTATATACTGTGTCAGGGGGATCACAGATCTTTCTAAGAAAACCAAGGAGACTCACTTCTTAAACATCAAGGTGTCTGTAAATCATCCAGAGTTCTCATTAGAATGTTAAGTCTGATTCAGAAAGTCTGGGGCTGGGCTTGAGATCTGCAGTTCTCATAAGCGCCCAGGTGATGCCAATGTATCCTTGGATCCTTGCTACTTAAATGTGGTCTAGGGACTAGCTGTGTCATCCCTGCCTGGGCTCTTGTTAGAAATGCAGAGATTCTCAGGGTCCCATCTCAGACCCATGGAAACAGAAACCTAGCCACTCCTAGGTAACTGTTGCCTTCACATTTCTTCGCCCCCTCCACACATCTCTCCAGGGTTACATTATATAAATGTTAAACAACTGCTCTGGGCAGAAGTTGGTTAAATTAGGAGCTGGTCAAGTAGGAAAATCGCTAATTTCCCCAAGGAGTCTCAGAGACGCTGCTTGGCAGCTGGTCCTCCTCTGTGAGTCGTTGGAGTTTGCAGCCGGGACCTTGTGCAATGTTTGTGGAAGGTAATGTGGCTGAATTAATGATGATGCAGGAGCCTTCGCAGAGGTGATTCTTGACTCTTTTAATTGCACCATTTTTCAACCCTAATGCTGCCTCGCTGCCATTTCTGCAGTATATATTCCCCACACATACAGAGACACCCATATTGTAGATTAATTCTCCCGCTCAAACTGATAAACTACCTGACACATAATTTATACTCATTTATCTTTGCCTCAATCTAGCCAAACTCTTTTTCTTCTACTCTGACAACCAGAGTACTTTGAGAAAATTAGACTTTAGGCTGCATCCCTCTACGGTGCTCTTCACAGAAGTCCATTCAAAAGCTTCAGGAGGAAAGTCAGAGCTCATAAAGTTATGGGGTCTTTTCTACATTTCTGACTTTATCCTGATGGAGAGTTTTTAGCCCTCAGGATGCCTGAGGACTTTACATCTTAATATTGTAATTTGTTCCATCACAAACAAAAGTTTCCCTCAAGCTGTCCTCTTTCCCAGTCCCTATGGGACACATCCTTCCCCAGCTAATGTCTGTAGTCCTTTCTGCCTCTAGACCTGGAGCCTGCAGGCTGGAAACTCACCCCTTAGACATGTGCCTCCATATTTATTAGTATCCTCCTGCCTGGCTGGACTGGGAGTCTTTGTGTTGTCTCTCTCAGAACATCCCTTTTCACCCTGGTTCAGGGCCTGGAAGGACCCAATGTCTCATCAGAATCCAGATGTAAGGTTGAGCCTCCTCAAGAAACTTATGTCCCTCTTCAAGTGGCACCAAATGGAGTCAAGGGACATGGGGAATGCGAGGAGCTCTGTTCCTAACAATCCAGTGAGGACCTGAGAGACCTTTTATGATGAACCATCAAACTGTCTTAGCTTGAAATTGAGGGTTTGGATGTGGGGAGAAGTGAGGGACAACCTGGCTTCTTTAAACAGCTCAAATGAAGACAGGGATCTGCACCTGGTTCCATGTTTAAAGAAGGTTAAGAACTGGCTCAAACAGAGGGCCACGGAGGTGTGGACATGGATATCAGTCCTCATTCTTTTCTCTTGGACAAAACCAAACATGATAACTCCCAGTTCCTTATTAACCTCCCCAACTGTGGCAAATCATGGGAGAGAATCAATTATCAGCTTGGGACTAGATGGGGAGTCCATAGGTGGGTATGTATGGTTGGGGAATGGAGAAGATTCCAGAACGAGTTGGTGCTGGTCAATTTGTTCTCTTATGGAGGCTCATGTCATGACCAGTCAATTTAAACTGCTTGCAAAACTTAGACCAAGTTCTTCCATCTCCTTCACCATTTGCTCTGCTGAGCTTCTGCTTAATTAATTAATTGCACTATCATTTTTCTTCCCTTCTTGGCTGCAGGAACTTTATAGAGAGTGTGCTGAAACAATCCTAGTAGACCATCCACAGATCTTTCCTACTGGATCTCAAGAGGCACTTCATTGACCCTCATTAAGCCTCCTTCACCACTTGGTGAGGGTCCACTCCTTTGCCCTCTCGAAGCCCCTGGTTTCATTCCCACCTGTACCTTCTCAACTCACATCCTCACCTTCTGCTTTATAATAATGAAGCTCTCGTGAGTAAGGCAGAGGGAAAAGGAGAAGAAATGCAAGTGGAAAGGAGTCAAGAAAGAACCTAGGGAGGAAAAAAGGACGAGCCGAGGTGGGGAAGTGTATGCAGTGTGGAGTTCAAGAAGGATCTCCCTGATTTGGGGGCATGGGAGGAGAACACAATGCTAAGTGCTCACCAAGGCTCAGCAGCTATCTGACCCAGCCTTGCGCAGCTTCTGCCAGCTTCACCTCCTCCCATGAATTCATGCCATCCCTGATTTAGTGAAAAATGAAGACGATTTCTGTGGCAGAAGCTGGAATTTGCACATTCAAGCAACCGTTTATTTACCGGTTTTTGATTCCAGGAAGAGCCCAGGATTTCAACGATAGCAAGGCCAGGGAAGACTCTGACACCTCTCACAACACAGTCAAGAATTCAAGATCTAGTTTTAGAGTTGAGAAAGCACAAGGTGAAGTCCAATCTCACCCTTCGAACAGGGGAGACAGGTGTGAGAGTTTGTGGTGGCACCAGAGAGAATTGTGCTGACTGTGCATGAGATTGTAGGGTTACAGAGAAAAGCTGGATGATGGAAAGTCCAAACCCCAAGGGGTCATTCAAGGAAGTTTTCTTTCTGAGCAGCAGCCCTCCAGGGACTCCTGAATTCATTTGCATTTGCAATCAGAACCAACCTTTGCTTCTGGTTGCACCAGATGTCTCTTCCTTTTGGTATCTTTCTCCTCCTTTTTTGCTCTCTTTTTCTGGCTCTTTTTTACCAAAGTCTAGGCAGAAAAACAGGAAACATGCTAAATATTTCAAACATAGGGAAAACACTCGGTGGAACATTGTGCAAAAGCCTTGGTAGGGCCAGGAAAGCTGCTGAGAGGAAAATGAGCCACACCAGAGATTGGAGTGGCAGGAAGCTGCAGCTGCCTCTAGGGCTGGAGGAGCCCAAGCAGGAGGTTCTGGAGCCCAGCAGCACCTTGATGGCTGAACTGCTGGAGGGGGCAGCTGCTATTCAAAGAAATCACTGATGTGTTGTAGAAAGCAGCACGAGAACACTGGAGGCTACAGCTACCTGCTGATGCTGCCACTGCTGGATTTGGGGCCATTATTGGATCCTGCAGGTGATGTCCCCTGCTGTGCATTGCCCAGTTCAACCACTGCTGGGGCAGAGCAGAGCTTGAGAGGGCAGGAATGGTGCAGAGGCCCTGGGCAGTACTAGCACATTCCTTTACTGATCCATCCCTTAGTCCTATCTTCTCTTAATAATTAGTTCTTTTTTCTTTTTTTTTTTTTTTTCTCTCCTGTACTGCATTCCATTGGCCATCCTTCATTGAGCACCCTGTGACAGGCATTAGGCTAGAATTGGGGGATAGGGAGGGTGGGTTCAGAAATACAACACCCACAACTGGTCCTCAGGGTACGAATTGATTAGAAATAGCTCTCTGAAGACCAGTAGAACACAGGAAGAATCCCAAGGGGAGCCAAGAGAGGAGAGAAAGGGGAGGTAGTGGGAATTCAGTCGATCAAATTCATTATGTACATGTACAAAAATATGTCATAATAAATCCCACTATTAAGTATAATTATAATGCACCAATTTAAAAAAATTAATATCCCTCTTATCTTTTTGAGGGAGAATTGCTTCTGGAAATGGGTCCTTTCAAGTTGCCTCTATCTTTCCCTTCTGCTTAAAAATCTTAGGACAACATCTGACTGATTTTCTCAGTTGGTAGACATGTACTGAGAATCTGTAACATACATTAGACTTTACTAGGGGCAGTGAGACTTTACCTTTGAGAATCTTCAATCTAATGAAGAGATACTTGCAGGACATGGCATAGTGTGCAGAATCGTATTGCAACAAGCTCAGGGGTTGACTTCTCAAAGGTTGCTTGTAGGACACACAGGATTCAGTGGGGCTGGGCAGGGTCAGGACAGGAAAGAGGCTTATCCTGGATGCATGGAGTGAGAATGCATCTCAGAAAGGAATATGCAGCAAACTTAGGTGTGTACACAACTCATCTTCTTGCTTCCTGCATGGCCGCCACCCTCATCAGCCTCTGAAATATGGAAACATCGAACATGAGGAGGCAGAAATGCTCACAGAGTTCTAATTCTCTCCTCCCATAGAATCTTGGTCCAATGACCTTGGAGCTTCAGTTTGTGACCTTGGGATATTGACTCCAGATCCTCAGCAGGGAGGATCCAGAACATGTAAAAACTTGTGGTTCCATTCTGCTCTCTGATCCAGGATCCTATAACTTACCTGAGACCTAGGGGGACACAAAGTTCTGGGGAGGAAAGTGGAATTATTTCAAGGACCAGTGAATACTTGGTCCTTTCTCCTTAGCTCACACGCTTATTCTATTTTCTTTTCTTTGCAGTAGCTCCTGTCTTGGAGATGTTGGGGCACTTGGAGAGACCCCCAGGTTTATTCTCCTGTAGAGGTAATATGCAGGCTCCTAGGACACCAGCCAATAATGTGCAGGAAGAAGTCCTTCCATATCTGTGTGAGGAAAAGCTGCCCAGCTGATGCACAGACCAGAGGCTGGACTGGGGATGGGCTGATCTTTGTGTAGTCAAGTTGGAGGGGATCATAGAAGGTCAGGTCATCCTGCACTGACATGACCTCTCTATCCCCCACTCCCCAAGTCCATGGTACAGATCAGAAGACCAAGACCCAGAGAAGTGACAAGATTGACGATGTTAGTCGAACAGGACTCTGGGACAGAAAGACGCTGATGTCCCTGGTGGGTCCTCTTTCCAAACCCTGGTCTCCTTCACACTTCTAAATCCCTTCTCCACACTTCAGTTGAGGGGACCTAAGTTAATTTCAAGGGCTTTCAATGACCATTTGCAATTAACTGTATGGGAAATATCTCCAGCCAATTAGTGTTGGCACATTTCCAGGGCTGTCACCAACCTGCTCTGGAGCAATCAGACTTAATTATCTTGTTGTCTTTCTTTCTTTTTTTATGTTAATCTCATTTGTGTGGATTTCTGTAAACAATTAGGTAAGCAAAGACTTAATTTGAATGAAGCAATGCATTTTACCAACAACTCAAAAGCTTTAAAAAACCTCGATTGAGTCCATCCCATAGTTGTCATAGGGCCTAAATCTCCCCCAAATCACTGGAATTATGCTTCTTGGGCAACCCTGAACCTCACTTTCTGATTTGTTTTCTTAACCAGCATGGGGCATACAGAAGAACTCTAGAAGGGACAGCCTGTGTTTTTGTTTGAGTTAACCTTTTCAGACCCAAGAATGAACTCACCAAAATAAACGAAACAACTATTTAATAGCAGGAACTGATATCTGCTTAGGAAGACAGCAAGATGCAGCACAGCATTTCCAAAATGAGTTCTGTGGAGGATGAGCAGGTGTTTGGAGTGAGTGGTGGTCATTTCTGCCTGCTTGACCATTCATGCTCCCACGTACTATAGCTTCCTGTTTTCTTTAGGGATAATTCCCTGGCATTCTTAATCCTTGCTATTCGAGAGAGGATGAGCCATCACCACCCAGCTCTGGGATATGGGGAACTGCTCAACTGCATCGTCTGAGGGTAGTTGTTGGCTTGAGATAAGAAAATGACCTGGACTGGGCCAAGGAGAAGCAATGGTGGGGAACATTTTCTAAGCAGCTGTCTTTCTGCTGGTGGTGCTAGGATGTAAAATGAGTTCTGGTCCCTGTCAGCAGCTTCATGAGAAGAGTCAACTCCATGCCAGTGAATGAAAACAGGAGAATGAGAGGGAAAGAACAAGAGAGATTTGATGTCAGTAGTGGATTTGATGTCTAGATTCTGCTTTACCCTCTGACTTTTCAGTGATTTGGTCAATGCTATAGTTTGGATTTGGTTTGAGTGTGTTTCCTATGGCTTCCCAATTGGTAATGATGGAAAGTGGTGGAATCTATAGGAGGTGGAACCTAGTGGAAGGTGATTAGGTCATTGGATCACTGCTCTTGGAACCATTAATGTTCTGTGGAATTCCAGTTAGGTTTTGAAACAAGGTTGTTATAAAGAAAAATATGACTCACTCCTCCCTGTTCTCTGGCTTTACGTCTCACCGTGAAATCTCTCCCTCTCCCATGTGCTCCTCCCATCATGCCATCCATCCTAGTGTGACAAAACCAGGGTTAGGGGCCCTCACCAGACCTGGCACCATGCTTATTTGGATTTTCAGCCTCCAAACTCTAATCTAAATAAGCCTCTTTTCTTTATAAATTACTCAGCCTCTGGTATTTTGTAGAGTGATGCAAAATGGAATAATACAGCCAATGATTCATGTATTTTCCCCTCCTTAATCCAATTTGACTTTCCTGTGTCACTTGCAACTCAAAGAGTTTTTACAGAGTGCAGAGACAGGAAAGTTTTCAAGGTCAAAAAATTATGATTGAACTAACTTGAATTTCAACTGAAGCTCTCTAAAGGACTGAATGATAAAATCAAGGTAGAATTAATCGTACAAAAGAAATAATGATCATTTTACCTTTGTTCCTCCGTGGAAGCTCCGGGGCAGCCATAGTCTTTTTCTTTAGAATTCTTGAGAATTGGAGCAATGATCTCTCAACTGCTTTTCTCTTGAGCCCGTCTTTGATTCCAGATCCAGGGATAGCTTAGCTGTGCCCTGGTTACCTGGAATTTGCAGCCATTTGGCATGCAGAGCAAAGGGCATTGGGCCAGGATTCCTAAGGCCTTGCCTGTTTTCCCAACAACTGGCTGAGTGGTTTTGGGCTAGGCAAGGTGGCTAGGCTAATTTTGGCGTGGTTCTCAGGGGTCCATTCAGTGATGCCAGTTTCTTCTTATGTGAGCCCCTTTTTAGGCCACTTTTAAGTCCTTATGCTGCTTTTGGCCCATGCCAGCCTGTCCTTCAAGAGGTCTTTTACCCTTGACTCAAGTGAGATTCTAAAAACCCTTCCTGCAGCATCCTGTGTTCTCCAGAGCTCCTGGTTTTCCCCTTCAAAACCAGCCTGGCTTCAGAACATGACACCACTCTATGTCATTGCTACATTTAGACTTTTATTTCCCTTGGTGTTTGGCACAGGTTCGAAAAAAAGAAAAAGAAAAAAGAAAGAAAAAGATAATCACAGAGCTTTTGCTAGGTTTAGGATCTGGTCTCTGGGAGGTTCTGTGGAGGATATCAGAAAGTGGGTGCATGGAGGCAGATTGGAGTTATCAAGTGTACACTGGCTCTGGAAATGTGTGCTGGGGAGGGACTAGATAGCAGGCTTTGTACCCATTACCAGACATTCATCACACAACTGAAAAGTGAGCAAGAAAAGAAACACTTGATGTGAATTTGAAGAAAAAAACAAGAAGAGAGCTCATCTCGGGGCTCTTCCTCCTGGATCAACGCAGCCTGCAGCCTGGCTTTTCCTGGGGGACGGGATGAACTTTTAGTCTTCACGTGTGTCCTGTAGGGATGAGAGTGTTTTGCCCTTGCCTTTGGTAGTCTGGATTCTGGAGCATCTGTCAGCCCCACTTTAAGTAGCACAGCTGGCCACCCTGGCTCTGCTCCTGGCTCTGAACATCTCTTGGGTCTGATCCAACACATTACAGAATCAATAAATATTTGAATGTCATGCTTCCAGAAGCCACCATCATGGTAAATGTTGTTGCTCGAAAAATATCACGAGAGGATAACAAAATCTTTCCTCCTCAGGACCCTTTAGTTACTGCATTATCTTTGGCCCTCCCATTGAATCATTAAAGTGTCTCTCCTGGCTTCAGCTTTATAAAAAAGGAGGAAGAACTGCTTTGGAGATTCTAGCCAAGAGTGTTGTATGTCTTTCCTGGAAAACTGGGCCCTCTGTAGCTGGTTTTCTAACCCAGATACTTGAAGGTTGGTATTCATGCTATTTGCAAAATAGTGCTATTAAAAAAAAAAAAAAGCACTAGTGCTATTTGCAAAAAAAGCATACGCTTTTTTTCACTTCTAGAGCATAGTAGGATTTTGCTTCCTGCCTGGCCCATTTGTGATTCATACATTCAAATGACTAGTTCTGATAAGAGGGCTAAGAACACAAGTGACATGTGTCAATTTTAGACTAGAGTATTTAATTGCTGATTTAATACCCTCTAGATACATTTTCCCTTCTGATATGGTGGTCCACAATGCTCAATCTGGTGGCTCCTCCATCAGCCTGAGTGCCTGAGTGACTCTAATAAACTGAGCCCTCTGCCATCCTTAGTGGAAAGACTGCATGAATAAAGGAGTATACTTTAATGGTTTGAACCCATTAAAATATTAGGGTTCAGTTGTTTTTGCAGCATAAACCTAACCTTTTCTGACTGATACAAGCTCCCAAGCACTGAGACTTGTGAAAGGGACAGATTCCCACTTGCTTCTTCCTTTCATCTACCTTAACCATCAATATAGCAATATAAGCAATATATTGAAGTAGCAATATAATCTTCCCTTTGGGCTAAGAGTAGCTATTTTTGCACCATTAGGGAGATTTCTGATTATGTCTCCAGGAGAATCCTAGCATACAGACAAAGGGGCATCTTCCTATGATCCATTGATGTTTTCTCCCCAGTTACTCAGGGAATCTTGCATTTCTTGAGATGGAAAGCACAGAAGTTGTCAATATCTCAGAACCAAGTGGAATTTCATTTACTCATTCTGGAAATGTGTCTGGAATAGGCTTGGGAAAAAGGCATATGATGGGATGTGCCTGTAACATTCATCTAGAGTTTGTATGAGGACAAAAGTTCACCTCATGCTTCTCTAAGGAGGTTCAGCCTCTGAGTTCTAGCCTATTCTGGCAGGTGGGAGGTTGAGGCTGCAGAATTGCAAGAAGTAGGTGTGTGTGTGTGTCTGGGGATTTGGAAGGCCATAATTCCATGTCTGGGTGAGACATGCTTCCCACAGCATGGCTTCCAAGATTCAGGGGTAAGAAAGGTACCAACACATGGCAGAGGCTGGACCTTCTTTGGTTGTCCCAACATTAATCCCAGGCAGAGAGCAGTATCTAACCCTTTAACCTCACTGGTGGAGAGAAAAGTGTGGATCCCTCCATCCACCATGGGAGCATCAGCAATCTGGTGTTGAGAGCCACAGCCGAAGGGGCTCCAGCAAACTTACAATAACGGGTAAGAACCATATGTACTATTGGACAACCTAAGGCAGACACAGTCCCTAAGCCACATGCTTCTTGTTTAAACAGAGAGGGGGAGATGTTGAGAGCCACAGCCGAAGGGGCTCCAGCAAACTTTCAGACTGCCAGCTGATGATTGGCTCACAGCGGCCCCAGCAACACCTAGCTGATTGGCTCCTCTGTGGAGATGCTCATTGAGCTGTTTCCCTGCCCTTTCAGACTACCAGCTGATGATTGGCTCACAGCAGCCCCAGCAACAACTAGCTGATTGGCTCCTCTGCGGTGATGCTCATTGGGCTGTTTCCCTGCCCTTTCAGACCACGGAGCTGCTCATTGGGGGACTTTTTTGGCTCCGCCCATGCGACCCAGCCAATCGGCCTCAAGAGCAGGAGGATTGTGGGAGAAAGAGGTTGTTGGGGTGTGTGGCTTGTGGGAAGCCGGTGGTGGCAGTTGGGCTCTGAGGGTTTTATTCCTGAGGAGCTGTTTTGTTTATCTTGTGTAGTTCTAAAAATAAAGTTAGTTTCTTTTGACAAGTGGCTCCTGAATTGTGCCCAGCCAGACTGCGGCAATCTGGCCCAGATCTCTGTGCAGATTACTATAAAGACATACAGGATGGACAAGGGCAATGGACCATGGATTTTTGCATTGCAGGAACTCAAACCTTCAAAGCGACTTTACCACTGCTGTTGCACTCTCAGGCTATCAGCAGAGCTGCAGGATCTGACTTTCAGAATTCAATGCCAAAACTTGAAGGAGAAATTGGAAAGTATGCTTTTTCCTGTGGTCGACAAGGAGGGTGCACAGGTCAATGGCAGATGTCTTTTTTTTTTTTTCCTGGTGGAAGTTGTCATTATCTTTAATTGGGAGAAGAATCATATTATCATCTGCTGGTTAATCAGGAACAGGAATCAGTATCCCTGTTCTGGGACATTCTAAGTCACATCCCTGCAATGACCTTTGCATCTGCTCCTCTGCCTGGCTCACAATCAATATTGTGAAAGAGGAAGCTTCTGGATAGGTAAGATGGTCTGAAGAAATATTCCCATTAAAGCTATATTAGCTTTGTGCATCCTGAAGGGCTCTTCATTCTCCAAGGGTTATATATATCTCTCTCTCTTCCTTGTCAGGCCTGCTACTAGTATTGAGTACCTTGACAAGTCATCATGGGCTGCCTCAATTTTGTGACAACCAGAGTTCAGGGTTTGCTCCCAGTCCTGGATTTGAGGCCACTTAGAATTCTGAGCAGGCTCCCCAAAGTTAACTCTCACATCCTCTGTATTCTTCTCCTGACAATACCTTTTTTTTTTCCTTTGCAGAACTCTTTATACTTCCACATCCATTATTGCATTCACTTCTCATGGGCTTTTCAAGAATTGCAAAATAGATTTCCATAGTGTACATAGGCTATTTGCAGTTCCTTTCCCACCACCAGCAAAAACCAAAACCATTTACACAAACGTTCAGTTAAGGACATGGTAGCTTTTTGTAAACACAATAGAGTCATATTTTTATTTTTTTCCCCCATCTCTGCTTCCCATAATGTGTTTTACTCTTTTAGAACCTCTTTCTCCTGATTACATTATATGCATTCACACTTCAGGATTTGTGTGGTCTCAGGAAGTATTTAAGCACAATATCCTTATTCTTTATTCTTGCTTCACCCTCTTTTTTTTTCCAACAAGGCACTTAAAGTCCTTTTTGTCTTTTTAATTACCACTTGCTTTTTTCTTCACCATCTTCCCTTTCTGTCTATGCCAATCTCTCTCAACTTGCTCCCAAACTGAGGCAACATTGTCTGATAGCCAGTGTTTTCCTGAGAACTCTCTTTGGTCCCACAGGTATTTCCTTCCTTCGTGTCTTTAAAAGAGAAATAGGCATTCATTCACTCACTCACTCTCCCGTGTAGCCATTCCACAAATGTTTGCTGAGCACCCATGACAAGCTGGAAAAGTAGCAGTGGATGGGATGAGTACAGTCCCCTACCCTCATTACCTTATATTTCTATAGGGAGACTAACCTATATTCAAAGGATTAAGAATTTTCATGTCATATAGTGACTTGTGCACCAAAGAAAAACAAAGCAGAGTAGGGTGGAAAAGGGGAATAGAACTGGACGTGATAGAGGAGGACTCTTGGAGAAAGTAATGCCAAAGTAGAAATCACCATGAAGCAGAGAGGCAGCTATGCCCTCCTGGGGCATCTTCATGCACCCTGTGGGGAAAGCCCAGGCAGCAGGGTGATGCACCTTCAAGAGACATCAAGGAGACGAGTGCAGCTGAGCTGGATGAGTGAGGGAAGGAGAATAGGTGGTGGGACTGGAGGGGAGGGCTGAGGGCCTCCAAGGCCATAGGCGACCGAGTTGATTTGGTAGGATGAGATGGCTTGCAGGGTGAAGGGCAGACAGTGACATAATCTGGTTAATGTTGTAGGATGAGAGCTCTGACTTCTGGATGAGGATTGACAGCATGCAGGGGTGGGTAGAGAGATCATTTAGGAGGCCATTGCAGAGACCCAACAAAGACAATTCTGGTCCATGGGACAGAATGGCACTGGTGGAGGTCAGGAGGACAGACTGGGTTTCAGATGTGCCTTGAGGGTAGAGTCTCTAGGGACTGTTGGTGGTCTGCTCATGGGTGATGATGGAAAGAGAGGAGCATGGACCACCCCTATGTGTTGGGTCTCAGTAAAACTAAGCAAGTGGTGTCCTGAACAAAGTGAGAAACCAGAGGAAAGATGGATGGCAGGAAACTGAGGGCTCACTCAGACATAGATATATTTAGTTTAATATGTAAATGGAGATGAAGGAGGAAAGGAACTGAGCAATTAGTGGAGGTAGCAAGACCACCCAGATATGGACCATGAAATAAAAAATGTTTAAAGCTGTAGGCCTTGACAGAAATCAGTCAGGGAGTAGTCGAGGAGAGAGAAGAACAGCAGCTCAAGGACTTGGCCTGAGGGAAAGTCCAATTTTAAAGGTTAAGAAGGAAAGTAGGAGTCAGCAGAGAAGATTTAGAAGTAGTGGCCAGTGATCAAGGAGGAATATCAGCAGGGTAAGGGCTCCCGGAAGTCAAGTCAGGAAAATATTTCAGGAATAAGGGTACGATAAATGAGGCCAACTCTATTGTACCTTAGAGCAATGCTGTCAGGCACAGACGATGGGCTCCATTTTGCAGACAGGGACACTGACAGGGCATGGAAGTGGTTTTCTAAAACGGATGCAAACTGTTGGTAACTTGGTACCACATTCACTTTCCCTTAACTCACACATCTCTGTCTGCATTCCCTGAAGGGAATATCCTGAGAGGGTCTGCAGCAGAAGCATTAGAGATCAGAGCCAGCTTTTCTCTTGTGGACTGGGAAAGGATTTTAATATCGAGAGAGAGAGAAAGAGAGAGAGAGAGAGAGAGAGAGAGAGAGAGAGAGAGAGAATGCAAACTGGGTGCCGGCTTCCCTTTCCCTGCTAGAGCATCTTTCAGAAGACAGAGAATAACACCATTAAAAGGCTAGAAGCCTTCACCATGTGCTGTGGTCTGAATAGGGTTTGTAATCTCTGAAGCTCATGTTGAAATTTGATTGCCTTTGTAGTGATTTAGGAGGTGGGATCTTTAAGAGGTGATTAGGTCATTCAGAAGTATTGATACTGCTCTCCAGCTACTGGGTTAATTCTTGTGGAAGTGAATTCAGATGCCAGGACTATGCTTTTGGACTTCATAACTTCCAAAATTATGAGCCAATATAAACTTGTACTGTCTATAAATCACACAGTCTCGGCTGTTCTCTTACAGTAACAGAAAACAAAATAAGACACCATGTAAACAAATATTAGTACCTTCCTGGATGGTATGGGGCTGGACTTCAAAGCCATCACAGCCTGGAACTAGGTTGTGGACAATCAGAATGAAGGTCTCTCTTTGGTTAGCTAGAAATTCTGAGGCTCTGAGGAAATCCCTCAGAAACATATTATCATTCCCTGTTCTTAACTTAATGGCAGGTATTGGGATAGGAGGTTCAGTGGCTGTTAGCTAGCACACACAGATAAAGGGCTCATATGTGCCTGGTAAAGGTTACCTCTTTCTTTCTAACTATAGCTGGCTTGCCTATTTTGAACCTCTAACTGTAGGCAGTGTAACAGGAGAGGTGAACTGGTATTAGGTTCATATCTGCTTTGCAACTGGATTGGAGAATGATGCTAGCCAGAAACCGGGGAAAATCATCTTCACCCCCACCCACTGCCTTTACCACTGGACCTAGCACCAGGTCTGTCTAGTTTCACCTCCCAAATATCCCTCAAACTTAATTATGTACCCCTCTGCGGCTACTGCTGGGATCCAAACCATTAGCAGCCTTGGGTGGACTTAGGAAGGGACTCCTAATTAGTCTCCCCACATCTACTCTGAGCCCTCTAACTGCTCTGTCTGCTGCAGAGTTATCTTCTCAGCCTCTGTCTAGAAACTTTCAATGATTTCCCAGTGACCTTGCAATGAAGTCCAAGTTCCATGTCATGACACCCACCCCCACCTTCCTCTTGATCCCTACCAAAGCATCATTGTTTCATGAAGAAATACTCTGATCACTTTGCCCACCATGAATTCTTTTGACATCTGCTCTCATGGAACCACACCCCTTCCTTTCCTAGTACTTGCTTTGGTTTGGTAAATATAAATGTGACACTGTGATGATTTGTTTGATATCTACACTGCAGATCATTAATCCTCTGTTCTGTCTGGTTCCGTATTCTAACCATATCACCAACCCTTCTCAGACGCTGCTCAGGAAGAACAAATGGCAGTGTGAAGGCTGCTGTGGACAGCCAAGAGGAGGTGTAAGCAGTTGTCACCTGGAATCCCATTGCCCTTGGAGATCTGGGTGCAATTGTCATGAACACGTGGGTGTCTTTCCTTCTCCCACAGTGCTTCTGTAGGCCCTGACCTGGGCTCTTCTCAGAGTCTAAAAACCTCACCTGCAGGTGCTGTCTCTGTTTTCTCCACCCCTTTCCATCATCATGATTAGGCCTTCACAAGAAATGGACTCCCACCAGACACATTGCATATTTCAACAAAATGTGAGATTCATATGGTCAGCTCATAAATAGCCTTACTATCTTTCCATTTCTCCATTTCTCCTCTCTCCCTGTCCCTTCCCAGATTGCTTCTTTGCTCTTCTCCACTTTGAAGAACTCTAAATTCTTCCTCATTTATGCAGACTTGATGCCATCTGACAGTCAGAATAGAAGATGTTCTGGGCATCTATATCCAAACTTGCACATAGGAACCTATGGAGAACCTGAGAAATAAGCTCTTATGAGAATTATTCCTGAAAGAACATTCAGAATTGCATAGGGGGAAAAATCCTATCCACTACCCTCCCCAACTCAATCATGAAGACAGACTACCATGTTCGCTTAGTAGGATCTAGGATGCTTTAATAAACTCTAGGCAATAGCTAGTTGCCTCTCTTCTCTGAGACATCACTCTGGTGGTGAGTTTAATGAAAACATGAATCTTTATGAGAACCACCTGGTTTTTAAAGGCCACATCCTCTCTTTGTCCCTGGAAATTCTGGTTCAATTAGTTTGGATGGTGCCAAGCAGTGATATCTGTAAGTGTATTCGTGCACATCCAGGGCTGAGGATCTCTCACGGACCATCTCCTTCTTCTTAGAGATAAGGAATTGGAGGCCTGAGAGCAAAATCTGCAACTTGACAAGCATCCTTTTAACACAGAATTCTATTTTTAAATGGTTTGAAAGCTCAGAGTTTGTCCTTTCAAAGCTCAGCATCCCCCATTCTTGGATTCCTTAATCTCCTATATGTCCAAACATCTTTGAATTTCTTCTTTCAGGGATGATAGGTGGTATTATACTTTCTACATTCTGGCATATGAATGTTTTTCCATTGCAGTCCTACTCAGGTGGCTGCTTGGGTGGTATTAATGCTGTACTTCTGGGGTGGTGTGCTTGTGAGTCTCCTGGGGAACTTGTTAAATGCAGACTGACTGAGAAGTTCTAGGTGGAGGCTTTGATGCTTCATTGCCATTTCTAGCAGGGTCTCGGGGGATACTGATGTGCTGGTCCGTGGACCACAATTTGAGTAGCAAGAGCAAAATGAAGTGTTATAGGGTCTGTTTTTCCCAACAGAGTTTTCACTTCATTTTGTCAGATGCCTTTAGGGAAATTTATCCTGTTATCCTTTTATGAGAACCCCCTCCCTACCCACAAAGATTCCTATGATATTATGGAGAAGTTCTCTTTTCCCTAAGGTTGTTATATTGAGAATCAAGCTAGTCAGATCGGCCAGAAGGCATCGTGGCTGCTCGATGGTGAGATTCTCTCTGCTAAAGCCAGGAAGAGTCAAGGTAAGATGAATAGAAGAGTCAAGTGAAGCCTGATGTGGTAGTGCACACCTGTAATCCCAGTGGCTCGGGAGGCTGACGCAGAGGATCATGAGTTCAAAGCCAGCCTCAGCCAAGAGCAAGGCACTAACAACTCAGTGAGACCCTGTCTCTAAATAAAATACAAAATGGTGTGAGAATGTGGCTTAGTGGTTGAGTGCCCCTGAGTTCAATTCCCGGTTACCCCCTAAACAAGAAAAAAAAAAAAAATAGAGTCAACGTGAGTTAATCTGTATCTAAAGATCTATCACGAAATATATTTCTCACTTATCTTGGTTAATAAATTCCTCTCCCCTCCTTAGACTGGTCTAAATGTTACAAAATCCTGGGGAACAGGGTAATTTGAGGTCATTTCCACAATAGTGAGGTTCACCCTGGTCTTAAGTGGGAATTTGGTAATATTTATTGTATCATAGTAAAGAAACAGGTTGAGCTGCTACTCGTTGAACTGGAACTCTTTTTAAACTTTTTTCCTTTTAATGAACATGGTCATACTTATGTATGATACCTTGTAGTGCGTATATGTGATAGTTCAATGCACATATACAATGTGTGGTGATTAAACAGATAATTAGCATTTCCATGTCCTTATCATTTCTTTATCTTGATACATTTGAGTTCTTTTAGTTCTTCATAAAACATATATTAATACATACACATTATGAGTTATAGTTATCCCACTGTTATTTGCAACACTAGAACTAATTCCTTCTATCTGTTGTTTGGTTCCATCGATCTCACCTCCTTCCCCTCTTCTCCCTTACTCTAGTAATCTATTCTAACTCCTTTCTAGGCTGAGATCATCATTTTTTAACTTCCACATATGAGAAAGAACACATGGTATTTGGTTTTCTGTTCGTAGTTTATTTCACTAAATACATTGTCTATCCATTTCCACTTTTTATGGTTAAATAATATTCCACTAGAGACAAATATCACATCTTCTTCATCCATCCATTGATGCATACCTTGGTTGATTCCACACTTTGCCTATTGTAAATAGTACTGAAATAAAACATGGAATGCTGGTGTTCTTTGATATGCTTATTTGATTTTCTTTAGATACACACTCAGAATTGGGATAGCTGGATCACATGGTACATTTGTTTTTAGTTATTTAAGAAACCTTCATCTTGTTAGAGCTGGAATTCCTTCCAACTTAGGACTCAATTTAAGTGCCTATTGAAATTGGGACTTGAGAAATTGCAACTTTGAAATGTTAGAGTAGACTGACATTTTCTTTTTCCCTTTTCCTTTTGTTGTTGAGAGACAAAAAAATATAAATAAAGGATCAAGTGCTATAGGCCCAGATACCTGTCTGGAAGCAGGAAAGGAATAGCATGCAACTGTCGTCTGTTGTACCACCTACCTAAGGTAGTAGCCAGTCAAATCATCATATGTTTTGATATATATATATATATATATATATATATATATATATATATTTTTTTTTTTTTTTTTTTTTTTTCTCAAACTCAAGTTAATGCAAAGCAGGACAGGAGGTTGAGAAATTGTATTAATTATCTAGTATTGCATAAAACTTATCTGTTTAAAACAATAAACACTATTACCTCCAGCACAACTCTGATGAACACCTATGCACCTATGACTTAGTGTCTCAAAAGATTGTAGTCAAGGTGTGGGCTGGAGCTGTGGTCTCACCTGAAGACAGAGCTTGGGTAGAGGGATGCTTATTTCCAAGCACTCCCATGGCATTGGAGGACTGGATCTCTTCCCACACGGGCTTCTATTATGGTCTGGATCTGGAATGTCTCCCAAAGGCTCATGTGTTGAAAGCTTTGTCTTCAATGCAGAAGTGAGGCTTTTAAGAAGTAATCAGATCATGAGAGCTCTAACCTTATGAGTGGATTAATTCACTGATGGATTCATAACCTAAATGGATTATTGGGAGATAGTAGCATTTGTGTAAGAGGTGGAACCTAGTTAAAGGAAATGGGTCCTTGGGGACATGCCTGCAGATACTATGTCTTGTCCCCAACCCTTTCCTATCTCTCTTTGTTTCCTAGCTGCTATGAGGGGATTGTCTTGCTCTGCCATGCCTTCTGCCATGAGGTGCAACAGAGGCTCAAATATAATGGCCAGCTGACAATGGAATGAAACCTCTGAAACCATGAGCCCAGAGTTATCTGGCTGCCTCAAGCTGAGCCTCCTTTAAGTTGTTTATGTCAGGTATTTGTCCTAGCAGCAAAAAGCTGACCAACACAGACCCTTCACTGGGTTGCCTTACAACATGGTAGCTGGCTTTCCCCAGGATTAGTGATTGAGGGGAGAGCAAGAGAGGAAGGACCTAAAATGTAAGCTACATTCTTTTCATAATCCAAACCCTTAGGACCCAGCCAAGACATCCAACTGAGGCTCAAAGAACCTTTGTTATACCTGTAACAGTCCCAGTGACTTGGGAGGCTGATGCAGGGGGATTGCTAGTTCAAAGTCAGCATTAGCAATGAGTGTAATGATTCTTAGTCACCATCTTAAAAGCTGCTTGCCAAAGATATTCATTGATAAATAAGATTCCAACTCATGAAGTTATTCTGAGTTCCTTCCAAGGGCCTTCTGCAACATATTCTCAATCAAAGTTAACCTATTCCATGAACAGCTAAGACCAACACTACTTAAATTCTTCCTCAGCAATTGTCAATGGTTAGAGGCAGCAGCCAAGAACAATGCTATAAGTTTTGGTTCCTGGATGAGAAAGAATATGGCCAATTGGTAAAAGCCAGGAACAGTATGGGTGGGGCCTAGGCACAGAGACCATGGTGTTCATTAAGATGAGTGCTGAACTGGGCATGGTGGCACATACCTGTGACAGTCCCAGTAACTTGGGAGGCTGGTGCAGGGGGATGGCTAGTTCAAAGCCAGCCTTAGCAACTTAGTGAGGCTGCAACAACTTATTTTGTATTTTTATACAAAATAAAAAATAGAAAGGATTGGAGATATAGACCAGTGTTAAGGTGCCCCTGGGTTAAATCCCCAGCACCACCATGCCCCCCAAAAAGTGCTGGCTGTCTAGGTTTCAGAAATCAAATTGATCCACAGTAACTAAGTCTTCAGGAAACTGTACCAAGAGAGAACCCCATGCCTGCTAATGGGGGTTCATGTTTTTTTACTCCCCCTAAAATCCCTAGGCTTGTGTGCCACCTGGCTATAAGGGATGATCTATATATACAAGCAAGTGTTGTTAGTAAATCTCTTTTGTACTCCTCTCAGGTATGGAAGATAATGACTAAGAGAGCAGAAAGCAGGAACCCTGACTGATGGAAGACTCCTTCCACCATTAGGCAGGAAACCTTTGTCTCTCTCCAGCAGAGTTGTGAGAGCCCTGTGTCCACCGGAGTCAATCTCCTCCCTCCCTTTTCTAACTCAGAGTTGGTGTTGTGTCAGTTCTCTTTTCTGCCTATTCCTTCAACACTAGACTTGTCAGAAGTGGGCAAGTCTATTGTTTAGCCTCGGGTTGCACAAGTTTTGGGGAACCCATGGGTGAGCACATGTTCCAGACAATGGACTTGTAGGTGGATGCAGTAACCAGAAAAGCTGATGAGTTGTCTTCCTTTGGAGAACAAGATCCGTGGGTATTGTTATTATATTGCAGATGGTAGCTTCACATTGAGAACATTTTGTAGACATGAATATCAAGGAAATCAAGCAACTTGAGCATGAGGTCCTAGGACAGAATAGAGTGGAATATGGCACCAGTGGGCTTGATTTCCCATCTCTTGTTCTCCTATTCCTTTGATGAAGCTTCTCTTCTGTTCTATGGGAAGGCTGTGGGATGGTTGAGACTGCCAATCAGAATATTTTGCTTTTCCTTCTCAGGGATTCTCTCTCTTGCAATGGGGAAGTCTTTCAACTAAAAAATGAGTACGTACAGAATATCTTGGTCTCACCTTTTTTCTTCCATAAATGTTATCAATTACCTTTGCCATTTAATGTTACAGAGAGTAATTTTAAAGTTCATCTATTTTTATAAAAATAGGAAGGGAGGTGAATTGTTAAATCTATCTTATCTTACCCTGGAGTTCAAGATATATCTCTATCCAGGTGGAACTCTCTTTAATATTCACTGAAGCCTTTTGAACTGAAGGTTCAAGGTCTTCAGTTTAAGGATATTTTTCTTTTATTAAATCATTGATATTTGCCTCTGCTAAAATTTTCTTATTCTTTGCCATCAGATACACCATGAATATGTAATCTGGGTCTCTCTCTTTTGTCATCTATTTGTAGCATCACCTCATTCAAGACATTATTTTTCCTTTTACTCTTGATTGTGGGTGAGTTCCTCAAAACTATCCTCTATAGAGTTGATGTCCTCTGTATTGCTATATTCCTCTATACACTGTTTATTTTTTTTCTTTACATTTTTATGCATTTGAAACATCTCTTTTCACATGTTTAATAGTAACATTCTTTGCTTATCTCATCTAGTTCCTTTTTAAACTCCCTCTTATCAGCTGCCTTTTGATCTCACTGTGTTTGTCTTTTGTTTTAATATTGTTGACAATACAAGACAAATGTAGGAAATTTATGTCTGTTTCCTGCAGCAAACCTTTATAGAAAGATTGCTCGTCTATTGCTATGTATTATATTCTCCCATCTGTGTTTAGAAACTCTTCACAGGTTTCCTATTATTTTGCTTCTATTTTTTTTTCATTGTTAGAACAATAAAAGTTCTTTCTGTGTCTAGTATTTGTTCCCCAAACTGGATGAGTAAATTCTTCCGACATCATCTCACTGAGATCGTAAGCTTGAGGGTAGTCTGAGGACAGGAGAGAGAGCTACAGTATGGAACACAAAGGACATTTCAGGAATAGTTAACTTTTTATGTGATAAAGTCACTGAACTGGACACCCATCATCATAGTCCAACATTCCCATCCCTGGTCCACCATGTCTGGATGAGCCAAGTTGCTCTGTGTGATGACGGTGATGGATGGTGGGGTTGCTATGGTCCCAGCTCATTGTATGGTGCAGTTGACTGTCCCCTGGTCTGTCAGTATAGTTGCTCTTAAAATTTCCCTTGTCCTTTCTGGAATTACTGCCTTTTACATGAAAAAGAAACTTCCCTTACGCCATAACCTCCAACCACAAATGGTCATTCTTGATGCACAGAACTTCCTACTTTTCATCAAAGTTTCATTAGATATGTGTTAACCCATATATAATGCACAACTTACACACATCACCCTACATGTGTTAATTAGTGTCATTTCCTATGCCTGGAATGTATCAGCATGTATTATCCACCCTTATAGGCGGGTAACCGTCCAATTTCTCCTCCTCCTTGAACATCTAGCGCCATTGCCCTCTTCCATGCCAGGAACTTTTCAGCTTCTCCAACTGGAGTTCTTTCTCCTGTTGTACCTAATATCCATCTCTATTTCAGCATGTGGCAAGTTGCATTTTAATTGCTTAGTCTTTTGTCTCCCTAGTTAGCATCCGAGTTCCAACTTGTCAAGGATGGGTTTTAATCATCTCTATTTTCCCTTCTTTGTTCTTGACATCTAACAGACAGCTCAGTAAATGTTTTCATAGGCACTAATTGAGTGAGGAAGCATGAACACTAAAAAACAACTTCTTCGACCTTAAGGTACTTCCTTTACGTTTGGTTGAGAAAGAACCTGGTGGTGGGTGCTGAAGCTCATTTTTGACTGAGTGTTAGAGTTGCAGACTTCTGTGTTCTGTATCTTTTCTGTGCAATTCTCCTCACTTGCAAAACCATGCAACAGACCACAATTCCCAACACATTGTCTTCTGCCCCTAACAGGTACAGGGTGTTTGCAGTCATCCCCAATTCTTCAAAGACAAGCTGTGCAAACTGCTAATTGGAAGAAGCCTTTAACTTTAAAAGGAAGACAACCCACTTTTTTCAAGTTTATGTTGCTATAAATCACACTACTTCTATAGCTATGTGCCTGTCTTTCTTTCTTTTTTTTTTTTTGACAGAAATCCCTCTCTGCTAGGCATGCTTTATTTTAAAGATTTCAACCAAATGTCAAAGAGACAGGGTAATGTCTTGCTCTTAAGGAAATCCTGTCTAATTGTTTTGGAGAGAAGGTTGAAATAAGGCCAGGTGATAATTATACACTAGTTTTCCTTAGAACCTATCAATTGATGGGGAGTAGATGTGATTATATCTTTAGGTGCAGAAAGTAACTCCAATAAACAAAAGCATTTACTTTGATTGTCTAAATCTGTTTATTTTGTCGTTCTTTTTTGTGACCTTATTGACGTATAGTTAGTATATGAAAAACTGCACAAATTATACTGTACAATTTTTCAATTTTGGATTATATATGTCTGTGTATGTATACATGTCTGGGGAAACATGACCATACCAAAACAATATACATGAATAGGCACAAATCTTGTGGATTTAAATGCCACCATGATCAAGAGCTCTATATTCCCAGGGCTAATAAATTTTGTTAGTTTTTAATCTGTTGCAGATTTTTTTTTTGACATTTGGCTTTGAAGTCCTTCTTAGGTTTCATTTTTTTTGTTACCATGATTGTCAATATTGTAGGGATTTTCCTTTTTCTTTAACACTGAGGCTGCTTAGATTTCAGCCAATGACATTGTGTGTGTGTGTGTGTGTGTGTGTGTGTGTGTGTGTAGGGAGAGTGTTCTTTCCTTTTTCTCCTGGAATCACAATTATCCGAAGACCTGAGTCTTCCAGAACTTTGTATATTCTCGCTCCCCTATTCTGACCATAAGTCCAGCCATGTTGATGAATATTGAAGTGAATATGAAGTGAATATTTCTACCACCTCTTTCTACCATTGAATTATCCCTATGACTTCATGAACCTTGACACATGTTCACTGACGAGCCAGTGGTAGCCATAGCATATTCATATTTTGACTAGTTGCTAGAGGGTTTTTAGACATGATCTTGCTTTAAAAATAAGACTTCTCATCTTCTGATAACACAGAAAGATTGGATTACATTAAATTCCTGGGAAGTAAAGGGAGAAACTGGTAGCTTGAATGATATTCGCTCCTTATATATGTTTTAATCTGAGTGTATAATTGAAAGCACCTTAACTTGAACTAGGAAGTCGTCACTCAGATTGTCCCCTCCACCCACACACACACACATAAGGAGTAATGTATTTCAGCTTTCCTAGACAGAATAGTTGATGTTAAGTAAGAATCATAGTCTGTAAATCACATTGTGGTCATTTGTTTGATAAATGGGACAGAGTCATATCTCCATCGGACTATAAAATTGTTTTACAAATACCATTTGAAGAAAGCAGGTCATCTTCTAAGGCTTGGAAAATCTTTCTGCCCTGGAGAGACTCTCACAGGTGTCGTAATTAGGTGATTTGCTCTGTTTTGTTCCTATGGTGAATTCACTAGCTTGTTGGGCAAAGGTTGGAAGAAGCAATAAGATCTTTCAGTGCCCAGGGAGAACTAAGTGAGGGTGGGTTGGAGAGGAAGAGACTGTGAGAGAAAAAGAGAGAGTGAGAGAAGGAAGGGGAGAGGGAGGGAAAGTTCAATTATGGAAGAGCAGATGAGGACAGGGATTTTGAAACATGACAAATCTTTGATTCTAATTTACCAAGAATAAAGATGAATGAAAACAGATTCAAATATGGCAGTTGATGCTGTCTATGAACAAGGACCTTGGCTGGCCCAAACCTCCTCAAAACTTAATTGTTTGCTTGTTTTTTTGGTCTTGGCAATTGAACCCAGGGACCTCTGCCACTGAGCCACACTCCCAGTCCTTTGCTGTTTCTCATTTAGAGGCAGGGTCTTGCTAAATTGTCAGGCTGGCCTCTAACTTGTGATCCTCCTTTCTGAGCCTCCTGAGTCACTGGGATTTTAGGAATGTGCCACCACACCCAGCAATATAATGATTTCTTCTATGGGACTCACCATTCCAAACATGAATGTTCCAATGAGCAAGGTGTAAGGTGCATTGATTTTCATGACATTGCATTGGAACACACTGCTCTTCTTTAAAGCTCCCTTGTAACTGTGAAGACTCAAGTAGAAGGGACCTACGTAAGCCTCAGCTGTTTCATGGGGAAAGTATCAAAGAATTTGGGAGACACGTTTTTAAACCATGACAGTTTTGTAGTTCACTTTACCTACCCTACTCTAAACTCTTGAAGAGTTCCCTCATGGATATTACTATGTATTTTTACTTAACTTCCTGAGTGAATGGTCAATGCACCACAGTAAATAAACAAGGAAGCTCATAGAAGATATATTGAATACTATGTTAAAGTATTGGAAAGAATTGATTTTTAAGATGGCAAAATCA
The DNA here is from genome assembly GCF_048772815.1 of Callospermophilus lateralis. Lineage (NCBI taxonomy): Eukaryota > Metazoa > Chordata > Mammalia > Rodentia > Sciuridae > Callospermophilus > Callospermophilus lateralis. The sequence continues at coordinate 69,486,860 of NC_135311.1, read as the reverse complement.
ATAGAAAAATAGAATATATTCAGCAAGAGAAATAGAAGGGCAATGTTAAATGTACTTAGTTTTCCCATGAGAATGTGAATCCCTGGAGGTTGAGAGTTTATCTTTTACTCATCTCTATCCAAACCATGCATGGTACTTGGTGTGTAGGAAGTACTCACTTAGTACCTTTGGATTGATGAAAAAAATAGCCTTAGTCTAAATTGACCCCTCCCCTCCAAATTTCTATAAGCTCAGGAAAGGGGGTGAATATTACTTTGGATGATAAACCCAGAGAAGAGATTGACTTATGTGAGACGATATAATGCTACCTCTGGATATTTAACCAACTAAGTGACAGAGTGGAAAGACCTTATCTGTGATGCTACAAAAGGGAGAATTAAGACTGATGGTGAGGTGGGTTTGGAACTGGTGAAAGCTAACCAACTATAGAATGCATTGTGAGCTCCACCTCACTGGTTAAGCATAGTAGAAAATACTTGCTCTGTATCAGATTCAAGAGAGTCTAAGACCAAAAGGATGATGGTTTCAGCCTGCCCTGAAGCTGATCTTTAAAATGAACAAGGAATATTATTATTATTATTATTATTATTATTATTATTATTATTATTATTTTGCTAGCAGGGATTAAACCCAGTGGTGTTCAACTACTGAGCCACATCCCTCAGACCTTTTTACATTTTTATATTTTTATTTTGAGAGAGGGTCTTGTTGAGAGCCATAGCCAAGTAGGAATGATGCATGGCATTTTTGGTTGAAAGGTGACACCAGCAAGTCATTGAGATGATAATGGTCACCATCTCTAGCAGTCAGAGAAATGCAAATCAAAATCACCCTAAGATACCATCTCACTCCAGTAAGATTGGCAGCCATTAGGAAGTCAAACAACAACAAGTGCTGGCGAGGATGTGGGGAAAAGGGTACACTTGTTCATTGTTGGTGGGACTGCAAATTGGTGCAGCCAATCTGGAAAGCAGTGTGGAGATTTCTTGGAAAGCTGGGAATGGAACCACCATTTGACCCAGCTATTCCCCTTCTCGGTCTATTCCCTAAAGACCTAAAAAGAGAACACTACAGGGACACTGCTACATCCATGTTCATAGCAGCACAATTCACAATAGCAAGACTGTGGAACCAACCTAGATGCCCTTCAATAGACGAATGGATAAAAAGAATGTGGCATTTATACACAATGGAGTATTACTCTGCATTAAAAAATGACAAAATCATAGAATTTGCAGGGAAATGGATGGCATTAGAGCAGATTATGCTAAGTGAAGCTAGCCAATCCCTTAAAAACAAATGCCAAATGTCTTCTTTGATATAAGGAGAGTAACTAAGAACAGAGTAGGGACGAAGAGCATGAGAAGAAGATTAACATTAAACAGGGATGAGAGGTGGGAGGGAAAGGGAGAGAGAAGGGAAATTGCATGGAAATGGAAGGAGACCCTCAGGGGTATACAAAATTACATACAAGAGGAAGTGAGGAGAAAGGGGAAAAAATATAAGGGGGAGAAATGAATTACAGTAGAGGGGGTAGAGAGAGAAGAGGGGAGGGGAGGGGGGAGGGGGGATAGTAGAGGATAGGAAAGGCAGCAGAATACAACAGACACTAGTATGGCAATATGTAAATCAATGGATGTGTAACTGATGTGATTCTGCAATCTGTATACGGGGTAAAAATGGGAGTTCATATCCCACTTGAATCAAAATGTGAAATATGATATATCAAGAACTATGTAATGTTTTGAACAACCAACACTAAAAATTAATAAAAAAAATATTATTAATATTAAAAAATGGATTTAGGGGTTTATTGAGGGGTTAAATCATTATACTGTTTATTTATTGTTTTGTACTAGAGATTGAACCTGGGGCCTCTTTAACACTAATTTACATCCCCAGGACTTCTTTTTTTATTTGAGACAGTGTCTTGCTAACTTGCTGAGGCTAACCTCAATCTTGCAACCCTCCTGCCTTGGCCTCCCAAGTTGCTGGGGTTACAGGTGGGTGCTGTTAGGTGCAGGGCAGGCTGGACAAAAATTAGCTGTAAGATAACCCATGCACTCAAACCCAGCTCTGTCTGGTCCTTTATCACCTGTTTGCATCAAGTCTGAACACTCAACCCCACTCAAGGCTGAACACTTGACCCCCACATGTCTGGTGCAACAGAAACCCACATCTGACCCCTGCCCCATCTGCCTGAAGGTAGACGATGACACTACTGTATGATCCAATCACTGTACACCAAGAAGGCAGCTTGCAGACCCAGAGACCCCATTAGATTTGGGTTATAAAAACTCCTTCCTGCCGGCCCCCTCTCTCTCTTGCTCTCTCTCCCTCTCTTGCTTTCACTCTCTCTTGCTCTCTGTTTCTTCTATCTCTCTCTCTTTCTCTCTCTCTCTTTCTTTCTCTTTCTCTCTCTTTTTATCCTCTTTTGCACTGCTGCAATAAAGATATCTTGGTCGCTCCGAGTGTTGTGGTCACTTTCCTTTTAGCAGCACAACTTTTCATTTCTCTGGTTGTATAAGATGTAGCATCACATCATATGTGTATCCATCTCATTCCACCATCTTTTCCACCCCCATGCTCTTTCCCTTCCCACAGCCACAAGAACCGGATACTGTCCTATGACATTCATCTTCGCCTGCTATGAAAGACAAAGATCAGTCCACATATAAAATCTACTGTTTTCTTTTTTCATCCAGTTCAAAAGTTGGGTTAATTATGTTATGAAACACTCTCAAGGTAAATATGCTTATATTTTCTACAGGGGTTTAGCTTTAGTTTCACACCATATGTTGACACACAAAACCAATCCTTTGGCTTGGTCACTGCATTTCTTTCATAGTGAGTTGGACTTTGTCTTTCAGCTTTATTGTTTATTTTAGGAGATGCTCTAGGACCTTTTACATTGTGAGGTGTTGAAGATGTGCAGATATTTATGTGACTTTTATATATGAATTTCAGTTCATCTGTGCCCCTTGCTTCCTTGAGGACTTTGTAGATACCTTTTCACAGTCTTTTGGTTGGCAAGTTTCTGTCGATTAGTTTCGACCAGCCTGATTTAGCTTTCATCCTTGAATATAATTTTCTGGGATGGGTGTGGATGTGGGAGTGAAATAGGCACCCTGAGATGCTCCACAGAGATGACTTCCTCTTAGTATTTATGCACTTGAGAAATTCCTTGGGTGAATGCTGTGCCTACTGATTTGCTTTTGTCAAATAATATATAGCCAAAGTGATGGGATATCTCTTCCAGTACCTTTACTGAAAGACTGACTTCTGTCTTGGTCATCCTCTCTCACTCTCTGAGTGGCTCCTTCTGAGTAGGCTTGCCAGATTTAGCAAATGCAAATACAAGAGGCCAGGTAAATTTAAATCTCAGATAAGCAGTGAATAATCTTTTAGTGTCAGTATGTCTTTATGCAATGTTTGGGACTTATACTAAAAAATTATTTGCTCTTTATCTAAAATTTAAGCAATTGGACATCCTAGCTCAGAGAGCAGCCAGCCATCGTATGGTGAGCTGCTTTATAGAAATGGCACATGGCAAGAATCTGGGCACAGTCTCCAACCAACAGCTAGAGAAGAACCAAAGCTCTCAGTCAATCAACTCTGGAGGAATTGAATCTAACAGCCACATAAATGAGTATGGAAGTGATCCTCCCTGGGGTAGGCTTGGTATGTCTGCAGCACCTAGGGACTTTAGGATTGCTGCCCTTGAGCCAGAGGACCCAGCTTAGCTGCACTTGAAAATCCCACCCACAGAAATTGTTCAATAATGTTTGTTTTTTAAGCCTCTAAGTTTTGGGGAGCTTATCATATATTGGGGAATGACTAGTAGAAGGTCTCTGGATAAATTTTTAAACCACCACTTTTTTATTGAATGCCTCTCACTTTATAAGGAGATGGAAACATTAATCACCCTGAATTTCTCAGTACATTTTATATACATAAATTGAAATATCAAGCTACACCTCATAAATATGTACAATTATAAGTTGTCAATCAAAAATTTTTTTAAATATTTAAGGAGATGGAGCTGTTAAGGAGATGAATTTGATCATGATATACTATATACATGTATTGAATTATCATGCTATACCCATAAGTTGATACAATTAAGATGATAATTAACAAAAAACTTATTTAAAAAGAAAAATAAAAAATATATTTTGCTGTAGGTAGTTCTTCATTAATCTCTCTTTGTTTCCATGGGAGGAATCCACAGATTTCAAAGTTGAATCTGAGGACTGATCCCAGGGATGCTCTACTACTAAACCACATTCCTAGAACTTTCTACTTTTATTTTTGACATCAGTCTTCACTAAGTTACCCAGACTGTCCTTAAACTTGTGATCCTCCTGCCTCAGGCTCCCAAAGAGCTGGGATTATGGGTGTGCGCCCAGCTAGATTTCAGATTTTGTGTTTTGTCTTTCAATAGCTTTTTAAATATGCTTTGCCATTTTCTTCCTCTTTCTTTTAAACATTTTATTCTTCTCAAATTGATTTTACTATGCTTTCTCAACATCATCTTCCATCTCCCTGACTGTATTTCTGCATTATCTAATTTTCTTTTTTAGTGCTTCTGTTGTTACCCTCATTTCTGAAATAGTACAGGTGTATTTCTTTTCCATCTATTTCTTGAGCTTTGCCAGTATACATTTTATCCCTTCAATCATTCTGACTTGGGCCTTTGAATCTCTTTTTTGAGCCTTTATTTCATGTGGAACTTCTTTTTTTTTATTTCATGCAGAAATCTGGTCATAAGTTTTACTGCCTTTGTTCTATAATATTTCTGAGTTGCTCCCTCTGTTAGAGGGCCTCCTTCTTTCCCCCTCTCCATTCACACCAGCTTATTTATTTTCCTTAGGATCATTGCTCTCATTGGGGTGGACTTCATCCTTCCTGGATAGACACAGCAAAGGGTTGAGGGATTCAGCTGGAAGAGGAAACAGCTGGAGATTTACTCTTCTGTCTTTAAACACATTAAAACACAGTGATTTCTCCTCCTACCTTAATCTCCCAGAAATTCTCCCTGTTCATAGGGAAATTCTGTATTTCACAGCCATTCTTGGTGGAAGTAACTTAGCCTTTGGTTTTTATTTCCAGCAGCTTTGAATACACTCTCCACCTCTCCAATATGATCTCTAGTTTTACAAAGGTGGTAGTTCTATGTCATTTCACAAAACCTCTCCTTCCCCGCTATGTCAAATTTTAGGATAACCCCCTCGGCTGCCCATGTACCTCTGATTGGCCTTTCTCATCTAAGAGTTCTAGATGCTATCTTCTTGAGGATTCCACACCCTGCCTGCCACGTCTAAAACCTTAGTAGTGGGAGTCTTCGATCCTGGAGCATCTCCTTATCCTGGCTGACATTTTATTATGCACATCAGTTCTCTCTCATTGATTGGAGTTTGAAGTTACAAATCCATTTTAATTTCACTGAATATAGAATACAGAATTTTCTGTTTCTTCTCTTTGTTTTTTTTTTCAGGGAGCTTCAAGGAGAAAGAACAGAGCAAAGACTCTTTGTTTCTGATTATAAGCAAAATGTATACCTGTTTAAAAGAAAAGAAAATTAAACTACATCAAAAATGGTAACTTAAAATGCCCACCGTACATTAATTTCTTGTATATGGAAATAATAATTATGCTCTCAACAAAAATTTGATTCTAATACACATATACAGATATTAAAGCTTCTGTTGTAACTCATCCTGGGCACAGAGCACTCTGTATACACAAACTCACACATGCACACGCCTAGGCTGCAATTAATGCAGCAGATATTGTGGTGGAGACGGAACTTTTATTTATTTATTTATTTTGGTACCGAGGATTGAAAAGAGGGGCACTTGAACACTGAGCTACATTCCCAGTCTTTTTATTTTTTTTTAATTTTTAAATTTTGAGACAGGCTCTCACTAAGTTGTTTAGGTCCTTTCTGAGTTGCTGTGACTGGCTTTGAACCTGCAATCCCCCTGCCTCAGCCTCCTCTGTTGTCAGGATTACAGGTGCGTGCCACACACCCAGCAGGATTTAGTCCTCAGTACTTGGGATCACTATAAGATCATAGGCTCTTGTGAAATGTGTTTATAATATTCAATCCATTGTATAGTATTTTCCTTTTTCTTCTTGTCCTCTCAAGACATGGCTCTATCTGTAGATTCTTGTAGCCTAGTAGCACGTTTATAAGACCCTCAAAATGTCCAAGCATGTCCAACATCCTCCAATTTCCTGATAAACATGCCACTCTGATTCTTCCTCAGTTTCTTTGTATGTACCTGGACACACCTGTATATTTGCATGAAATCTATACTATGAAATTCTTCTAGCATCTTTGCATCATACTTTGTTGCATGACTTTTATTGACTACTGTGGGTCAAAGCTTTTTACTATGACATGAAACAGTGTCAGAGAGATCAAGAGGAACAAACAGATGGGTCAGCAGCTTTTAATCTGAGCAAAGCCAGTATTTCCTTTCATCAGTTATTCAGTCCTTACAGACATATAACACTCCATCTACTCTACTATATAATATGCTGTGAGAAGGATAATTCTGTATTGCTAATATCATTGAGTGAATACAGGTTTATGCTTTAAATATTAGATAATTCTTGGATGAACCTCAATTTTATGAATCAATGCACCCTCAGTGCAGCATGTAATAGGTGTCAGCCTAAGGTTTGAATTTTCCCAGAATCTGATTCTGAGATAAGGGCTTGAGTACAGGTGGCATGCCGGGCAGGGGGTCCCAGGAAGTACTGGGAGTTGTGAGACTAGAAGAGGAAGAAGTAATCCAGGAGCATACTGAGCAGATTACCATGGTGGGCAACCAAGACTCAGTCCATTGTGGACATCTGAGAGGTAGCATGAAACATGCCTCAGAATTATCCCACGTAGGAAAAAGGGAACAACTGTCCTTCCTTGAGACAGTTAATAGAAAGCTCACACATGGAAAATGGCTAATGTCCCATGTAGGATGCTGCTGGAACATAGCACCAAGGAGACATGGAGCCTCTACTACAGTTCCTCCTTGCACCACTCAGATTCCACATTCATTCTGTCTTGGCACTGTCCCTTAGAGAAATCCAGATCTCCTGGACCTCTGCAAAGACTTGGGGGCTGTAATGGCCCAATTCATGGTCATTACTAGGCATGCAATCATCCAGAAGTGTCCCAGTGAATCCCCTGAGTTCCAGACAGTTCTTGTTTCCCTGTATCTCCCCTGCTGGTATAAGAAATCCATTCTTTGCCTGAGAATCTGCTGGCTAAGGCAGACCCAAATGCTATATATCAGCCATAGCTTTTGGTTTCAGTAGAAAACTTAATGTGTCTCCTAGAATAACAATCCCCACCACCCTAATAAGCAGAATCTCTAAAGTAGAAGGGCCAAAATTGTGGAGATAGGAACAACAATTTCTGCAGCTGAGGTTCTAGAACTGGTACTGAGAAATACAATCTTACTTCTATCTCTTGATCTCTGCATCAAGTGTATTCTGTCTTGAAGGATGGCACTGTTTAGGTATCAGAGCTGGTGACTTAGTTTCTTCTTAATAGAGTTCCTCTCAATATTCTATTCTATCAGCAATTTATAGAGAAAGAAATATATGAAAAAGCTAATGAAGCTCATTTGCCTTAAAGTGAGTCCACTGGTCCTAGAAATTGTAATTCAGAATCCCAGTTTGGAAAGTCAAAACCTGCATGAGCCCTTAGATTATGATGCTGACTGAGACACTGTACTTGGGAAGGCAAATCCATGCTCATAATATGTAGCAATGCTGACATGGGTGAATTCATGCCCCTTCAAGGGAAGAATGGGTCCACTGTAATCCACTTGACATGGTAGCTGGTCTCTTGAAAATGCCAGGCTTAGTTCTGGGCTCTGCTACGATCAAGCTAGAGCACTTGTCATCAGCAAGGGCCAGTTAGTCTTGATGACCAGAAGTTCATGCTGGTAGGTCCAAGAATTCCCTCCAGTGTGCCTAATGTGCTAATTTATAGGCATTGAGTGGCTGAGGATGAAGGACGGCTGAACTCTGCACGTCATCCTACCCAGTGCCTTTTGAGTTGTCACTGGTATGAGACATAAGAACTCACTTTGTGTCCATTCCAAAATGTCCATTCGTATGCCCCTTCCCTTCTTCAGGTTTATGTTCTTTCAGTCTTGACCTCTGCCCCCTCCTGCTCTACCATCAAGGGATTCATAGGTGTCCTTATCTCAGTCATTTCTCTTCCCCTACAAAAGTGATAGTGTGGTGCATTGCTCTAAGCTCTGCTCTGGAGGCTTTCCCTTATCCCACTGTTTTAAAGCCACTGTCTCTTGGGCTCTTGAGTGTCTGTTTTCTTGAGTGTCTGTGTTCTGTTTTCTTCCTGCACCGACATGTTGAGACACTCCCTTGTTGAATCAGGCCTGGGTATGTTTCCTCCATGATAGGTGGAGTTATAGGGAGCTCCATCACAGAGCTCTCCTTATGAGCTGATGGAAATACATTGATATATGTTTATGACCCTCTTCATATGTTGGAGCCTAGACCCCAATGTGCTGGTGTTTGGAAGACATGATTAAATCCCAAAGGTAGAGCTTCATTAATAAGAATAATGCCCATGTTAAAGAGACCCCAGGGAGGTCCCTCATCCCATTTGTCATTGTAGGACACAAGAATATACATCTATGAACCAGAGAGTAGGCTCTCCCCAGACTCCAGATTTGCTGGTTCCTTGATCCCAGAAGAACATTGAGAAATAAATGTTCATTCTTTAGAGACGACCCAGTCTATGGTATCTTGTGACAGCAACTTGAATGGACAAGGCATATATATCAACACAAAAAAGCCGGTGACTTGGGAATCTGGGTCACCCATTTATATAACTTGTGCCTCCTGGACCTGCTTGGGAACAATTTCAAATATTTCATTTCCAGCATGAATTACTTATTTTCATGTTCACTTATATTGGCAGAATAACGGACACCCGAAGATGTACGTGTTCCAATCCCTGGAACCTGTGGCAACGATAGGATGTGGAAAGAGGGAATTAAGGCAGAAAGAATGGAGTCCTGCTCAACTCTTTCATTTTAAACCAGTGATGCCTGCACTTCTACCTTGTAGAACTATAAGATAATAAGTTTTTGTTGTTGTTGTTATTTTAACTGGTGAAACTTATGGTAATTTGTTATGCCAGAGTAGAAAACTAATTGAACACCTGGGCTTATGACTTGTAGTTTGGATGGTCCCTAGGTTATGGTGAGGAGCTGTAATTTTATAGTCAGTTGATATCACTTGATTATCAGGTCTCAGGTGTCAGGAGTTACTCAGTCTCTCCTTGGCCCCAAGGCAGATCAGAGATTATTTGGATTTGTTTTGTTTTGTTTTGTTATGACCATGAATAATTCTGTGCTGTAGATGCAATGTCCTTATTACGGAACTAGAGTGAACTGCACTCTCCTGTTGAAGCTAGATAGGGATTCTACATGGCACCTTACCTACCATGGGCACTTGCTGCTTGGTGGTGGGAAATGATAGGCAAAGTGCATTTTTCCTCTGGAGAAAACTATCTCAGTGTGGTCCTAACATAGTACTTCACAAATTTTTGCACACAAAGGAATCATTCGAGGAGCTAGCTATTCAACTCAGTTTCCTAGGTTTCTCCCCCAGATTTTGATTCAGTTGGTCTCGAGTAAAAACTGAAAATTTGCATTGCTAATGAGTTCCAAAGGGATGCTGAAGTCTCCAGTTCACAAACCCCACCTACACTGAAAAGTACAGTTTTTGTGGCCACTGGATTCCTGTATTGGTTACCAATGTGAGGAGATCATGAACTTGTAGGGTTTTTCTTTTACCCACTGATTGTGTGTGTGTGTGTGTGTGTGTGTGTGTGTGTGTGTGTGTGTGTAGGGAATCCAAAATACTAACACTATTACTTGCCAAGATCTCTTAGTTACTATAATCATCAGTATAGTGGACCACTATCATGTTCTGCAGAATTTCAAGACAATTGACATTGCTTTGGATAAGATAGTGACAGAGAAAATGAGACTTAACATAGGCCTGGGGTGAAACTGTAAAGGAAGATTGCCATCTACCCCATGTGACTGAAAATTGCCTTTTCTTCTTCTTTTTGTTGAGTATTGAGAAAAATGCATTTTCCAGATCAGTAGCTGAATCCCAAGAACTTACATCTGTGTTGCTCTGTTCCGTTGAAAATCCTAAGACACTAGCAAAGCTGCTGCAGTTGCGTCTATCATTTACTTAGATTGACAGTGATTCACAATTCACTTGGTTGCAACAAATGCCATATTGGTGAGTTAAATGAGATATATGGGGGACCAAAACCTCTTCAATCTTTATGTTTTGAGAGTGGCTCTGGTTCCTGCCTTTTCAGCTGGGTTGAGTTATTGCTTCTAAATTATTCTCTTGGCTAGGGTATTGAGTATTTTTAAGGGTTTTCACTTGGTCTTTTATACTATAATGGCTGTCATTCTGCTGAGCAGGAACCAATGTGAGGGGGTCTTCCAGCTGCTAAGTATATCTGACCCAATTAAGCGCTTCGTAACCATAAAAATTATCACAGTGTGGGTTGGCAGACCCAATGAACATTAATGAGATGCACTTGGGCCAAGACTCCATTTTTCACCTGGCTTTCACATACCCACTCTAATAAAGGCATTTCTCTAGTGTTAGTGTCAGCTCAAATGCTGGATCCAACAGCCCTGGAAATATCTGGGCTGCATCCATCCCTATAGCACAGGTATTTTTCTTTATTTAGCGAATGATCCTTTGGAGAAAAATTGGAAAATTAGTTCTGCTTATTCTTGCAGAGGATTTGTAGAATTTTCTGCAAGAGTATCTAGCATCTCCCCAGGTCACAGGACTCTGGATCTGAGAACTGGCTCAGTTTTGGAAACAAGGTAAGAGATTATAATCTTCTATTGAGCAGCTACCTCTGGAACCCTGATCATATGCTCTTGGTCTACTTTGGTGATATAAGACAAGCAATGCCCTTGTTGGTTTCCCAACTAGCTTCCCCTGGAAATACCAAGGTCTAGTACTCTCTTTGTCACAGAGCCCTGTAGTTCTAGGCTTCTTTGTGCTTTTCCAGTATTGCTGTCTATTATGATTATTAAATCCACTTTGCCTCTGATGGTTAAGAGTTGCTGCCTGTTTCTTCTGTTCTGGAATTCTATCATTTTTATTAGCATTAGGGATCCTACTTTCATGGAAGCATCTCTAACTATCAACCCTGTACGCTAGAGGAAGATACCACTGAGCTTTTCATCAAGGTCAAGTTCTCCTTCACGAGCACATTCTATATTTTTTTAGCGACAGTACTCTTCTTTGAGTTTTTCCAGCCAAGATGGTCAGCTGGTGAATTGTCTGGTCTTAGGTAAAAATTCATTCTAACATGTGTACCTCAGAACCTATTGATACCTTCTTCAAAACTCTGCCAAAGCAATTCCATCTCTGCTTTGTTACCTGCAAAACAGCATTGTTTCTGGGATTCAAGGAGAAGGTATTCTAGCAGAATATGTGTCCCAGTTCTTAGCATCCTTGCCAGGATGTTAAGTCTATGGTTACCGGAGAATAGGTCTATATAGATAAACTTTCCCCTACTCTGCCTTATCTTTCACTTCGTTAGTCCAAAGACCTCTAGAGCCCAGTTACATTGTCATAAGTCTTTCCAGTACATGTTAATCGTACCCTGCAGTTATTTTGAAAAATAATCACTTTCTTCTCAAAACACAAATAACACTTCTCAGCTTGAGCCATGCTGAATCTTGATCCTTATAATTGGCTTTGAAACAATGAGAGAAAGCAGAGACAGATCTTGAGGACAAACTTACTCTTTTAAGGCATGCTCCCTAGGAGTCCCCTTTGCATGATGTCTGAGAAATAAGTCTGATCTTTTCTAGTAAGAGGGGAGACGGCCACCTCTATTTGCTCACAGAGTTCAGAGGAATCTGCTTGTTCAAAGTTCTCAATAACCAGCATAGAAAACCTACTGGGTTGTGCATATTCTGCCACTTACAATGAAGTCTTGAGCCTCATCTTTAGCACATTTGGCCAGTAGGAGATGGGAGACTCTGTAAATGCTACCATGGATACACTGACATTCTCATCATGCCCTGAGTTGATAATTGATCAACCCGAGTCTTTTATTTTCTTCCTTTAGTGCTTCTAGGGTGGTGAACAACATCCAATTTCATAATCCTTAAAGCAGCTACTGTGCCAGGTATGGTGGCACATGCCTGTAATCCCAGTGACTCAGGATGCTGAGGCAGGAGAATTGTGAGTTCAAAGCTAGCCTCAGCAACAGCAAGGGGTTAAGCAACTCAGTGAGACCCTGTCTCTAAATGAAATATAAAATAGGACTGGGGTGTGGCTCAGTGGTGAAGTGCACCTGAGTTCAATTCCTGGTCCCAAATTCCCCCCATAAAAAGCAGCTTCTGTGCCTGTGTCTTATAACCACTAGTTCTGTTACATAAGCCTGCACATCTCTTTCTAACCACAGGGAGAATCCTAGTCAACATGATTCTACAGGCTGATAACATCTCTCCTTCACATCAGACAATGGAAATGGACCCCTCCTTGTTATTTGGGTGGGGAATGATCCAGTTTCAGAAGCCCACCTGAGGGTCTTCTTCATAGTATTTCTTCTTTACCACTTGTCATGGGCTGGTTCACCCCCGGTCTTGAGACAACACTTGAAATTTAAGTGGTTTATTAGGGAGATGATCCAGAAAATCTGCTCAGGGACAGAGGAAGGAGACAAAGACAAAACCTATGGAGTTTCTATTAATGAGCAAGTTACTATTGTGAGTAAGTCAATAGTAAAAAGAATCAAAAGTAATAGTATACTCATTAGTAATAATAACAATAGTATACTCAATAGTAATAAGAATCTCAAAGCTGTTGCCCTGCAAGGGCCGAGGAGCATACAGAATTTATTTCCCCACATCTCCCTATCACTGGCTGATCTTTGTCTTTGGTACTTTCAGCCCATCTTACATGTGAGCTAAAATAAAGCCCTTGGATCAAGGTTCAGAAAACTTCCACCTAGAGGTTAAATCCAGTACCCCTAGTTTTGCAAATCAAGTTTTATTGAAACACAACTGTACCCATTCCATTTTGTCTATGATTGCTTTTCCATGAGAAGGACAGAACAGAGAAGTTGCAAGAGGGATTGTCTGCAAAGCCTAAAATATCTGGCCCTTTATAGAAAAAAAAACTCTTAGAGAAAACAAAAATATTAGCTCTTAATGTTAGAGTGACAGGTGTTTGTAAGTATACTCAAACAGTGAGCACAGAAGTAGACAACAGCCACACATGTACTACAATTTATGAAACTATCTGTCTATGATTGGTAGTTATTTAAGTTGTTTCTTGTTTTTGCTTTTGTAGAAAAATCCCATGAAAATAATCTCACAGATACGTCTTAGCACACTTTGTGCCTATTTTTTCGATGTTTTTTAAAAACAGTTTTATTGTGGTATACTTGTATTAAAATAAACAATGAAACCAGTTGGATGCCTTTGAACATAGGCATACACCTATGATACCATCATCATAATCCTAATTATAAACATATTCATCACTTCTAAAGTTTTCTTGTATCCCTTCATATTTTTGTGTGACAGAAATACTTAGCATGAGTTCTACTTTCTTCTTAACAAATTTTGAAGTGTGCAATCCCATATCATCAATTATAGGCATTGTGTTGTGCAACAGATCTCTGAAATTTACTATATATCTAGAACTTATTGTATAACTGAAACTTTATACCCACTGAATGACAACTCCCCCATTTCCTAGTGACCACCAGTCTCTTCTGTGCTTCTCTAAATTTATCTATTTTAGAAACATTATATAAATGGAATAATTTACAAAATAAATTCTTAGAAATCAAATGTTAGTTGCAAGTACTTGCATAATTTTAGATTGAGAATTATGGCCTAATTAGCCTCCAAAATTATATATTTGTATACTCTCTATATCTGAGGACTCCAATATCATCACAGAACTGGGTGTAATGTTTTGCTCCTATGATTTGGCTACATATGAGTCTGTAGTCCAGGAAAGAAATTTGGGCTGGAGGCAGAGATTTTAAAACCATCATTATATAAACGACAATTAAGGACAAAAGAGTATCTGAGACCACTGAGGGTCACAAACTCCTCATGATCTGATCTTTCCCTTCTTTTATTCAGCAAACAAATTTTGAGTGCCTCTTATGTGCATGAATTTCTTGGGAGTTTTTCCATATTGTCAAGGTAACTAGTCAGAAAATGTTCTATGATGAGGTCACCCATACTTAAGCACTCAACTACTCAGAGTCTCAGAATTAGCCCTCTTTTATCGTCTGGGTGATCAACCAACCCTTTGCCATGCATGGTCATATGCCAATGTGAACCTTTCCAAGTATGTGACTGATTTTTGAAATACCCGGGCAGGATCTGATAGTCATTTCTATCTTAGGCAAGCTGACAGGTTTCATTGACTTTGAACCTCAAAGAAAATAATTTAGGGTTGAGGCTCCATCCATTCCATCCCAGAAAATACTTTCTGCTTCCAGAGTAAAATGGATCCAATCTAAAGTCAGATTCAGGTCCTAATTCAGTCAAAACACACAGGTCATCCATCTGCCCCAAGTAGGATAAGTGGTTATGAGTTTAAGTTTTGTGCGACTGAACCTTGTTTTAGAAGAACAAAGCAACTTAGTAAGAAGGTGTCTCTCTTGCTCCTCTTTAGGTGATCTCTTCCCGTTTTACCTTTGGTTCTTGTGATGGGTCCAACAAGTGGATCAGAGACCATGAGTGGTGATTTCCTTTTAAATGGAAGGGTATGTAGGAATGTACCTCATCTGATGGTTGTCCTGAACATATAGTACTTCCCTCTCTCCCTCCTGCATGTTTGCAGGTGAAGAAGCATCTGACTCGACTACCTCCAGGTGATTCTTCATGCTACTGACTTCTGATTCTAGTATTTCTCACTCTATCTAAGCAATATTTTCTTTTCATAGCACCAGTGTCAAACCATAGGCCTGATTTTAGACTTTCAGAAAACATTCTTCTTCTTAATAGCAAATGTTATGGTTTAGATGTGATGTCCCCCAAAAGCTAACGGGTAAGACAATACAAGAAGGTTCAGAGGAGAAAGGATTGAGTTGTAAGAGTCTTAACCCAATCAGTGGGTTAATCCCCTGACAGAGATTAACAGAGTGGTAACTGGAGTGGTAACATGTGGCTGGAGGAGGTGGGAAATGGGTTGTGGTTTGGGGGTATGTATTTACATCTGGCCAGTGGAGTCTCTCTCTTTCTGTTTCCTGATAACCATGTGAGCTACTTCCCTCTGCCACACTCTTCTGCCATGCTGTCCTGCCTCACTATGAGCCCCAAGGAATGGAGCCTGCTGTGTATAGATTGAGATCTCTGGAACAGTGAGCCCCTAAATAAACCTTTCCTCCTCTACAAGTGTTCTAATGAATGAGAAATATGATGGGCCATTTTCCAAAGTCTGCCTATTTTCCCCATACTGCTTACATTTTGAAATTGAGTAGTGTCTCTTCTAATTGCAGGAGTCTTCTAAATGCTCAGAGGAGCAACATTCTAAGCTACACAGTCATTCAACAGCCTATTCTGGCCTCCTCTGAAACCCTCTCCTCCTCCAGAAAGCCTTCTTCAATACCCTCTCTCCCATGAGCTTCCCCAAATGGATGGCTATATCAAATTGTACTATAATTATTTATGAACCTGTCTATCTTTATTGACTTTTTGATTCTTTAAGAATTATTAGCCTTTCTAATTGGAATGATTTATAATTATTCTTTGGGGACTAGAATTTTGCCTGCATAATGGATGGATGGTTGGATGGATGGATGGATGGATGGATGAATGAAATAGGAATCGGAAGAAAAATGACAAGCCTCAGAATCCTGTGGGGGCTTCCATTTGCCCATGACCATTTCAGCATGGAACTAAACCATAATATTTTATGTTATAAAAATACTATAACATTTTAAAACATTTTTAACATGCATACATTGTTTTATAGTTTAAATGATGCAAAAAGGTGTACAATGAATAGTATGGCTCCCTCTCATCCCTGCCTCCAAGTTCCCTTAGTTTCCCTCCTCTGGTGGAACCACCGTTAGCCTTTCTTATGGATCTTTTCCAACCTGGTCGAGGCGTGAAGTAACATGTTAATTTCATAAACGTTAGCTCCTGTGCAGAATCCTGCCTTAGTTCCTGTGACTCCCAACATGGCCTTTGGGTGACTGAAGCATCCTTAACTGGAGGAGGAATGGTTACCACACTCCCAGTACATAGTGGGAGGCTGAGGGTCCATACCAGGAGATGGGAGAGAAAAATTACTTGCTGCCTTGATTAGGTTAAAGATGAAGTCTACACACATGGGTCTATAAACTGGGGTTTGATATGGGTATTCTCAAGTCCCCACCTGCACCCCCACGTCCCACCCTTCTATCAGCAGCCTCTGATTCTCCTGACTAGAGCATAGACTGGAGTTTTGCAGCAAACTGTTCAGATCCTGAATCTTCCTCTCTATATCACCATCTCTCTGTTCACCCCAGAAGCCCTCCTGGGCAGCCCTGAGGAGACCCTCACCCACACCTATCTCCTCTGCCAATTCTGGCACAAGACGGATGCCTTGGTTTGTCTGAGCTCGGATACAATTTACAAAAGGCTGTGATCTCCTAGGAATTGAGACTGCGAGGCGGCCATTGTTTACCGGATGAGAGCCTTGGCATTCCTCATCGTACCTGCCTCGGGCTCCAGGAGCAATGAAGAAACCCTATTTTCTAGCATTCACTGGGCCTCTGGGTGTTATTTCAGATGCGGAATAATTAGCAATAAGCCCAAGAAGCAACAAAGGCTTGAATGGTATTTAGTGACAATTATTCAGCCAAACCATTGCTTACTATTATAGGGGCTTATTAGCACCAAATTGTTTCGATAGGAAGTGGCATCAGCAATAAAAATAACGGCTGCAGCTTGCTGTGCAATCCCAGAGTCAGCAGAAAGGGGCTGGGATGTGTTCATGTCTCTTTTACATCCCCCCAGAAATTCAGGGGAACCCACTGCGATGTGTTGGCACATCGATGATTGGCTTAGGAGGCTAGCCTTAGAGAGCAGGTGGGGCTATGCCCTACCAATCAATTGTTCCCTCCTCTCAGAGATTATTTATATGTGAAAACCCTATAGGGAGCAGGCTCTTCTGTATATCTGTGCCCAGCTCCACTTTGGGAAAAGCAGGTTGTAGGACACCAAGGGACTTGCTGGCATCTTCTACCTCATCACTCTTTATATCTGTATCCCTGAAATATAGCATATGGGTGGTGGAAGGAACATCACCGCAATAATCCATACTCAGAGATGTCATTTAATTTATTATATAAGGTCACACTGCTAGGCTGGGAGGAAAGTCTGGGTAAACTACATATGCCCTTTTTCTTTACCTTTTCTTCATCCTGGATTTCATTTTTTTAATTGGTGCATATTAATTACATAGAGTGGTGAGTCACTGGACATGTGAGTCACATGTTTAGCATCATTTGGTCACTTTCACCCCCGGTTATCTCCCTTTACTCTCCCTGTCCTCTCTGCCAATTGTCTTTTTCCTCTGCCCCAAGGGTCTCCCTTTTATGACATCCCTATTTTTTTCTTTCTCTTTTAGCTTTCACATATGAGAGAAAACAGGTAATTATTTGTCTTTCTGAGTCTGGTTTATTTTGCTTAACATGTTACTTCCCAGATCTATCTATTTTCTCCATCTATTTTCTTACAAATGGCATAATTTCATTCTTCTTTATGGCTAAATAAAACATATTTTATACTTATGTTTTTTATCACCCTGTTTTTTATCCATTCATCTACTGACGACAACAAGGATGATTCCATAACTTGGCTATTGTGAATTGTGCTTCAACAAACATAGATCTGCATGTATTTCTAAAGTATGCTCACTTTATTTCTTTTGGGTAAATACCATGGAGTGGTATAGCTGGATCATATATATGGTAGTTCAATATTTGGTTCTCGTAGGAGCTTTCATACTGATTTCCATAGTAGTTGTACTAATTTACTTTTCCCCAAAAATATATAAAAGTCCCTCTTTCCACCCCTGCATCTTCTACAGCCTTTTTTTTTTTAAATTGTCATTCTGACTGGAGCAAAATGGAATCTCAATGTAGTTTTGATTTGCATGTCCCTGATGGCCAAAGATGGTGAATATCTTTTTATATCATTGTTGGTCATTTGGATTTGTCCTATTTGTTCTTTTGAGAAGTGTCTGTTTATAGTTAATTTGCCCATTTATTGGATGGGTTATTGGGTTTGGTGGGTTGAGTTTTTTGAGTTCTTTATCTACTCTGGATATGAATCCCCTGTCAGAAGAATAGCTGACAAAGGAGTCTCTCTCATTCTGTAGGCTACCTCTTCACTCTGTTAATGGTTTCCTTTGATGTGCAGAAGATTTCTAATTTGATGCAATCCCATTTATTAATTTTTGGTTTTATTACCTGGTTATGGCTTGCTATTCAGGAGGCCATTAACCATTTTATCACCCATTTATTCTCTCAATATTAAGGTGTTTCCCCTGGGTTTTCTTCTAATAATTTGCAAAGTTTCTTGTCTTAAATCCAAGTCACTGACCCACTTGGAGTTGTTTTTTTGTACTCTCCTTCACTATAGAAGAGAATGCATAGTCAAGTCCATGAGTCAGCTTTCCAGGGTGGAAACATCTTGGACACTTTTTGACAGAATTTCAGGGGGTGATGTATATGCAGAATCAGTAACTTGGAGCTATAGAGATGACTTCTTGTCCTTGGCTCTGTTTCAACTGTCTGTCTTCTCCAGTCTGCATTTCATCCTCCAAGTTTAAGCGAGTAGGTGAGTTTTCATGTCCAATCTGAGACAGCATGTCTGAGGATTGATTCCTCAGGAAATTGGGCCCCCTTCTCTAGCTCTCTAATTTACAGAATTCACCTTGGGAATGATGGGGAAGTGTTACAACAAACTGATTTAAGATTTACACGAATAAAAAGATTCAATAAGTAGATGAAATGTAATAGGGATGAATAGAAATCTTCGCATTTGGGTTTAAAAAACTCAGTGCATGTGTAAGAAGGGAAGCTGTGTTCAAATATGACTGAGTATTTGGGAGTTTTAATAATAAACGCAATGTAAGTCAGTGTCAGTCTGCTTTGGCTTCTGTAACAAAATCCCATAGACTTTATGGCTTAAACAATAGTGGTCTAGTTTTCTCCATTCTGGAGGCTGGGTATCAGGAATCAGGGTACCAGCATGGTTGAGCTCTGGGGAAGGTTGTCTTCCAGATTTGCAGACCACCACCCTCTTGCTGTGTCCTCACATGGTCTTCCTCAGTGGGTGTACATAGAGGGTCTTTCTTTCTCTATTTGCAAGGGCATTGATCTGCTCATGAGAGTTCTACCATCTTGACCTCACCAAAAGCTAATGACCTCCCAGAGGCCCCATTTCCAAATGACACCATGTTTTGGGTAAAGGCTTGAACATATAAATTTTGGAGAGATACAATTTAATCTATTCTAGTCAGCCTTGCTAAGTAAAATAACATTTTAAAAGGTCAAATATAAACTTCAGTTCAATTAAGAAAATATGTTGTAAGTGAGAAAGCAGGTGGTAAAACCATCATGGGTCAGCTTGTAACTGGAATTAAATGGCTCTCTCATTTTGTGGGGCCTTTGCTAAAATAACATTGGTGGGAAGGATTGGTTCAAAGATGTTAGTTACTCAGTGGTCTAAAGAGTTCTAAGGGGAAAAATCATTCACAAAAAATTGTGAATTAAAAAAATCAATACTTAAAATGATTTAAAATTTTATCCCAAATATCAATTTATCTATTACCAACCAAACCTCAGGTAGTGCTGGCACAGGTGTGGGAGAAATCACACAGGGAATTTCTGTATAAAGTCACAATGGCTGACCTTGCATTTTGGATTGGCAGGCCAAGCTGGAAACCTGGAGACAACTTGAGGACAACTTAGGTGATCTCACTGGAACCCATGGCCAGGTTTCAATCCAACAATGGATTTAAAATACTGAGCCCACTAACACAGTTGCTATTTTAGTCAGTATTTACGTAGGTTAAGAGTACCTAAATACTTTAGGTACTATTTCTATTAATTTTGCCTTAGTCTTGACTTTTTTTTAACCATTTCATCACCCATTTATTCTCTCATTCTCAATGACTTCCTTTTTTCATTTTTTATTCTAATTTGTTATATATGACATCAGAATGCATTAAAGTTCATATTACACATATACACATATATGCCTAATTTTTCATATCTCTGGTTGTATACAAAGTATATTCACACCATTCATGTCTTCATGAATGTACTTAGGGTAAAGGTGTTCATTTCATTCCACCTTTTTTCCTACCCCCATGCCCCCTCCCTTTCCCTCCCACCCCTTTGCCCTATCTAGAGTTTGTCTGTTCCTCCCTTGCTCCCCCTCCCTACCCCACTATGATTCAGTCTTCTTAAATCAGAGAAAACATTTGGCATTTGGTTTTGGGGGATTGGCTAACTTCACTTAGCATTATATTCTCCAACTCTATCCATTTACCTACAAATGCCATGATTTTATTCTTTTTTATTGCTGAGAAATAGCCCATTGTGTATATATACCACTTTTTTTTTAATCCATTCATCTACTGAAGGGCATCTAGGTTAGTTCCACTGTTTAGCTATTGTGAATTGTGCAGGAATAAACATTGATGAGAAATGCAAATCAAAAGTACTCTAAGATTTCATCTCACTCCAGTCAGAATGGCAGCTATTATGACAACAAACAACAATAAGTGTTGTCGAGGATGTGGGGAGAAAGGCACCCTTATACATTGCTGGTGGGACTGAAAACATGGTGCATCCAATATGGAAAACAGTTTGAAGATTCCTTGGAAAACTGGAAATGGAACCACATTTTGACCCAGCTATTCCACTCCTCAGTGTATATCCAAAGGACTTAAAAGCAGCATACTACAGGTACACAACCACATCAATGTTTATTTGCAGCACAATTCACAATAGCTAAACTGTGAAACCAACCAGTCTTTACTTTTAAAAAAATGTTTTTGAAGTAGAAATGGGAATCATGTTGATATTTAATAAATTTCTTTAATGCAGAGTTGTCTTCGCAGGGGAAAAGAAGTGTTGTCCTTCTATGACAGAACACAACTGACTGGTTAAATATTTAATAAGCAGCCCTAATCTGGTAGCAGCTCCATCACCCCACGATTAGGGCCAGAACATACCCATCAAATTGGCCCTGATATTTATTTATTTATTTATTTGAAGGGCATTCATTTCCTTCCAGAGTCAAAAATCAAAGTTTTATGGGAATAATCATAAATTTCACCCCAGTCAAACTTATTATAATGAACAGGAAATTAAAAGCAACACTCCACCAGTAGTAAAAAGAAATAAGACCACTTTAATACACACACTTTAAGAAGTATCAGTCACAGAAAAAGAGATCAGAAGATCCCTGGATGCTGTGTAACTGGTTGCATTTTGTTGTATGGGAGCCCCCTCCACTTAGGTCACTTCCCCCAGAAATACTACTTGAGGGTGGGAAGGGGAGAAGGGAGCCTATGTGAAACAACCCTGTGAAATCCCAGTACTTGCCCACAACATCGGGAGAGGTGGACTGAGAGCTACACAGCCATCCTAGGACATAGGTGCCCCAGACCAGAGGGATGAAGCCCTTCCCACCACTTTGATCCCACCAGACACAGAAAAACATAGACAGGAAAAGTGGAAAGATGATAATCAGTGGAAGGCAATTATCCCTAGGAAGAAACAAGGATTCAAAAAAGACAGAAGACAAGGAGAAAAATACATAAAACAAGGTTCTGGGAGAAAACTGGAGGATGAAAGGGAAATTCAGATGAAAGCTGAGACTCTGGAAGGACTACTGACAGGCTGCAGCCCCTCCAGACCCCAAGGACAACAGGTGGGAGTGTGTGTGCCTGCACAGGTACAGAAACACCCAGAAACCAAGGAAACACGGATTACGTAGGAAAGAGCAAACTTGAAAGAAAGAAATTGTTATGAGATAAGTAAGCTCAATGAAATCCTTTGTATCAGTAAAAACTAATAGTATGAACTTATCTAGTAAAAGAAAAGAAAGTTTAGCTTGGGGGTGTCTCCAGGACCCCCCAACATTATGCACAAACCTCACCTAAACAAAAAATTGATTTTTGAATAAAGACCCAGTAGAAGGGAGGAAGCGAGTCATTGGTGCATGAGCAGGAAAGAGCAGGTGTGGAGATCCTGTGGGTGGAGGCTGCACAGTGTGTTCCAAGAATAGCCAGGAGACCACTGCTGCCGAGCAGCAAATGGCAAATGAAGGGGAAAGTCGTGGGAGATGAGCTCACGGAGGAGACGTGGGGTCGGATAACCACAGGGAACCCAGGCTCCTGCCTTTCTCACTTCTCTTTTTCTTTTGGAAGGGAGGAAGAGGTCGCGGATAACAAGCCCCTAGAAACATTTAGGCAGGGGTGCTGTGTGTGTCGGGCTGTAATTAATTTTTCAAAATTTCATTTTAAATTCTCGGCACACAATATACACCCAAAGTTGATAAGGTGATGGATATGTTAATGAACTGAAGGGAATCTTTCTTCACTCTATACATAGATCAACGTATCACTCCGTACCCCATAAATATGCACAATTATCATCACGCATTTTTAACAGCACACTTTGGCTGCTGCATTGGAAGTAGGCTCCGGGGGATACTGGAGAGACCCATGAAATAAGACATCAGGAAGACTCAGGCTAGGATGGTGGCATCGGGGGTGGTGAGAGGTAGGCAGATAGGTAGTGAAGTTAGGGCCAACCATATTTTTCCACTTGTGGAAGAGTTGGCCTTAGCTAATGAGTAGACTTCATCCATTATAAGTGGAGAAGAGAGGTAAGGGATGGGTACAAGACCATGGGAGGGTCATGTTGGTACTGTGGGTGGGAGTACGTGGAAACTCTCTTCTGAGAACTGCCCTGTCCTCCATGAAGTAATAAACAGGATCATCAGCAAATAGTAAGGTGGGGGAGATGTTAGAGAAGAGAGGGAAATGAAATAGCTACCTAAGAAAATGGGGAGAATGGATGGACTAGGGAAACATGGTACAGTCAGCAACACATGCCATGGGAGGCTAGTGGATGATACATTTAAAATAAAAATGATCAGTATGGCTGTGTGCTTGACTCCAACCACACCCAGCTCCATAGTCTCCAGCGCATCCTGGAGGTGGAGGGGTGGAGGAGGTGGAGGAACCAAGAAACAGATAAAGGAAAGAAGAGTTAGGGATCTAGGTGATTTTTAAGGCATTATGGCAAACCATGCATTTAAACAGGGTGAGGATTACTGTGGGAACTGGAGAGGGTAAGGGATGAGGAAAATAAGTGAGGTCGGTGGACTTATTGATAGTCTCCGGTAGAGAAAGGATTTTTGAGTTGGGTTCAGTTTGGAAAGATGAGAGGCAGTGATTGTTGAGTTGGACTGAAGAAAATTAGTTTAGAGGTATTCTACCTTATACCCATCAGATTGACAAAATCTAGACTCTCTACATGCTATTGTAATTTATAATGATAGTCTATTTATTTATTAGAAATTTTAATATCTGTCCACCTTTGAATCCTTGTTCATAGAAAAAACTCTTTAAACCCTTATAATTTCCTAAGTGATAAAACGTATGAAGGTAAAAGTAGTGTCTTTTGTTATTCATAACAAGCTCCTTTCAACCACCCTGAGTTCCTAGCTCTTAGAAAGCTCCTAAGGCTGGGTGTTATGGTGTACACCTGTAATCCCAGCAGCTTGGGAGGCTGAGGCAGGAGGATAACATGTTCAAGGCCAGCCTCAGCAATGTCGTGATGCCCCAAGCAACTTAGTGAGACTTTGTCTCAAAATAAAAATTAGAAAGTGCTGGGGAAGTGACTCAGTGGTTGAGTGCCCCTAGGTTCAATCCCTGGTGAAAGAAAGATAGGGGTCGGGGGAGAGAAAGCTCCTAAAGATAGGAGCTGGTTGCCCCACCAACTGTGAGATCTGAGGGTTGGAATTTCAGCCTAACTTCCTGGCCTCCAAGGAAGGGAAAGGGGCTAGAGATTGAGTTGACTATCAGTGGCCAATGATTTTGTCAATCATGCATATGTAATGAAGCTTTATGACAACCCAACATTATGGGGTCCAGGGAGCTTCTAGGTTGGGGAACACATGGATGTTCTGAAAGGGTGATGTGCCCAGAGAGGGCTTGGGTTGTCTGTGCCCCTGTATCTTTCCTGTGCATCTCTTCCATTGGCTGACCTGAGATATGTCCCTGGTACTGTGTAAATAACTAGTAACAATAGAACTGGGGGGGGGGGGGTCATGGGAATCTCCTATTTATATTCAGTTGATCAGAAACACAGGTAATAGCCTTAGCGTGTGACTGACGTCTGAGGTGGGGAGATGGGGCAGTCTTGTGAAACCGAGCCTTAACCTGTGTCCTCCACCCTAACTTCAGTTAGTGTCAGAATTGAACTGAGTTGTGACCAGAAGTGAGGTGTTGAAGTATGGATGTTAGTATAGGAAGAAAAGCATCTTGTTCTATTCTCACCCAGATACTGGATAAATAGGAATCCTTCATGTTCTACTGGTAGAAATGCGGTAATTCTTCAAAGCAAACTGGCAGAACTCAGTGAATTTAAGAAAACTTATCTCTCGGGATCTATTGCCCCATCCGTAGTCAGGAGAAACTTTGTGGAGCTCATAGAGAAAGGGGCAAGGCAGTGTTCATTGTAAGATTATTTATGGGAGCACAAAGCTGAATACAACCCAGATGCTCATTACTGTACATATACATGTAATAAGAAAACACATATACACACATATGCAGAGATGTATATATGCATGTAAATTCTTAAGATGTCCAAGAAAGAAAACTTGTTTTTAGTTTAGTTTCTTTCTTTTATAGAAAGAAACTTGGGGTAAAGGGAGGAAGACAAATTTATTTCCCATTCATTTTGGTAGCATTTATCTTTTTTTAATACAATATACATGCAATAATTTCTTATTATTTTAAGGTTAACAGTATTATCTGGGTGGTTGGCTAAAGTACCATTTACATTCTTCACATTTTTCAGGTTAAAAAACAAAACACATAACCTTACAAATATGACTTTAAAATGTTGGCCGAACACCTACTATACACAAAGTGATAATCCAAAGCTGACCTTGCAAAGATAGACAACTTCTGCTCTGAAGGAGTCCCCACTGAGGTGGGAGATACATGGATTTGCACAAATTATTACAAAATATTATGGAGCAGTTAGTGGAAAGACATTCAGGGTGGTCTGGGAGCACCAAAGTACCAGGTTGTTCCAAGACCCAATTTTATAGTTCAGAAATGAGAAACATTTCTGGAGGCAGGTGGTCAGATGAGAGGTGGGAGTGTGTGCTCTGGAGAAGAAGGGGCACATTGAATGACTGGACTCTGAACTTTGCTTTCTCATTTATAAAAATGTGACTAAACACTTATCTAACAGGTTGTGCAAAGATTAAATAAATCATATCTATAAAAAGCCCGGCTCAGAGTGGCATTCAAATCAGAGTGCTTTTTTTCTTCCTCTGATTTATACCAGAAGCCAGGAAATTGCACCAGGTAGGTGTTTCCATTTTTTTTCCAGATTGAAAAACAAACAAAAAAAAAACTCCAGAGGTAAATCTTGCCCAACATGACTGGCTTACAACAGGCAGAGCCCGGGGAAAGCGCTGGTCTAAGGCGTAGGTGGATGCTCCTTGCTTAGTACTTATGGGTATAAGGTAGGGATGCTTAAAAATGTCTGGTTTCCTGTGGACAGGAAGAGAGGGTAAGGAGGGCAGGTGCGTCATTTGTTTCAAAGCCCAGACTATTATGCTTGAAGACATGCAAGGCTCCAAGTCTACAAAGAATTGTTCCCCACAGTGACCCAAAAACCTGAGGCCCTTACCTATCTCTCATCCCTCCTACCCTTATCCCCAGAATCGACCAGCCCACGGTGAGCAGAGGCTTCTGATACATGCAAGACGATCTATTTATGAGTGTTATCTCACTGTCATCACAATGTTCATAACACCAAGGGCATTCAAATACTTCGTATGCTTTAATGAGTCAACATTTTTATGGTGGGTTGCACTTGAGAAAGAAGAAGAGGGCCCTTAGGTGCTCAGTTTGTAATAGAGATGAGGGGAAATGTTCTTCTCTCCATTTTTAAATACTTGTCCACGCCAAATAGGAGATGTGTGTGTGTGTGTGTGTGTGTGTGCGGGGGACTTCAACAGCCAAACACAGCTCATCCTGTTCTTAAATTCTCAAGGCATTCTGAAGGTGGAAGCCTATGAAATCATTAGCACTGCATTTCTGAAGGGCAGCTTCAGACAAACCTCACCAAGGAGGCAGCTAGGTATCTTGCACAAGCTAAATTGACAAAGGGGGCTCTTCAGACACTTCTTGCCAATCATCTCAATTGCAGATGACAGTGCAGAAGGGTGTCCCAAAGAATGCTAGTCTAATGTTGTCCTGCTCTGTGTAAGAAGGTTGGGTTAAATTTTAGTTAGGCCCATTCTCAAACAAAAGACTGCCCTTTTTATTAAAAACTGAACGAATACAGCATGTACTTCGACTCTCTGTAGTTCTTTAAGCTTGCAGATCCCTTAACTCCTAGTCTGTGCTGCCCTAGGTCTTCATCCAGTAGAGTGCACAGGGATTCATCCTCCACCACCAGGCTCTGCCTTAAAGAACTTAAAGAACACAGAAATATTCCACAGTCTGTACCTGTTTTTTATTTTTTTTTAAGAGAGAGAGAGAGAGAGAGAGAGAGAGAGAGAGAGAGAAAGAGAAAGAGGTTTGTTCATTTATTTATTTATTTATTTATTTATTTATTTTTCGGCAGACACAGCATCTTTGTTTGCATGTGGTGCTGAGGATCGAACCCGGGGCCGCACGCATGCCAGGAGAGCGCACTACCACTTGAGCCACATCCCCAGCCCCAAATGTACCTGTTTTTTAAACAAAAACAGAGATGATCTTTTTGTTTGTTTAATAATAGGCACAGCTAAAACTTAACCCTAATTTTTTCTACAGAGCAACAAACAGAGTACCAACTCTGTAAATACCCTTAACAAGTTGAAGAAAAGCTGAACAACATGTCTTCTAAACTATATCTTCCCAGTGTTCCTTGGTGTGGGAAGTCTTTGATCCTTTGAGTCCCGTTGATTCCCGAATCAGACAGTAGCACGTTCCTTCTGTTGCAGATAGAATTTGCTGTAAATCGAAAGCTAGCTTCTTAATGTCCTTCAGGAGATCAGCGCTACCTATATGCACATTACAATGAGAAAATATTGATTATGTGTTATATTGCCACTGCTTATTATTTTACTATGTGCAAGAAACTTTTATAATTGCTATATAAGCATTAGCATATTGAATTCTCTTTTATCGCCACTTTGGAATAAATGCCATTGTTATTCTCATTTTGCATATAAGGAAATTAAGGCTTTATAAGCAATTCCCCCATCTGACCAACATAGGTGTATATTAGCTATTTATTGTTTCATAACAATAAATAACATAACAGATTACCAGCCTTAAACAATAATATGTATTCATCATCTTGCACACTTTCCAGATCAGGAGTTCAGGAATTGCTTTATTGGGTCTTTTGAGATCAGGATCCTTCTTGAAGTTACATTCACAATATCAGCTGGGACTCCATCATCTGGAAGTTTACAGGGGCTGGAAGATCCTGCTGCCGAGGTGGTGCATGTTTCCGGGAGGAGGCTGCAGTTTCTCCCCACATGGGCATCTCCAGGGGACAGAATAATATTTTTGCAACATTGCAGTTGATTTTTTTCTCAGAATGAGTAATCCAAGGAAGAGAACAAGACAGAAATCTCAGTATCTTTATACCTAGCCCTAGAACTTACACATTAGTGCTTTCACTATCTTCTACTGGGCAAAAAGAAGTGACATGATCCAGCAGGGGACATTTCTACACAAGGGCAATGCTACCAGGAGGAGGCAATCCTTAGGGGACACCTCAGAGACTGGCTGAGTTTGGATTTCAGTTTGCATCTACTCTCTGCTGAGCCGTATTCCTGACCTCTCTGTGTATGAAATTGCCTCCCTAATAAAAATCCTCTCTGAAGTGTTCAAGATATTTGGATAGACATGAAAAAGTAAACAATGACAAAATCAGAAAACTAGGTACTGAGTGCTTCCCATGTCCCAGGCACGGTACTAAGTGATTGGCAATATTCTCACGTCATACCCAGTGATGAGGCTCAGAGAAGTTAAGTGATTTGCCCAAAATCTCAGAGGTAGAATCAAAATGATATTTCTGAATGGGAAGCCTGTGCGAGATGAGTAAATGAGCATGAATGGAGAGCACTTCTGTGATGGGGAAAGAAGAGAACCAAGGGAGCATGCATCTGTGCTGGAGGAAAGACTGGCAGGGGAAATCAGAGTCGGGATTGGAAATCAGGATGCTTCACACAACAGATGTCACCACTCAGTTGGAATGCCATTGAACTAAGAGTGGGCACAAGACCTAAGAAAGAGATAAGGTGGAAGAGATCCCAGGGCATGAGTTACATACTGGAGTTGGGCAAATATCACAGTGACCTTAGGATCTTGTTCTGTTCAGCTGAATGGATTCATTTTTTTCAGAGACAAAATCATCTGGCTTTCTTGATGACAAGGAGATAAAAGAGAGAGAAAGAGATACAGAAAACTTGGTTTCTAAACATCCCTCCAGACCAGATAAATCCATCGAGTAAACAGGAAATTTCTTAAAACCATATGCATTGTTATGTGACATCCTTTCTAACTTCCCAGTATTATCCATGGCAAAATTAATACATGGCATTACAAATCCACATCATGAACTGATCATGAACCATCAAGTACAGTATCAAGGGATAGTGCGTATTCTAGAGAAACTCTGATTTATTTGTAGAGAAAAGACTTACCCAGGGAATCCTCTGCAGGCCACAGTGAGTTTTTGAAAAGCCAAATATTGTTTGTAGACAGCAAACTTAGAAGGGAGACAGAAGGATGTTATCTATGGAGGTAAAGATAGGAGGGGGGAAAACAAATAGGTATAACAGAAGAGATTTGACTCCTGCTTTCATGTTAGTCAAGTTTGGATTGGGGTCTCTTTATGTATTTATTTAGGCTTCTACACAAGCAAATCCTGAGACAAAAACTTGGTTCAAGTGGCTTATTTGGGACATAAGTCCAGGACACAATAATAGTGCAAGGAAGAGTATGCCAGAGAAAGATACAAGATGAGTCAAGAAAGGATGGCTTATTATGACTGCTGCTGTAGGGAGCTCAGCCCTTCAGGGATCTTGGAGAAGCATATAGAATGCTTCCTAGATTTTTTTCTTCTGAAGAATAGGAACCTGAGGCATTAGTTCACTAGCTAAGAGAACCCATTTATTGAGAGTGAACCCCAGAGGCACTACACGCCAGTCTTTCCTGGCTGTTCCAAAGTGGACATTTGTGGTTTGGAAGAAAGGCCTAAGGGAAAAACAAAATTAATGCTATAACATGTCCTTGAGATGGGGACACTAGCTTTGAGTTTGGAATTGCCCACCACAGCTATGGATAATATTAGAGGCAGGTGAAGGAGATGTGGTAGGAAAAATAAAATCATATGCTATAATCAATAAAGTACAAATTACTTTCTCTTATAACCTCAACTTAATGGCCAGAAATATGTAAGGTGGAAGGGAACCTGGGGAATTGAGTGGTTTGGATGGGGTCAGTTTGTGAGTAAGAGAAAATTTTCCAAGGGCCATAATGAACAAAAAGATAGTACACTCAGTAAGGAAGACTGGGAATGGATATTGGACAGGCAACTGGCATGATTTACTCAACATCGTGTATAAGAGTTCTAGGTGGAGCTCACCCCCACCCCCTGAACATCCATAAATCATGCAGTGTGGTAATGGAGTTGTATAAGGAACCACCAACCAAAACTTTCTACCATGAACTTGTCTCCATTGCACTTCAGTGATTCCTACACCCAGATGTCCCATGCATCGTGTAGAAGAGGCAGTTAGAAAATCTGACATTTGAGCAGCTGCCATTGACCCTCTTCCATAAATTGTAGCTGTTTAAGGCAATCCTGGAGAAGAGCACAGGGTAAAGGATTAGCCACCATGCTGATAAGCAGGGAAAGGGGATTGGGTAACAGTAGAGCTGTTGCCACTCAAGTTTAGGACTTGATTGACATGTGGCAATACTGTCAGGGGCCGGAGAATCCCCAAAAGGTGAGAGTCAATAAGGATTGTCTTGGAACCAGTAAAACCAGACAGAACTTCTTTCCTTTGTATCCTACTCTCTGCCTGGTTCTTCTCTGAGAAGGAATCAGCAAGACGCTTGCAACTTGATTTATCCTTTCCAAAAATCTCCAACTTAGAAAAAGGGCATAGAATGGGACATTCAGTCCTGTCTCAGATCCCTCTCCTCCTGTCCTGGTCTCTGTGGGGGAAACAATTACATAGAGGCTGTTACTGCCAGTATCCATGGAAACCAAATAAGTGACATACAGTCTGAAAGTCATAAACTTAATAAACTATAGTCATAAACTATAGTTTTTATTGCACTTCACCCTCGTCCCTGATTAAATCAGATCTGCATAATGTGAAGATATTAAATTTCCATGTTTCTCATTTTATCTCCCCTGCCAATAGGAAGGCTCTGTTGAGAGGAATCCCTGCCAGTGGGCTGGGAACATCATTGCTCTAGATTTTGCTGAAAAATGACGTTTAATAATTGGTGCTGGCTGGGCCACAAAGCAAAGCAGACTTCTGAGAAACAGTTGGATTCTGGCTCCATGGAGATACAGCTGCTTTCCTCTGGCAGGTGGAGATTTTATGGAGGTCTAGGGGAGCCCTGGAGAAGCAAAGAGATGTCAAAGGGACATAGAGCAGCAGAGAGACACAATTGATTCAGGAAATGGTAACCGAGCACTGCATCTGGGCCAGGCCATGGGACACCGGGGGATTCAGAAATGAACAGGATAAAGCACCTCCGTGCAAGGGGATCACAGTCTAAAAAGGTCACATGGACTACTTCTCCTGCGTAGCCCACTTCCAAAACAACCCAAAGGAATGGGGCTGGGCATGGAATTTTTGCTGTCCAGTCAACCACTATGTGATGGCATTTCAGATTCTCTGCTAGATTCTCCAGGGATTTCCAGATCAATGATATCGATGCTTGAATTTTATAAGAGCTTTCATTTTAGCAGAGAGGTGAGGTGATGATAGGACAAAGTGCCATAATATTTTCAGGAAGGAGTAGTTCCTTGTAGCAGGAGTCTTTAAGGAGGTAGCACGAGGCACTGCCTTTAGCTGGTGCTTACATATGTCAGGGATCCTGCAAAATGTTTTCACTGGAAGGAGAATTTTGTCTTCTTGTATTTTAATGTCACGTCATTTCAGGAAAAAAAAAGATACAAGCTTATATGCAAATATCAGTGAATCCCATTAATTTGTTCAATGAATATGTGTTAATAATTAATTAAAATTTTAAAAAAATAGGAAAGAGGGTATAATAAAGCAGTGGTTCTCAGCTGGGGAAGATTTTGGATCCCAACCCCATATCCAGAAGACATCTGACGATGACATTTTTGGTGGTCACAACTAGGGAAGGAGCTACTGGAATGTAGTGGGTAGAGGCCATGGTGCTGCTACATATCCAATCATGTGCAAAATAGACCTCCAGAAAATGTCAATAGTGAGGAGGTCCAAGAGATCCTGGTGCATGGGAATAATGTGCTACTAACCTAATGTTGATGTCCCCAGAGATCAGAGAGAGGCAGATCAGCAGATTCTTAAGTGAAGTCCTGGCCCTGCTGAGGTCAGGTGGTCAGGGCTGTCAGGTGAGGGGATGAATTCTCAGGGCCAAAGTGTGTCATACACAGGGAGGCTGGAGCAGGATGCAGTTGTGTGCAGAGCTGGAGGGGAGTTACACCCGGGTTTTACGTTAGGGATGTTCATTTTACTTCCTTGCCTATGCTCCTATGTCAGGAGCCCCCGAGACCCTCTCATGTGGGCATGTACCACCCCTTTTCTCTCCTTCTGCTCTCCCTGGATTATTTTTCCTGACCCTAGGCTTTTCTAAAGTTTGAGCATCAGACTGGTCATGTTCAAGGTCAAGGTTAACAAGGTAAGATAAGGAGAATGGATTTGATTTCAAGGCCTCATTCCTCTCATTTTAAGACTTCTTAGTCAAGTAGAAACTGCTATTTCACTTTATAAAGTGAATGTTTTAAAAAAGGTTAAAAAAAAAAAAAGACTTGCCATGAAAGTACTTAAAATTCCTGGACTTGGTTCCCTGGTTTTAATTTTCAACAAGTATTTGAAATAGTTACCACCGTTTAATGGATGAAGAAGTTATGACCCAAATACATTAAAGAATTCTTCCAGGGTGACACACAGCCAGGAAACTATTATCTTGGCATCCTGTCACATAAACATGCCAAAGAGACAGTTTTTCTAAATTAACCCTTGTATTGCTTTTTTTTTTCTAAAAAGCTGATGCTTAACTAATATTTTCACATATACAATTGTTTCAGAAATCACCCAAACAAGCAGATTTGTAGCCACTAAGAACCTGCCTCCTTTACATACCCCTGGAAACCTCACACCCTTTGCTGACAATAGAGAAGCCCTCAGAACATAAAGACCCCAAGCTGCGGAGACCCTCAACCTTCTGCTCTCTGGCCCAGAGACTTCCCATAATGCTGTGGAGTCTTCTCTCAGATTCCTGGGACTTCCCTTGATCTCCTCTTTTTCTGGAGGGTGAGTCTATCCTATCCCACCAAGGAGCCTCTGCATAGTCTCCTGCTCTGGGGCGGGGGGGGGCTTCTCTTACTCAGCCCATCCAAGCACTGCCAATACGACTTGCCTCCACTTGTGTGTTATTACCTTGTGGTTGTATCTTTTCCCTTGATCTTCCCCCAATCCCTCCAGCCCCTTCCATGTTCCCAATTAGATCTCCAGGCTCTGTGTTCCCCCTGCCTCCCAACTTGTACCTTGCTTTTGGGCTTTTTTCAACAAATGGGATTATACAAAAGATAGAGCATCCAGACAGTGTTCTCAGAGACGTGCCAGGAGTTGACCTGAAACTTAGTACACATGGTTTTCCCAAACCTGAGGAAAGCCTGAACTATCTGGAAAGAACATAAAATTCTTATAGAAACACAATTTTTAAAAAAATTATCATTACTTTTTTGATCGACATATGATGTTTGTACACATCTGAGTCACATTATTATTTCAGGCTGAGCATCCCTGATCCAAAGAACCAAAATCTAAAATACTTCAAAATCAGAAATTTTTGTTTTGGTTTTGATAATGGGGATTGAACCCAGGGATGCTTAACCACTGAGCCACAACATCCCCAGGACTGTTTTAGTTTTTGTTTTAAGACAGGATCTCACTAAGTTACTTAGGGCCTTGCTAAGTGGCTGAAGCTGACTTTGAACTTGTGATCCTCCTACCTCAGGAGTTGTTGGGATTATAGGTGTGTGACACCATATCCAGCTCAGAAACTTTTTGAGCACTCATACAATGCTTAACAAGAGACAGTGGAATGAAATTGATGAGACTATATTATGTACATACATGAATATGTAACAGTGAATTTCACATATATATATCACTAATTGAAAAAAAAACTATAAATAAATAGAAGGAAGACCAATAGAGTTGAGGAAGGGGAACAGGAAAAAGGGAGGAGTGGAGGGTAAGGGGAAGCACTAGGGACCAAATTAGAGTAAATTATATTTCATGCTCGTATGATGATATCAAAATGAACCCCCATATTATATTTAACTGTAATACATTAATTTCAAAAAGTTTTAGATTTTGGAGTATTTTGGATTTTAGATTTTCAGGTGAGAGATATTCGACCAGCTAAACCTGTGCAAATATTTGAAAATCTGGAGAACTTCAAACTCCAAAATACTACCCATCCTAAGCATTTCAAATAAGGGGTACGCAACCTCTCATCCTACAGTTTCTACATTCATCCTCTGAAAGAGATAGGGACAAGAGCGAGAACCCTAGAGACTTGCTAAGAATCATCACATAATTAATAACTTCCAATCACTGAGCGCTCATCCTATGCCAAGCACGTACTATGCCGTCTCAGTCTCACCAAGTTCTACAGAATCATCCAGGAGCAACGCCAAGTTTTACAGTTCGCAGGCCCCAGCAGCCTGGGATGGCTGGCTACGGTAGGAGATAGGGACTCCTCCTCCTCTTTACTCCCTCACTTAAATGTCCTGAGAAACAGCACAAGCATCTCACCATGGAAATAGACAGGGGCCACTCCTGACTCAAGTTCCTGTCCACATTCACGAGCTGCCTCCCGCCTGGTTGCTGAGCCGCTTCTGTCCTTTATGGGACCAACATGGTCACTCTTCTGACTGAATGGAGTCCCTATGAGATGAGAAAGCAATACCGTTTAGCAGACACAAACCCAGATAAGAAAACCCCATGTGGATCCTGACGTTATGTGGACAGGGTGTTCAGGAAAGCTGTTATTTTCCAAATTTCAGCTCTAGCATGTCTATTCATTATGTCTTCCTAACAAATTTCTGTACTCAGAAAGCTCCGCATAAAAAGCAGTGGTTATAAATATTTCATTTGATGGTCCCCTCAAGCCACAACTCTTTGGGTAAATTGATGAAACTATATTACATACATATAGGAATCTCACTTACACTGTAGAAATCACTTTCCAAGTCAGAGCCAGTTAGAAGAAGCTCAACCACCGTGGCCCCCTTTGCAATCATGGGCAATTTGAACCAAAGTCAACCCCAGACTGGGTTGGGGAAGGCAGATCAGATAAAGGAGGGATAGAAGTCCAAGGTATGCAGGGAGTAGACGTATATTCCCCTGCAAGGTTTCTCCTTCCTTTGTAACCATCACACTACTCAGTAAATTGGAAGCCAGTGGAGCCCCGTGACTGCATCCTGTATGACATTTCTAGAAAAGGGCTTAGAAAATGAATTGGGTCTTGTGAGGTAATTGGGTACGTGATTTGCTTGGGTTTGCAAGATCAGGCCTTCAGAGTTGTGTTCTTGACTTCTGGTAAAGTATCATGAGGACCTGCCAAAAGACAAATAGTAGAAATGATGATTGTAGTTAGGTGCTTATTAAATGTCAGGCCTTTTTCTAAGTGTTTTAATTAGGGAAAAAAAAAAGTGTATTACTAACCTTCGAAATCTTCACAAGAAGCCTGGGAAGTAAGGCTTACTATTATCCCTAGGTTACATTGTAGATGTAAGAAAACCAAGACCAGAGATTAGCCATCTGCTTATAGGTCTTGAGGCACAGAGTGGGAAGCAGGTCCTTGGCTTCAGAGTGCATACTCCTCATCCCATGCATCCTCCAGTTAGGACCTGGTGGGACATTGCTCTGACTTTTAACAGGTTGGTGGACCAATAAAAAATATAGAATATGATCTGAGTTGGTTTATTTTCAAAACACAATCTCAAATGTAATGAAAATAATATGCAAAGCATTAGCCAACCTTGACTTTTTAAAAACATATTGGGAAAAACAAAGCCCAGGAAGATTTAAAAATACAAAGTGATTTAAATACAAAAATGAAGGTTTTAACTTAAGACTCTTCTTGCTAATTTTTAAGTGTCGTTTTTCTTGGCTGATGCCATTTTGGGGTTTTCCCACCATGGTTTTTAGCTAACTGGTTTAAGCCCCATTTAGAAGACAGAATTTTTGAGGCATCTGGAGTTCTGTAGTTTGGCTGTGACATTTCATGTCTTACAAGAAACACATAATGTTTGCTAAAGATTCCTTATCTTCTTGGTTAAAATCATTTGGAGTACTAGTTAAAACTTTGGATTCCAGATCATACTGCAGGTCTAACAAATCAGAATCTTTTAAGAAAGGGAAAAGTGAACACAATGGTTCTTAGTTATAATCACTCCTCAAGACTTTGACTCCATTGCCCTGATATTGGGTGGTAACAGTGAGCTTCCAGGGTTGGTTTAACATCTCAGTATAAGTCGTCACTACTACCTGGGTAGAAGCCTTGCTGCCAGCATATGCCTATCACACATTTTTTTTTTATGTTCCTGGAAGAATTTATATGTCTGAGATACAAAATTACTTGCTGTCTTAGGCCTTGGCAAAATAATAATAAGTCAGTATCACAAGTAAAACATCTTTGGTGACACAGGAGATAGTTTAGTGATAGAACATAGAAGGAAATTAGTCTGAAGGCCAGGCATGAAGCCAGCCGCATGAGAGAAAAGGCAGCTCTTAACCTGGGAGGTCAATTTCAAAGTGGGATGAGTGAAGAATGTGGATGAGATGCCAGAGTCATTAACTAAAAGTCTGAGCTCAGCCTCAGGGCCAGGGTCTGTATGTATAGACAGGGTGGATGGCCATCTGAGGTCCGGGATGCTGTGGGGGCTGTCAGGCTGCAGGGAACCAAGACCCAGCAAGGGGAGACAGAGCTCAGGTACAGGAAATTCAAACCCTCCCAGGAGGAGTGGGATGACAAGCAGAAACTCTGGGAACAGAGGTAGGGTCCCCAGGATTGAAGAAAAAGTGAAGTGGGTGGGACTTAAAGAAATGAAAATCTGAACAAGAATTCCTCAGTTCCCTGTCTTAAGGGATGATGTCGACTCCAGAATTGGTGGAGTGGAGAAAAAGACTTTCGCAGCGGGTCATAAGATAGAGGAGACCCCATTTGGAAATTTAGAGATCCCAAAAGACTCAGGCCACACAGGACATTTCATTGTCAATCTGTTAATCTCAAGATGCTTCCTTCAATGTGGCTTGCTGAATCTCCCTGGGTTTGACCTTAAGAAGCTTCCCTTTGGAAAGGTGTTCCCAGCCTGCACACAGCCCGTGTGTGCTCCTCCATGAGCCCAGAGGAGCCCTCACCCTCCCTCTCTGCACCCTGTCTGGTCTGGCTAATGCCTACAGTTGTAGCTTGATTCCAGTCCCAGCTTGCTCAGATCCACCCCATAGCTCCCAAGAAGCCGGGACCAGGTGAGAACAGCATTCTCAATACCAATATCTCCATTTCTCCAAGCTCTATCCTAGCGGCTCTGTTTTTGAGCATGAGCCCCTAGCATTCAGGAATTCACACCCTGATTGGAAGGGACCACACAGCTTATGATTGTTCCTCATCAGAATGGCACAAGGAGGCACTTGTCTCATGCAGTACAACAAAGCCATTTAGGGTGAAATGATCCTCCTGAAACGCTTCAGAAAGCCAACAGGCATGCTGCAATCCCCTGAGCCCCGGACACATCCAGGAGCCCCCTCTTTCCATTTTCTTGGAGTTTGTTGCATCTGATACCTCTCATCCAGCACCTTCTGGCCTCTTCCATGTGCTGGAAGGCCCCTCCCAGGAAGCCCCATGGCGCACCCTCAGAGCCACAAGAGGATTCAAGCGACTGTTCAGGCACTAATGAAGCCTTCTTGTGCAGAACTGAGCACAGGCACAGATTGTACGTGGGAGGAGATGTTCTCTCCATGTCTGCTCTAAATGTTGTTTCCGAGTTCAGCCTTCCAAGAGAAGGAAATGAAGGGGGATTACCTGAACCACCCCCTGAGCTGAGGCAGATCAAATTAACCAGATCATGGGACTCGGCAGGAAGAGTCTCCTTTTTGCTCTTTTTATACCTAAAATCTTTGGGTCAGATTTTGGGATGGTGCACCATAGCCCTTACTCACTTTTCCCTTACACTGCTCCTCCTAGGTGGACCCCATTGTGGTCTGAGCTGCTGAGATCTGGGACCATCTCCTCCTGTGATCTAGGCTCCTAAGGTGACTTAGCAACAGTGACTTCCCACTGTTGCTAATCACAGCTTCTTAGCTCTTCCATCCCCTGCATAACCCATCCTGTGTTTCCAAGACCTCTAGTTCTTTCATCTTTTCTTGGATGATAAAGTGGTTAAGAGCTAACCCTTTTTGTGACATTACTAAATGCTTTCCATTATTTACACATTTAATTCTAACTTTTACTATCCAAAGAGTATTCTTAGTATGCCCCTTTTACAGAGGTAGGGACTAATCTATAGAAAGGAGGCACAGTCAATTAGTGACATAACTGGGATTCATGGGCTCCAAAGTCCATGCTCTGAATCAAAAATAAAAACACAATAATCAAAACACAAACAATCTGAGTCACAGCATTTAGAAGCAAGAGCACATGAGGATAGTGGTTGTCGGAGTGTGAATCCTAGACTGGGCAGCATTAGCATGCCCTAGGTGCTGGTTAAACATGTAACTCTCAGCCTTCAGCCCTAGTCTACTGAATTTAAAGTAGTATCCACAGAGGGGGAAGCCCCCTCTAGGTGATTCATATCTTAGTGAAGTTTGGAGACCACTTGTTGAGAGAATGGTTCTATCCTTGGTGTCAAGATTCTGGAACAGTTTGAGATTCTCTCCCTAAAAACCAAGTAGTAGCTTATGTGCCATCTCCCTCCTCCCCTGCCTCTGTTACCTCTTGTTCTTTCTGGCATGGCCCCTTTAGGTGACTGTGCATACTCTTTCATCTTAAGTAGGGCACTCTTTAGTGGGCACAATGATTGTCCGTCAAAGATGTCCACATCTTAATCTTTAGGACATGTGACTATTTTATATGTCACATGGCAAGGGGGAGTCAAGGTTGCTAATCAGTTTACCATAAGCACATTTTCCTGGATTTTCTGGGTGGGTCCAATATAACTACAAAAGTCCTTACATGAGGAAAAGAGAGAGAAAGAAGAATCAGAATCAGAGAAATGGTTGTTTTTAAAGACGGAGGAAGGGGACATAAGCCAAGAAATGCATATAGTCTCTGGAATCTTGAAAAGGCCAAAAACAGCTTCTCCTTTACAGCCTGCAGAAGGAGCACAACCCTGCCAACCCCATCACTTTAGCCCCGTGAGACCTATTTTAGACTTCTGACCTCCAGAACTATAAGATAACTTTATACTGTTCTAAGACACTGACTTTGAAGTAACTTGTTACTGCGGCAATAAGAAACTAATACATACTCCATAATAGAAGACACTCCAGGACGTATTTGATACTCACAGCTATAGACCTAACCAAATTTTTAATGAATTTCTCACATCTGTTGTTCTTCCAATCTTATCCTACTTAAAACACACACACACACACACACACACACACACACACACACACAAAGCTTCCAAATCTGGATCCATTTTAGAGACCACTCCTCTCTTTGCCTAAACCCTGTCCCTATATCCTCTGGAACTCTTATTCATCTACCCCCTCCCACTCCTGTCTTCCTTTCTGATCCTGAACACTCCCAAAGGCCCTGTGACTCTGAAGGCCACTCAAACAGAGGCTGAGTTTTCTCTCACAGCCTAAAGACCTCAGATTCAGAAGGAACACCCTATATCTTTCTAATTTACCATTGTCACCTTGAGGCCATTTAACCGTCTCCCTCTAGCAAAACTCCTTCTTATGGAATGCTCATGCCACTCAGTTCATCATTACTCCTCCTTCTCCTTTCTCCCATCTGTGAGCCTGTCAGTCACTCTGCATCATGCACTGAAGATGTTTGGTCTCACTGTCTACCCCTGCCTCTCTACTGATGACCCACCAGCAGCCTGACCTCTCAATTCCTTCATTTATCTTCTCCAAAGATAGTTTCCAACTGTCCCTCATCCACTCACTTCCACGGTCACACCTGCTCTTTGTCATCCCCAACAACCACATCTTCCTCAGAAATGCGATTTTAAAGCTTCCATCCAATCACCACCACTTTTAGGTCTTCGTCTTCCAATGCAACAATGCTTTGATTTCATGGAAACTTCCAAACTTCGTCTCACTTATCTAATTGCACAGCCAAAAATTCATAGCTGATTAGTTGAATCACTTCTGTGAGAGGAAAGAAATGATCCTCCTCCTCCTCCTCCTTCTTCTTCTTCTTTTTTTTAACTGTACCCTTACAACACAACACAGATTTCTGTGACCCCTAAAAGCATGGAGGTTGCTTCCCACCCTCAAGCACATAATCAGTTCTCCAGCAGATACCAAATCACTTCTGTTCTGATACTACCTACCTAGAAATAGTGTCAGGTCCCACAGGTCGAGATCCAGTCCTACAAGACTGACCCCCCCACTTCTGGTGCCTTTCCCAAGGCCAGAGGGTCAACTGTGCCTCTGACCAACCAGCTGTAAATCAGAGGTTCCTGTGACCCTCTCGTCAGGCTTGATTAATTTTAGAGCAGTTGAGAGGACTCAAGGAAATTCTTTACTTTCAATAGCTGGTTTACGGTACAGGATATTATAAAGGATGCAGATGGAAGACGTGTAAAGCCTTGTAAGAAATAGTTTCCATGTCCCCTCTGGGAAAGACGTACCCAGGGATCTCCACATGTTCAGCTATCTGGAGATTCTCCAAACTCTGCCCTTTGGGTTTTTATGAAAGCTTCATTATGTAGCATAATTGATTAGATTATTGACCATTAGTAATCAATTTAAACTTTAGTCCTTTTCCCCTCCCTGTAGATTGGGGGGTTGGAACTAAGAATGACTAACCATGCCTTAGTCTTTGTAGTGATCCACCCCCATCCTGAAGCTACTTATGGTGGGGGGCAGCCATCACTCAATTCATTAGCATCAAAAATACATCAGTTTGGAAATTTCAAGGACTTTAGGAAGGAAGACCAAATGCACATTCCCCAATTTTACAGTTTCCTTGAAACTGTCATCAAAAATAAAAATACAAGACCACAAGATGAGAGAGCCCTCCCTCTCTTATCTCATGGTCTTGGCCCCTGGTGAAACCCAGCCTTGGCTGAGCCCACCTATCTGTCTTCTCCATTACCTGCATATGAATAGCAGAGCTTTGCGACTTTAGGTAGAAAATCACAGATCCAGGTTCACTGCTTTGCTTGAAAAATCACAGCCATTATTGTCATGTGAGCAGGGCACACTGCCTGAGGCATCTGTTACCCTTCAGTATGAAATCCCCTCCTCCCCACCCTGACACACTGCATCACAGAGATTCCTTTCTGTTCATCCCCTCCCCACTCTCTCCCCCACATACTCAGTTGGTGATCTCTCCTCATGCTGACTGAGAAAATGTCAGATGGGAGCCCTCCCCACTCCCCGCCAGCATCTGTAAGTCCTCATTTTAATTCATTTCCTTTCCCAGTCTTCTGGCTCTAAAGAGAGGGTTTCACCACTAACCGGAACTTGGTCTCAACACTGATGTCTAGAATGGCATTTCCCTTTGCTTACCCAAGGGCTTTGATTCTCCCTGTCCTCCGTCATTCTGGATGGGAATCTATAGTTTCAACTGCTTCTATGATAAAATAAAGAGAAGTCTAAAATCAAAGATCTAAATTTTCTGCTTTTAGAAATTCAGATAAAGATTAAGAGACGTTACCCCTAAGCAGCTCAGTGGTAGAGTGCTCGCCTGGCATACGAGAGGTTCCAATCTCACAGCACCACCAAATGAGGGGGTGACGCTAAGAGTAGGGAGAAGGAAAGAAATAATTGGATTAGCTTTTTAAATAATAATGATGATGATGATGAAATTAAAAAACAATGAAGCCCAAAGTTACTTCTTTGAAGCGGTCAACAAGTTAATGATTCCAGAAATTGATTGAGACAAAAAGAAATTGAATACAAATTTTCAACATCCTAGAAGAAAGAGAAATTATTATTATAGATGGTATAGTTACCAAAACACCTCAGAGGAACTGCTATAATTAACTTGATGTCAACAAATTTAACAATGTATTCAAAATGGACCGATATGTTTAAAAAAATACAATTCCCAAGACTGATACAAAATAGCATTTATTTTCGAAAAAGTTAAACTTATTACCCAAATTCACCACAAAGAAAACTCAGGCCCAGATAGTTCAATGAGGGAATTTCAAGGAGGAACCAATACCAAATCAACAGGACCTATTTCAGAAAGTCGAGGAATGGATTGCTAATAGAATAATCTGGATGAATGTCGTGGATTTTCTGCTGATCCAAAGATGCCACACCAAAAAAAAAAAAGTTATATATTTCAGGATTCCATTTAAATGATGTTCTAGAATATGTAAAACTAATTTCTTGTGGGAAACTTCAAAATTTCCTCTGGTGGAATGGGGGAAATTTATACCAAGGGCTTTTTCTAAAATAATGGGATCAGATTAAGGTTACAGGAGTATTAAGAAGATTGCATGTAAGAGTTTTGAATTTAAAATATATGTAAATTTAACAAATAAACATTCCAGAAAGAGTGTGAGTAGGTGGAAGTTGAGACAGAACAAGAATGGCAGAATGTTTGCAGTTGTTGGAGTTGGGTGATACCTGTGTGGGAGTATATGGCTGGGTTCTGTTTGTGTTGTGTGTGCTTTAAATTCTCCATAATGAAGAGTTAAAGTGGAACAGTTGTGAGGTTGGATTTATAGAGTGAGACATTGTATTTGTGCAACACCCCATTTCCAATTTGCACAGTTCAGATTTGTGCAAAAGAGAGGACATTTGTAATTTCCTTCTAGTCTTATATATCAAATTGTCCTAACCGATACTGATAACACTTTTCCACCCAGATTTTCTACCCACATTATAGTGTAAGCAACTTTGCAGTTTTAGAGTCTTTAGGA
This sequence comes from Callospermophilus lateralis, assembly GCF_048772815.1. NCBI lineage: Eukaryota > Metazoa > Chordata > Mammalia > Rodentia > Sciuridae > Callospermophilus > Callospermophilus lateralis. The sequence goes on along the minus strand of NC_135311.1, from coordinate 69,444,154 downwards.
ATCATCATTTTTAATACTACCCCTCTGGCTTCTTAATGCTAAAACTCAGATTTTATCTCATTATTTTACCTATATTAAATGTTAGGGCTACTCAGAGCAATGCATCCCCAAAACACCCCTCAGGTATTCTCATTTAATTATTTCTGGTATTTATATTCTTCTTGTCCCCAGGAGGATTTAAAGTGGCCTACATAAAAATGCAACATGAAAAAATACATTTAAAACCTAATACAAAAAATAAAGGGAAATGAAATGAATATTTTGTGCAGCAACAATCACACACCCTTCTTCGCTGAGGAAAAGCTTACTAAAACACATACCCAGAACAGATAATGAGGGATGGTGATATTGCTGTATAAGGTGCGCGGGGCTGAAGCAACCTCAAATGCTCACTGGAGGGTAGACAGCAGGGTGGCCAAACAAAGTAGCCTCTTATAACAAAGAGTTACTTCTGAAGCAGTACATGTTAGGGGATTTCTGCTAAGCTGGTAACTTTCATTTCAGAATAATGGAGTAACTTCAGATACAGGATAGAATAGTTTTAACTTGTTATTAGGAGAGCTGAGAGGCAGGGCAGAGGAATAGGCTCCCATATGGGCTATGCTCTTCCCAGCCAATTACCTTGAGCAAATGAACTCAACGTTCCCATTCTCCATTTCTTGCTTTGTAAAACCAAGGGCAACACGCCCCTACGTTATGGCGTCATTGTGGAGATTTATCACAGATTCTTGGGTTCAGGTGAGGCCCCTTGTGCAGTCACACAGCAAGATATGGCAACTATGTCTCTAGCCTTATGATGCTCATCTTCTGGGGGCAGGGGTGGCGGGAGGGGACAAATAAGCAACATCACTTCAGACAGTGACAGTGTCTATCAAAGAAATATTTGCATGTTGTGGAACTCAAGTAAATGGTGTGTGTGTGTGAGAGAGAGAGAGAGACAGTGTCTCTCTGTGTGTGTGTGTGTGTCTCCCCACTTCTAAAGATATATTCTTAAGAGATATAAGGCACTCACAAAAAGACAAATACCACATGATCTCACTCATTTGTGGAATTAAAAAAAAATTGATCTCACAGAAGTGGAGAGTAGAATGGTGGTGACCAGGGGCTGGGGACGGCAGGGGAGAAGAGGATAGGGAAGGGTTGAACAAAGGGAGAAAGCTACAGATACCTACAGGAGGAATAGGTTCTGGTTTTCTGTTGCACTGTAAGGTGACTATAGTGTGTGTGTGTGTGTGTGTGTGTGTGTGTGTAGTGTATATATGTATACATTATATACTAGAGATCATAATGTATACATATACATATATACACTATATATAGCATATGTACACGTTTTATACTATATATGTATACATTATATACCATAGGATCTCTGTTATGTATTTATACTCCATGTGTGTATGATATGCCAAAATACATTCTACTGTCATGTGTAACTAAAAAGGAAAAAAAAGTTAAGAAGAAAAAAAGACTAGAAGAAAGGATTTCAAATATTGTTATCACAAAGCAATGAGAAATGCTGGGGTGATGAATATATTAATTACTTATCATTGTGCACTGTGTACACTGTGTAGGTCCCTCAAAACACCACTTGGTAGCCCATAAATACGTATCATTGTTATGTATTAATTAAAAGAAAAACGATGTATTGGTCAGGGAATGCTTCTCCGAAAAAGTTCTATTTCAAAAGGAATCTGAAGGATGAAAAGAAAGATCATTGGGGAACGTGAACAATGAGCCTCAGGTTTGAAGAGACGGCCGGAAGGAGCAGTAGGAATGGTGGAGAAGAAGGCAGGGGGCAGAGCTCTTGGTGCCAGGCTCAGGAACCCAGATTTCACTGTGTGGAAGGAGAGACATTGGAAGATGGAGGCAGTGGAGCTGCATGGTGTGATGGGTGTGTTAAACCACCATGTGGAGGAGGATTGCAGAGTGGCAGGAGTGAGGCAAAAAGGCCCAGAAAGAAGTCACTACATATTAGATGCTTAGGATAATACCTGGTGCATAAGGAGCACCACTAAATAGCAGCTACTTTTGGCCAGGCATGGTAGCATACTCCTGTAATCCCAGCAACTCAGAAGGCTGGGGTAGGAGGATGGCAGTTCAAGGCCAGCCTCAGCTCAGCATCTTAGTGAGGCCCTAAGCAACTTAGGGAGACCCTGCTGGGAGCCATCAGCCAAGTAGGTATGACAAATTCCTTGCCAGCTTACTCCCACGCTGTCTAGTGGAAGGACTTCTGAAAGGTGACCTTGCTCAAGGACCAGGGCAGGATCCGTGTTTAGGGTGTTCCCCCTTTAGAATAGGGCAGTTTAGCATAATAGGAGAGTAGGGTGTTCCCCCTTTAGAATAGGGCAGTTTAGCATAATAGGAGAGTAGGGTGTTTCCCCTTTAGAATAGGGCGGTTTAGTATAATAGGAGATTAGGGTGTTCCTCTTTTGGAATAGGGCGTATCCTGCTGCTGAGTTCCTCTTGAGTGCTTAGGGTCAGACAGTATATTTTGGGAGACAGAAGCCCATGTGGAGTGGATTTGGGAGAGAGTGGATCAGGGCAGAGTGTGGATTTGGAAAGAGAACGGGGATTCCCCCAGAACGTGTTTGTAGACGGCCGGTGTGAGTTCGGGAATAAAGAATTGCTGTTTGAATCTACAAGCTGTGTGGAGACTCGGTGATTTGTGCCCAGCCGAGAGACTGCGGCAAGACCCCATTTAAAAAAAAAAAAAAAAGGCTGGGGATGTGGGTCAGTGGTTAAGCACCCCTAGATTCAATCCCTAAGGGATTGAACTGGTGACCTGTAGCCCTTCTCTTTGGAAAAAGAAAAATTAGCTTGCAAGGTTAATGATACATTTGGACCATTCATTATTTGGATCAGGTCTTGCTGTTCTCTGTAACTGTTACTCTTAAGTCTGCAGCTCTGTGATGTGCCAGCTTGGCTAGACTCAACTCCATTCCTGGGAGTATCATAGAGAGCTTCTAATGGGAGGTTTGGAGAGTGGACAGGAAGCCGCAGGACTTTTCCCCCATGTGTCTCCATTCACATTATAGACCAGGCACAGATCCCAGGCTGGGGCCCATATGCTCTGCCTCTTTTTTTTTCCCATACAGTCATTGTAAGAACACAGACAGCAAAATGCACCCTGAGGCCAGTGTCAAGATTCTGTAGCTCACACACATTGTTGATGTGGTGACTACAGGTCTCTGCAGTGGCTGCAACTGCTCTGCCCTCTCCCATCCTCCTTCAACTTCCCAAGCTCACAGAAGCATTATATGTTCAGCACTGTGGTGAAGAGTCCTGGCTTCTACAGGTTCCCCAGACTAAGGTCGGAGGTGATAAGAAGTGATGTAGATTGCTCTGCACCGTGGTGCACACTTACAATCCCAGTGATTCTGGAGGCTGAGGCAGGAGGATTGCAAGTTTGAGGCCAGTCTGAGGAACTTAGTGAGACATTGTCTCAAAATAAAAGTAAAAAGGGTTGGGAATGTAACTTAGGAAAAAAGTGTCTTTGATTCTATCCCCATTACCCTCCACACTCCCTCAAAAAAAAGCGGGGGGGGGGGAGCTGGGGATATGGCTCAAGCAGTAGCGCGCTCGCCTGGCATGTGTGAGGCCCAGGTTCAATCCTCAGCACCACATACAAACAAAAATGTTGTGTCCGCCAAAAACTAAAAATAAATACTAAAAAATTCTCTCTCTCTCTCTCTCTCTCTCTTTAAAAAGAAAAGAAAAGCATTGATCTGGGCTTCAGCACATTCTCAATTGAACCAGTTCATGTTAATGGATTCTAGCACATTCTTTCATTCCTTTGCTTTGAATCCATCTTTTCTTTTCCACTATCTTCCCTTGAACTTCAAGTTTCAGAATTAAGTGTGAAGAGAACAGTCATGCATAGGGCTTCCACAAGGTCAAGGTCAATTCCAAATGTGTATGTCATTTTATTTCATCTATCTATCTATATATCAATCAACTTGTGATTCTGCTTCTCCAATGGGTTCCTGATTTAATTGATACACCAGTACTGATATCAGATTCAGCAGGAATCAATTCAAAAGAAATAGGACTAAATATAACCTGGATTTATCTGAAATCTCTAAGTGTACTTGAGTTTCAGGCTCATAACAGGTATTTAACATTGTTGACAAAAGATAGGATTCAGTTCTGCACTGAGAAAATGTGGATGTGCTGGAATGTAGTTCAGTGGTAGAGTGCTTGCCTAGCATGCTTGAGTCCCTGGGTTATATCCCCAGTACCAGACCATAGAATATTACTTAGCCTTTAAAAGGGAAGGAAATCTTATCATTTGCCATAGCATGGATAAATTTAGAGGTCATCATGCTCAATGAGATAAGCCAAGAATGGAAAGAAAATGACTGTATGATTTCACTTTTAAAAGGAATCTTTAAAAAAATCAAATTCATAAAAGCAAAGGTTAAAATGCAGTTGCCAGGGGTTAGAAGGAAAAGTTGAATGGAACGAGGACATGCTGGTCAAAGGTTACAATGTTTCAGTTAGGAAGAATATGTCCCAGAGATCTACTGTACAACATGGTAACTATGCTTAATATTAAAGTATTGTCTTCTTGAAATTTACTAAGAGAGTCAATTTAAATGTCCTCATCACAAAAAGTGATAAGTATGTGAGGTGATGAATAAGTTCCTTTAATCATTTAATAAATAAGTTCGATTTAATCATTTCACAGTATATATACCTATATCCCATTGTACATCATAAATACATGCACATTTTTTCACTTCTTAATTAAGTCAAGAATGCATGATTCAGCTTTAATTCCCTTGGCAAATTACCACCGAGATTCTCTGTGACCTGCATCTGGGCTTTTGGGGTGGCCCATCCTAATGAGAAACAAGGAGAAGAGACATTGCTTGGAAATGTAGTTCAGCCCAGTCAAGAAGACACAACTAAGGAGCCCCTGTCTACAGAGTCAAAGGTTGAGAAAGACCAAAGATATTATGTATCCACTGTTTTCCTGGTTGTTCATTCTAAGAGGGAGCAACAATGGTCCATAGGATATCAGCCACATCCTAAGCCTATCTGCAGTGCTTATAAAACGTTGATCTGAGGAAAACACATTTGCAACTTAAGCAAGTCACTAGAGAGGAATATTGATAGATCGCACAACAGGCTAATTGTAACTAGGTTTACCATTGAAGGACAATGGAGGTTTGCTTCGCTTACTTTGAGAACACAATAAACTATATTGGGTTTCCAGTCAGATAAAGGCCATATTTGAAAAACCAATTAAAGTGAGCAAGTCTATAAACATCGAAGTTTATTATTTCATGAGGTTCTTAAATAGCTCGGTTGGCAAAAGTGCCTTTAGTTGTTTTATTTACCATAGTTTTCAAAAACTTTGTTCTAGAGGACCATTCCCACTTTCCAGTCAGGAAATCATTTTGGATTGATACTACTTCCAGATACGTATTTAGAGCTATTTATTTAGCTTATAATTCCAGATGTGGGAGTGCCTGTATGAATGACTCCCTTCATTGCCAACTTAATAGCTCTTCTCCTGTGCTTACTTTTTTGCTAAGAGAACCTAAATGCTCTTGGAATTCTAATGTACCAACCCTAGGCAATGAATCTTCAATCAAGTCTGTTTGGAAGGGGTTTTAGTGAGGTTTTTCAGTGCTGCCACTAAAAGACCCAACCAGAACAATTTTACAGGAGAAAAGGGTTATCTGGGGGCTTCTGGTCTCAGAGGTCTCAATCCACAGACTGTCGCCTCCATTCTTTAGGGCTCAGGTCAGGCAGAACATCATGGCAGAAGAATATAGTTGAGGGAAGCAGCTCATATGATGATCAGAAAGCAGAGAGAGAATCCACTCTGCAAATAGAAATATATAAGGCCCAAGCCACGCCCCCAATGCCCCACCTCCTCCAGCCACACCCCACCAGCCTTCAGTTACCACTCAGTTAACCCCATCAGGTGGTTAATTCACGAATTGTGTTTAGGCTTTCATACCCCAATCATTTCTTCTCTGAACCTTCTTGCATTGTCTCACATGTGAGCTTTTGGGGGACATCTCACATAGAAGACTATGGAAAAGTTATTTCTTTTTCTTTTTCTTTTTTTTTTTTTTTTTTTGCTAAGAGAGCTTGTAGAAGAAAATATATCATTTGTTTCTTTCACTTTACTTCTTTAATCTCTCCCAACTCCTGACTCCTGCAGGGAAAGTGTCCATGATTCTCATAGCTTCATCAGCTACTTTGCCATGAAAATATCAGGCTTCCATGATGGTTTTGGTAGAATGGAAAGAATCTTGACCTGGTGGAGATGATTGAACACTGAACCAGTCCTGGGCTGCCTTCCTACGAGCTGCATGCTCTGTGAGATAGCTAAATTAAGCCTCTGCAAAGCAGGCATTCGGTTACTTGCATCCAAAGCCACTCCTAACTGATACATTCCCTTTCACCTTACTTTCCTGAGTCATGCCTTGGACAAATGGCATGGCAGACTTTGATTGCAACAGTTCTAAAAGTGGCACTTAGATCTTTCTTGGGACCATTTAATTTCTTTAGTGTTTTGCTGTTTCAATAATAAAGTTGTGTCAAGTTCTATATTTGATATATATTTGTCATATTTGGAAATTATATTTGTTGTACAAGGAAGCATTCAATCCAGCCGTGACAGGTATCATCAGACTTGATACTTAACAATTAGTTCCCAACAAATAATACGTTGTTTTTTATGGAATATATAGAGTTTATATGGTCAACAAGACAATACCTATATCTAGATAAGCCAAATTTACATTGGCAAGGGAATGTACCTGTAAGCTCCATCAAGCCTTTGGGGAATTAAATCAAAAGAGGCAAAACCATAAAGTATATATGAACCAGGCAAATCCCCTAGGTTGACATAAATAAGACTTGTCAATTTATTCTAATCTTCATAAGAGTTCCACAGTTCACTCTCTGACAGCTGGCACCACAAAGATTTAAAACTCTAACTAAGAAGGAGAAGGTGGTTACCATCTGTGGCCATTACCTGATCCCTCAGACTTCAACTGTCAGGAATAACTCTATGAGGTATATAAATTTTTTTTTGTTTTCAATTCTTAAAAATAGATTATTACAGGATATTCAAACATACAAGAAAGATTGCATCAAATAATATAATATTCATCCATGTACTCATTGCTGATATTTGACAGGTGTTAACATTTGCCATTGGCTTTAGATATTATAAAAATAAAACTTTGCAGATTCTCTCAAGCCCCTGCATCATCCTGTGTCCTTATTGTTTTAATTTGCATTTCACAAGGCATGTCTTTGCAAAACTAGACCACCTGTGCATCTCAAACTATATCCATATTTAGGAAGATGTCAAGTAGATATCCGTCTTCCAAACACACTTTGGTTAGTGGAATTAAATCCTGATGCTACCCAGCCAATATAATCCTGGTGGTTCCTTTCTGATGCCTAGGAATCCAGATTTTACGTGACCACCCAAACCATTAGGACCACACTTTTCTCCCCTTCTCACCTCCCTCTCCTGCTCTGAGTACTACTTCTTAAAACCCAAGTCCTGGCTAGAGTCCTAGTGTGATAGTAGAAGCAAATGTGACTCCATTTTGTTTTATGACTTCATCCTGTAAAACAACCATGCCAAGTAGAAGGGTTATGACTGGGGCAAGATGTTCTTTTCCTTTTGCTATAGCAATCTGTAAGGACAAGGAACTACCTAATGGAGTATTGTTTCTGTAACTAGGGTAACAGGGGGGCTCTGTTTCTGTAACTGGGGTGACCGGGCTAACTGTGATTGGTTAGGCTTCCTGCTGCTTGACTGCACTCTCCCGCTTCTGTAACCTGGCTTGCTTGCGTTGGCTAGACCCCCTGAACATCCCTTTTGCGGTTTTCAGGCTTATAAGGAGTGCCCTTGCAATTGTTCAGGGCTGATCAGGGGAAGAGCTTTATGTTCTGGTCAGCCGCCACTGGTGTGCTTCAATAAAGGCTTGATTCGATTATACGTGAGTGGTCTGGAAGTCAGTTTATGAAACCCTGGGACAAAGCTTTAACTATAACACTAGTACAAACCTTTCCCAGAAACAGAACTTGAATTTCTAAAAGCTTACCTGGGGATGGGGACTTAAGCTTTCCCATGATATAAGCATCCAGTGAGGGGTATTCTTCTACTGTCTTTGTGATATACTATTCTAATAAGTCCTGATTTGGGAGAATTAACATCTGTTTAAAAACCTGAAAGCAAAACTTTCCATTTTTTGCATCCATCACAATCCAACTGAACTTTAAATTGTCATTTCCTTAGGCCAGCCTGACAAAAGAACTACCCTGACTACCTATGATCATGTGTAAAAATATTTTTATTTTATTTTCATGTGGTGCTGAGGATCCAACCCAGGGCCTCGCATGTGCCAGACGAGTGCTCTACCACTGAGCCACAATCCCAGCCCCCCCATGATCATTTTTAATATCATTTATAAAATCTTCCCCTCCAACTCAACACAATGGCATACACTTTAAAAAGTAAGCAACATTTTATCTCGGGAGACCTCACACTTGAAGTCAATTCATCCTACAGTCCTTGATATATAAAGAGAAATGGCACCTCCAGCTCCCTTGGTACTGAGCCTTGCTCAATCCAAAGAGGATGAGAGAAGCAAATTTCTGGAAGACAGCGATTGATTAAGGAGGCAAGGAATAAATATTCACATTAGGATGATGACTTTTCCCAACTTACCTGGGAAGGTTCCAATTTTATCATTGCATGTGTCCCATTAGGTGTGAGCAAATCCAGACAGCTGATCATCCTACTGCACATATAGGAGGGGATTTTAAGATCTAACCGAAGGTGTTGGTAAATAAAAGCTCCTCAAAATTGGGCAAGTTTTACAAAATCCAAGTTCTCCGGAGTGAATTAAGGTTCATGTTGAGAAGTAAACAATGACTTCACACTGTGAAGACAAAGGCTAGGCATATTTTCCATTTGATATGTGTTCAACAGGAAGAGGAGGAGGAGGAGGAGGAGGAGAGGGGGGAGTGGGGTAGGGGAGGAGGAAGAGCGAGAAGGCAAGAAGAGGAGGAGGAGGAGGAGAAGGAGAAGGAGGAGGAGGAGGAGAGGGTGGGGGAGGGGGAGGAAGAAGAGGAGGAGAGGGTGGGGGAGGGGAGGAGGAAGAGGAAGAAGAGGAAGAGGAGGAGGAGTAGAAAGAAGAAGAAGCAGCTTGATTCCTGTGACAGCTTCCTGGAGACTTCTATTTTAACATTGCCACATCAACAGTACTTTTGGTTAAGTTTATCAGCACCAAAATAACATAATAAAATTCATGCCATTATTGCTTGCTGAGAAAATAGACCGGTGATCCTACTCAAAGGAAATTGAAGTTGGTTCTGCCTGATTCTAAGTGACCCTCTTCTGATTCCCAGTGATCTCCAGTTTCCTTACCAAGGCTCACAATTTGAAAGTAATAAATATGATTCAATGTAATAAGTAAGGAGCACATCTCTGTTTTGAGTAAGCCATACTTCTCCCATTTTAAAAACAGGGTATGGTGGTACATGTCTGTTAATCCCAGCCATTGGGGAGGCTGAAGCAGGAGGATCTTGAGTTTGAGGTCAGACTAGGCAACTTAACAAAAAAAATTTTTGAAATTTTGAAATTAAAAAAAATAATAAAAAGGGCTGGGGATGGTCAATGATAGAGTGCCCTTGGGTTCAATCAGGCCAGTGTTTGCCTGGGACTTTCTGTCACAATTTTCCCATCCCTTTCAAGGAAAGCATTGAGTCTGCCCGTCCGTGTTGTTTTGGAGGCTACAGTTTGTAAAGCACAGGTGTCCGGGATTCCTTAAGACTGGCAGGGAATTCTCTAATGAGATTGCTTCCTCTCTGGGGCCTTAGAAGTCTCATATCCCTGGTTAGTCTAGCCTCCCTTATTTGAAGGTAATTTTCCTAATGGAGAAGAGAGGAACAAAATAGAAGCTGAACATCATTTCCCTGTTATCTGTAATGTAATAGCGCTTCTCCCCATGTCGCCTGATTAAATGTAATTAAAACAAACTTTGAGTTCATTTGAATGACTTTGATATTTCTGGCTAAATGTTTTCATTTTTCAGCTCTCTTAAAACATAGACTTAGATTGGTCTCAGAAATTGGACAAAGAAAAATGAAAAGGGGTTATTAAGGAAATGGAAGAAATCACTCATGAAATTTTAAGCAAATTTATTCTTTGTAGACTGATAAATTTATTGTGTATATATATCAAGTCAAAACAAATATTTAAAGATGAAAAATTCAGTTAATCAACAGAATGTTTTCCCCTCGTATGTTCTGCACGTTGCTGGGTTGAATGATTTGGGTTGGTACTCAGGGCAAACTCTCTGGACTTACCAGCTATCTACAGATTCACCATCTTAACTAGTCACCTCTTCCCACTGCTGCTCAGACACTCCAGAGACAACAGACCAAGCTTCCAAAAGAGGTCTTACTTGAGAAACCACCTTCATATTTTCCTGTTTCCCCTGTCATTCTCTAATGGCCAATAGCTGCACTCATTTCCCAGTTAATTTAGTTCAATTAATGAGGTTGGGCATTGAATATAGCTGAGGACCTGTGTTTGGTATTAGAGCAAATGATGTTGAACAGAACAGGCTCCCAATGTTGAGATCCTTATATTCCTGTAAGGGAATGAGGACATGTACACAGATGGTTTATGATAGAGTAGAAAGTAGGTAGTTCCATAAGACAAGGCTCAAGTGAAAGGAGGGATTAATTCGCCTCTGGAATCAGGAAGGTCCCACGATTTGTGTTGACCTTGTCTGAGGTTGCTCAGTAGAATATTGACAGTGGTAAAGGAGATGGGAGGGCATGTTTGATAGGATGCCAAGTGTGTCTGAAGTATAGCAGGGAGCTTCCGAGTATATTTGAATACATTGAGGTTAGTGTGTTGAAACCTCCTATGGACAGAACTTAAGGATGGTTTGGGCTCCTTGCCATCACCAATAACTTTCCACAGATGTGCTTACAGGTCACTTGTAGCAGAACCACTTGGGGGCTCCCAGTTACTCATGAAAAGTCTCAAGCCACCCTCCTGCCTTGCCCCGTGAACTCCAGTCGGCATTTTTAACAAGATCCCGGGTGATTTGCAGACACAGGACAGCTGGAAAGGTATTTCCTTAGATATAAACTGTATCATCTTTAATTTATTATCCTTAGGGCCATGTGGAAATGATGCTATTTTATTTCTTTTGGTAGTCACTTCTCAATCTTCAAAGCACACACTTAAAATCTGGAAGTTTCCACTTCCATAATGCAACACCAGAGTGCTCCCCTTTCACCTTGTGCAGACACAACTAGAAGTTTCCATCTGAGAGTCAAGAAATGCCACCCCCGCCCCCAGTCACTGAATCTGATGTCACTTTGATCTTGGACTTCTCAACTTCTGAAACTTTGAGAAATCAATGTCTCTTGTTAGAGGTTACCCCATCTAAGGCACTTTGTCATAGCAGCCTGAAGGGACTGAGACACATCTCCTTGGCAGGTTCTTTACTCTATCACTCTCCTATTTTCGGCTTTACAACTCAATTCTTCTCTCCCTAGCTTACCACTTTCCTGAGCCTATTTTTTAAACCTTTATTTTATTTATTTTTATGTGGTGCTGAGGATTGAACCCAGCATCTTTCACGTGGTAGGCAAGCGCTCTATGGCTGAGCCACAACCCCAGCCCTGAGTCTATTTTTAAGGATAAGTGTGAGGACATATACTTCCTAAATTGGTGTGGTATTGCTCCTTTCTCTTGGGAATAGCACTTTTAAAGGTAAGGATCTTGAGGATCCATCTTTTCCTGCTGAAAATTTCTAAACATTTCCTATTAGTTTCAGGCATCAAAGATGGAAGAAACATCTGAAGTCGGCCTTATTTCTTTGTAAGCCAGTCACTTGTTCATTCCATCTAAATGATGGTAGGATTCCATATTTCTGAACTAATCTGTCTACAGAATATGATTAGCGCGTGACTCTGTTTGCATGTAGCATATAACAAGAATATAACTGGTTTGTTTCTTTCTGTTATTTTTTGCCTAAGAATTAGAGAATGCTTTGGATGCATAAGTTCAAATCTTTCCTAAACCCTAGAAACTTGTTTTCATATATCTTTGAAAATATTTTTGCTTATTTTGTCTCTTTCTCAGGAATGCTAACTGTCCTATATTATCAAATTTCCACTGTATACTCCTTATCTCTCCTACTTCTGATTATGTACATCTCCTTGTTTTCCTGCTCTGCATGACAGGCAATTTTTATCAAAACCATCTTCATCATACAGTTAAATTTTTGGAGCTCCGATTATTCTTTTTCTTGCTTCTCATTGCTGCTATAAACTCTAAAGTAAAATTATCTCTCCTACCTTATTCTTTAAATATCCCATAACACGTTTCTTTTTAAAAATTTATTTATTTTTTAAATTATATTTTTTAGTTGTAGATGGACCTACAATATCTTTATTTATTTTTTTTGTGGTGCTGAGAATCCAACCCAGTGCCTCACATATGCAAGGCAAGCACTTTACTACTGAGCTACAGCCCTAGCCCCAACACATTTCTTTTTAACATATTATCTTGTAATCTTATTTTCACCAAGTCTACTTTTTTAAAAAGTTCTAGTGCCAATATTTTTTGTTCCTTATGGTACTCGTGGCTCTGACTCTGCATATATTACTTACATGGCTTGTTTTTTTGTTTGTTTTAATTAGTTATACATGACAGTAAAATGCATTTATGTCCTTTGATATATCATACATAGATGGGATATAATTTCTCATTTTTCTGAGTGCACACATTGCAGAATTATATTGGTCATGCAGTCACATATATACAAACAGTAATAATGTCTGTTTCATTCTACTATCTTTCCTATCCCCACATCCCCTCTCCTCCCCTCCCTTCACTTCCCTCTACCTAATCTAAGGTAATGCTATTCTTCCCTAGTGTCCCCTCCCTTATTATGAATGGCTTGTTAATTTTCTTCTTTAATGTTTTACATATTAAAGTAAGTTACAAGTTATTTTTATTTGCTCTGCTATTTACTATTCCCTCAGTTTGTTCAGATCAATGAAGACGAGTCATTTCCACTGAGCTGAATGGTGGATGCTCTTGTAGACTGTTTTTCCTACTTACTGTGTCCTTTTGGTCTAGATCACTAGCTGGGTTATTCTGCGTCCTGAGAGAGTTAGGAAAGGGAGCTGAGGCCATGGCAGTCTCAATCTCAAGGCAGGAGAACTCATTTGTCTGTTTTATTTTCTTTGTGTCCACGGCAACTAGGAACGATATTCCTCTATAAGCTTTTCTATGCAGACATGATCTGCATAAACCATGAAACTGTCTCCTTCCTGTTACTCAGAGACTAGCATTGTCCCTCTGATTTGAAAATACTATTTGAATGTGAAGTGATCCAGTTCCTTTAACTAAAAACTCTGCTTTCTATAGTCTTCCCAGTTCAAGGTGGAGGAATAGTTGTCCATAGAGTAATCCCCAAAGATATGGCTGGTTCTTTCTTCCAACCATGCCTGACACAATAGAGAGGGTTTCTCAGCTTTCTCTCTTGCTTATCACCAATACATGGGTAGAAAAAGCCAGGAACATGCTTGAGAACATCTGTACTGTGAGCTTCCTTTGCAACCCACCCTTACGGCCTTGGAGTGCTATTAATGCAGTTGGACAGCCACAGTTCTCCAGTAACCTCTCCATGACCTCAAAGGAAGGGATAACACTTGAACTTGACAGAGGTTCTTCTCACAAGGCTGTGCCATCATCTCAGGAATGACTCATCATCTCAGCAGACTCATCTGCTGATCCCTCATGTCTTCCTTGAGTTTATCAAGGTCTGCTCTTTATCCAGAAGTAATTGTGCTCTGTGGTTGTTTGATACCAAAGGGACTCTTGGTACCACTCTCTTGATTCTTCTCTGAGGAGAGTTTTGGAGTTTTCCTTTTATTAATATATCTGCCTGGTCATTTTGGTCAGTTTCTGGGGCAGAGGGTTGGATGCTCATTTTTTATGCAGTTATACATTTCATAAATATTTCCTGAGTGCTTAATAGTTCCCAATTGCAATGAACTGGACTGCATTGTCTTAAGCTATTTCTTTCTCAGCTCCAAACACATGCTTTGTGACTCTGGGTCTAGGATTATACAACCCATGGCCCTGGCATTGGGCTCCCACTAGGCTGGGCCAACAGTGGCTGCGAGAAAGAGCCTACAAGAAGGACATAAAATGTATCCTGTTTGCTGTTGTATCTGTGAGCACAGCCACCAACCATCTTTATCCGACATTATTGGTTAGTTCCAGTTCTCACCACATTCCCCAAACTACCCTTATCATACTCCCCACTTTCTTCCCTCCTTCCCTCCAACCCAAAGATAACAGCTCCCGTTAGTTAGCATCCCCATGGTTTTGGGTCTCCTCCTCTAAGCTCCATGGGGCCATATCAAAACCAGGCAGGCTGATCTGGGTCTCAGCTTGGCAGAACTCCTCCTGCAGGCTTTGTGGTTCTAGGACCTCCAAACTCTTTCTTCATTTCCCATCCAGAGGGGTAATAACCGACTCCTGTTGTTCCTATACTTATTAACACCACACTATTGCCACCTTTACCTTTTCAGTCCTCCAATGTCTGTTTACCCAATGCTTTCTATGGAAATTACTGGTATTGGTTGTCTTTCTGACTAGATCATAACTGATGCAAAGGCAGAACAAGCCCTCACAGAATTCCTCCATGCCCTGAAGGTACAGAAGAGGAAAATCTAAACTGGTCGATAGGTAAGAGATCATTAGGGAGTGGAGAGAGGAAGAACGGGTGTTCTAGTAAAGTTCTAAGACAACAGAGAACAGGACAGTTTTGAGTCCAAAGGGTAAGAAAAACATAGACAGTTGAGACCCAGGGGTAAGAGAGAATATGGTGGAATTGGACATCTACACCATGCTGTTAAGGGCACTCAAAGCAAGGTTTGTGGTGGCAGGTGATACTCCAAAAGATAAAAATAATACCAGCACTCAATAACCTCATTATAACCCATTTAAGAAGTTCAAGGACAATGTGGAGTCACTGGAGATATATCAGGCAAACAAAGGAATCATGGATTCATTCAATTAATATTTTTATTGACATACAATAATTTTATGTACTTATGGGATATAGTGTGTTCCTTCAATACATAGGTGCAATGTTTAATGATTAAATTGGAGTCATTGAGATTCCCTTTTCCTTAAACAATTATCATTTCTATGTCAGTTCTTTAATGTTGGGAACATTCAGACTCCTCCCTTTCAGTTCTTTCCAAAATGTATAACAAATTGTTTTGACCTACTCTCCTGAAGAACATTAGAACTTATTCTTCCTATGAAACTGTATTTTGGCACATTATCCAACCTCCTTTTAACACCTCCACCAAAAAAATAATATTTCCTGATCTATGTTAGGAATGGTTAGGGATACATGATACCTATATCAAGGAAGAGATGATACTCCAACATCTGGTGTATCTTTGTGGCGAGTTGATGCCACCCACTGCACCAACAGTATCCAACAATATTTGATGATAGACAGGGTCCTCTTTTATAATTTATTCCTATTTCTATCAATTCTGTAGCCCATCAAATGCTCCCTATGATTTAGCAAATTCTTATGAAGATACTCTTTTCTCTTTTCAAAGTGTTTTTTTTAACCTTGAATGTTGTCTTTGCTCTTCACCATATTAAATGAGAATTAGAACATTTTTTCAGTAATTTATTCTCAAAGTCTTTATTGAGCAAGGAAGACCTTATCAATGATTATGTACATGGCGGGTTTGCATCATCCTCACCAAAACAAAGAACTTCAAAGTCCCTGATAAGTATTTGAGTTCTATTAAATCTCAAATAAGATACATTTGGAGACCCAACTTGAAAGGAAAGTCCCTGTTAAGTATTTGAGTTCTATTAAATCTCAGATAAGATACTTTTGGAGACATAACTTGAAAGGAATCTTTATGTATAATACTTCCCCTTCTTTTCTCCTCTTCTCTCTACACAATGCCCAATTTTGTACCCCTTCTTCAAAGGATAAAAATACTCTGCCCTCTATTAATACATATTTAACTTTGCATCCAGCTTTTACCCCAATACTTGCATACCCAACCCCAAGATGGTACGTCCTATTCCATTTTCTGATGTTATAATGGAATACTGGAGATTGGATAAATTAAAAAGACTAGAAGTTTATTTGGTTCATGGTTCTGGAAGTATTTCCTTGATTTGTTGTGAGAGCCTCATGATGCTTCATCTCCTAGGAGAAAGCAGGACTGCAAGAGTGTGCCCACAGAAAAAGCAAGGCTTGAGGGGCAACCTTATTTCATAACAACCCCCTCAGAGCAAGGGTTCATTCCTGAGAGAAAGCCATCAATGTCTCCTAATGACCTAATTGCCTCTCAGAGGACTGACCGATTCTCAATATCATTGCTTTGGTAATTAAAGTTACAACATATGAATTCTGGTGTGATGCATGAATCTCGAAAAAAATATAGAACCCTCCAACCAAAATAGCACTATTCTCCTTAGAAGCACCTATAGGGATGAGTAGCAATTTTTCTCCATTAATAAATAAGAATTCCAAGAGGAACAGTGAATGATGGGGATGATGGGGATTTGAAGGGCCTGAGGGGGAAACAGTTAGTCACCTGTGTGCAGTTGTGTAGGAGATCTGAAGGACAGTGAAAGGAATCTTGCTGGCAAAACAGACTCAGAAAGCGTTATTATAAAAATGGTAATTGGAAACTTTATACTGTATATACTATTTTTCAATAATATTTTCCAACCTTCTCCCTAGCTTTTAAAATCCCACTTAGAAGACATGGGATGGTTTTTCAATGTTCATCCCCTCTTGTTAAGCACAGCAATGGACTATAATTTTCAGCCTGTCCTACAGCCACATGTGGTCACATGACCAATTTTGTCAATGGCCTCTGAGTTAAAATGATGAGAGCCACTCCTAAACCTCACCTCTAAGCATCTTTTCAGCCCAGTTCACAGTCCTTCTATCATGAGAGACAGGTGCGGAACCTTGGAAGTCACATGCTGATAAAGTGAGGGTCTCAAAGTATTTGTGTATCAGGAAGTGTCACCTACGATTTAGGATTACTCATATTAAACTTGAGGCAATTGTGAAATAAACTTGCATTAAGTTCAGTGATTATCTGATATAGAATTTAACATCATATTATTTATTTATTTTTTTGCATGAGCTGGTTCCATTTTTCACCACATTTAATTATTTCTAGTACCATGAAAACAAGACCTGGTTTGATAAATCTCCAAGGGTATGAAGGAGGGTGAGTGAAGGAAAAGAAACTCTATATTAATAAAATTTTATAGGAGAATAACAGAGATATGACAGGACATTGAATCATAATAATTTATCCATTTGTTATTCATTAACACAGGCTTCATAAGTGCCTATTAGGTACAAATTATTATGCTAGATTCTATGATGAATTAAAAAAATAAGGCACGAAGTTATACACAGACTAAATTGAAATGTAATAGAGAAGACATAGATTGCAACAATACATTGCAAGAAATTATTAATTTAAAAATATATGTCTTAGCCTACATTTATCAAGGTATCCTTCCATGGGATTCTCAACTAACTTCTGCATGTTAAATGCACCTTTTTAATCTGAGCCAATATTACTTTAGATAATTGGAAACACCTATATTCCATTTCTTTTTAATAATTCATGTTAATCTGCAGACTAGCTATTAACAATTAATCAAATGGACAATTCAAATACTATCCATCTATCTACCTGTGCATCTATACCACTCATCTACCTGATCTTTGAGGAAACATAGGCATTATCACATTACTGTACTAGGTCTACTATTTATATCCTATTTACTTTATGGTTGGAAATAAAAATGGACATGAATAAATAGAAAATCTATTGATGTTGAGTACCTACATTTAAATTATGGTTGAAGAGACAGAGACCCAAGGCATAAGTTTGAGGCTCCATCCAAGTCAAGCACAGATTACTGAGGGTTCTAAACCAAGGCAGTGTCCCCGCAGAGTAGAACTGGCCAGTGAAGACCCATTGTGAAAACTGGGTTTTGAATAAGCCCTGTAAGGTAGTTTGGGGCAGACCTTCCAGGTGGGGTACTAGGCACTCCCTGAGTGACGAAATGGAGGAAGTTCTGGTTGTTGCTGATCTGGTCAGGAGCTCACCAGATGAGGATGCTGTTTACAGAAATAGGATCATCTCCTGTCATTTATCCCAGGCATCATTCCCCACATCTGTGGGCTTCCTCCTGAGAGAGTACAGTCTCCTAGAAGATAGGGGATGTGTGTTCTCATAGTGTCTTTATAGCTTCTCTGTCATGTGAGGAGAGACAAACGAGGTGAAGGCTCATGGTTAACATGTAAAGAGTGTCCGCTTATTTTCCCCAATGTAGCCTCTGAAGGATGTTACTCCTTCCTGTGGGTCCTCAAAGTGGCTCCTCAAATCTTCAGTAAAGTTTATAGGACTCCCAAAATGCTGGGGCTGATGTTTTGTTTTGTTTTGTGGAATCTGGTAAAGAACCTGTGTTCTGTATCTTCTTCTCATAGGAGTAGCACAGATGGTTTGCTCACTTCCCCAGGCAAGGAGAACCCTCATTGGGATTTGAATGACATTCAGGAGAACTATCTGAATGGTTCAGATTCAAGTCACTGTCTCATGTCATCACACATTAAACCCCCACCCTGGACTAGACCAGAATTCATCCTGACCACAAGGGTTAAATTTTTAGACCTATGGGAGAGGAAACTAAAAACATGACTTGAGATCATACTGAAGACTCATCCTGAAGATTCCAAAGGGAAGTTATGAAAACTACAGAAGCCAGCCCTGTTAATCTTGGGGGGGGAGGAAGGTGCCCAAAACATTACACAATCACAAAATGCATGAGTATGTATTTAAAGGGAAGAGAACAAGCCTTTATGGGAAAGTATCTCTAAGACAGCATGTGAATTGCAACATGTGTTAGAGTGCTATCCCATAATTTCCATGTCACTGAAGTTTAACATGACGGGAGGCACCACCATCTAAGCAAATGATTTGCACCATCTATTAGAATTGTGTTTCTGTCCTTCAAAATCCCAGCAGGAAACAGGATTCACCACAGTTGGTTTTAAAAAAGAGATCGGTGTGGAGGGAACACTGCTGAGGGATAAGTTGAGTTCAGAGGACAAATCAGGGATGAGCAGTCACCAGGAGCCCAGCAACACGGAAACTCTTATCTTCCCTACTATTTAAGTGATTGTGGAGGAAGGAGTGTTCATAGAGACCCGGGGGAGCTAGACCAGTAGAGTGAGGCCATCCAATGTGAGGGAGAGACATAGAGGGAATCCAAAGACCAAAAGCCAAAGTTGAAAGGGAGAGAAGAAGGCATAGCCTGACCACTCTGCCCTCTACTTTTCAGTATATTTTTTATTGACTGAACACAACCAGACACTATCTAGAAAGAAAAACCTAGGGTGACAGAGGACATGGGGAAGAGAGGAGAAGGATGGAGAAAGAAGTTTGGGAGATTCTATTGCAGGTTTGAGGAGTGGAGATATCACATGGAGAATCATCGCATAGGACTGCTGTCTGGTATGAAACTCTGCTTTCAAAAGGAAAAAAAAAGAATTCAGTAGTGTCCAATGTGTGGGTTTGGGACAAAGTATTCCAGCAGGCGTATGCCAGTACAGATTGGGGTGCAGGAAATCATAGCTCAGAAGGATGTCCATGCAAGGTCCTTGGTCTGACCCTGGAGAAGTAGGGGCTGGCACCATACTTCTGGAGTGGGTTTGTGGCCAGGTTTCTGACATCACGTGTGACCTGTCTGTGGCTGAAATTTCATTATTTCCAGGTTGATTTATTGTGCTGCTGGAAGACTCAGAAAGGTATGCTTCTAACCCTGGCTCACTGATGTTTTTACTATGGTTGAGGAAAGCTGATGGGAACAAGAGTCACTCCCTGTACTATGTGACTTTCCATCTCATGCTGCAAACGCTCTCTTAAAATGTCATGTTCCTCATGAGGCTCTACCACCTGTCCATATGGTCAGAACCTAAAAAGAAGGCAATACTCATTTTATAGACTGAGATTTGGCCTTGTGTCTCCAAGGGAGAGTTCTCAGGGTTTTGAAAGGTCACTGAGGATATAATTCTCTATCTTTTGTCCATGTCCCCAAGGGAGAATAAGGGCTGTTCTTTCTGTCCACCTGGCTCTGGTTTTTAGGTCTCCTCTGAAGTATAGTAGTGTTGGCCTTGGTCTTGATATATCTGGATACCCATCTACATCCTTCTCTATAATGCAAGGGGAAAGATTGTTCCAAAATGGAAATCTCATCAAATCAGACGCCTTTGCTTAAAACCCTTCCGTGATTGTCCCTTGCCCTCGGGAAACATCTGGCATTCTTATAGATGCTTCACTGTCTGACCACGATCGACCCTTAGAGTCATCATTCACCAACATCAGCTCTCAACCCAACACTTTCTATCTCACTCACACAAACATACACACGTACACTCTCACAAAAACCCAGGTGCACTCTCTCACACAGAGTCAGTCACCACATACCATCTATCTCTAGGTTTTTGTTCTACTTGACAGTCCACACTGTTTAAAGTGCATGCCCTCTTCCATTTTCTTTTTTTATTGATTTTATTTTTTAAATACATGACATCGGAATGCATCACAATTCTTATTACACATATAGAACAATTTTTCATACCTCTGTTTGTATATAAAGTAGGTTCATACATGTACATTGGATAATGATGTCCATCACATTCCACCATCCTTGCTAATCCCCTGCCCCAACCCTTTCCCTCCCACCCCTCTGCCCTATCTAGAATTCATCTATTCCTCCTGTGCTCCCCCTCCCTACCCCACTATGAGTCAGCCTTCTTATATCAGAGAAAACATTCGGCATTTTTATTTTGGGGATTAGCTAACTTCACTTAGCATTATCTTCTCCAACGCCATTCATTTACCTGCAAATGCCATGATTCCCTAGATGTCCTTCAGTGGATGAACAGATTTTAAAAAATGTGGCATATATGCACGATGGTATTTTACTCAGCCTCTTTCATTTTCTAACTTGGGATACTATGATGTAGAGACCCATTTCGTTTTCCTGGGGTTTCCTTTAAAAACATCATAGTTGAAAACTGCCTGATATGTTTGCTACAAATGAAGTGTGTAATCTTCTCATTAGTTTCTTTCTTTTTTTTTTAATCATCCTAAAAGAAGTCTCATAAGTCATGCCTAGGTTTTACCAGGGATGCATAATAATGAAGCCAGTCTCCTGATTTAGCAACCCTCCTGGGAGTTCTCCCTCTCTCTTACTGCAGAACACAGATGCTACCTCTGAGATCAGATACCAACAGAGAGGTCTCAGATCGAGGGCTGACCAATTGATGGCTTCACTGGGGATATGGGAGTGTTATGGTTTGGGTTTGGAATGTCCCCCAAAAGCTTATATGTTGAATTCATGGTCCCCAATGTAGTAAGGTTCAGAGGTGGGGTTTTTAGGCAATTATTGAATTATAAGAGCTCTGATCTTATCAGTGGACTAATCCATTAAGTGGCTTTTAGGGAGAAGGGTTCTAGTTGGTGGAGGTAGGTGACTGGGGGCCTGCCTCAAAGAGTTTATCTTCTTCTTAGCTCTTTTTCCCTACACTCCCCTTCCTAGTTGTTAGAGCTGAGCAGCTTCCTTTGCCACACCCTTCTGCCAAGATGTCAGGCCCAAAGGACTGGAATTGACTAGGAACAGAATCCTCTGAAATCATGAGCTAAAATAAATCTTTCCTCCTCTGAGTTTTTGGTCACAGCAATGGAAAGCTGACTAATATAGGAAGGTAAAGTGATGCATTCAGGGAGATTTCGTAAGTACTGACATTTAAAAAAAAACAGAGTCAGAAAGTCAGGGCACAAGATTTATCCTGTTTTATTTGTTATTGAATATGTAATCTGCAAGTGGAATTTCCTATTAAATAAAGAGGGTGCATATTTTGAATACAAAATGAAAGCCATGAATTCATCGAAGAAATTATTTGAGAGGCTTAAAACATTTTTTAATGTTTTGGAGAAAGAGAAATACAAAACTTTCTGGAGCCAAACATTGTTCTAGTTGCTGTGGATGAAAAAAGAATACAAAGAAACAATGTCTGTGCTGTCTTGGGATAAGACTGGGGAAAAAATAAATAGATCAACAGCAACCAAAGAATTGCAATGCTTGGTCAGGCCAACTGATGATAGAAGCTGGGAAGAAGAGTAAACTATAAATGAAGTCATAGCATTTAGTGGGGTAGAGTGCCTGTTTAGAAGGAAAGATCAGGAAAAGCTTCTTTGAAAAATGAAGTCAGTGCAGAAATCTGATTGAAGTAGGGGACCCATGCAATAGTTAGTTAGGGAAAGAGTATGCAAAAAACAAGCATCAGCAAGTACAAAGACCCTGGTGTATTCAAGGAACAAAGAGACCAATGTGGTCAGAGCCCCATGAGCAGGACTGGAAAGAGAAGAAGTCAGGAAAATCACCAGAGCTGAGATCCCTCAGACTTGTCTCCAGGACCATGATAAGGACTCCTGATGCTGTTGGGTCAAGTGGAAACCAATGGAGGACTGAGAATGGGGGAAATAATGCTTTCAAAGTATTTCTCTGGCTTCTGTGTGTGGAGAACTGATTGGTGAGAGAAGGAGAGAAGATCCACTGGGATACCAGGAAGAAAGATCTGACAACTGACTCAGTAAGAAACTAACATACTAGACCAGGATGTCAATCTCATTGAATCTGAGAAGTGCTTAGACTCCCACTGTATTCTGAAAGTAGGTTGGTAGGACATTCTGTTGAATTTGGTTGAAGGTATGAGAGAAAGTAATGAATGAAAGGTCCTCCAAGATAGATGCCCTGAAAAAATGAGAAACAGGAGACTATGTTTGCAAATTACATACCTGAAAGAGGATTTGTATCCAGAATAAAAAGAATAGCTTCATCTAACCAAAAAGAAGGCAAAAATACAATTAAAATGGACAAGAGAATTAAGTAGACATTGGATCAAAGAAGATATGGATAGTTAGTAAACATATGAGACGATGTTTAACACATTTAGTAGTTAGGGTAATACAATTAAAACAGACATCATTACCCTAGGTACATGTGTGATTGCATAAATGGTATGACTCAACTTCATGTACAACCAGAGAAGTGAAAAATTCTGCTCCATGTGTTTACAATGAATTAAAGGACTTTCTACTTTCATGTATAACTGATTAGAACTAATAAAAAAAGAATGTTACTGGAATCTCTTTTATTGCTGAGTAATATTAGTGGAATATTACTCAGTAATAAAAAGAGAACAAATCACCGCATTTGCAGGTAAATGAATGGAGTTGAAGAATATAACGCTAAGTGAAGTTAGCCAATCCCAAAATACCAAATGCCATATATTTTCTCTGATATAAGGAAGCTGATTCATAGTGGGGTTGTGAGGGGGAACATGGAAATATTAGACAAACTCTAGATAGGGCAAAGAGGAGGGAGGGGAAGGGAGGGTGCATGGGGTGCAAAAAAAGATGGTGGATTGAGATGGACATCATTACCCTAAGCACATATATGAAGACACGAATGGTGTGAATATACTTTGTATACAAACAGAGATATGAAAAATTGTGCTCAATATGTGTAATAAGAACTGTAATGCATTCTGCTGTAATATATAACAAATTAGAATAAAAAATTAAAAAGAAAAGAAGAAGAACAGAGAAAGACAACTACAATGAGATGCAAGTATATACTGACTAGAATAGACAAAATCCAAAAGGCTGATCATACCAAGTGTTGGGGAAGCTGCGGAGAAATTGAAACCCTAATACAACTGTTGTGGGAATGTATAATGGTACATAACTTGGAAAACAGTTTAGCAGTTTCTTAAAAGTTAAATGCAGATAAAGCAAAAGACCCATCAGTTACACCCCTAAATATCCACTTAGAGCTCTTGAATGAGCTCTACCATGTAAAGCCATCTGCCATATTGTGGTATAGCCAGTGTGCCTTCACCAGACACCAGTGCCATGCTGTTTGGATTTTATAGCCATGAGAATCATGAACCAAATTAAACCTTTTTTTTTTTTTGGATACATTATCACTGTCGGGTATTTGTTGTAGCAACACAAAATAGACAAAGATGACAATCGAATGAAGTCATATACGAAAAGCCACATGTTATATGACTTCATTTTTATGAAACATTCAGAAAAGGTAAATCTATGCAGACTGAAATCGGAGGTTGCCTGAGCCAAGGTGGGAGTGGAAATTAAATCTAGATGGTGGGGGCACCGCCGAGAAACAGCCAGCAAGCAGAGAGAAATGTTGCTTCAGATTCTGTGGAATCCTGCCGGCTGAGCCCGCACTGAGCCCTGGGCTAAGCTCGGAATTTCAGACGGGGAAGGAAGCGGTACAGTTCTATCCCCCACAACGGAAACTCCACCAAGGAAACTAGCGGCCACCATCTTGGAGAGCTGAAGTAACCACCGCCACTCTCTGACAGATTGCAACAAGAAAACAGGTGCGTGTTACTCAGCTCATCTCCCATACAGTGGGGAATTCGCATAAAATCTCTCCTAGGCTTTTGGGGGGAGGGATTATCAGAGGGAGCCTGCATAAAGACTCGGGGGAAAACTAGAGACACCTGACCATCAACTCCCCCTCCCATCAGCGGCGAAAACAAAACCTGTCTTGCCAGCGCTGGGGGAGGGGCAAGCGGAAAAAATCAAAACAATAGAGTGCTGGGGTTCCCAATAGCCACCCTCCACACCCAACAAACAGCAGGCCCAGAGTACAGCTTGAACTGCCAAGAGGCATCACTCAGGGGAAATCTGGTCTAGCGGGAGAAACCAGGACTAACAGGAGAAACCAGGGGACTAGAGGCCACGCCCTCGCGACCAGGTGGCTGGAGACCGCACACCGCCGATGACAGCCCACCCGCTGCCCACGTGACTGGGTGGCTGGAGATCGCCCGCTGGCGACAGCCAGCTCGTTGCCTGCGCAACTGGGCGGCTGGAGTCCGCCTGCCCGCCAGTGACCGGGAGCTGAAACAACCAGAGACAGTCCAGTCCCATTCCCCCATTCGGACACCCTGGCAAGGAGTCTGGGGCCCACCATAGCAGAGAGGTGACGTCATTAGAGATCGGCCGACGGATTTCCTTCCCAGTGGAATCCACTTTAGCAGGCATAGTCTACCAACACAAAGGAGAGACAACAGAGATATACAAAACCAAAACAAATCTATAGAAGAGAGCAGAAACACAGCAATCAAATAGAGCTGTAAAGTAACGTGAACATCATGAAAAAAACAAGGGAAAAAAGGAGTACAAACAATGCAGGACAACTTAAATCTACAGGAGGACCTAGAAGCATCAGGAACATGGATAGGGAAAGAACTCAAGGCATACCTAACTCAGATGGAAAGGAATAAAAGAGAAGACATGAGAAAGCAAGTCCAAGCAATAAAAGTATATTTTGAAAATGAATTAAACAAACAAATTCAAATGGCAAAGAACAAGCTTTACCAGGCGATAGAGATCTTAAAAAAAAATCAAACAGTAATCCTAGAAATGCAGGAAACTATAAACCATATTAAAAACTCAAAACTAGAATATTACAAATAGACTAGATCAAGTAGAAGTCAGAACATCAGATAATGAAGACAAAGTTTATCAACTTGAAAAGAATATAGTCAACACAGAAAAGATGCTTAAATCCCATGAGCAATCTATTCAAGAGATATGGGATGTCATAAAAAGATCAAATTTGAGAGTCATCGGGATACAAGAAGGCATAGAGAATCAAACCAAAGGATTGAACAACCTATTAAATGAAATAATTCTAGAAAACTTGCCAGAGATGAAAGATGGAATGGATTGCCAAATCCCGGAAGCCTACAGGACCCCAAACATTCAAAACTGTAATTGACCAATGCCAAGACATATAATTATGAAGATAGCCAACATACAGAACAAGGAGAGAATATTAAAAGCTACGAGAGAAAGGAGGCAGATTACATTCAGGGGTAAACCAATTAGGTTAACGACTGATTTTTCATCACAGACTTTGAAAGCGAGAAGATCCTGGAACAATGTATTTCAAATGCTGAAAAATAATGGATTCCAACCAAGAATACTGTATCCAGCAAAATTAAGCTTCAGATTTGACAATGAAATTAAAATCTTCCACGATAAACAAAAGCTAAAAGAATTTGCAGCCAGAAAACCAGCACTGCAAAGCATTTTGAGCAAAATACTACAAGAAGAGGAATTGAAAAATAGTGCCCAAAACCAACAGCGGGAGGTATCTCAGTAAAGGGGGAGGAAAATAACCAAAAAGTAAAAACTAGCCAAACTAAAATAAATAAATAAATAAACATGACTGGAAGTACAAATCATATTTCAGTTGTAACCTTAAATGTTAATGGCTTAAACTCACCAATCAAGAGACATAGGCTAGTAAACTGGATCCCCCCAAAAAACAAATCCAACAATATGCTGCCTTCAGGAGACTCATATGATAGGAGAAGACATACACAGGCTGAAGATAAAAGGTTGGGAAAAATCATACCACTCACATGGCTCTCGGAAGCAAGCAGAAGTGGCCATACTCATATTGAATAAAATCAACTTCAAACCTAAGTTAATCAAAAGGGATAAAAAGGACACTATATACTGTTAAAAGGAACCATCCACCAACAAGACATAACAATTATCAATTTGTATGCACCAAACAATGGTGCTGCAACGTTCATAAAACAAACTCTCCTCAAGTTCAAGAGTCAAATAGACTACAACACAATAATTATGGGTGGCTTCAACACACTGCTCTCGCCATTAGACAGATCCTCTAGACAAAAGTTGAATAAAGAAACTATAGAACTCAATAGCACAATCAATAACCTAGACTTAACCGACATATATAGAATATATCAACCATCATCAAGTTGATACACATTCTTCTCAGCAGCACATGGATCCTACTCAAAGATAGACCATATATTATGCCATAGGGCAACTCTTAGTAAATATAAAGGCGTGGAGATAATACCATGCACCATATCTGATTATAATGGAATGAAACTGGAAATCAATGATAAAAAAGGAAGGAAAAATCCTACATCACATGGAAAATGAACAATATGTTACTGAATGATCAATGGGTTACAGAAGACATAAAGGAGGAGATAAATATTCTTAGAGACAAATGACAATACAGACACAACATATCGGAATCTATGGGACACAATGAAAGCAGTTTTAAGAGGGAAATTCATTTCTTGGAGTTCTTTCCTCAAAAAAAGAAAAAACCAACAAATAAATGAACTCACACTACACCTCAAAAACCTAGAAAAGGAAGAGCAAAACAACAGCAAATGTAGTAGAAGACAAGAAATAATTAAAATTAGAGCAGAAATCAACGAAATTGAAACAAAAAAAACAATTGAAAAATTGAAAAAACTAAAAGTTGGTTCTTTGAAAAAATAAATAAGATTGACAGACCCTTAGCCATGCTAATGAAGAGAAGAAGAGAGAGAACTCAAATTACTAACATACGGGATGAAAAAGGCAATATCATAACAGACACTACAGAAATACAGAAGATAATTAGAAAGTATTTTGAAACCCTATATTCCAATAAAATAGAAGATAGTGAAGATATCGATAAATTTCTTAAGTCATACAATCTGCCCAGATTGAGTCAGGAAGACACACATAATTTAAACAAACCAATAACAAAGGAAGAAATAGAAGAAGCCATCAAAAAACTACCAACCAAAAAAAGCCCTGGACCGGATGGGTATACAGTGGTGTTCTACAAAACCTTCAAAGAAGAATTAATACCAATACTTTTCAAGCTATTTCAAGAAATAGAAAAAGAAGGAGTTCTTCCAAATTCATTCTATGAGGCCAAAATCACCCTGATCCCCAAACCAGACAAAGACACTTCAAAGAAAGAAAACTACAGACCAATATCTCTAATGAACTTGGATGTAAAAATTCTAAATAAAATCCTGGTGAATCGAATACAAAAGCATATCAAAAAAATTGTGCATCATGATCAAGTAGGATTCATCCCTGGGATGCTGGCTGGTTCAATATACGGAAATCAATAAATGTAATCCACCACATCAATAGACTTAAAGACAAGAACCATATGATCATCTCCATAGATGCAGAAAAAGCATTCGACAAAGTACAGCATCCCTTTATGTTCAAAACACTAGAAAAACTAGGGATAACAGGAACTTACCTCAACATGGTAAAAGCTATATATGCTAAACCTCAGGCTAGCATCATCCTAAATGGAGAAAAACTGAAGGCATTCCCTCTAAAATCTGGAACAAGACAGGGATGCCCTCTATCACCACTTCTATTCAATTTAGTTCTTGAAATACTAGCCAGAGCAATTAGACAGACAAAAGAAATTAAAGGCATAAAAATAGGAAAAGAAGAACTTAAATTATCGCTATTTGGGGATGACATGACAATATATTTAACAGACCCAAAAGGGTCTACAAAGAAACTGTTAGAGTTAATAAATGAATTCAGCAAAGTGGCAGGATATAAAATCAACACGCATAAATCAAAGGCATTCCTGTATATCAGTGACAAAACCTCTGAAATGGAAATGAGGAAAACCACTCCATTCACAATATCCTCAAAGAAAATAAGATACTTGGGAATCAACCTAACAAAAGAGGTAAAAGGTTTATACAATGAAAACTACAGAACCCTAAAGAGAGAGATAGAAGAAGATCTTAGAAGATGGAAAAATGTACCCTGTTCATGGATAGGCAGAACTAACATCATCAAAATGGCGATATTATCCAAAGTTCTCTACAGGTTTAATGCGATGCCAATCAAAATCCCAACAGCATTTCTTGTAGAAATAGATAAAGCAATCATGAAATTCATATGGAATAACAAAAGACCCAGAATAGCAATAGCAATTCTAAGCAGGAAGTGTGAATCTGGAGGTATAGCGATACCAGAGTTCAAACTATACTACAAAGCAATAGTAACAAAAACAGTGTGGTACTGGTACCAAAACAGGTGGGTGGACCAATGGTACAGAATACAGGACACAGAAACCAATCCATAAAAGTACAACTTTCTTATATTTGATAAAGGGGCTAAAAGCATGCAATGGATGAAGGATAGCATCTTCAACAAATGGTGCTGGGAAAATTAGAAATCCATTTGCAACAAAATGAAACTGAATCCCTTTCTCTCGCCATGCACAAAAGTTAACTCAAAATGGATCAAGGAGCTAGATATCAAATCAGAAACACTGCATCTGATAGAAGAAAAAGTTGGCTACGATCTACATACTGTGGGGTCGGGCTCCAAATTCCTTAATAGGACGCCCATAGCCCAAGAGTTAATAACAAGAATCAACAAATGAGACTTACTTAAACTAAAAAGTTTTTTCTCAGCAAGAGAAACAATAAGAAGGGTAAATAGAGAGCCTACATCCTGGGAACAAATTTTTACCCCTCACACTTCAGATAGAGCCCTAATATCCAGAATATACAAAGAACTCAAAAAATTAAACAATAAAATAACAAATAACCCAATCAACAAATGGGCCAAGGACCTGAACAGACACTTCACAGAGGAGGACATACAATCAATCAATAAGTACATGAAAAAATGCTCACCATCTCTAGCAGTCAGAGAAATGCAAATCAAAACCACCCTAAGATACCATCTCACTCCAGTAAGATTGGCAGCCATTAGGAAGTCAAACAACAACAAGTGCTGGCGAGGATGTGGGGAAAAGGGTACACTTGTACACTGCTGGTGGGACTGCAAATTGGTGAGGCCAATTTGGAAAACAGTATGGAGATTCCTGGGAAAGCTGGGAATGGATCCACCATTTGACCCAGCAATTGCCCTTCTCAGACTATTCCCTGAGGATCTTAAAAGAGCATACTATAGGGATACTGCCACATCAATGATCATAGCGGCACAATTCACAATAGCTAGACTGTGAATTGGGCTAGATGCCCTTCAATAGATGAGTGGATTAAAAAAATGTGGCATCTATACACAACGGAGTATTACGCAGCACTAAAAAATGACAAAATCATAGAATTTGCAGGGAAATGGATGGCATTAGAACAGATTATGCTAAGCAAAGCTAGCCAATTCTTAAAAAAGAAATGCCAAATGTCTTCTTTGATATAAAAAGAGCAACTAAGAATAGAACAGGGAGGAAGAGCATGAAGAAAAGATTAACATTAAATAAAGACGAGTGGGGGGAGAGAAAGGGAGAGAGAAGGTAAAGCATATGGAAATGGTAGGAGACCCTCAATGTTACACAAAATTACATATAAGAGGTTGTGAGGGGAAAGGGGGAGAAACAAGGGAGAGAATTGAACAACAGAAGATGAGGTAGAGAGGGAAGTTGGGAGGGGAGGGGTGGGGGGATAGTAGGGGATAGGAAAGGTAGCAGAATAAAACAGTCACTAATATGCCATTATGTAAAAACGTGAGTGTGTAACCGATATGATTCTGCAATTTATATTTGGGGTAAAAATGGGAGTTCATAACCCAATTGAGTCAAATGTATGAAAGATGATATATCATGAGCTTTATAATGTTTTGAACAACCAATAAAAATAAATAAAAAAATCTAGATGGTCCTGGGGAAACTTCTCCATCAATGGAGACATTCTTCTGAGTGATGGTGATGGTCGTAGAACTTTATGGATTTACTAAAATTCATTGACTTGCATGTTTATAAAGTAGTATATCTCAATGGAAAAAAAAGTATTTTGCTAAGATATTTTATAAGGAAAGAATACCATGTATTAAATGCTACTGAGAGACAAAGTAGGAAGATACTGAGAAAAAGAAATGAAGGTCATTAGTGTTTCTTTCAAAGTTAATGAAGTAATTTTTTTTCCTAATTAGCACATATTCACATTAGACAGTTTAGAAAGTACAGAAAATTCAAAAACAAAGGAAAAAAAGAATAAAATCACACATAATCCAAAGACAACCACTGGTAACATTTTGGCCAACATACTTTCAAGATTTTCTAACATTTTGATAGACACATTTCCAAATGTATGTAAAATGGGAATGGAGGCTAATGTAACACACACTTGTGTATGCATATATGTACACACACACATACACACACACACACACTTACTTATATTTATAATCTTCCTTGACCTTTATCTACATATTATGAACATTACTCAATATCTACAAATATATTTCTATGCTATATTACATAGGAGTATATTGCTGTTACCAATTGTATATATAATTGATATATCACTGATATGTATTATTAGTGATAATTTACTTTAAAATCCTTCCATATGACCAGTATGATGAGTAATTGGAACAGACTAGTACAAATGTACATCTTGGGTTTGTTTGATTTGCATATGAAATGCCTTGATTTAAAATAACACTTTCAGGTTGGAGAATTAGCTTGAGGAATGTTAGAATAAGGTTTGATTGAAGTACACTTGGTTAGTAGTATGGAAGGATTCCGACAGGTTAGGAATGGTTAGCAGGACCCATTGCTCTGCAGGAATATAATATAAAACAGTTAAATCCAGCAGTTAATGCTTCCATTATGGGGGACACTATTGCCTTGAATCCTACTCCTTCAAACAAAGTGCTAGTAGGGCACTTCACAGTGTAAAAAAAAGCAACGATCTTAGAAGGGTTATAACCCTTTGGCATCTTCTTAGCAACAATTTCTGGACATTTGATGGCATTTGATTTTGAAGCTTGGTTGTATTACCACATCACCACTTAATGAGGTTGTATGGACCAGATCAGAGAGGATAATTTCCCACTGCCCTTCACAAGTAGAGACCACCAAATACTCACTCTCTCTCTCTCTCTCTCTCTCTCTCTCTCTCTCTCTCTGACACACACACACACACACACACACACACACACACACTCTTATGAAACCACCAAATTGTCTTGGGTTGGTTCACTAGTCCATACACACAATCCTTGCCTCACCAGCTCGTGCCTCAGATAATGTCATCCTATCTCAGTGTCCACAAATACACCTCAGTAAAATTCTGGCCCGAATTATGAGGAAGTCCTGTCTCATCCGTACCATCAATGTCCCACCCAATGTTCCCCTCTGCTTCTGGGATGCAGATTTCCCAAGATGTGCTAACTCCTTTCTTATGAGTTAAGTCCTGATCATTTTTGCCTCTTTGCTAGAGAAGAATGTTAGATGGTGCCTCCTGATTTTGGGCAACTCCACATTGCTATCATAGACCAGTGTTAATTAGTCCAGTGTTTCTATCCACTAATCTTTGAAGCCTAAGGAAATGACAAGTATCCGAGATTCCTGCATCTGCCATTCCGGCTAAAGCAGATCTCTTCCCAGATGTGAACATTTCTAAGACAAGGTGGTCACATAGAAGCATTGAATTATTCTAAGTAGCTCTTGGTGGCCTCCAATGATTGAAGGTAGATCCCACAACCTTGCCACCAGGGTCTAATGAAAGAAAGTCTCCAACCAAAATCTCCTATGTTTATTAGACCAAAACATTCATAGGAAACATCTATTAACAAAGTTGGTTTGTATAACCTGACAGGTGAGCTCGCGGTAGTCCTGCTCTCTGGTAGCCCTGCCAGAAGCGGCTCACTGGTGGCAGACACAACAATCCAGAAGCAGAAGTCAGTTAACTTTATACTTGGCATCAGGCCACCAAAGTCCTCTAAAATTATGGCCCTTGGTGGGCCTTTTCACATACATGCACAGACAGGGCACAAACCAAAGGGCTTTTAAATATTTATAGTATAACATGTATGCAAAGTTGGGAAAGTTCTCTAACATATGGTAGCCAACTCCCATTTCTTAAATACCATGACTTCACCAGTGCAAATCCATTTCTAGCTTTTATGATGCTAATTGGTATTGGTGAAAGACATTGACCCAAGAGAAAGATAACTGCAGTCCTTTTAATAACCCTTTCTGGCAGGTGGGCTTTCTAATTAGAATGCTGGTTCGTCAATCCTGCCTGTGGAGTCTTGATTAAATCAATCGAGCACAACAAACATAAATATCAAGCTTACATATAACTGATGCTACTTATGCTGAAAAACCTTATTTTATAAATCTAAGACACAGAGTTTTTTAAGATATACTATTATCTTGTGAACCTCTGGGGGGGAAACATCCCCAAATAAAATTTTATGGCACCATTGATTGCAAGATACATCCAGGTACCAGAAATGTTAAAATGGGAAACAAAATAGTGTGTCTTAGAATTGAGGATATACATAAAGATACATGATAAACATCATAACAAGTAGCACCAGTGGTCTCCCTATTGGGTTTTACCCAGTCACATTTTTATATTGTTTCCATCCAAGAGGAAGAAAACCTCTTTCCCCCATTTGACTTTTAGTCCTTCCAGCAAAATCTTGCTTCCTCTTCCCACTTTTCCCATCCATAAAGGAATCTCTCTCTGAAGGGTTCAATTTCATCTGGCTTATTTTAATAAATTTGAACTTCTTAATGCTGTGCTTCTCAGCATAGGAGTTGCTAAAACCCCCTTGTGTCAGAATCAATTTGGTTACTTGCTAAAAACCCAGATGGCTTGACAGCTACTGCACTGTGGGATCAGAATTCCTGGAGTTAGTACCTGGAGTCTGCGTGTTAACAAGCCGTTCCAGGTAATTCGGTGCATACCAAGGCTTAAGAAAAGCTATCCCAAGAGAAAAAAATATGGGCACTCCTTGGAAAATGCCCTTTTACCTTAAAAAAAGGCAAGAAATACCACAGATATAGAATATAAAATGTTACCATCCCCAGCCAGACAGCAATAATACAGTGAGGCAGAGACTGGTTAGATGCTCGTGAACCTGTTTCTTTGTTCTGGCAGCAAGCTTGGTCCCATATCCCAACCTTGAGGCAATGGTGGGGAGACAAGACACACTATTGAATTGTGGTGGATGGAATGTGGGTAGCAGGGACATCAACCTCTATTGGAGTTGATTCCCTAAATCAGATTTGGACTCCTACGCTCTTTGCTCTTCAGCCCTCAGAACACTGAAGATCTTTCCTGTATATTCGAAAGGAAGAACAAAGGGAAAGAGAACTTGAATAGCTGAGAAGATGGAGTAGCCAATAGCTCTGGCTTATGAAAATTCCAGGAGATGATACTCTGAAATGGGAAAACCACTTGGGACACACTTAGTGTCTTAGACAACCTGGGATATTAGAGAAAAGTGCCTTAGAACACCAATAACTTCAAACAGCAGAAATTGATTGCTCACCATTCTGGAGGCTGGAAAGTCTCAGATCAAGGGACCAGCAGATTCTGTCTGGTGGGGGTCTGTTCCTTGTTGATGGTGCTTTCTGTGTGTCCTCACATGGCAGAAGGGGCAAAGAAGTCCTCAGGGGTCTTTCATAAGTATACTAACCCCACTCACCAGAACTACAACCTCAAGATCTGCTCACCTCCCAGAAGCCCTACCTCTTAATGCCATCCCATGGGGGATTAGATTTCAAAAGATGAATTTTGGAGGGACACACTCAGACCGTAGCCCTGAGCCACATTGCTCTCTGGTCAGCCAGTGATTGCATCTGTCATCACTGATGTCCCACTCAGGAAATGTCTTGCTGCAGAGACTTTTATGTAAAGTCAAGAGAGAAATTATTTATCAGACAGAATGCTAGAGAAAGGCAGAGGGGGGGCCATATTTGTGCTCTGAGGAAAAATTGTCAGTGATCTTTGAAAACTTTTCACACTTTGGCAGAAGAGATCAAGGGTGTCCTCAAGAATGTGAAAAGTAAAAAGATAAAGATTTTTTAAAAATCAAGTGGGAATATAATGTCTCAAGCAGAATGAAGTTTGGGGAAATATTCTCAAGAGATTTGTAGGATGGTCATCTTTGCTAGAGGGAGGACTGATGTTCTCCTGCTAGGCACAGGTTTGCACTGGTTAATTAGACCTTATTTTTTCAACAGATTGATACTGCATCATTTTGATTGGATGGCGCTGATGGCACAATGATACGATTAAATATTTTCAACATCCATCCTGGATAGAAGGACAGGGTATGCAGAAAGAATTCAGAGCACCTGGGCAGTCTTTGTAGAGCTGGAAATATTCAGAGGTAATGGAAATGCTGGAGGAGAAGCCCGTGAGAGTGCTCAGAGATTGCTTTAGAGGGCTTTATGAGGACGTGACTATAGACAGTCACCTTGTTCAGTGATGGTGGGTTTTCCTGGTCTTCTCAACCCATGAAATCACCTGTTCCAAACCTCTAAGGTGAGAACACCTACCATCCAGTTTCTTGCTACCAAATGCATGCAGGACAATACACTAAGGAGGTTGAAGAATGAAGACTTCTTGGCCTTCAAAATACTGCGGGCGTTTAAATCACCAAATGAAGCCAAATGGCTTTATGCGGATTGCTCTGATTGTTCTTTACAATTCCTAGCAAGTAACCTTCCTTAGAATTCCTGGGAAGTCACATGGAACAAGCCTGAGAACAGGGATTCTTTGGGAAAAGCCCCAGCAGTTAAACTCTCTGCCAAGAATGATCAGTGATAAGTAGTGGAAATCATCAGGTTTTTTATTTTTCTCTTTATTAACAGTTCATTTGCCAGCTCTCCTCATGCCATTTGTTGAATAAGCTACCTTTTACCTATTTGAAATGCCGTCATGACACACATCCTCCCGTATTCTTGGATCTACTACTGGGTTCTGTACTTTGTTCCCTTTTGTTCTCTGTGAAGTACAGAGTTTGAAACATATCTTTTAAATCAAACTCATTAATTATACTCTTCAGATCTTCAACCTCCTTATTGTTGGCCTATTCATCTGTCAGAGACTTGAAGAGGTATAATGGGTTTCCCACCCCAATTCTAACTCTGTCAATTT
This sequence comes from Callospermophilus lateralis, assembly GCF_048772815.1. Taxonomy (NCBI): domain Eukaryota; kingdom Metazoa; phylum Chordata; class Mammalia; order Rodentia; family Sciuridae; genus Callospermophilus; species Callospermophilus lateralis. Next base: position 69,408,194 of record NC_135311.1, on the reverse strand, counting down.
CTCCACGAATATGAAATATTTTGCTGTTATATGTTTTGATGCAGCATAATTCTCCAGATAAAAGTTTGTGTCAGATCATATTTGCTAGGAATTATAAATTTTATCAAAACAAAATGAGACTTCCAGTTTTAAAAAATCATAGAGAAGAGGTGTTTGGGTTTCTGCCTCTTCTCAAAATCATTTTTTTGTTTTGTTTTGTTTTTCCAAAACAGAGAAACTGAAACCTGAATTCCCATCTTTGATGAAACCAGAAAACTTCTACAACACCCAAATAATAGTCGTCGGAATGGAGGCGAATAGATGAGTCTTAAGTGACTTTGTAATGGGAGAGTTCAAATTGCTTTATAGTAGAGGGGAAAACTGAGGAGAAGAAAACCTTGTGCCCAGCTGAACCCAGGAAGGCCTGAGGAATGGAAGCAGCATGTGCCCAAGCCAGAGGGCAGGTGGAGCTGAAAACAAGAGGGTTATTTCAGAGTCTATCCAAGGAGCAGCCAAACCCAATGCCCTCTTCTCTACCCACCATTATCCCAGACAGTCAATCAATTACTGCCAATGGAAAGCAAAAGACACATACTTTAAGATATTGAGTCAGAAAGCCTTTAAACTAACTATAAGCATTAAGTAGGGCCAGACTGAGATGTAGGGCTGGAAATAGAGGAGTTAGATTAAAATCTGCCTTTTGAATGATGAGAACGTCTCCTGGATGCTAGGCTGGAATTCTGGGTGCTAATCTTGAGAAAACAAACCCTTTATAGACCTACCACATTGACACTGGAGTTCCCAAAGGAAAAGCTAGCCCGCTGCACGTTTGCCATACAACGAAGCCCACCAGTTCTCTCTCTGTAGCTTTCAGCTAACTTTATTTTATTTTATTTTATTTTATTTTATTTGTAGTGCTTCACTTTTCCAAATGAATGGAATCATGTGAGCCAAGCATCACCACCACATCTCTGAAGAAAGCTTCTGGTATGAAAGAGAAGAAAGAAAATGAACACAAAGAAAATCAGCAAACACAAAAGGAATGCAGGATAAATGTTAAAGGAATGGTTACCAATATCCTCAGAAATAATTTAATCCAGTGCAACTGAGAAACAAATGTAGGAAGCAGATTATAAAAGGTGGGGGAAAAACAATCAGAACAAGAGATGGTTTTGGGAAATTAAAAGGCAATAACTATAACTTCAAGTTCAACCAATAATCTGAAAAGTTTGAAAATCTTGATGATATAAAATGATTTTTTTAAAAAAAAGTAGATAAAAGAGAGGAATCCAACTCAATTTCATTCTAGTTTTTGAAAGCACAGGAGAAGATACATCAAAGAAGTAATAAAAATGAACTTTCCCAGAACTGCATAATAAGAGGTTCCAGTGTAAAGTACTTACCCAATTCCCAGGAGAGTGCATGATAAAATGCTCATGTCAAGACAGACATAGTAGAATTCCAGATTACTGGTTTACAGCATCCTGTAATGGTTAATTTTATGGGCCAATTGGACAGGCCTGAAGGATGCCCAGATAGCTGACAAATTATTATTTCTGAGTGAATCTGTAAGAGTGGTTCTGGATGGGACCAGAGCTACAGTTTAGATCTTACGTCCCCCCAGAGATCCTGTGTTAAAGGTTTGGCCCTCAACTTGGTGTTATTGGGAGGTGATGGAAACTTGGTTGCTGAGGATATGCCTTCATCAAGACTTGTGGGACACCAACTTTTCCTCTCTTTGTTCATGTCCTGTTGATAAGGAGAGTGGCTTTCTGCTCTGCCACACATTCCCCTTGTCACAGGACCCAAAGTAATAGGGCCAACTGGAACATGGAATGAAACCTCTAACACTGTGAGGCAATATAATCCTTTTTACTTTGTAAGTTGATTATTTGAGGTATTTGTTGCAGTAATGGAAAACTGACCAACACAATTAGCAGTTAAATCAGTAGAAGATTTCTTCACCGGGGCTGGGATTGTGGCTCAAAGGTAGAGTACTTACCTAGTATGTGTGACACACTGGGTGATCCTCAGCCCCACATATTAATAATATAAAGATATCGTGTCCACCTACAACTAAGAAATAAAATAAAAAATAAAAAAGAAGATTCCTTCACCCATGTGGGGGCAGCATCCAATTCACTGAAGGCCCAGTAGAACAAAATGATAGAAGGGGAAACTTATTTCTCTCTATCCTTGATCTGAGACATCCATTTTCTCCTGTCCTCAGATAGTGAAGCTCTAAAAGTTAGTTTGGATTATACCACTGACTTTCCTGGTTGTCCAGATTACAGACAGTATGTCATGGGACGATGCCACAATCCAGTGGGTCAATTCCTATATATCTCGTCAGTCTGTGTCTCTGGAGAACCTTTTCTAATACAGATCCCCAAAATGTAGGAGGTGGATTCAGAAACAGGTCACAAAGTAGCAGTAACCATAATAAATAATATTGTATTTCAGAAGAGCAGAAGTTAGAAATCAATGGGGCAAAGACTTCAAACACCTAAGGGAAATCTATCCTAAATCTATCCTAAATTCTATCCTAAAATCCAGACTGGAAAAATTTTCCATAAAGTTTTAAGGAAGAATTGAAAAATACCTAATAAAACAGCAAGTGCCATTTGTGTGTGTGTGTGTGTGTGTGTGTGTTGTGTGTGTGTGTTGTGTGTGTGTGTGTCTTTCTCGCTCCACCCCTCCACCTCCCGCCATTTTTTTTCCTTCCAGAAAGAAATGGAATGATATGTTCCCACCTAATTTGGGTAGTAGTTCAGGAAAAAGAATGAGAATTCAGAAAGTTAGGGGAGAGAATGAAAGGACGTGGCAGGATGGTGACAAAATTAAACCCAGACTGATGGCTGGCAGCAAGCCAAGGGGACAACTGGTTTATCCTGGAGGAGAAGGTCAGAGGCTCTAGTAGCGAGGCCTCCTGAAAAAGATCTGAAATGATCCATCATGTGATACACTGAAACACATGGAATTTAAATTGAGGGACATCGTATAGAGCTTTTGGTATTTATGGGAACAGTTAGCCATGGGTTCAGATAACAAAAAATACCTGAGCCAGCAAGAGTAACAGGGCCAGTTCTGACTTCAGGCAAAGATGCCCAAGAAAGGAAATGCATGTCATAGGCTAGTTAGGCAATTAGCACTGTTCACCTAGCGACGACAGTAAAAACACCTGTGACGGACACCATTGGTTACTTTGCCAATTTCTACACCCCTTTCTTCCTGACTATCAAAAACCCTCATTTTGTCCAGGAAATAATATACCTATCTGAAAATGTGTGTGATGCTAGGTTACCTTGCCTATTAGTGGAATAAAAATCTTAGATTTCTGTGAAAATTTTGTTTTCCTTTCTCCTTCTTCCATTTCTTCTTCTTTCATTTTTTTCCTGCCTGAAGTATGGACACAATACCAGAAGTATAGCATCGAACTTACCAATAATGTGAGCCATACCCGTAAGACTCAACACCCATATTAGGAGAGCAGAAAAATAAAAAATATATATCCTGTGTTTCTGATGACAACATAAAAACAACTCTATCAATCCTGACTGCCTGAAAATAACCCTTTGGAGTAATTTCTGTTATTTACAGCCAAGCATATTTCTAATTGATGCAATACTCTGCAGACACCGCTCTGAACTGTGATACAACTACAGCAGATAAAGGAGAGCAGTATAAATTGGGCATACCCTCCCCTTCCCCTGATATACACAAAAAAGAAACAAGTCTTGGCTGGCATCTAAGACGCCAATATTGTTGATTGAGACATGTCAGTTTATGTACACTACTTTAAACATGGAGCAACATAAAAAAATACCTCAAAGATTTTTTTTTTAAATGTTGTTTCTAGGATACTGGATGGTGGTGAAGATCAAGGGACTTGTATTTTGTTAGATCTTTGTTTAGTCTGCTAAGCTGAAAATACCGCAGACTGACCTGGCCTGTGTTAATCTGCTTTGGATTGGTATGACAAAATAACTGAGAAAAACAACCTGAAGGAAGAAAAAAAATCATGGTAGCTCATGGTTGCAGAGATTTTAGCTCCTGGTTGTCTACCAGAAGATAATGGTAAAAGGATATGGTAGAGGAAAGCTTCTCATCTCATGGCAGATAGGAAATAAGACAGAAAGTGGAGGGGTGGGGAAGGGCTGAGAATACAACGTAGTCCCCAAGAGAAGGACCCACTGTCTCTAAAAAGGTCCCACCTCCCATAATCTCAACCACCTCCCAGTGATCCATGCAGCTAGGAGCCCATCAATGGATTAATCCATTTATGAGGGTAGACTCTCCAGGATTCAGTCACTTCCCAGAGGCCCCATCTCTGAACATTGCTGCATTACACGGAACAAGTATCCAACTTGTGCGCCTGCAGGGGACGTTCCAGATTCAACCATAACGTGACCTAAACTGCAAACATGGAGGTTGTAAAGAGCAAGATCAAGTGGCAGCACATCCCATGTTTGGCAAAATCTTTTTCCTTTGTTTGTAGATGGCCTGCTTCCTGTTGTATCCTCATATGCAAGAGACAGCACTCTTTTTATTTATCAAGGAATAAATACCACCCTGGGGTCCCTACCCTTATGGCTCCATGAGAACCTAATTACCTCCTAAAGGCTCCATCTCTAAATATCATCACATTGAGGGAGTTAGAGCTTTGACATGAATTTGGGGAGCATATAAACCTTCAGTGCACTGCAGTCTTCTTAGAATTTTTTATTTTATAGACTGCAAGTGTTTAATAATTCTGATTAAAAATCAAAATTAATTTGAAAATAAAAGCAAATAGTCTTTTGTCTTATTTCATGCCTTTGACCTTGGATTTTTATGTTGTCTTTGATTAATACAGTAAACTCCCTTTTCTGTATTTTTCCTCTTTAAAGATCTTATCCCCGTCTTTGCTGATACTTTTATCTTAGTCCGCTTAGATCTTTTCATTTTAGGTCTGCAAATTGTAGATAGAGCATCCTCAGGTTTAGGGTTGTGATCCAATCAGAAATTCTCTTTTAATAGGGAAACTTGATCTGTATGTTTTTATTATTATAACTGCTATGTTTCATCATTCTTCTGTTATCTCTTTCTATTTTTCCATCTCTTTATGTTTTCCTTTCATTTTGGCTTTTGATAAACATATTTAGCATTTAGAGACATGTTTTAGTACTGCTGATTTTTATCTTTAAATTTTTACAAAGTTGCTTTTTAAGAAACATTTCTAAAACTGTATTTTCTCAGTTGTTGGAATGAAGCCCGAAACGGTAATCCAGTTTGTAATGTTTAAGATAATATATACACTTTATATACACTTTCCTTTACTTTTATTTTTCTTTTCTTAGTTTTGCTTTCATCTTTTTTCTTTCTTTCTTTTTTTTTTTTTTGTTATTGGGGATTTAACCTAGGGGCACTTTACCACTGAGCCATATCCCCAACCTCCCTACCCTCCTTTTAATGTTTTATTTTGAGACAGGGTCTCATTAAGTTGCATAGGGCCTTCTTAAGTTGCTGAAGCTGGCTTTGAACTTACAATCCTCTTGCCTCCGCCTCCCAAGTTGCTGGTGTTATAAGCTTACACCTCTGGGCTCAGCTCACTTTTGCTTTTTTTTTTTTAAGTCTGATTACATACATTTACTTTCTCTTCACAATTTATTTTTAATTAATTTTTATTGGTACATTATAGTTATATGTAATGATGGGTTTCATTGTGACATATTTAGCCATGCACATAACATAATTTGTTCACTTTCATTTCTCACTACCTCATTTTTAAGATTTCACATTTTATCAGCTCATTTATACACCCTTGGTATTTGCGGTAGTTTGGTGCCCAGACCCCCCACCGACACCAAAATCAGATCCTCAAGTCTCTTACATGAAATGGCATAATATTTGAATGTAACTTAACACAACCTCCCATATAATTTAAATCATACTAGATTATTTTTAATACTTAATATAATGCAGATGCAATTCTAATAGTGGTTATTCGGTGTTGTTTTGAGAATAATGTCAAGAAAAATGTCTATACATGTTCAGTACAGATGCATTACTTTTCAAATATTTTTAATCTGCAGTTGGTTGAATTCACAGATGCTGAACCTGCAGATCTGGAAGGGTAACTGTACTTTGATGACTATACCTTGATTTCTGTAACCAACCTTGTTTTAAAGATGGTCCTAGATAGTAGGTTTAAAGAAAGGAATACAACCCTTGCCCCATCCAGGCATTTTTGAAGGCTATCAGGGAGGACACTACTATCCAGAACAGGAGATAGAGCAGGGATATCTCATGTTATGTAGGCAGACCCAGGGGAGGCATGCAACCTGGCTTGGTTTCTCAGGGAAGCTTCCAGCCAGGGGGTGACTGTTGAGCTGAATCTTAAAGCACCAGGTTTATTACTCAGTCCAAAGAGTGGGGAGAGATCTTTCCAGGAACCAGGAACAGAATGCATAAGAAAACAAGAGGGTTCCTGGAGTCTAGGTAAGTACAAATAACTCAGTGGGACAGAAACTTGGCACCTGACCTGAAAAGAAAGGGTGAGGAAGTGTGAAAGATCATTCCCGATGGTCTTGAAGGTCACTCTCAAGAAGGGTCATACTGAAGATTCATAAAAAGGATACATGCAAGTGGAACAGCAGAGGGGAATAGAAATGAGAGTGAAAAGGTAGGCCCTTTGAGACATTTAGGACATTTAAAATAAAAGTGGCTAAAATGAAGAGCAAAGAATAGAAAGGGATAAATAAATATAGTCGGGAGACTTCAAGACAATCCTTGGAGCAACAGAAGGGAAAGACTCTTTTTTTTTTCATGCACTGTTCCACACTAGTTCAATCTCTTTGTAGTTCCATTCAAAGAAAATCCCATTACAAATGGAATTAGGTCTCCCAGCTAATACCATGAAGAAACACCAGCTCGATAAGGTCTCTGGTTACAAGCCAATGGTTTGAGTGAGCTTTCTTTTGAAAAGTAGGGGAATCCAGGGATTCAGTTTGAGAATGTGAGTGGGTAGAATTGGCTTCAAAGACAAGATTTTGAAGCCTCCGTGGTTACAGAGACACTGGATAGAGACCTTCATTTCCTTGCCTTGAGTTCTCAATTGTCCCTTGTGAGGCCTTTAATAGTTTAAACAGGGATAATTTAATGAGCTTTGACTATGCACAAGCAAAACTCTGTTTTCCTTGTTCATCTCAGCATTTTGCAGATGAGGGTGGTGTGGTTGAGGTGGGTGGTGGTGATTGAGTTATCCGTGAACAGATGGGAGTCAAAGTCCTTAACTGGGGTTGGTATTCCATGACCCATGTTCCCTCTCTCTGTCCTTCAGCCTTTGGGTATTCTGTTCCTATGTGTTGTGTACTTTTTCCATTAGATCCCTTATCATCAGAGTTACTTTAAATCCCCAATGTAATCCCAACATGTCTGCCATATTTGGTTCTGAGGCTTGCTCTCTCTTTAAACCATGTTTCTGGATATATATATATATATATATATATATACACATATATATATAATTTTATACATAAAATATATTTTATATAAATATAAATATATATATAAAATTTTATACATATAATATATTTTATATAAATATATATATATATATTTTTTTCATTTGCAGTCTTTTAGTGAGCCTTATCGTGTTTTATTGTGAGTCTGTTGTGATGTACTGGGTAAAAGGAACCCGCTACTTTGTGCCACAGAGTTTTCTACTCCTGGATTTTGCTCCAGTGAGCTGTGATTCTTGCTGCCAGTCAGCAGTTTTCCCTATGAAAAGTTTGATGTCTGACTTAAGACAAGTTGCTCACTTCCAATTCTTCAGCTTCTTTCTCACCGTGTGCATGGGAAACACAATTTCCGAGCTCCTCACATGCTGACCTGGAAAACCCCCAAGAGTCTTTAATTTCAAATTTTATTCACTGGGAGTTTATAAACAGTATTCTGGCTTCCGAATTTTAGCATGAAAGTTTTAATCATTCAATTTTATTGCTTACTTCGTGAATGACAAGAAAGAGCTAAGCTTTTGAGTAGGGGCGTTGAAGCGTAACATGGTTTTTCTTATTTTTCAGTAAAAAGTTTGTTGATTCAAAAACCAAACAGCACTAACAGAAACACAAGGATTTTGACTGACACTCAGTTATTTTTTTCTGATGAGACAGGTAGAACTGTAGAGAAGGCTCTCTTTTGACAGATAAGCATGCCTAGGTTCAGAGACGGAAGGTGATTTTTTTCTCAAGCTCACACAAACCACGTGACAGATCCAGGACCTGAATCCAGATCTTCCAAGTCAGTTCGGGGATCTTTCCAGGATGTCTCCCTGGTCTGTTCTCTTGAGGACGTTGGGAATCCTTCCACCTTCACTCATAGAAATGATCATCTCCACAGTAAAGCATCTGGAAGGGATGAAAATGATCTTATTGAGGCAAAGGATGCAGAGAGGGCAACAAAAGGGGAAGGAAATGCTAGGATGATTCAGAGCCAGGCAAAAACATCCTAGCTGGAGGAAGATGTGTTTTGAAAAGAAAAAGTGACTTGGAGGCTGTGGGAAGGTGGGGTGGCCTTCTGGTTTAACTCCCTGGAGCTCAGCACCCTGTCTAAATCCAGCCATTGTCTGCACACCGGCGCCCTCTAGTGGTTTGAAGGAAGAGATCCTTTCCCCAGAACTTGGCTGCAGTGGAAAAACTTATGGCTTGGAAAGTAACTGTCCTTCCTTCATTCTTCTCTTGTCTAACCAGGCTTTTTTCCGCAGATATGCCCTTTACCTTCTTTTTATTGAACAATTAAAAGATATTTAAAAACATGAATGAAGGAAAACATTGCCCATATGGAAAACCATATGTACCTAAGTTTGAGGGTGGGAGAGAAGCCACAGAAATACACACACACACACACACAAAATACACACAAACGCACATCCTCAAGGTGACCCAAAGCTTTGTGAGCCCCAAAGTTTCCCTAAAATTTCAGAGGCCTCCTTTGATAAGATAATGTAAAAGAACAAATATAAAATCAGGTATAGGTCCTGTTGATCAGCTTCAGAGTGAATAATGTTCGCACATACCCCTATGCTCACGCACATACAGACAGGAAATAGAATACAACCTGGAGCTACTTTTATTTTTTTTTTAATATTATTCCTGAAATCCTATAGCTAATAAGCATGAAGTCACCTTGGACAAAGCTGTGCCCTTGTTCCTATTAGGTTACCACTGTTTAGAATATCTCTGGAATCGCTTCTTGGAATTGCTTTCAGATCCTGTGGCATGTTCCTTGAAACACCATTAACGGTGCCAACTTTTATCATTTGGATGCAGATGTTCAAAAGAAAAAAAAAAAAGAAAAAGTCAAAGCCACTCACAGCCAATCCCGATAAGTACTGAGATAGGTAGTCAGGACAGATATGCTGTTTGGGGTCCAGAATAAAGACTCATTTTTAAAAGCCATCAAACATTTTTTTCACCCTTCCATGGCTTCTATACTATCCTGTGAAAATGTTTCCCTGACAAGGAACTCCAAGATATTTTTAGCAATGAAAAATGTCATTTGGATTAGGTTATGTGGGTGGTGGCTATGAGAATGTGCCTCACAGTCTTGCCATTGCAAGAAGGATAAGTGACCAGGGACTAAGCTGCACAGCTATGAAACCCATGCACCTGTTCACACAGAGGCCCAACCTCCATGGTAGCCCCAGCTCAGAGCTGAGTGTGGATGGGGAACACCTACTCCTAGTAGGGACCCATCTGATGACCAGCTTCTGCTCAGAGATGTCCCAAGACTTTGCCCAACCATGCTTAGACCACAGGAAGTCTAGGATATTTCCATCAAATCTTCTTTTCCTCTGTCCTTTACTCAAAGTCAAATTTGCATCATGGTCTGGTGGCTCTCTAAGCTTGCCTGATTCCCTCTTTATCTTTTCTCACACACCCATTTTTCCTAAAACATCATGCATATTTAATCCCATCTTGGTTTCTTTCTGATGGGACCTGGTCTGGCTTTCACGGTGCTAATCACTTTAAAGAATGGCATGATATTTGTTTTCTTTTACCTGTAATGAAGAGTTGGGCTCCATTTACTTATGTTTAGTTGCTGACAGAGTTTAATCCTCACCTCTTCCTTTGCCCTTTGTACCCCATATCTGGGAACTAATAATAAATCCTGGGTATCCTTTCCTTGACATCAGCAGGAAACGTCAACCCCCCAGGTCCCTTCTTCTGCCTGGGAACTCACCCAGGGCCTATCCCTTACCCACTGTTGACAACCCAGGTCTGGACCCTTTTCTCAATCTCTCAAGCCATGTTGGACCTGCTTCCAAGGCCTGCCCTGATCTCTTAGATACTTTAATTATGTAAATAATAAAACTTTTTGTACTTTTGACAAATGTGTGTCATCATACGTTGCGAGATCTGAAAAGAAGTTTGGGAAGAGGGCCTTTTTTTTTGAAAAATGGTCACAACAATAAGAAGATGTCAATGGTTGCCAAATATTGGATCTGGGAACTGTCTTAATCAGTTCTGTCTGTGATAACAAAACGCCCTAGACTGTGTGACTTTGACAACAGACCTTTGTGTCTCACAGTTCTGCAGGTTGGAAAGTTGAAGATGATCGTGCTAGTAGTAAATTCAGCTCTTGGTGTCAGCCTTCTTCTTGGCTGGCACAGAGCCTCTGTCTTACTGTGACATGTCTTTGCAGTGAGAGACAGTCAGAGACAAACAGAGTGCACTCTAGACTCTGTTCTTGTAAGGACACTAATTCTTCTGGTCTCCTTTAACCTAATTATCTACCCAAAGACCCCACATCCTCATGACATCACTTCAACGGATGAACAGGGGGAACACACCCTTTCCATCTGGGACAGCTCTTCAGGTCGGTGATTAAGAAATGAAGTGGCTACATACCTTACCTTCTCAATGGAGAGGATGGCTAGCTTTGTGTCAGTACCCATCCTTCAGGGTGCATAAAATGATGCTGCTTAGCAAACCTAGCACTACCCACCTACTCCCCACACACAACTGTAACATAGAAGGAAGGCTGAGAGGGAGAGGAGGTGGCATTTTGAAGGAATGTCATGTTCTTGAAAAGCAGATCTCTTTTCTTCACAAAAGAGAAGGAGGGGGAGAGCCACCAAGAGAATCAACCATGGAGTGGGAAGTGCTGGACCCTCCTCCCTCTCCTCTAAGCTGCGGACTAGATGGTCATCTTCTGTGAAAGTTGATAAGGTAGTGGATTGGTGAATCCAGTACTGCTAGGGCACATCAATGGGGCCAGAAGACAGACAGCATGGTTGAAATAGCGGGGTACAATTATTTCTCTTACCTGCATGGGATGCATTCCAAGACTCCAAGTGAATGGATGACTGTAACCATGACTGTAACTTTATCAACAGATGAATTGATAAAGAAACTGTGGTATATAACACAATGGAGTATTTCTCAGATAGTACCAAGTCTTATAATTTCAGACTTTTCTATCTTAACTAAGCATTTACCATATACTATGGTGCTAACTCTTGCTGTTTAAGGTGTGACAGAAAAAAACTAGCATCAATTTCTTTTTCATTATTCACAATTTCATGGATAGAAGATTATTTTTTGCTGTAAATCTTAGCAAATATTTCTTTCTTTATTAAGTCAAGAACTTACCTTTTCACGTAAAAGCATCACTTTATGACTTGTTTTTGGTATATACAAATTGCCAGCATCTATACTCTTGGGCTTTGGGACGATTAAGTAAAATAAATTACTTGAACACAAGCATCACTATACCATGACACTTTTCTGATAATCAGGATAGTGACTAAGTGACTGATGAGTGGGTAGCATATACAGTGTGGATACACTGAACAATGGAAAAAATCACATTCCATGTGGGATGGTGTAGAACAATGAAAAATAACATTACATTATTCAGAATGGCATACAATTTAAAATTTATGCATTGTTTATTTCTGGAATTTTTATTTAATTCTTTTAAGAGCTTGGTTCACTGCAGGAAACTGAAACCATAAAAAGCATTACTAAATCTCAGCAGGCAAGATAGAACTTACCATTATTTCACCTGGCAAAGATATCTAGATTTCCTCAGAAGAAATGGAGGTAGATAGCTCTGAGAATCTTGAAGCTATTTCAGGTTATTAGGCTGTTGGCATAGATTGGAGGTCCCAGAAGCAAGATGTGACCAAAGGATTTAAAATCAGCATACTACTGTGTTGCAACTACACCAATGTTTATAGCAGCTCAATTCACAATATCTAAGCTATGGAACCAACCTCGATGCTCTTCAACATATGAATTGATAAAGAAACTGTGGTATATAACACAATGGAGTATTTCTCAGACATTAAAAAAAAAAAAAAAAACGACTTCATGACATTTGAAAGTAAATGGATGGATCTGAATACTGTCATGTTAAGTGAAATAAGCCAATCCCCCCAAAAAGGCAAAGGTTGAATGTTTCTGCTGATATGTGGAAGCTAACCCATAATAAGGGGGGAAAGGGGAAGAACAGATATTCAGAAGATGAGACAAAGGGGAATGAAGGGAAGGGAGGGAGGATAGGAAAAGGAAAGACCATGGAGTGAATCTGAAATAATTTTCCTATGTTCATTTCTGAATACACTATAGTGAATCCTGCCATCATGTACATCTATATGAATGGGGTCCTAATTAGAATAAGATATTCTGTGATTATCTAATTATATTGAAATGAATTCTATGAAGAACCAATAAAATTTTTAAAAAGAGAAAAAAGTTTAAGAATAAAAAAAAGATGTGATGGGTAGACAGCTTTAGTGTGTACTGAAAAGACGAAAAAGATACCAAAACTAAGAAATGAATCTAGAGTAATGTGCAGGGAAGGACTATCCCCACAAACCAGAGCTCTCAGAAACATGAATAAATACCCTCCATGAAATAACTAGCATTCTTGGAATGCCATCAATTCTGTCCAGGAAAATCCACACATGAGGACAATCAGTGGCTAATGGCTCCTCGGTGTTGGGGGAAACATTGGCCAACAGAAAAAAGCAACAGTTTACCACTGGCACATCCTAAGGGGCACACGCCATCCCTCTCCTTTCTTGAAGCCCCAACATCAACTTGATATGTGCTATGCTTATATTCCAAGCCACTATCCCAAGCCCATCTCATGTGTTGGGGAACTATAGCTAGGGATTAATGAGTAGGAATTTAAAATGATTATAAGGCTAGCAACTTAAAATAAATAATACTGCATCTAGGATAAAGGATGTAAGACCCACCTGATAACTGAAAGTGAGCAGCATTATAGAATTCATCTGTGGTGGGGCTGGGGATGTGGCTCAAGCGGTAGCGTGCTCACCTGGAATGCATGTGGCCCGGGTTCGATCCTCAGCACCACGTACAAACAAAGATGTTGTGTCTGCCGAAAACTAAAAAATAAATATTAAAATTCTCTCTCTCTCTCTCTCTCTCTAAAAAAAAAAAAAAATTCATCTGTGGTGTCCATGGAGAGAACCCATTATAGGTGAGGAGAAAGTAATTAACTATAGCCATAATAATGGCTTAAACTAAAACAAACAAACAAAAAATCCTATTTCCGTTCCAGTGAGCTGATATCCTTTAAATCACCCACGTGTGTTCTTAATGGAAAAACATCTTCAAATGTATTGATTAGATATCACCTTTAATTTAATACACTTCATATACACACAGTTACTTGCTTTTCCATTTTTAGAGAATGTTTACTGAGATAATGCCTATTATTTCCAACCTCTGTGCTTGTGAATCACGGTATTGTCTCCACATTAAATACCAATCCTCCCACTTCAACTTCTGTCTCAAAAGAAGAGTCATATAAAATAAAAATCTTATATGACTAGGAAAACAAAACTATCCTTTTCCGCTCCCTTCAGAGACTCTGGCGAGGAGAATGGCCCTTGGCTAAAACTTTAATCTAGCTTCTCAAGAAGTAATTATAAAAGCCTCTGTTCAATGTCTTTGTGTCATTATGAGAGCAGTTCTTAAGAGGCACAAAGCTGGAAAATGGGCCCATTTCTTATTCCCAACAGGCCATAGGGGTCACCGTTAGAAAGGATGGGGACACTTACATGGTTCAAAGGTGATTATGAAATGTTAATTACATATGGCGGGGAGGCTCTGGAAACAATGGGGATATCAGAAAAATAGACCTCTTCCACTTTATGGATTGAGTCTGTAACATCTCCAATAACTACTATTCATCCATGGGAGATGTGTATGTGTGTGGCCGAGTTTGAGTACGTGGGTGAGGAATTGTAAATGAATCTCACAGTTTCCCAATGGGCAACCCATGGAATATGAGGATTGTATGTCACTTACTGTAGTATAGGGACTTTCTAGAGGCTCCGTGAGATGCCAAAACCGCCTTGAGATATTATCAACTCTCCTTGAGATATTATCTGAAATGAATACACTCAGAGCTGGGTAAATGTTCTGTTGGCAAGGAGGGAGATGTCCACTGGGTTGAGCTCAGTCTCAAATGGAAGACAGAAAAGCTTGCTGAAATGAGTAAAGAATCTCAGGAATGAGGATAGAAAGAGAGGTTTCCCAGTGAGTAACAGACCACCAGCACATAGAAGAGTATGACTAGGAACTAAAGGAACACAAGAGGGCATCTCCTGTGTGGTTCACATAGTGTTTTCCCTTCAATCAGATTAGGTGTAGAGGTCAAAATATTTGTCATCCTATGTTACAATTTTCCTTAGCTACTAAGTCCTAAAATATAGATGATAGGTAAGATTATATTAGACTAGATGATTGGATAGATAAATACATATATGCATAGATTTGATAGATGGATGGATGGATGAATGGATGGATGGATGAATGGATGGATGGATAGATGGATGGTTGGATGGATGGATGGATGGATGGATTGTTGGATGGATGGATGGATGGATTGTTGGATGGATGGATGGATGGATGGTTGAATAGATGGATGGATGGTTGGATGGATGGTTGGATGGATGGATGGATGGTTGGATGGATGGATGGATGGTTGGATGGATGGATGGACGGATGAATGGATGGATGGATGGTTGGTTGGATGGATGGATGGTAGATTTGATTAATTAGATTAATAGATAAGACTAGATAGACAAATTAATGGATAGATGGATTCATAGATAGGAAGGTAGATGATACAAAGAGATGATCACAGTGGTGTTACGAAAAACAAAGGAACAGAAGACAGTGTATGCAATGAAGACAAGTAGGACTTGCCCAATCCACCCTTCTGTGGGTGGCCATGTAGAGGGAGAGGCATCCTAGATAGAAACCGCTTCCCATCTCTGGTCAGAGGCCAGAGATGGAGCCAAAGTCGTGGGGAAGAGAGTAGGATGGTGAGTCTTGGAAAGGCTCATACACTCCACCTTTCTCACTATCTATGAGAAGAAGGTGACCTTTCCAAATGGGAGGAGGCTGACGAGTCAGTTACTCCACTTGGTCCTCAAGGCCATCTTCTTAAATGCCACATCCTTTACCAAGCTTTCCCTGAGCTCATCCAAGTGTGAAAGAGTCCCTGGTGCCTCTGAAAGCCAAGAGCCCTGGATTTGGTGCCCCTAATGGCACTTACCCATTTCTGCTTGGAATGAGAGTTGTTTTCATAAAGAAATGCTTTGACCAGTGACCTGTGGTTGGCCTTCACCTCTCCCCCTCCCAGTCTGCCTTTCACCTTCTCCACCTTCACTCCAGGTGCTGGCTCCACGCTGACCCCATGCTCTCTGGCTTGGGTTGGCTCTGGCCCGAGACATTCTCACAGCACGAGGGAGGGAGATTGGGACATTTAGTGCCCTAGTTCCTTCCCTGAGAGGTCACCTCTAGCTGGTGAGCCACGGCCGCCCCCGCCCCCGCCCCGTCACGTCACGACTCCCGTCCCCGCCCCCGCCCCCGCCGCGTCACGACTCCCGTCCCGCCCTTCCCTGGCCCCTCCCCACGCTCTGTCCTCCCCCTTTCCCTCCTCCTCCTCAGACCGAGCGGTGACTTAAGCAACGGAGCGCGGTGAAGCCCATTTTTCTCTTTCCTCGCAGCCGCGCCGGGGAGCTCGCGGCGCGCGCCCCCTCTACTCCGGCCCGAGATGAATGCTGCGGCAGAAGCCGAGTTCAACATCCTCCTGGCCACCGACTCCTACAAGGTACAGTTCGGGTCGGGGGCAGGGGAGGACTGGGGGCGCGTCAGGGACGAGCGCGAGACTGCGGCGGCCGGGTCTGGGGGCACAGCGCGAGGCGGCTCCGCGGGAAGGCGCGGCGGCGGCCGCGGGATGGGGCAGGTGGAGCTGGCGCCGCAGTGGAGTGGAGGTGGGTCGAGGAGGGATGGAGGGATGGACGGCAGGAGGCGGCGCCTGGGGCTGTGCGGTGGGGGGGCGCGGCCGGGGTCGGGGCGCCGGTCTTGGGGCTCCCGCGGAGCCCGCGTGCCGGCGCCCACAATCTCTTCTGGAGCGGGCCTCTTGGCCCCGGGCTGGGTTGGCCTGGACGAGGGTCGCCCGAGGACCGGACCAGTTGGGTAACGGCCTCTGGAGCACAGCGGTGGAGGGAGGAGAGGGCTTTTCCCTGCCGAGCCGATCCCTCGCGCTCGCCCCTTGCTGGGCAGGTATGTCCTTTTCCTGAATAAGAGGTGGGAGAGGTCCTGCTAGGGTCGCTGGAGCAGCCACGTTCCTGACCCTTTGGCTCTGGTGCGGAGGACACATGTTGTGCCCGGTAGCCTTGCTGGATTCTCCCCCATCCTAAAGTGGAAATCTACACTATTGCATGACCATTATAATATCAAGTATGGTCCTTCACTTGACCCTAAAACCTGCTTCTGTTCTCTCAGTTCAAATGTAATGTTTATGGTATCCTGAGTAGTGACTTTAGAAATGTCTCATTAATGGTTTTGTAGAATATTGCCTTAACTAAATCGTTAAAATAATTTTCAGATTTTTTGTTGTGTTTGGGCTTATGCAGTGATTGAATTGTAAATGAGAAATGTTCATGGAAGTTAAGTCTAGCCTAAAAACAAAAGGGAGTGCTGTTCTTCTAGGCATTATATATAAAGAATGTAAAACTGGTTTAACATCAATTTTCTGGAATACGTTTAATTAGAATAGTGAATTACCTTGAAGCTTTCTAATCTCCTGCCAAGTCATACTTATCTACACTATTAAAATTTGCACTCATTTAATAAATTTCATTCCTGTCCATTTTCAAGTCAAGCTGGTATATCTTATTCCCTGTCTTATATGAAGTCTTTCCAGAAGATTTTCACCGTAGTACTAGCTTTCACTTTTTTCCCCCCAAGAAATCCCTCAAGAGGATCCAGATTGATTTGTTTTATACCAAGGGGTTACAGCAGTATACTAAAACAGATTGTGTGTTCCACAGTAACAATTAGTCTGTAAGTTTCATTTTCCTTAAAATTAGGTTTTTAGTGGTCCCTGTAGCCTGTTTTCTGTTTTATTTAACCTTTTTACCTTAGGTAAAGAAGAGAGAGAAATAATAATAATGAAGTTAAAAGTAATAAAACTTTTATTTGGAAATCGTATAAGAATGTTATGTGTCCATATCAGTTTCTTAAAAACTTTTGGGCAATTAAAGTAGGGAACTAAGTAGCTAGAAGTGTTGATGAGGACAGGGAAATATGTTGATTTTTTTTTTTTTTTTCTAGTTGCTTTTCTGGTTTAATCCCACTCCCCCATTATGGATCAGCATTCACCTAGAGAGAAAACATTTGGCCTTTGGTTTTTGGTGCCTTGCTTTATTTAGCTTGATATCTCCAGCTCCATCTAATTGCCTGCAAATGCCATGATTTTATTTTCTTTTAATGCTGAGTAATATTCCATTGCATATATATATATATATACCTCAGTTTCTTTATCCATTTATCTATTGAAGGGCATCTAGGTTGGTTTCACAATTTAGCTATTGTGAATTGTGTGTGTGTGTGAATATTATAAACATTGATATGACTGTGTCACTGTAGTATGCTGTTTTTAAGTCCTTTGAGTATAAACCGAGGAGTGGGACAGCTGGGTCAAATGATGGTTCCATTCCAAATTTTCCAAGGAATCTCCATACTGCTTTCCAGATTAGTTGCACCAATTTGCAGTCCCACCAGCAATATATGAGTGTGCCTTTTTCCTCATATCCTTGCCAACATTTATTGTTGTTTGTATTCTTAATAGCTGCAAAATCCAAAACTTTTAAGCACAAAAATGATATCACAAAGATAAAAGGCCACACCTGACCTCATGTGACAGGTTGCACTCAAAACATGGGTGCACTATATGAGATATATATAAAATCCAAATGAATTTTATGTTAAGACTTTGTTTCTGTCTAAAAGATTTCATAATTATATATAAATATTTGAGAAGTAGCTCTGGTCCCAAGTGCTTCAGATAAGGAATACAAATACATTATGTGTCCAATTGCTAAGTTTCAGTTCATTATTTTGTATGATTGCTCCCCAGGAAGCTGCTTCTGTTTTCTGAATGAATGATTGGCTGTTCCTCAAGACCAGTTGAAATTCTTTTCCAATTTAGAATCCTTCTACCTACTTGAGTTCAGCCTTGTTGTTTATAAAATTTGATAGTCTCTTTTGGTTTTGATTTTAAGATACTGAGCTATTAAAATATTTATTTTTAATTCCATATGGCCAGGAAAAGAAGCTGATCAATAACAAATAGTTTCTCAGGTTTTGAAATAACCTCAAGCCTTTTCTGTTATGACTTATGTTCTATTCTTCTAATGGTTTCATCTTGTTTTGGTGGAGCTGGGAATTGAACCCAAGGCCTCACATATGCTAGGCCAACATTTACATTGCAGCCTACATGCCCAGCCCTTTTCTGGTGTTTTCTAACTAAAGTGTTTTTCTTTATATAGGTTACTCACTATAAACAGTACCCACCCAATACAAGTAAAGTTTATTCCTACTTTGAATGCCGTGAAAAGAAGACTGAAAACTCCAAAGTAAGGAAGGTGAAATACGAGGAAACAGTATTTTATGGGTTGCAGTACATTCTTAATAAGTACTTAAAAGGTACTACTTTTCCTAGTACATTTAAAATACTGCTTTTATGTAACTTCATGTTTTTTCTATAGTTATAATATTTGAAGTAATTTTTAATAGTCTAATTTTGATATTTAATTATTTTTGTTTTGTGGTGCTGGGGATTGAACCCAGGGCATGCACATGCTAGGCAAGTGCTTTACTTCTGAGCTATATCCCCAATCCTTAATTACTTTTAAGTATTTAGGGTTTGTTTAGAATCTTTTTTTTTTTAATCTGTTAATTTGAATGCATTATATCTTAGAATTTGGCGTTTATGCTTGGTATCCTCAGTATGAGAAAGGTTTTCCGTATGGTGTCCTCAGTATGAGAAAGGTTTTCTGAAACTAATAAGTTTTGGAATAAAATTTGAAAAGTAATGTTGAAAAGCTAATCTGGTCTGCTAATAGTCTTTAGTCATTAATTCAAAGTATAGAATTTATTGACTTAGAAACTCATTTTGAATTATGATAGCAATTATAACTAGAATTATACTACTCAGTTTTACCTTCAAGACTTATTTCCTATGATTGTGGACTTATTTTCAAATGCATTTTAAAACCAGGAAATCCCCCAAGAATTTCTGTGCTTTATTATTTGAAAAGTTATTTCTAATCTATTTTATAATCATATTTCTAGGGAGAAAACAATTCCCAAAGACATTATTCATCTTGCAAATTTTATAATAAAAATAATTTTAAAATTGAATATAGGTTAAGTTTAGTTTTATACAAATGATAAGTCTTTTCCATTTTCTTGGTTATTTTAAGATCAGACAGTTCAGATGTGCTATGCTATTGAAAATCTAGCTAGATATCAGAGGTACTTGTTTGTGGCAAGGTTGCCCAAGGTATATTAAATGAGTTTACTAGTTAAATTTATAGCTTCCAAAGATCAATGATATACTCAATTGAGCTCTATAGCTTTAAAACTTTTTTAAGATATTATATATGGTTAAGAAAAATGAATTGATTGCATGCTCTAGACCAGCATTATTGTAAATTGTTCTATGTCTTTTTTAGCTCACAATCATCCTCTAAGTAGGTACTCTACTATTATTAGCCTTTTATTATAGCCAAAAGAATAAATGTATACAGGGGTGGGCAAAAATTACTAGGTTACTGGTCCTGAAGATATCACATTCTTTATGAATAAAGTGAGAATGTTCTGCTGGAAAACATAAAAAATGTTTGAATCATCTCAAAGAGTATCTAAAATAATAGTTAACTTATTGTGATTTTTTAAAAAATAGTATAAGTAATATTTTTTTCTATTGTGCATCTGCTTTTAAAATAAATTAACCTTTATGCTTAGAGTGAGTGATTAGAAGTACAAGTTTCTTTTCTGATTGCTGTTGACTCTACATGAGTCATTTAACCTGTTGCTATTTGTTTTAACCCATGGAATGGGTGAAATAACTGAAGACATTAATGCTATGACAATTCAGCAACTCACAGAATGTGTTTAGAAATATAAATAGAACATGTGTATCCTTTTAGGTAAAGTAGTGACCAAAGAGAAAATCCAGGAAGCCAAAGAGGTGTACAAAGAACATTTCCAAGATGATGTCTTTAATGAAAAGGGTTGGAACTACATTCTTGAGGTAAAAAAGTGGTTTTGTGTTTTGATCTGTTTTTGTTTTGTATTTAGTTCAAAATTTCTTGTGAAGGAATTTGAATAGAAGGTTATAGTTCTTTTCCGCTTGCAATCTGAATATGATTGCTGTATTGGACATTCTTGTTAAAATGTACTCCTCTAACATTTTGATTTTTCTACCTCCATGTAAATCATTAGCACATGATCTATAGTAGGTCTAGGTAATTTATTATATAAATGAATTATAATTTAAATAACTTTTTTTGGAAAGGTACTTTGATCCATTCTTGAAAATATATCTAAGAACATGTAATTATTTGTGAAAATAAATTAATAATTAAGAAAATACATGGCTATTTGGGAATTTTAAAATTTCATTCTGTTTTTTGACTGAAAATAGATGCCCTAAGTCTATCACTACATAATAATTCTGGGACGTTTCCCTCACTGAAGTTAAAATGTTTTAGTATAGATCCACTAAGTTAGTTTTTATTCTTTATTGTACTTTAAATAATGTCTAGTGTGTTTAAATTTATTGCTTAAACTTCTGAAATGCCAAGAAATGGGAATTGAATCATAAGAGCTGAATGCCTTCTGATGGTTTCTGTATTATACAGATAGTCTGGGAATAGAATCTGTTAGCATCTCACAATGTTGTGTTAATTTACGTCTCAAAAATTAAAGTTTTCTTACATTATATAGACTGTCAAACACAATAATCACTTTAACTTTCATGCCTATATTAAAATACTGAGTTTTACTCTTAGGTAATTATGTACCTATGAAAAAGTTAGGGAAGCACACTGTGCTGCATATCTTAAATAAGGTCAATAAAGTCTTTGGGCTGCACTTGCCTCAGTTCTCTTTGTAAGATATGTTGTGAGAATAAAACACAGCAATCAATTAGTCCTGTGCTTATTATTGTAACTTCCAGAGTGGTGCATCATTGCTGTGTTATGTGTTCAGGAAATCTTAGAGAATCATAGATTCTCTAGAAAGTATCTTGTCTAGCCCCATTTTACAGAGTCTAAGACTTAGAGCTGTTGAGTGACTTGCCCTAGGTCTTCCATTTGCTTTTGAATCCAAGGCAGGATTTGTAAGGGAGAGTACTTTCATGCTGCATCATGCAGAATATTCTCGTTACGAATATTCTCTCACACACATATTCAATTACCTTGTTCCAAATCACATAAATTATTAGGCTTTTTGAAATAACATGACTTCCTAGCCAAAAGTTAACCACAGCCTTGAGCATAAAGCTGGGGAGGTGTACATTTAAATACCTAGTAACATATTATATAGCGGACTAACTCTCAGCCTAATTTGAAGGGAATTATTATAGTAGTAAGAAGTTCCTTAAGTCACATGTGGATATTGATCACCAAGTGCTGAGATTGGCTATCTCATGATTTCAGGTCTACTATCAGAATAAAGAATTTATTTAAGGTTCTTTTGTAGGAATCTGCCTCCTTCCTTTCTCTCTCATCCTCTCTACTCCTTTCTTCTCTCCAGTTTCTTTTATCCTTCATAGCAATCCTTTATTTTATTTTTGTCTTTAGCCTTTATATTATGGAAATGACCTGTACAGAATAAAATTAGTGTTCTTAGAATTTCTATTTTTCAAATGTTAGAAAAATTAACTCATTCTTTTTGTTTGTTTGTTTTCTGAACAAGTAGGGGGAAAACTGGTTTTGATTAGTTTGGAATTATCTACCTCTTTTAGTGGTAGGTGTAACAATATAACAGCATCTGTGATTGCTGTTTCCATGACAATGAATTTAGCTTCTGTAAAATGTAAAGAACATTAATAAAATGGGCAGTTGAGCATCGTCTGTTGAATGAATGAATGCATTGTTGTTTCCTACCAGAAGTACGATGGGCATCTTCCAATAGAAGTAAAGGCTGTTCCTGAAGGGTCTGTCATTCCCAGAGGAAACGTTCTTTTCACAGTAGAAAACACTGATCCAGAGTGCTACTGGCTTACAAATTGGATTGAGGTGAATTGTTTTTGTTTTTTAAAAATTCTTATTTAATAATAATTGAAGGTTACTATTATTGAACTGATTCTAGTTGAGAATTTGCTACTAATAAAGTTATATAATTTTCTACAATTCAGTAACTCTTCCAGGCCTCAGTTTCCTCATCTATAA
Source organism: Callospermophilus lateralis (assembly GCF_048772815.1). Taxonomy (NCBI): domain Eukaryota; kingdom Metazoa; phylum Chordata; class Mammalia; order Rodentia; family Sciuridae; genus Callospermophilus; species Callospermophilus lateralis. Next base: position 69,385,438 of record NC_135311.1, on the reverse strand, counting down.
AATGACGGTTGGGTTAAATGCTCTCTAAGGTTCTTTCCATTGAATTCTAATGTTCTAAGATTTTATGTAAATAAAATGGGAGAATTATTATTTTTAAAGTTCAATTAGCTTCCATTTTTTTAGTTGTAATTATAAACGTATAGTAGAGCAAAGTTAGAAAATTAGCAAAGGTACATAATACATTTTATGGATATTCTGTTCCACTCAGACTAGTGGAATTTTATTTTAGCTTTTAATAATTATTTTATATTCTCTGATGTTTAGATACTAGAGTCTACTATTTGATATTTCTCAGCTTCTCATTTAATAACACAAGCAAGATTCACTATTCATATGGTTTAATTTCCAAAACTAAGAGACAGGCACATTATGGGATATTAGTCTACATTATAAAGCTTTTTTGTTTTCTTTGCATATATACCCAAGTAGTCATATGTTTTCACAGTCACAGTTATGATAATGGTAATCTATTTAGTTTCATAATATTTTAATACGAATTTTATCTATAAGAGGAAATACTGTAGCAAGTAAATACAGAAATACCACCTTACTGAAAGATGTTTACTTCATTGTTAAAACTAACTCTAATAATTTTATTGATTAAAATAATTGGTTATGATGTAAAATAATATATTTGAAGTTCACTTTTAAAGACTGAAAAAACTTTGGAAAAGCAAGAAATCTAAGAATATGTTTGAAATGTTTTGAAATAACATTTTTGACCAAGTTAAAACACTGTTAGAATCTTGACAGACCATAAACTCATTACAGGTCAATAATAGTAAAATGTACAATTAATTCAATAAAGGTTTTAATAGGTTGTATGTTAAAACTTAGAGTTAACTGTGAAAAGAGAGTGTATCTTACTAGTTTTATACTGGCAAATTTTGATTTTGAAGGAATAGTATTATTAGTAGAACAGGGTTTTTTGATGAGTTTTTGTTGTTGTTGGGGATTCATTCATTCATTCATTCATTCATTTTTGTGGAGGTAGGACTGGGGATCAAACCCAGGGCCTTTCTCACGCACATCATGCCACTGAACTGTCAGAGTAGAAGAGTTCTGAAATATATCATCTAGACTAGCATTCTGCTTTAAAAGCCCAAGGATCCCAGGCAGGAAGAAAATTCATCATCTGTGTGTAAACATTTTCTTTTCTTTTTAGTTTTTCTGACTGAGGATTTCATACTGTTCCTATGTCTAGTTGAATTTCCCTAAGCAAGTACTTATGAAAGTAATGACTTAGTTACCATTCTACCATTCTTCATGTACAGTTTCCTTTATCCTCTTCTGGAAGTGAAAAATACGTTAAAAAGAAATGTTTAATAACTATTATTATTTTGGGTACTTTTGTTAGAAAACCATAAAGTAAGAAGGTTTATATCAGTCATATTAGAGTGATAGTTTGTTAACAAATACATATATCATTTTAATAAAATAAATTGTTAAACATAAGTCCAACATAGGACTTTTAAATTTTGGCCAAGAAGTATATGTAGACCATAGCTTTTAGTTGCTTATAATCTGAAACAATTTTTATTGAGTTTACCTTTAATGTATGTTATTTTAAATCATTTGAGTCCTAGGCAGATATGTTTATCTAAGGCACAAGAATTATGGTCTAATTTTATTCCTTGTAGTTTCTGATAGCACCCCCCTTTTTTTTAAGTTTACTCTGAATGTTCTATCTCCAGAACAGACTTCTTCATAGTCAGTTTACATCCTTTGTGAGGTGTTTTGTTTTGTGTGAGGATAGAGGAAATTCATCCTATTCTTATCAATCTCTAACTCCCTTTTACCATTTGGTATTTGAAATCTGTTACTGGTCCCAACAAACTTGATGTCCCAGGTTTAAAACATTTTGAACAATATTACCAAGTAGTCTTTCTTTTCCCTTTCCTGATGCATGTTCTAGGTTATTAATAACTATTCATTGATTGTTATTCGCCTGATAATACTATACTGAATTTAAAAATACACTAAAATTGCTGAATTGCTTGATTAGTTTCAGTATTGGTGCTGAATCCTCTCATCTGATTTCAAAATAAACTTAAGCATACCTAGGAGTTCTGCAAAGTGTCTCAGGCATATAAGGGGCTGAGGGGCAAGCACATTGGGCTAAATTTACTCCTCTCGCCTACCAAAAAACAAAACCATATCTTTCTGGTATTAAAAAAAAAGATTTTAAAATGATAAGCAGTGATGAAATGTCATCATTTTATAGCAGGGAAAATGGCCTGAGAGGTGGGCAGACAACTGAACAGTGAAGGTGCCGCCTTTGTTCTGTACCACACCATTTTTTACTCTGCAAAGTTCTTATCCTGCACAATGACATTACAGTGAACACTCTGAAAGGAAATTTATAGGTTCATTTACCTTAATCTTCATTTTCAGCTAAAAATTTTATCTTGATTTGTGGGCACATTGCTAAGTTCCAACAAGGCCTACTTCATTAGACCTCGGATTAACCCAAACTAACTTGCCTTTTTTTCCCTTGTTTACACCTACAGTGATCTTTTTAAAAGGGGAGTGATTTTATTAAGAGTATAATTTAAGCTGATTTTGTTGGACTATGGAAAGGAAATGGTGATGTGAAGGATCACTGTGTCTGATAGTTATTTCTCTCCTTCCCTGGCATTTTTCGAAGGGTAAGGTCAATCTTCTACCTTTATAACTCAACTAGAGTTTTTTTCACATTGTGTTTTATATTTTTCTCATACTCCTAGATAATATTGTGATATCTGAGTTGAATAAAAATGAGAGTTGACTGAATTAAATTCAACAAATGAATATCAATTAAGTACCAGCTATGTACCAAAAAAAAAAAAAAAAAATTGCTGGACCCAAATTAGAGTAAGATATGTCTTATTAATGGCATTTTTAGGTAATTCATTCTTAACTAACCACTAATATGAAGAAGTAATGCTGAGGTAGTACCAGAAAAATTGGTAATTTTGCTAAGGAATCATGAAATGTGTGTGTGTGGGGGGTACCTTTAAAAGCTTATTAAATAAGTGTGAAGAAGAGTTGAGGGCATGGACCAATGTTTTTAGAACACACAGTCCATTGAGGGCTGCATTGTAAAGGTAAAAAGTATACTAGAAGGTAAACTTTTAGATGGTAAACAATGCAAGATAATAGAAAACATTAATTCTATAGAATTGGCTTTTCTTCCCTACAGGAAGTAGAATGCCATTAAAGTTTTTTTTTTTTTTTTAAAGAATGAGTCAACATAAATAAATCTTGCTTTAGAATGATAGATAACCAGAGGCAATATGAAGAATAAATCACAGAGACCAAAGTTTAGAGGTAGAAGAATTGCAGGCACTGGCAGTGGAATCAAAAAAGGAATTTCAAGAACAGAATGGTCAGAGATTAGAGGTGATTGATCTAAGTTAGGAGTTGCATCAGCTTTCTGTTGTGATACAAACTACCCCAGAACACACTGGCATAATAAAATACTGTTTGCAGTGATTCTGTGGTTCACTGGATGGTCCTCTGGTAGTCTTGCTTAGACTTACGTACCTGCATTAGCTAGGCATTCTAAATTGCCTCACTCCCATGTGTGGGGCCTTAGCACAGAACGCTGAACATTACTAGGCCTCCATAACCTAGGCTGCTTCACAGCAGGATAGTTCAAAGTGCAAGAGTAGAAATTTCAAAACTTCCTAACAGGTTCTTGGAAGTCACACAACATGACTTTTACTACATTCTTTTGGTCAAAGGCATATTGATTGAATCTAGGGACGATGAAATAGACTATTTCTTTAGGAGAAGAGCTGCAAGTGCTGTATTTAACCAAGCCTGATGCTATATTTTACTTGTTAATGACTAAATTGACAGGTCTAAGATGAAATCTTGTTGTTTTTACTTATTTATGGATCACCTAGCTGGTATTTAAAAGTTTATTTTGTAAAATTTTATGAAATTAAGTATTTTTTTGGTTCAGCTTAGGCATTGTCATTTTAGCAGCTCTTTCTAAAATATTTTCTTCAACATGCTATCAGGTTTATATGATAAAAATAGAAATTATCCTAGTATGGGAAAGAAGTAATTCCCTACCCAAAGTAATTAATGTTATTGCTATGATTAAGCATCAGACTTTGTTTGGTGTTTCTTGACAGCTAAGAAACAAGAAGAAGAAACCGAGGAACAGTTCTTACCAAAGAGTAGGAACCTAGCAATTCTTCTACTTCCTAATTTGAGAACCTATAGTCACTATATTACAAAATAAGTCAGCGACCTTGCAGTTGTATAGCATATGCAGAAATGTTTTATGTAGCTTCTTATAATAAATTTTAACAAAAGCTTAAGAATATATAAAAAACACAACATAGTAAATAGAATTTTCTAGTGCTAAACTCAGTGTCTCATGTACATGAACTACCAGAAGTTATGTTACATCCAGAGAAACTTAAATACTGTACCACCTAGAGGAATAAATGAGTAACTTCTTTAAACTGATACTATTCAAGTTATAGTCTGTAAACCAGTACTAGTTCATGACCTGTTTGTTGCAGGCCTACATTAAATGCAGAAATAAAGAATAAGCATGTATAGAAACTTTACAATAATTTGACATTGCTTGACATCTGGGTATGAGTGTACTTTATAAAACTATCAGTCCATAACAGATTGAAAATTGGTCCTTCACCATGGTCTTTCAAAATATTTGCTTCTTTGGAGTTCTGGATACAAAAACTTGGTAACTTGAAGTTCTCTACTATTAAGGGCTTGGTGCATTTATCTTCTTTGCTGCTGATTTGAGAGCTGAGCTTTGTATTATATCTGAAATGCTCATGGTAGGCATCCTACTGTTTAATTGAGATGTTTAATTGATATTCCTGATAGTGTGGAAGTCCAGAACATTCCTCCAGAGAAAGCTAGGATTTTCCTCAGGAAGAACCCTGTATTTTTTATGTCTAAATATTTATGGTTAATTTTTGTTCCAACAGACTATTCTTGTGCAGTCCTGGTATCCAATCACAGTGGCCACAAATTCTAGAGAGCAAAAGAAAATATTGGCCAAATATTTGTTAGAAACTTCTGGTAACTTAGATGGTCTGGAATACAAGTTACATGATTTTGGCTACAGAGGAGTCTCTTTTAAAAAGAGGTAAGAAACTGAAATAAATCTTATTTAATAAAATGTAAATTGTCTGGTAGAGTACCACCATAAACTTTTCTGGATGTTAGTAGGATTAGTATAGACCACCTTTTAAAATTCCAAAGATTCAGTCAACACAACATGTGCTATTTTGTCTTCTAACAAGTGTCCTAGTCTTTGATCCATTTGATGGAAGGATGGATGGACATACAGATATAATAAATACATCACATGTCAAATAATGCTATAGAGAAGCACAAGACAGGATAGAGGAATGAAGAATGATGGGAAGTGAAGGTGGGGCACTAATAAATAGGTCTTTTTGAGAAGGTAAAAGTTGAATCCTTAAATGTTTAGGAAAAACAGAATCTTTGTATTATCTGTTTAAAATAGCTAAAGACAGTAATTCCCTTAGGAGCTATGCTAAACATGGGCTATGTTAAATATGGGTTTTCTTTTTGAATTTTTGGTTTATCATTGATTTTCCAGACTGCTGGCATAGGAGCTTCTGCTCACTTGGTTAACTTCAAAGGAACAGATACAGTAGCAGGAATTGCACTAATTAAAAAATATTATGGAACAAAAGATCCTGTCCCAGGCTATTCTGTTCTAGCTGCAGAACACAGGTAAAATTTTGTTTTCATCCTACCATTTAACTCTTGTTTTCTAAAACTAATTTTTTTTTAGTTTGGTGTTTGTAACTCAATGATATTCTGCTTAATTAAAGAATATGGCATTATAGTAAACCTTCATGAATATAAGCAATAATAATTCAGTGTTTATACTTTCTATAAAGATTAGTATCAGGGAGATTCAGAACTTTTAACCACCCTAGTAAAACAATTTAAGATCTTTTTTCCAATATTTATATTGCCACGTAGGTTTTATGTAAGGGATATTTTTCATTTGCTATATTTCCATATACAGATTTTCTTCACTAAATGAAGTCAAGAATTGTAAATTTCTGATCACTCTTTTTTACCTTATCTTTGCCCTTGCAATTGCCATACGGATTCAGTAACTTCAACTGTAGATGAGCAAGGAAGCCCTTTTGATGAAAGGAAGAATATTCACATTCTTTTTACGCTTTTTTGCTCTCAAACCATCTCTAGTGAAACCAGGAAGAAATTATAATCTGGGTTACTGCTGCTCTAATCATAGAATTAACTTTATTAAAAATAAATGGAGATCTTAAAATGTATTTCAGGGATATTTATAACAATTATTTAATAATTTGGAAATGTTTATTAAGTTCTACTAGTACTTGAAAATTACAGGGTGCTAAAACTAGCAGTAAGTTTAGAATGAGCTTTATTTTATTTTTTTAGTAGTTATTTATTATCTAATGCATAACTGGTCAACTTTCATGTGCAGAGCAGTCTGCTGAGTGCTACGACAGAAAGAAAAAAAAATCCGACCGTATCCTTAGGATAAATAGAGTACACTAGTAAAAGTCTGCTGTGTTGGTTAAATAGCTCTACTAAAGAGGTACAGTTAAGGTGCTATTGCAGTGCAAGGCAAAGAGAGGTAGGATCACTGGTAGGATCAAGATGGCTTTTAAAAAGAGGTGAGATCTTGATTCTTGAAGGAGTTATAAAATTTGAGGGAGACATTGTTTACTATGTGTCAAACCTAGTCATTTGAGAGGAGAGCATAGATGTGTTCAGGAAGTAAAGGCTGAAACAGATTTTTCAGAGAACATAGAGTAGGTTGAAAATAGATTAAAGTTCATAAGAGCCTTCAAATTCATTTTGACATTGAATGTTAACTGTGTGCACATCATACTAGTTTATCCTTAATTAGGCCTTTTTGCAATTAATTTATTTATTTTAATTAAGTATGTATGACAGCAAAATGCATTTTGATTTATTGTATACAGTAGCAGCACAACTTTCCATTTAAGTGGTTGTACACGACGTAACATCACACCATACATGCAGTGATGTACCTAGGGTAATGATGTCCATCAACTTCTACCATCTTTCCTGCCTCCATGCACCCTCTCCACCCTCTCCCCTTTGCCCAAACACAGTTCCCCATTTTTCCCATGCCTCCCCCTTCCCCATTATGGATCAGCATCCACTTATTAGAGAGAATATTTGGCTTTTTTTAGCGGGGAGAGAATTGGCTTACTTCACTAGCATGATATTCTCCAGCTTCATCCATTTACCTGCAAATGCCATGATTTTATTCTTTTTTATTGTTGAGTATTATTCCATTGTGTGTATATACCACAGTTTCTTTATCCATTCATCTATTGAGGGGTATCTAGATTGTTTCCACAGTTTAGCTATTATGAATTGTGCTGCTATGAACATTGATGTGGCTGCGTTACTATAGTATGATTTTAAGTCCTTTGGATATAGACCGAGGAGTAAGGTAGCTGGGTCAAATGGTGGTCCCATTCCAAGTGTTCTAAGGAAGCTCCATACTGCTTGCCAGATTGGTTGCACCAATTTTCTGTCCTACCAGCAATGTATGAGTGTGCCTTTTCCCCCACATTTCTCGCCAACATTTATTGTTGTCTGTATTCTTGATAACTGCCATTCTGACTGGCATGAGATGAAATCTTAAAAGTAATTTTGATGTATTTTTCTAATTACTAGAGATGTTGAACATTTTTTCATATATTTATTGATCTAATGTATATCTTCTTTTGAGAAATGTCTATTTAGCTCCTTAGCCCATTTATTGATTGGGGTTTTTTTTTGTTTGTTTTTGGGTTTTTTTTTTTTGGTGTTAAGTTTTTTGAGTTCTTTATATATCCTGGAGATTAATGCTCTGACTTATGTGTAACAAAAATTTGCTCCCAAAATGTAGGCTCTCTCTTCACTTCATTGATTGTTTCTTTTGTTAAGAAGAAGCTTTTTAGTTTGAGTCCCTCCCATTTATTAATTAAATCCCAACATCATTCCTTATAGAAATGGAAAAAGCAATCATGAAATTCATTTGGAAAAATAAGAGACCCAGAATAGTCAAAGCAATCCTTAGCAAGAAGAGTGAAGCCAGAGACATCACAATACCAGATCTTAAACTATACTACAAAGCTATAGTAACAAAAAAGGCATGGTATTGGCACCAAAATAGACATGTAGAGCAATGGTACAGAATAGAAGATACAGAGACAAACACACATTTACATTTATCTTATATTAGACAAAAGTGCCAAAAACATACATTGGAGAACAGATAGGCTCTTCAACAAATGGTGCTGGGAGAACTGGAAATCCATATACAACAAAATGAAAATAAACCCCTGTCTCTCACCATGCACAAAACTCAACTCAAAATGGATCAAGGACCTAGGAATTAGTCCAGAAAGCCTGCGCCTAATAGAGCAAAAAGTAGGCCCAAATCTATATCACATCAGATTACGCCCCTACTTCCTTAACAAGATTCCTAAAACACAAGAAATAAAATCAAGAATTAATAAATGGGATGGTATCAAATTAAAAAGCTTCTTCTCAGCAAAAGAAAGAAACAATGAGATGAAAAGAGAATCTATATTTTGGGAGCAAATTTTTGCCACACACACGTCAGATAGAGCATTAATCTCTAGGATACATAAAGAACTCAAAAACTTAATGCCAAAAAACACAAACAACCCAATCAATAAATGGGCTAAGGAGCTAAATAGGCCTTTTTTTTAAATGAGAATAGTCCCTGAAGTTTTTGAGCAAAGAAACAATGTTATAAGAGACATACTTTAGGAAATTATTTTGAAAGCAGGATTTCCTATATACTTGAAAAACCAGAAGCTAGGCTTTATAGGAAACAGTCTTGAGGAGATGAGATCCAGAACCAGGTGGCTAAATGACTGAAAAGAAGTAGGTAAACATAAGCAGTGCTCAAGAGATAAAATTGCTAAAACTTGGTGATATGAGTTGAAGTTTAGTAGAGAGTTGATTCAGCCAACATTTTTGAAAATTGCTATATTAGTAGAAGCTTGTTGAAAACTTTCATATATGTTTCAAGAGACTAATAAATTGGAAATTAAGGATGTTGATAATAGATAGTTTTAGGTTTAAAGAGTATTGGTAGGGGGCGGTACCAGGGATTGAACTCAGGGGAACAAACCACTGAGCCACATCCCCAGCCCTATTTTGTATTTTATTTAGAGACCAGGTCTCACTGAGTTGCTTAGTGCCTCACTGTTGCTGAGGCTGGCTTTGAACTCTCGAACCTCCTGCCTCAGCCTTCAGAGCTGCTGGGATTACAGGCATATGCCACCACACGCAGTGGGTTAGAATATTTTTATTTGAACTTACATGTGCATATGCATACATCTTTTAAAATTTTAATGTAGTAATCATATAGTAGACTCTTCGCTGGTGATTTTGTTTTCATAGGAATAACATCATAAATATACCATAGATCTGAAAATAAATATAATATCTACTTTAAGGCATTTGTGTTAAAGTGAAACGGACACTGTAACGAGCACAGAGTGAAAATCCAGTTCTATATTATGGTCATTATTAGTACAGAGGCACTACTAATAATGCTTACTGTATTTGACTTCTTGATATGTAGGAATAGTTCAGCTATTCTTAAATATTTTAAACAACATAGTACAGTGAAAAGAGCACTGGACTGAAAGTTGGTAAACCATGAGTGACCTTACAGCTGACAATGGGTGGCCTTGGGCAAGTCATTTATCTCTCTGTTCTTTGTTACCTTCATCCAACCAAACAAAAGGAGAAAATAAGATATTGTATCTCCAGCATCAGAAGTTCATCAAAAGTAAATACATCAAAATAACCTTAAGAGAACTCAGCATTACTATTATCATTATAATATATTTTCTTAGAGAGTATGAGAATCCAGACATAGAAATAATTCAGTCACATGACTTTTCCCTGTCAATTTTGGAAAAAGGGTTGATTTTAATTTGATGTATGAAATTTGGGGTAATAGGATGGGTAGAATTCATGAAACAAACAGCAAATATTTACAGTCTCCACAGAGAAGTACTGACTTTAGAAGAGGAGGTATAATGAAGGGTTTGTGCAGAGGGGGCCATTAGACACATCTGGGGTGAAGAGATGAAGATACTCAACCTCCTACCTAACAAAGTAGATCTGGAGCCAGGAGAAAAACATGGACTACTGTACAAGTTTTGGAAACCCTCAACACTAGGTTATTTTTTAACCCTTTGAGAGTTTGACACAGGGAGATATTGCAGAGGAACACAAATGCCTGAGTCAGAACCTTGGAAAGTACTAACTTTTGACAGGTCAAGTGGAAGGGGAACACAACATCTGGGAGAAATTAAAAAGGAATCATAGAAATGGGAAAAAATTAAATGTGAGAGATACCATTGAAGTCAGGGGAAAGAGTGCTTCTGGGATGTTCACGTACCATGGAGAAAGCAAGTAACATGAGGACTAAAAGTCAGTTGTTTGTTAGACATGGTACGCATCATTAGTAGCAGAGTTAGATGACTGTATTGATATAACTTTGGAGAACAGTATCTGAATAAGCAATGACCTCTAACTGTAGGTTTACACTTACATTGTAAAAATTCATTAGAGTTGGTGTTTATTGAGCTGAATTCTCTCAGAAAGAGGACAGTAGCATTCTGAATATCTTACTTTTCTCTTTAGCCTTCAGTTGCTTGCATGAAGTAGACAGCTAGCAACATAGCAACTGACAGCCTCTGTAGTTTCTGAGAGTGTTCACTATTAAATAATTTTTATATAAATGGGCCCTTAATTAACTTCAGACAAGGCTAGTCTCTGGGTAGCTAGGTCTTTATAGTCCTGACATGGGCCTGCACTCAGCTACTCCCAGCTTACTACTAACAGTATGTGAAAAAAATGCTAATTTCCAGTCCTTTAGAAAAGAATTATATAAAATGGCAATTGCAAATTTAAATTAGTATAGCTTTTTAAACAGTTTTATGGCAAATTTATACTTATACGGGCTGCATAATGAATAAGCTTTCACACTTTCTGTTATTTCACTGAAGAGAACAGATTTAAAAAAAAAAGAGAGAACAGGGAGAGTCACCAAGACTAGAAAATTAGAAAGGAAAAAAAAAATTGACTGACATAAGAAACTGGAAATAATATTTTCAAATTAATTACTAAATTCTGTTTAAGAATTCTTAAAATTATATATTAAGCATCAAATGTTTATAATTATATGTTATTAAATCTATTCAATAAAAATCATTACTGAGAAAATTACAAAAAAATCATGCTAATCATTCTTGCCCAATAGTATGAAACTCTCATTCTTTATTTACCATCTTAATTATGTTTTGCCCCAAATAAACATTAAAATTCTTATTCCTTGGGCATGTATTAATTAGTAATAGATAATCTGTAAGTGAAATAAATGACTGCCTGTTAACTGCCCATTTGAAGATACAACAGTTAGTTGACTGTATGTATGAAACTTACAGAATAAGTGCCTCTAAATATAAGATTTTGAAAGGTTAAAAAAAATGTTCCTACTATCATTGGTAGTTTCAAAACTTCATGGAAGAGGGCCAAGTGCTTGCATTGCCTAGCAAAATAATGGGAGTATGTATTCATTCTTTGTAATATCTTGGCATAAAGTATGGAGGACATTTAGCAAGGACTTTTTAACTTACTGATTTTAAAGAATAGATTGAGGAATACCAACAACCCCCCCAAAACAACAACAACAAAAAGTTTTTAATTTGGTTGAATATGACTTAAGAGCCAGTAACTTAATAACTACTAAAACCAAATAAGGTTACTTGAAATTGCTGAAAACAAATTGGCCAAGAGAAAATCTGTCCCAAATATTACATTTACCTTATGACATGCATTCATAAATTAAATCCCTCACCTTCTCTGTGGTGTTGTTGATGTAGATAGTAAACATAAGATATGGTTAATGGTGCTTCAGGAGTAGATAATGTGTTGCTAAGTAAATCTGTATTTTCATTTTGTTTTCTAGTACCATAACAGCTTGGGGGAAAGACCATGAAAAAGATGCTTTTGAACATATAGTAACACAGTTTTCATCAGTGCCTGTATCTGTGGTCAGCGATAGCTATGACATTTATAACGCGTGTGAAAAAATATGGGGTGAAGATCTAAGACATTTAATAGTATCAGAAGTACAGAGGCACCACTAATAATCAGACCTGATTCTGGAAATCCTCTTGACACTGTATTAAAGGTAAATTTTAATATGTAACTTGATCATTAAAATGCCTGTAGACCAACTGCATCTACACTACTTTTAATTTAATTTATACACACATCATTTCGGAGCTTTATGGATCAGTCTCCTTTTTTTTTTTTTTTTTAAGACTTACATCCCAGAGAGAGTAATAGATCTGCCCAAGGTCACACAATAATAACAGAGAAAGGATACCAAGAGTTATGGGTTACTTTTATACTATCAAGTAGTTACTACTGAATTGATCATTTTTTTCCTGTGTACCTTCAAATTCAGTTAATGGCATTACCATTGTAATCCTGTATTTTGGGCACCAAGTGTATGGTTTCTTTGTTTTATCTCAAATCATTGTTTTACCTTTGAAGTTGTTGTGAGAAATATGTGCAGAGTGATGTGGAATAAATATGATTTAAAATTACTTTTCCAGTAGTAATTCTTTTGCAATACTGCTGATAATACAGCGATATTGCTTTTTTTTCTTCCAGTGTTTAGGACTTGATTGCTTTCAAAAAGCACTAATAAGAACAGGATTAATAAATGCCTCCTACTAGAAAAATATTGTAGGAGATAGGTGCCTTACATTAAGATGTGTCATTTAATCTCATCAAAAGCCCTATAATAAACATTATTTTCTCTGTTGTACAAGAAGAAACAGAGGCTTAAAGTGACTTGCCCAAGGTCACACAACATGAAAAATAAGGAGCAAGGATCCACTATAGGTCTTTTGACTGCAGCTTTCCTACTTTCCCACTTTCTCAGCGAATGAACATATGATAAATTACCCCTTGTGAAGAGGGGACTTAGCTACAAGGAGGCCTTTTTCTATTAAATGATAAGCCACTCTGAAACTCTTGTCTTAGCCTGAAATATTTGGTTTTAGCAAACCAAATGGGGCTTGACCTTTTTATTACATAGTAAAAATGTACACAACTAGTTATAAGAACAGATTGAGCTGGGTGAGGTGATGTGTGCCTCTAATCTCAGCAGCTCAGGAGGCTGAGGCAGGAGGATCGCGAGTACAAATCCAGAAAGGAAGGCACTAAGCAACTCAGTGAGACCCTGTTTCTAAATAAAATATAAAATAGGGCTGGGGATGTGGTTCAGTGATCGTGTACTCCTGAGTTCGATCCCCGGTACACACACACACACGCACACACACACACACACACACACAAAGTTATCTATTTGGAATTTTCTTATTATCAGGATATTTAAATCAGTTCATTTAAGAAAAAGAAGGGATGGGAGGGGCTGCCTTGTATGTATTTTCTATCTCTGACCAAGTTTTCCAAGAAATTTGAATCTGTTTTTAAGTATTTCAACTGCTACAAAACTTTGAATCGTTAATGAATGAGTAGGATGGTTTGCCTATATTATGCGATTTGGCTTTAATAGAGGAAAGGAGAACCTGAGAGAAACTGTGCATTTATATGCTTCATTTCCAACTTTGTCTATCACAATTTCTTTGAACTTTGTAATTCAAATGGATTTGTATTTGAGTTACATCAAACAAAATTAAGCCAAACAAAACTTGGACACAAGTAGAATAAAATATATATATGTCTCTACTCTCATTGGTATATGATTTCAAAAATTCACAGAAAAGAGCCAAGTGCTTGCATTGCCTAGCCAAATAATGGGAGTATATATTCATTCTTTCTAACATCTTAGCATGGTATGGAGGACAAGGGCTGAATCAAATGTATAATCATGAGTTTGTTGAATCATGCTTTGCATATTTCTTTAAAATATTTGTTTTAATCTAATAATAAGGATTTTCTTCCTTGAATCTTTGTAATTTGAAAAGATATAAAGGAAGAAAACTGTTTTAAACACTTTATGATGGAAATAACATACCTCTTTCTAATGTGATTAAAAGAAATTGGGATCAAATTTTATAAATCTTTATAAACTTTTTAAGAAGTTGAATTAATTTTTATATTCTCAAGATTGTCTAACAAAGAAAATCATTTTAACTTTGAAAAGTTTTTATACTTTTTTTCAGTTTCAGTTATTTTTGTTGCATGTGTTTTTTCATACAGGTTTTGGATATTTTAGGTAAGAAGTTTCCTGTTACTGAGAACTCAAAGGGCTACAAGTTGCTGCCACCTTATCTTAGAGTTATCCAAGGGGATGGAGTAGATATTAACACCTTACAAGAGGTAGGTGTTCCAATAAGGAAATCCTTATAATTAAACTTTGTATTTGTTTGATAAACATGTTAATTTAAATATAATTATAAGTCTTATTTAAGTGTTTATGGTGGTATATGTCTTTTCTGTGCATTTCCTAAAGTTTAGGGGTAACAGTAGCTTAAAATATGGAAATACCAGTCAAAGTGTACGTACTCTTCTAGTCCTCGTTGGCCACCCTGGATAGTGATTCTAAAGACTTTATCACTGTCGGTCCAGGAATATTCCTTGTAGTATAAAACAAAAGTTTTTGATTGTTTTCATAAAGTCTGGTTTTAATAGAAGGGAGTTGCTCCTTCCTTAACAGTATAAAACTTAAATGATATTAATAGGTGCTTTTTTTTCAGAAATTATGAAATGATTTGTCATCTCTTCTAAATTAAGGATTGATTATCATCACTGTTATTATTAAATGCAGTCAACTATTGTGTTACTTAACTTTTGCCTCTTCGTTTCATTAAATAAGCTTAGAAGCTATAATTTAAACTAATACCCTAGTACTCCATAAAAATTAAGGCTCTCACTAAGAACATAATGTAGACTGTATACTACCATAAATCTGACATTTTGATATCTTCCAGTCTTGGGTGGTATATGATGTGTAGCATAAGTTATTGGAGAATTTTTCTGTTTTAAAGAGTTTGGTGTAGGTAGAATAGGGTCAGAATGTGAATTATAAAGTTTTCCAAAGATTAATTTGAAAAACGAGAGCTGTGATGTATAACAAACTGTATTTCTGTGGAGGTGTGTATTAAGAGTTCCAAAGTAAGGAGTCTAATTGATCTTCCTCACAATAACAGAAATGAAGTTTCTTCCACCACCTCTCCCAAAATTGCTCAAAAAAGGTGGGAACTTCCTCAGCTTTCCTAAGACATTGAGCATTAAGACATTAGAACTTTTTATGTGAAAAGATGGAGGGAGATGTGCAAGAAAGTCTGCAGTGGAAAACTTTGAATATAGAGATCCCCACCAGCACATTTAATTGCTGTTGTCCCTTTCCTTCATTTGAACTGACAGGTACTTGTCCCAGTGGTGGTTAAGTATTATTAATCATACCTGCCTTGGAGACACCCTAGCAAGTACCTTCACATATGCTTCTCCTCCTTCCAGTGAAGGAACATGGGTAATGTTCTGTAACTTATTTCAAAAATCTGTTAGCTAGGGACTCTTCCCATTGCCTACGCCTCCCCCTCATCCTTCTGATAGTCATCTGTGTAAGCTGGGTTTTGTAATCAGGATACCTTGAACTTCCCTCTAAAAATCAAAGCTTTTTGGCTTTCCCATTTCTTCTTCCCCCTTGTTTTTTAAACAAATTAGAGAATCAGCTTAAAAACTTTCTTTTTTTTTTTTTTTTTTAACTAGATGAACAAGAATACTGAGATACTCTGACATTGTTGAAACCTTAAACAGAACAGTTAGAATTGAGTAGATTTGTGTCAATACAAAAGTATTCATGGAATATAAGAAAAATAAAGAAACTTGGCTTGTGGCGTAACCTAAAAAATAATACTTGATTTCTTCATATTGGAGGTGTTTCCTGTTTTTAGAAGCAAGAATTCATCTAGCAGTTTTGCTTTGTACATATGCTGAATTAGATACCTGTATTTTGACAAATGAAAAATCTGCTTTATTTGAAACAACTCCTTTCTCTTCTTGACCATCTGCCTCACTCTGAGACTTTGCTATTTATTCTTGTGTCATCCAGCCCCCTGTGTTCCACTGTGTGCTGAAATGAATCTGCTTATTTAGGAAAAGAGGCAAAATCTCTTTTGTATTGGCCAGAATACTAAGTACTCATCTTCTCTGTTGGTTTCAGTTAGGGATTCATTCTCGACTTGGTGTCATTGAATCTCTCCATTGGAGTGGTTCACTAATGATATTAAAATAATATTGAATTCTGAGTTGCCAAGAGGAATATTTTTCTGAAGTTAACATATTTTAAACATTTTCCTTCCCAGGCTTATGATATCTTTTTATTTTATGCATAGGTCAACATTTTTTTCTTTGTTCCCCATTAGCTATCCTATTATTCTTCTTTTGGAACTCTTTTCTCTACATTCATTGTAATTTCCAAGCCTTGCAATTTTGGTTCAGAGGCTTAATAGAAAACATTGATTTTATGTAAACTTATGAACAGATTATTTTTTAATTATATAAAAATATATATATAATATATTTCAAACATATACACATAAAATATTGCAAAAGCACTTGCACATTGTAACACATGATTCAGCTGCATGGTCATGATGAGAAAAAAATAATTAAATCCTAATGGCATAATGACTTTAGTTAAGTTAGATACCTTGTATATGAAATAAGAAAATATATTCAACAAAAGATTAGTATCTTAAGAGTGGTATCTTGTCAATTCATTTCTAATCAGGTTTCCTGTTTGTGTAAATCTGTTCAAATAGTAATTTTTCCCCAGTTATAATTTCACATTAACAGAAAAATTAACTTTAGCACCAAATCATTTAATTTTTATAACTTTTGGTGAAGAAACTTGACCTGAAATATAGTGATATTAGATGATACTATTTTTTGTCATTTCCTCATCATTGTGCTTCTGGAACACAGTAAAATCAGGGGACAGATCTGAAACTATTTTTTCTCCATATTTTATTAAAATCATTTTACCCTTTATCTGCCTGTTTCCTTTTCTTTTCCTCCCTCTTTCTGCTCTACTCTTTGCATTTCTCCCATACTAAAATTCTCTTTGTTCATAGCCTTCTCAGTGAAAGATAAATATGAATTCAGGGGCTTAAGTACTTTTTTGGGTTTGTATACAATAATAAAGACAACGAGATTGGATTTGTGCACAGCCTAAAGAATCACTTTAAATTGTGTATATTTCCATCTTGATTCTTCTAATTGAAAACTATATTCTTCTAGTACATTAAAAAAGGAGAATTTAGATGGGTTGGAATTTTTAAATGAAGTTCATTTCTTAATGTGGGTTTGTTAAAGGTGTGCTTGGGTTATTTTTGGTCTTACTTTTGCAAAGTCAAAAACAAACAAAGTCAATTTCAGACTTGATAATTCAGGGGAATGTGGTAGATTTGTTTTAATAATCCACATAAAGCTATTAAACTTGCTAATAATAGTGTGGAGTCCTGAGATAGTGCAGAACATCATCTGGTGAAAGAAACGGGGGCACACAGGTACACCTGTCCATTCTGGTCCTTCTCCATCTTCTCCTGCTTCTTCTTTTTCAGATTGAACACAGGCCTGACACATTTTACATTCTTCTATTCAGCTATGTTACCAGTCTGCGCTCACTTTTTTTTTTTCTTGCTAAGTCACCCAAGCTGGCCTCGAACTCGCAATCCTCCAGCCTCAGTCTCCCGAGTACCTGGGATTACAGGTATGTGTCACCACCCTCAATTTCCTCTCTCCTTCTTCTAACAAAGCTGCCAATCTTCAGTCATGTTGTTCCTACTGATGACCTTGTCTAACCCTAACCCTCCCTGAACAAAAAAGGCTGGCCGTAGAGACAGGAGTAACTCCTTTTCTGGGTCATTCAGGCCACAGTCCAGATGGCTTTGATGATCAAGTGACAAAGGGAAACAAGAGTTGATGGAGGGCGACATTCTCCCTATTTCTGGGCCGAAGCCAGGGAAGCTGGCAGGCAGATCACTGCAGGGGAGGGAAGAGTGGCCACAGTGAGGCCTTATGGCCCCGGGAGCTTTGCATTTGAGAGACACCTGCAGAGCAGAGCAGCAGAGTTCCACAGGAACATGCGCAGCACTCTCAGCAGTGGTGGGGCAGGACTTCATGCAAGCTGCCCCCAGGCATCTATGAGAAGCTCAAAGGAGAAGAACAGAAGAGAGATGTCCATAAACACTCTGGAGGCCTCCACACTAAGAGCTGGCCCTTGGGGAAATGTCACAGGGAGCAGGGTGAAAGCTAGAGCCAGCCACACAGGGGATCCAATTTACTCCAAGGCAACCTCACTTCTAACTCCACGTTGGGAGATCTGAGGACAGAAGCAATCAGTTCACAAAGCCCTGATGATTGTTCCTTGAATATAGGAGCCAGGAAAACACAGGCAACCCCAGAGCTTGAGATTTCTTGAATTTCTATACCCTTTCTCCAGAGACCTTTCCAAGGTTGTTCTCTATAAGAAAAAATGAGAGTGCCTCACGCCCTGCGGGGGCCAGCAATTCTGTCTCTATGCTAGGGCAGCGAGGAACTCCACGTTTGTGTTAGCCAAGTTGGGGACAATTAGAAGAAAAAGGAGAACAGTTTCATTCAAACTGGAAAAGTTGCTGCCCATGCTTCAGTGTTTCTGGAAACAGGGGTACCGAAGAAGTGTCACTGGGAAAAGATGTTATGATTGCCATCCACATCAGCAGAGCACGGTGCAAGCTGGTCACTTCAGGTGTCGTTCATTTTCAGTCGTCCAAACACCCAAGTCCAAAAGTTGCTCTCCTGCACCCCTCGGGTGGAGAGAGCTTCACAAGCCACTGATACCTCGTTCTCCAAGCCAAGAGCCGGGCAGCTTGCTGAAGTCGTTCCTGGCACATTCAGTCCAAACAGTCCCGCTTTCTGTTTCAACAGTGGTATCTGAACACAGTTACTCAATAGACTCAATTGAAGAAATGGGTACACAAGCAAACTACTTTCGCATTTTTTTAAGTCTGTGACAAGGTTGTTTTTCTGGACAGGAACACTCATCTCCTTTCCAAACTTTGTTGCTTTAAAAAGTGTGTAACAAAATAATAATAATAACAATAATAATAATAATGTGATATTTTATCTCACTCCAGTCAGAATGGCAGCTATTATGAAGATAAACAACAATAATTGTTGGCGAGGATGTGGGGGCGGGGGAAAGGTACACTCATACATTGCTGGTGGGACTGCAAATTGGTGCAGCCAATCTGGAAAGCAGTATGGAGATTCCTTGAAAAATTGGGAATGGAACCAACATTTGACCCAGCTATCCCTCTCCTCCATCTAAACCCAAAGGACTTAAAAACAGCATACTACAGGGACATGGCCACATCAATGTTTACAGCAGCACAATTCCACAATAGCCAAGCCGTGGAACCAACCTAGATGCCCTTCAGTAGATGAATGGATTTTTTAAAAATGTGGCATATATACACAATGGAATATTACTCAGCAATAAAAGAGAATAAAATCATGGCATTTGCGGGTAAATGGATGGAGTTAGAGAAATAATGCTAAGTGAAGTTAGCTAATCCCCCAGAACCATATGCTGAATGTTTTCTTTGATATGAGGAGGCTGATTCATAGTGGGGTAGGGAGAGGGAGCCTGAGAGGAATAGACGAACTCTAGATAGGACAAAGGGGTTGGAGAGTAAGCGAAGGGGTAGGGGGTTAGTAAGGATGGTGGAACATGATGTTCATCATTATTCAAAGTACATGTATCAAGACAGGAATTGGTATGAATATACTTTGTATATAACCAGAGATATGAAAAAATGTGCTCTATATGTGTAATAAGAATTGTAAGGCATTCTGCTATCATATATAAATAATAATAAAATGTGTAACAAAATAATAATAATAAGCCATATGAAAGTGAAAAATTAAGAAGAAAATGTCACCCAGAATTTCACCATACAACACATCTTTCCAGCTTTCTCTCCACTCCATAATCAAAACCATAGTTTACATAGTCTTAGCAACAGAAATAGTTTTATTCTTTTTCACTTAAACGTGTACAGACCACTGTTTTCCAAATAATCACAGTTTCTCTATTTATACTATTAGTGAACATATAATATTCTGTGGAGCTGGTGTTCAAGTCACCCACTTACCATGCCCTTTGCTGAAAGGGGGTCATTCTTCAAGGTGCATCTCCAGTGCCCACTCCTGGGTTAAACGTCACACAAATGCATCAGTCCTCAGTGAATGTTCCTCCTTCTGAACATAAATGCCTTCTCTCTTCATTTTGCCAGACTCTGGCACAGGTTTCCTTGTGTTTTGTTTGTTTGTTATACTTTGGGTTGAACCCAGGATCACTTAACCACTGAGCCAGTCCTTTTTATATTTTATTTAGAGGCAGGGTCTCACTAAGTTGCTTAGGCTGACTTTGAACTCGTGATCCTCCTGCCTCAGCCTCCCAAGCTAATGGGATTATAGGCTGTGCACCACCGAGGAAGGTGACCTTGCACTTTTTAACATCTCTACACATAGATGTGCTGTTCCTCTTTCTAGATACTGATAATCTCAAGAACAAAATTAAATCTTTTCAACTCTAAATCTCCCACACTGGGCAGAATATCTGATCTTGTATGGTGCTCATTGGAAAAATGGAAAAATTAACAATTGGGAAATTGAGAGTCATCATGAGAGTCCTTCATTACAAGTGCTGGGGCTCAGAAAACAAGACCCCAAACATACAACACTTTGACATTCTACAAGCTTTGAACTAAAGGAAAGCCAAGGTCTCTCTGATCTTTTCCTGCACCTCTACCCTACCTCTAACTTTTCATTCCTTCCTAAATCCCAAGAAGGGGCTCTCTGTGAATTCCCCTATCTACTGAAGGCCAAGTTCCCTAGAAGACTAACTCACAGGAAGAAGACCAAGTGCCTTCATATTTTATGTGGCTCTTGTGTGTTTTTATGTTAATAAATTTGTATACTTTTTCACAGGTTCATGTATTATCAGTTATTTTATAGTCTCAAATTAACAAAACTTCAGGAGGCGAGTAGTTTCTTTCTCCCCTATTCAAGCCACAAAAACAATACTTCTCTGGGTAAGTCCAGCATAAAAGGAGCTTATTAAAATTATGTATACAACTGACTAATATCCTAGGAATTCAAGTTCTAGTTATGAAACCTGTGAGAAATAAAAGCATATGTCCACAAAAAACCATTTATTCAAGAATGTTCACATCAATCTTCTACAGAACAACCCCCAGATGGAAAATAAACCATATATGCATTAACAGGAGAGTGGATAAACTCACTGTCCTATGTACACACAATGCAATACTACTCAGTAATAAAAAGAAATGAGCTGCTGATACACAAAACGACTTGGATGAATCTCAAAAACATTATTACATGGAGTAAAGAAAGTCAGGCAAAGAAGACTCTAAGAATGAGCTAAGCAAACCTGTGGTGATAGAAATGTTACTACCATGTGTATTGACAAGCAGAGGAAAACCTTAAACCTTACCCAGCTTCTAGGCACTAGAACACAGTAGCCACAACTGAATTATGACTACTATTCCTTTGGTACTTGGAAAACACCCCAACATATCCATTGAACAAAACCTATTAACTGCATAGGGACATCTCATGGAGAAAATCTCACGGAAAGCATAACCATGTTTCTAGGTCACTCAGGAGACTGAAGTGGAGAGTGCAAATATCACAAGCCAGATCTTGGGAGGGCAGCTGAGATGACTGTGGGTCCCTATAAGCGCTACTGGATTTCATTTTGGTGTCCTTGCTGGGATGTGGCAGAGAGTGGAGTGTGTACCGAGGGATTGGAGGCAGAGACAGGATACAACCTGGCTATCTTAATCTCCACCAGGCTCCTGCCCTTCATCAGTGAGTGCCTCTGCTTGCCCCTGTGGCTCCTGGCAGCTGGAATCATGTGGACTTTGTCTGAATCTGGAAGCTAAAAATGAATGGGTCTCGTTGCCTGAACTGAAATCACTTGAATGAACAAGGACTGGGTTCGCGATTTTTGCCCAGGGCTTCACATCCACTTTTCTAGTACCAGGAAATGGACAGAAGTGGAGGTTGAATAATCCTTTTTTCTTCGTGTTTTATATATGAGCCTATCATTTTCCCTAATGGAAAGACTTAATATCTGCCAAGCCTGTGGCTTTGGAGAGGCTCAGTATTATCTAATGACTGACCCATGAAACTCAGCTTGACTTGCAGTGAGCTAGCCAAGATGGAGGTCTCTCCATCTCCCCAGAGGGAGAATTTGCACGAGGTCTAACTTGCCCAAGAGTCTTCAGGTGCTAGGCCATTGGCATTTCCCATTACCTCCCTGAACAGTTGACCCAGCTCAAGCTACATTCTACATTCTCATCTAATAATCAAATAATTGTAAGTTGTTTTAACCTCTATGATCCTGAGCTTACTAATTTATAAACCTTAGGTAGCATCAACTTCAACCAGGTATAATTCAGATTAAGTAAAATCATGTAAATATAGCATGACTAGAAGATAGCACATCCTTCCTAAGTACAGGTAACTAGTATCAATGTGTTAACAGGAAGAAGGGCAGCAATGAAAGGAAACATTTCATGTGAATGCACAATCTGGTTCCTGAAGAACATTCCCAAATCTGTCTAATAATAGCTTTTATTAGATTCCCTCTTGAGGATGGTCATAGTGTCCCAGACTTGTAATCAAATTCATACAGCCCAGCTTGGCTGTTCCCGTGAATGACATCAAGACAAAAATAAACATCACCGTAGAACAATAAAATCAGGAATGGAAAGACAAAACTCTGTCAAATAGATGGGTTGCCAAACCCCATCCCCATACGAATAGGAAAAGAAGAACTCAAACTATCATTATTGGCTGATGACATGATTCTATTAGAGGATCCAAAAATTCCAACAGAAAACTTCTAGAACTAATAAGTGAGTTCAGCAAAGTAGCAGGATGTAAAATCAATACCCATAAACCAAATGTATTTCTATACATAAGGGATGAATCATCTGGAAGAGAAATTAGAAAACTACCCCCATTCACAATAGCTTCAAAAAAAAATACTTGGGAATCAATTTAACAAAAGAGGTGAAAGACCTACATAATGAAAAGTATGGAACATTAAAGAAATAAATTGAAGAAGACCTTAGAAAATGCAAAGATCTCCCATGCTCCTGGAAGGCAGAGTTAATATTGTCAAAATGGTCAAACTACCCAAAGCGCTATACAGATTCAAAGCAATTCTAATTAAAATCCCAATGTAATTCCTTTTAGAAATAGAAAAGGCAACCATAAAATTCAAAAAATAAGAGACCCAGAATAGCCAAAGCAACCCTTATTGAGAAGAGTGAAGCAGGTGGCATTACTATACCAGACCTTAAACTATACTACAGAGCAATAGTAACAAAAACAGCATGGTATTGGCACCCAATAGACATGTAGACCAAAGGTACAGAATAGAAGACACAGAAGCAAACCCATATAAATACAGTTATCTCATACTAGACAAAGGTGCCAAAAACATACATTGAAGAAAAGATAGCCTCTTCAACAAATGGTTCTGGGAAAACTGGAAATCCATATGCAGCAAAATGAAAATAAACCCCTATCTCTCACCATGCACAAAACTCAACTCAAAGTGAACCAAGGCCCTTGGAATTAGACCACAGACCTTATGCCCAATAGAATAAAAAGTAAGCCCAAATCTTCATCACATCAGATTAGGCCCCACTCCTCTGACTTCCTTAACAAGACTCCTAAAGCACAAGAAATAAAATCAAGAATTAATAAATGGGATGGATTCAAACTAAAAAGCTTCTTCTCAGCAAAAGAAACAATCAATGAAGTGAAGAGAGAACGTACATTTTTGGGAGCAAATTTTTGCCACACATACATCAGACAGAGCACTAATCTCCAGGATATATAAAGAACTAAAAAAATTTAACATCAAAAAAAAAAAAAAAAAGACCCAATCAATAAATGGGCTAAGGAGCTGAGCAGACACTTCTTAAAAGAAAATATACATTCAATCAACAAATATATGAAAAAATGTTCAACATATCTAGTAATTAGAGAAATGCAAATCAAAACTACTCTAAGATTTCATCTCACGCCAGTTAGAATAGCAGTTATCAAGAATACAAACAATAATAAGTGTTGGCAAGGATGTGGGGGAAAAGGCACACTCATACACTGCTGGTGGGACTGCAAATTGGTGCAGTCAATCTAGAAAGCAGTATGGAGATTCCTTGAAAAACTTGGAATGGAACCACCATTTGACCCAGCTACCTCACTCCTTGGTCTATAGACCCAAAGGACTTAACAACAGCATGCTACAGGTTCATAGCCACATCAATGTTCATAGCAGCACAATTAACAATAATTAAACTGCGGAGAATAAAAGAGAATAAAATCATGGCATTTTCAGGTAAATGAACGGAGTTAGAGAATGTCATGCTAAGTGAAATTAGCCAATCCCCCCAAAACCAAAGGCCAAATGTTCTCTCTGATAAATGGATGCTAATCCCTATGGTGGGGGCATGGGATGAGTGGAGGAACTTTGGATGGGGCCAAGGGGAGTGGGGGAGGGAGCATGGGAATAGGAAAGATGGTGAAATGAGACAGACATCATTACCCTAGGTACATGTATGATTGCACAAATGGTGGGACCCTACTTTGGGTATAGAGAAATCCAAAATTGTGCTACATTTGTGTATAAAGAATTGCAGAGCACTCTGCTGTCATGTCTAACTGATTAGAACAAATAAATAAAGTTAAAAAAAGAAAGGAAGAAAATGAAAAAACCCATCCCCACTGATGAAAGAAAATGCAATCTTACTGATTCCAGACAATTCATTTGCTACTTGTTTAAAATTTAATTTCATTTAGGCAAATTGTCCAATAGCTTTAAGATTTCTCTTCATTTCTTCTCCACTTTCCAGACTTAGGGGTGATTTTCATCTGTGAGATGGAGTTTGGGGCATGTGCCTCCCTGGCATTTAGGGATGGAGACTGAGGAGGAGCAGCTGGCATGCCCAACCACCTGAGGCTGTGACCACTGGGTTGGCATTACTCCACCCGAGGCTTCTTCAAGCATGGAAACCTCCTCACAGTTCCGATGTTCTGAATCGTCTCCCTTCTTTCCTAAAATTCAGCTCTTTTGATTTCATTTGGGACAGGATTGAGTTCTTCAAATTCCTCTATCTTTGTGGATAAAATTTGCATTTTTCTTCAGGCTTCAACTTTTGATCCTCCAACCATTTTTTTTTAATTCAAAATATTTATTTCTTTCAAACACCTAGTTCTTGGAATAAAGATCTCTGGCATTCAAAATGATTATTACATCTGCTACAGATTTATAGAAAAATATAAATGATTAATTAAAATTCAAAGTCATGACAGGCACGGTGGCACTCACCTGCAATCCCCGTGGCTGAGAGGGGCTGAGGTAGGAAGATCAAGAGTTCAAAGCCAGCCTCAGCATAAGCAAGGCGCTAAGCAACTCAGTGAGATCCTGTCTCTAAATAAAATACAAAATAGGGCTGGGGAGGTTGCTCAGTGATCGAGGGTCCCTGAGTTCAATCCTTGCTATACCCACCCCCTCCAAAAAATATTCAAAAGTCCTAAGTTGTACTCTTTGGTTCACTTTGTATCATCTATATGCTACAGGCATCATCTAGGAAAGCCCTTTCTTCAACAATAAACAGAAAGTTAAAAGAGATAAAATTAAATCACACCCCCATTCATATCAAAATATGGCTTACTGCAAGTGCAGTGATTTCCGTACACGCCTCCTGCCTTCAATCCAGAGATGGTCCAGCAGGTGGTCCAGAGAACATCGCCTTGGCATTCCCACATATCTTGCTCCACTTCAACAAGCCAGGAGCCACAGGAAAGTCCCAGAGTTCTTTAAATGGAATCTGGAATATGCAGAAGTAGAGGAGAAGTGGGGCAGGGAATCTTCCATACTCATTTCCAAGATAGGAGAATGGGCTATAATGGTGAGGACTTGAGATGGATAAAAGATTAGGAAATATCCCAGAATGTAGAGGTCTTTCTTAGGTGTTCAGCACATCTTGGACCTGCCCTGATCCTTTGTGTGACTGTCAAGGGTATGGCAGAGAAAGGCTTCCTGTTGCAAACCAGATTGTCAGTTGGGGGGTGGTTGGGACTCTGGCTGTGTTCTTACTTGTTCTTCTCCAGCCCACCTCCCTCATGCGATGTGAGAGAGTTTGCTGTGAACTGAGGGCCTTTACTGCCCAGCTCTATTGTCCTGCTACAGGTCTCAGAGACTCCTAAATTTCAGGCTGATTCTCTTCTCCAAGGAGCCCACGAATCAATCCAAACTCAGAAACTGCAACCGTGTTTTAAGAATGAACTTTATTTGAGGGGAGGGTGTGATCCCAGGAATTGTGACTCAGGAGACTCAGGTTTAAATAGTTCTAAATCCGTATTTCAAGTAAGGCTTCTAGGGACTGTTGAATATCAAGAAGGAACAAGGAAAGGGAAGAAAAGAATACAAAAACAAAACAGAAATGTACCTGGAACTAGAATCCAGTAACCTCCTGCTATGCATCTTGAGACTCTGGGCACCATGTGATTGCAGAGTCAGCCATGCCTGTCATTCTGGTCAAAGCAGGGAAGTATAAAAAGTTCCCTGTCCAGACAGCAGCTGGAATTGTATAGAAATCTTTCTCCCTTGATGGTCTCCCAGCTGTTTTGAAAAGTTGGTTTCCTTGTAATTTTTCTTTTAATTTTGCAAGTCTATGGATCACCCCACTGTCCACAACCCAACCTTCTCTCCATCCCTTTTCAGTAATAAAGTCTTCTGGAAGGCAGGACACAGAACTGTCAAGTCTACCTAGGAAAGTCCTTGGGAAGGAAGATCTCTGAGTACCTGGAGTAGAGTCAAGATGTGAAGAAATAACTCCTGACTCTTTCTTCTGTGTTGCTAGTCTACAGCTCTCAAGATTTAAATCTAACGAAATGTCCCAGCTCCAACATTCACAAAGACAGAAGCCATCTGCTGGACCCTCTACCAGAGGTCTCTTCAGCACTTAAAAACTTCTAACAGGGAATTGGTGGTTATGCTGGGAGAGCTGGGAAACATCAGCTCATATAAAATTAGATTTGACCTGAGAGATGGTTCCCAGCATCTAATCCATCGCCTTTGATGTTCTGAATCCCATCAAATAACACATCGTTTTCTCTTCCTGGCTCTAAAGTCAGTCTCCTCATCAGAGAAATGAAAAGACCTGTGTTTTGTTAAGAACTTTAAAGTTCTTTCCCAGCAGGTGTGGTTAACAGACTGGCGGACGTAGCATGCGTGAGTTGTATCAAATGCTGCAGCACTTGAACCAGGGAGATTAGCTGAGTTCTCACTTTGAAAGATGCCACCCAGAGCCATAGAATACTGAAAAACACAATGCCTGCCCCTTATAGATGAAGAGACAGAGGACCAGAGAAGTCACAGGACCTGCCCAAGGGCATATGGGTCAAATCCCCAAGCTAAGACTTCATTCTGTGTCTCCAATATTCCTATGATGTCCTTTTTCATATTTTTATAGTGACTTCTGATACCTGGGAAAGTTTTTGACTTAGAACTTTCACAATTCAAGGAAGAGAAAATTTCCTAATTTGGAGACAGAGAAAAACTTTGATTTCAAACTTAGGTGACTTTTCCTGCAAGAACAAGGGAAAGAGATAGATCAGGAGGAGGGAAATTCTGTGATTTCTACTGAGTAATTTTTTTTTCTTTTAGTAATTTTCCCAAGCTCCCATAATAATTACCAGGGTTAGAACTGAGAAAAAGAGGTGCAGCCTCTGTCAAAGAACACAGAGTTTCATTCCAAATCTCATCCCTTTGATGTCTTCCTATTTTCCCTGGTACTTCTAGTCTTCTTGCTCCAGGTGACATACTTGGGCTATACATTATTCCCTCCAAGTCTGGATTTTCAATTAGCACATCTGACAAAAAAAGCTCTAGTTAATATCATTTATTCACTCAATCCTTCATCCATCAATCATTCAAAGAGTATATCATGGGCTTTTGTGCTGCACACTTATCTAGGTGATTCTAAAATGAACAGGGCTCAATCCCTGACCACACAGTCACAAGGAGAGAAGGAAACAAACATGAACACAACTAATCTTATCACTGGAACTCCAAGAAAGCAGTAGCTAATTTTGCGGATGGGTATTAAAATGAAGACTTCATGGGAAAAAAAAATGATACAAGAACTGAGTTTGAAATATGACTAGGATTCTAGTTGATGAAAGATAAAAGGTCCAGATGAGGAGAAATAACTCCAGGCAGAGGCTAAAATCTAACCAAATTGGAAGTAAAATCCAGAGTTCTCAACATGATCTTTAAGATCATCATGATCTGGGGCCTAACTGCTCACTCTGTCCTATCTCGTCTCTTTTATCTTTGGTTTATCACAGACATGAGGGTTAGAATCTTCTAGTAACTAGAATCATTTATGTTGTTTCCACTACAGGACATTTGTGCTTGCTGTTCTCTCTAATTAAAACATTCTTCAAGTTCTACATGTGACTGTGATAATACCAGAATTTAAATCTCAACTCCAATGCATCATATGAGAGGAGTGCTATAATCTCGATTTCACAAATCAAGAACCATTCTGCAATGGCTCTATAACCTAACCACGAACATACGACTATCCAGGGAAGTTGCCGCAAGTTGATCCTAGCCAGTCTGAACCTGCAGATCCAGCTCGTATGCCCTGTCTCACACAGCCACACGGCCTTTCTTAACTATCTGAACTGATTTTATTTACTTATGCATTACATGTTTCAGATAATTTGCACTAATTCAGCTGGGATCTCGTCTGTCTTATTCATGACTACATCTTCAGCACCTAACACAGAGCCCAGCCTACAACAAGCACCTAGAAAACATTTTTTGAATCAACGAATGTACAGAAGCTTAGGAGAGAAAAAGTGTGCAAAAAGAAGATTAGACCAGAAGACTAGAGGAATGAAACCAAGGGAGTTTGGAGGGAAGGGAAAGGGGAGGTACTGAACAATGAAATAGATCACGTTGTGTTTTGTGCATGTACAAATATGTCAAAATGAATCCCACCTTGTGTATCACTATAATACACTAATAAAAACATTTTAAAAGTATTACAAGTAATACTACTCCTGGGTAAGGAAATAGTAAGGACACTTAGTTACTGGTGACTTCTGAGAACAATGCATCTGTTTTTATCCTTTCACTCAAAATAAGGATAGAATTGTTTGGAACATCAGACAGGTAAAAGCAGGTACAGTGGCTAAATAGTAAAGTATTGGGGGAAACTGAGGGTTTTGGGGGTGGAAAATCTTTGCAATGTGCCCCAAAATTATGAGAATGACTAGTACTCCTGACCAAAGTGGCTAATGGGTATCCCTTTATGGAAGTCTTTTCCACAGAGCATTGATTGTGGAACAGCCAGAAAATAACTTCCTCAAAGGTCCCCATGGTGTCAATTACCTAGGAGTCCTCTCTAGCTGACCAAGCCTGGATAGACACAGCAGATGGTGTTAATGAGCCTGAAATGACTCAAGCTATTTCTTCATTATGCTGCCTGCCAGAAGCTCCCTCTTGGCCACAGGTCACTGATCTCTTCCCAGTCAAGTGCCAGAGTGATCAGTGGACTATGTCACCTCATCTGGTGGATTTTCCAAGATGGCGGTGGTGAGGTGGATTTTCCAAGATGGCGGTGGTTCTAGGGCAATGATGGCTGCTCCTGGTCAGAGATTGCCAGGCATGATTCACACCTGCTTGCTGCCCTCCCTGGGGGCGGAGCCTGAAATAGCAGGTGGAGATTCTGACTCACAATATGGTCTTCCTACAGCTCATCACACGTTCTTTCTCCAACCTCTGAAAGGAAGCCACATGATTTAGTGGTTAATAGTTCTAGCTTTCCTGACAGAGACTTTTTTTGAGCCCTTTATAGGTATCATGTTATTAAACTTCAAAGCAACTCGAGGTTATGGATACTTTATTATTCCCATTGTGTGAATGAAGAACTGAGGGATAGAAAAGTTAATAACTTCTTCAATGTATTACAGAAAGCCAGTGGCATAGCCTTTGTTTCTCAAATGTCAATGCTGGAATTCTTAATAACTTTAATTATTGGGCTCTGTTGACATGTCCATGACTTTCAACCTCTTCCAGTACGCCCTCATCTGGGATTCAAAGGTACATATGACTACCTCTCAACATAGTTGCTGGATTGGGGAAAGATTTCTAAAGCGTACTTTCCTCTTTTCAAAAGTAGTGTTTTGTAACATGGAAACTTCAATGCCCAGAACCAAAGATACAGAGATCTCTGTTGCTTTAACCTTGAACAGAATTGACTAGGAAATAAGGGTCAGAAACAACCAATATGAAAGCATGGCCCATTGAGCAGAGTAGCAAGCATTATTGAATTTCAAAGAAAGTCAACCGAGTTCAACAAAAATGTACTTTAATAAGGGTCTTCTAACTGTATCTGATGCAAAGATACAAAGGAATGTAACAAAGTGTGCCAAATATTTAATTTACTGGATAAGTAGAGGTGAAACTTAGGTTGGTATGCAATTCAGCCCCATTTTAACTGTAACATAGGGTTTTCTTCTAAACCACCACCATCTCTTTATTTGTCTATACCATATTCTGCATCTTAAAGGTCTTCCAAGAGTCCTGGGTCATTTTAGGAGGATTGTTCATGTGGCAAAATGGTGCGGGGCTGTACAGAGCATCAAAATGCAAGTGGATGTCATTATTGATCAGCAGTAATGTTCTGGCAGGGATCTGTGAAAATTCCTCACTGGATGACAAAGAGAAGAAAATTCTTTTAGTTCACCTGAATGGGAGGGGAATAGCTTCAGGTAATGCACCGTTTCTATGCCACTCTGCTACTGGGACAGATGCAGATCACCTGGGCATAGGGTGCCCTTATTGGTGGCTCAGCTCCTTTCTGTGCAATCCCACATTCAGTGCATGGTATCTTTATCTAGTGTAGCATCAATAAAAACTCTTTCACATATTCTTTCAAATATGTTGGTCTTAAATCTTGGCTTTCAACATCCACACAGAATAAACATGTCTGCATTATTCCACTTCTGCATTGATAACCTTCCTTTTGATGCAGGCTTCCACAAGTATAATTGCCTAGGTTGTGTGCCTGCCATGATCTTCCTAACACTTCTGAGCTTAATTAAATCCAACTTCTCCCCGTCACAGTCATGGAATGTCAATCCCAGGCATCCTCCACAGGAATGGTCTTACAAGGCTCAGATGGGGAAAGGCAGAGAATGTGGGCTTCTGGCAAGTAGATTGGCTGTCTGTCAACCCAGAAGAGATAAGGGGTTGAGCTAAGCATGCTTGCTTTCTCCTGCCAAACATCCATCAGTATCATTTTTTCTCCTTCCATGATGAAGACAGAGAGGATGGAGGGAAACTGTATTGGCTGAAGAAAGCTGTTTCTCCTGTGCTCTTCATCCAGTGGAATGGCCTGGGAGTTTCCTCCTCGAAGAAAACAAATACTCATCATCTCTAGCAATCAGAGAAATGCAAATCAAAACCACTCTACGGTTTTATCTCACTCCTGTCAGAATGGCAGCTATTATGCATACAAACAACAATAAGTGTTGGCAAGGATGTGGGTAAAAGGCACACTCATACATTGCTGGTGGGACTGCAAATTGGGGCAGCCAATGTGGAAGGCAGTGTGGAGATTTCTTGGAAATTTGACAATGGAACCACCATTTGACTGAGCTATCCCTCTCCTCGGTTTATACCAAAAGGACTTAAAAACAGCATACTACAGGAACATAGCCACATCGATGTTTATAGCCGCACAATTCACAATAGCTAAATTGTGGAACCAACCTAGATGCCCTTCAATAGATGAATGGATTAAAAAAAATTGACATATATACACAATGGAATATTACTCAGCAATAAAAGAGAACAAAATCATGGCATTTTCAGGTAAATGGATGGAGTTGAGAAGATAATGCTAAGTGAAGCTAGCCAATCCCAAAAAACCAAAGGCCGAATGTTTTCTTTGATATAAGGAAGCTGATTCACAGTGGAATAGGGAGAGGGAGCCTGGGAGGAATAGATGAACTCTAGATAGGGCAGAGGGTTGGGAGGCGAAAGGAGGGGGCAGGGGGTTAGCAATGATGGTGGAATGTGATGATCATTATTATCCAAAGTACAGGTATGAAGACACGAATTGGTGTGAGTATACTATGTATACAACCAGAAATATGAAAAATTAAGCTCTACTATATGTAATAAAATTGTAATGCATTCTACTGTTATATATAAATAAAAAATTAATAAATAAATTTAAAAAATAAAACTTCATAATTCAGAGAAAAAAGAAAACATGAAAAGTGGGCTATAAGTGTCACCCCCTCCCCACACTCAATAGCACAGTGATAGCAGAGGTGCTGTTCATTTCAAAAGACAGTATGAAAAATGTAGAATGAAAGGAGGATCCCAAAGTATACCAGAGCTCTTATTTTCCAAAATCTCCCTGTTCTCAGTAAAAGAGAAGAACAGAGAAAAGCAATATAAAAAAGGCGTTTAACTCCACAGAGCAGCATGCTATGTCGCTTCCCACCACTTAGAAGATTTCTTCTGAGTAGACTAAGAAACAGATGTGCTCTCACTAGGAATTTCAACCATAACTCTACCTGAAGACCCAAGATCAATTAATCAACTGAGCAATTAAATAATATGAACATACTGTCTGGCCAATAGTAATGCAGTTTCTGTTCAGTTGGGTGCTACTTTGAGGAATCTTTGGGTATGCTAGAGCCCAGGGGCGAGACTTTTGGAAATAAAGATTAGGATTTGAAGAATAGTAAACAATAGGCATCAATATGGGCACCCATAAGGCATGGTATTATAATAAGTTGACTGTAGTGAATACCTACTGTGAGTCGAGTGTCTACTGTGCAGAGGGAGGAACCACCCTCCATTAGCAGATGATAAAGTAGAAATGGAAGAGATCGAACATTTCTTCAAGGTTAAAAATTTAAGCAAGTAGAAAAACCACTCAAGTCTAAGTGGGATGTGGTGGCACACACCTATGATTCCAGTGGCTCTGGAGGCTGAGGCAGGAGGATCAGGAGTTCAAAGCCAGCCTCAGCAAAAGCGAGGCGCTAAGCAACTCAGTGAGACCCTGTCTATAAATAAAATACAAAATAGGGCTGGGGACTTGGCTCAGTGGTCAAGTGAGCCAAATTCAATACTGCGTTTAATCCCCAGTAACCCACACCAAAAAAAAAAAAAAAAAAAGTCATTCTTAAATCCATGATTTTGTTTCTCCTAAGTCATGGTACTCCTTCCATGGGGAATGAAGTGTCCCATTGGTTGGTTATGGAGGACAAGGTATGATCATTAAAGACATAAGCCTGGTAAAAGAAATGACTTGCAAACCCTCATAATTTCTGACCATACCATTATGCATTTTATGTTTTTTATTGACTCATCTCAGATGAGTGGTTTCAATCAAAGATTAATGCCCTTATTGTCTTAAATAAAAATCAATATACTGTATAAAAAGCAGATATCTATTCTTGTGCAAGATGATATTATCAGATATCGCCAGGGTTTAAATATGGTACGTCCCAACTGAAATTCCTGTTGGAATTTGATTGCGATTGTGACAGTGTTAAAAGATGGAGACTTTAATGGGTGACTAGGTCATTAAGAGGGATCAGTTTCTATCTCGTGGGACTGGATTCATTCTCTTGGGACTTGATTAGTGACCTCAAGAGCAGGTTGTTATGAAGCAAGGCTGCCCCTCGGGTCTTGCCTCTTCCTCACATGTCCACTTGCCCTTCTGGTTTCCGTCATGTTATAAAGTAGCAGAAGACCCTCACCAGAACCATGCACCTCCAGAACCTTGAGTTCAACAACTTTTGATTCTTTACAAATTTCCTGGCCTGTGATATTTTGTTATAGCAACTGGACTAAAACAGAGACCATTGAGATATGTGTTTCCTGGTACAGGATCTGAAGTTGGACCCATTGTTTCTTTGTTTAAAAAAGAAAGCAGAATTAGGTGAGCTAGGAGTATAGGGTGGTAGAATGCTGGAATGGCATGTGTGAGGTCTTGGATTCAATCCTCAGTACAGTAGAAAAAGAAAAAACTAGAGTTTAAAATGTGCAAGTTACATCAAAACTGGCCAATTCTACACTGATGTGTTCTTCACATCAAAGTCTTCAGGAAGTTTTTGGTGGAAATAAATAGGATTTTAAGTTTTTTTAAAAGAGGATTTAAATATTCCAATGCATTATTCACTTAAGACTTTGAATAATTTCCTTTATGGTGATGGTAATAGAGGCTTTAGAGATGTGGAGGTAATCTCACAATCCCTAGGAATGTCTTGTTAAAATGACAGGCAAAACTAAAAGTTGACCTGAGAAGAAAAGGTGTAGCAATGATGGTAAAAACTAGCAGAA
Organism: Callospermophilus lateralis; assembly: GCF_048772815.1. Classification (NCBI taxonomy): domain Eukaryota; kingdom Metazoa; phylum Chordata; class Mammalia; order Rodentia; family Sciuridae; genus Callospermophilus; species Callospermophilus lateralis. Next base: position 69,350,847 of record NC_135311.1, on the reverse strand, counting down.
GGAGAAGGAAATAGGTGAAGATTAATGACAGCGCCTGATCCTCTGAGAGTTTCATCCAAGAATTCTGTGGTCATTTTGCTGGTAGAGCTCAGAGTATAATAATCCAATGTTCCTAATTAATTATTTATTGATGTACATAACATAGAGTGCTTACCACATGTCAGAAACTCATTAGGCATTTAATGTATTAATTCGAATTAGGCAACGAGCCAAGATCACATGCAACTTTGTGGTTTAGCTGGAATTTGCAACCAATCAGGCTAGAGATGATACAGCCCCAATATTTTGGTCTTCAGCTGGGTCCTAATTTTTCTGAGATGCCTCTCTCTAGGTATGACAAGTGGGTGCATGGGTACTGTGCCCATTTTATCACATGCTGCCATCATGAATTTAGTCTACATTACCAATATTGCAAAGTCCTTTCCTGAGACACAAACCATGCCCTATTGGTGATTGAGTCCTCTGCATACAGATGAGGAGGAGGTACCCTTTCAATTCCAGTCGATGTCCCATATTAAGAGCGACCACGAGTAGCAATATGATAGAATACAAACATCAGTTGAATGAAGATCAGAAGACCTGGGTTCACCTACCCAAAGCCAAGGCCTGGAAAAATCCATCTACTTTTTCTGTCCTTCGTTTTTCCCATCTGTAAAATGGGTACATTGGCCCCTCCCCATGGATTGGTCGTGGGGAGGTTAGTTTAGGGAACCAATAAAAACTCTTTGTAAAGAATAAGCAATTGTGCAGAAAAAACTTTTGCTTAAAAATATGGTTTCTAGGGCAAAATATTAAAAACAGTGAAGAAGGTCTCCAATGGCAAAAAAAAAAAAAAAAAGTTTCTCAACTTTTGTAAATATGAGGAAAATACAAATTAAAGCTAAATGAAGACATACCCACCAGAATTGCTAGCTTTAAAAAGACCAAAAAAAATGCAAATATGAAGTGACTAAAACTCTCGTGCACTCATGGTGAGAGAGTATAATGGTAAAAATCACTTGAGAAAATTTTTTGGCTTTGTCTACTGAAGTTGAGTATGTTTATATCTTAAAACATAGTAATTCAAGGTGTGTGTGTGTGTGTGTGTGTGTGTGTGTATGTGTGTGTGTGCTTATCAATGACATGTATTAGAATGCTCATACCAGCTTTATTCATAATAGTCTATAATTGAAAATGCACCAAATGCCCAACAATCTTAGAATGGATAAATAAATTGTGGCACATTCACATAATGAAATCCTACACAGCAATGAGAATGAGCAATTTACAGCTATGTGCAACAACCTTGTTGAATGTCATAAGCTTAACGTCGAGTGAAAGAAGTTAAACTGTGAAAAGGTGTATTACACAATCTTTCTAATACAAAGATCAAAACAAGGCAAAATTAATTGATGGTGTTAGAAGTCAGGAAAATAGGGCACAAGGTAGACTTCTGGGGTCCAGGTAGTGTTTTGTTTCTTGAGCTGAGTGCTGGTTACATGGTGATAGGCAGTTTGAGAAAATGGATTGCTTTACATATTTGTGCACTTTCCTGGGTGTGATTTTTACTGTAATTACAAGACTGTGCCTGTGCATGCTTCAATTTCTTTGTCCCTCCAAATTTTACATTGGCTCTGTACAGTAGCCCCCACAAACTCTCTGTAATTCCCATTAAGATTGCAAAATTTTGAAAAAGATGAAACCCTGCAGACCTCCAAGCTTGGCAGTCAAAGCTATTGCCAGCACTGGAGGGGATTCTCTGTATGCATCAAGGCTGCTGGTAGAGGATTGAAGACAATCTTGACAGACCTCCCGTGGGATACCACAGGTGAGTTGATCTCTTTGAAAATAGGTAAAAAGACATTTTTTTTTCCATATTTTTTTTCTTTTTACTTTTAGTGGTGCTGAGAATGGAACCCAGGGCTTTGTGTGAGCTCAGAAAATGTACTATCACTGACCTGTATCTCCAACCCTTTTCCAATACCTTTGCTCTGGATTAGAAATGCCAAGTCTGCTCTTGAAAGAAAATTGAACTCTGGTCACTGCTTCAACACAGGGGCAGGGAGAGAGGAGGTTTGGTCTGTCCCTTCCATCACTAATCTTGGAACAATGGAAAAAGCCCTTGAAAATGTCTCCTTACTCAGAGAGGTTCCTAAATTAAGGATTCATCCTTTGTCTCTATTCAGGTGGATCCTGTAGCCATAAGGAAATTTGCCTCTGCAGAACTTTCTTCAAGAAAGGTACATACTTGTACAAAACTAAGTCCATGTTAGAAAGGTATTTCTCCAAAAAGTATGTTTTTTTTCCATGCCAGATCATTCACCTCAACATTCTTGTCAAGTCTGATGATCATTTAAAATCCTACCTGGTATTGCTTTGCTATGTCACTTGTTAGCATCAGCTTCATGATTAACACATTTGGAACGCTGCACCAGGAGAATGGCTTGATTAAAACTGTCCATGTTTTGCTACCAAATGCTCCCTAAGGCAACAAGCTAGTACATTCATTGTCCAGGAATGTAAGTGGAAATTCTCTGTTAGCCTGAAACTTATATTCAAACTAAGTGATGCACACCTGTAATCCAAGTGACTCAGGTGGCTTAGGCAAGAGGAGTGCAAGTTCAAGGCCAGCCTCCATACCTTAGTGTCTCAAAATTAGAAAATAAATAGGACTGGGGATGTAGCTCAGTGGTAGAGCATCCCTGGGTTCAATCCCTAGTAGCCCTCCCCATTAAAAAAAAAAAAAAAAACTTATACTGATGTTTATTTTTATATTGTATAAAGTGCTCCTACAAGTAATTTTTTGAAAGTCCTCAAAAGTGGGAAAAGGATATCAATGGAAATTTATAGAATAACCAAAAATGACAATTTACCAAAAAAAGAATATATGGATTGTGAAATAAAGGAAAATTACAGTAAGAATGAGATTTTTCAATTGTTAGATTTTTTTAACCTAGCAATCCCACTTCTGAGTATCTATCCAAAAGAATCAAAATCAGAATCTCAAAGAGATATTTGCATCTCACATTCATTGAAGCATTATTCTCAAGCATCCAAGATGGCTATCCATGGATGAATGGATGAGGGGAAGGTGATAGTATTCAGCCTTAAAATAAGAAAGAAATCATGTCATTTGTGACAACATAGAGGGCCTGATATGCATTAAGCTAAGTGAAACTAATCAGTGATGCAAGGGCAAACACTGCCAGGATCCTCAGGTATGAGGTCTCTTAGGAGTCAAATTTATAGAAGCAGAAAATAAAATGGTGGATGCCAGGGGATAGGGAGTTGGAATTCAATTGGTACAAAGTTAAAGTTATATAAGATAATTAGTTCCAGCAATCCAATGAACAACGTAGTGCCTACAGTTAACAATGAAGTTTAAGGGAATTAAAAATTTGTTAAAAGGGTAAATCAATCTCATGTTAAGTGTTCTCACCACTCACAGACACACAAACATGCTCACACAAGCAAGAAAAAAAAAAAAAAGAAAGAAAGAAAAAGAAACTTTGGAGGTGATGAATGTTTTTATTACTTTGGTGATGGTACCATGGTTGCATGCATATGCCCAAACTCATCAAATGTTAGAATTTAAATATATGCAGTGCCGGGCGTGCTGTGCACGCTGGTAATCTCAGTGGCTCTGGACACTGAGGCAGGAGGATGGTGAGTTCAAAGCCAGCCTCAGCAACAGTGAGGCACTAAGCAACTCAATGAGACCCTGTCTCTAAATAAAACACAAAATAGGGCTGGGGATGTGGCTCAGTGGTTGAGTGCCCCTGGGTTCAATCCCTGGAACACACCCCCCCAAAATAAATGTATACAGCTATGTGCATGTCAATTATACACACATCAATGAAGCTGTAATAAAGAAAAATACTAATTAATGATCAAAGATGGAAGAAAAAAAATGAATTCAAGAGAAATGATATCACAAAAGTCAAGAAAAAGGGTTTTATGAATAACAGACAAATCAATAGTAAAAAATGTGGGAGTTAGTGCAAAGAAAGATTTTTAAAGATTTTTTTTTTGAAACCTCAAAAAATATTGAGACTATTCAGTATTACCCAAACAAACAATTTCATATGTTGTTGGGGAGAGTAGGACTGGAACAGCCCCTTTAGAGGGTGATACATTTTAAGATTTAAAATGTACATTTTATCAACATTTTAAAACTGTATGCATTTGATCCTGTGGTTCCTACCGAGATGTTGATGAGTTTGAAAACCAAAAGGATATTTCTTGCAAGTTGGTTTGTAATAGAAAAATGAAAAGAAGCCTAAAAATGAATCAACTGAGAAATTTTAAAATAAGTAATAGTACTTCCATATTGAATTGTTCAATGCAAAAAGAAGAGGGGGAAAGACAATATATACTGATAATACTGGAATGAAATTTGGAAAAATAATACACACACATTTATCTATGTTTTAAAGTATCCAGATGGATGTACAGAAAATGCTTATAGAGGTGACTTGGGAGAGGGTGTGATGACAAAAACTCACTACTTTATATAATTTTGTATTGTTTGATTTCTACAATAGGTTTCTAAAACTGCTACAATCATAAAATACAATAACTGTTGTAGTAATTTGGAACATGTTCCAAGTGCTTAGCAATATGTCCAAGTGCTAGAAGATCAAATGGTTTTTAATTTTTCTTCTTTTTGCATTTTCCAAAATTGACTCACATGAGTAGGTTTTCCTTTTCAAATCAGAAAATGAAGTGAAATTTTAAGTAATAATTATATGTGATTTAAACTGTACATATGGTCAAAACCATGTGTAAAATATGTACAGCATAGAGTCTCAAAAGACATACAGTTAAGAACTAATGGTAATGAGTGGTAGGATTATAGGAGATTTTCTCTTCTTTGTTCATTTGCCATCAATAGCTGAGTTCCATGGTGACCAATGGTTGGAATGACAGGAGATTTTTCATTATTATAATTGATGTGCTCATTAGGACCTGAGTTCTCTCTCCCCTGGTTTCTTACATGCTTGCTATTTCCATGTAGCAGTGTTGACTATGGTGATAAGGCCCTGGAATGAATGGCTAGAAGCAGATCCAAGGGTCCAGGGAGACACAGGCTAACTGAACAGAAAAGTATTGAGTCCCTTCTGTCCCTACCTCCTACCTCTAGACAAGTAGATTTCTGAACCGCTCCACACAGAGTTCAATTGATGCTTTTCCTGAAGATAACCAAGGAAACACGTTCAGAATTCTGACATTCTAACAGCCACCTGCAAATAATTCAGTTCCCCAACTGGTCAAGTAACAAACCACCTCATGTTTTTGCTTTTCTTTTATAAACAAAACGGATCAACAGTTGTGAGTCAGTGCTTTCTAAAACCCAGATCTAAACATGGAAGTTGACTCTTGGGAGAAAGTATCTAGAGTGAAGAGGGGCAATTGATCCGAAACTCCAGTCCTGAGGCCCAGGCTGGTCTCCCCAGAAAACATCAGTCCTTTGTCCAACTTTCTGTGCATTGTTTGCAGGAAACACGCATTAGTGGGGTGTACAGGACAATTCAGTGCAAGAGAACAGAAGCAGCTTCTGGCCGGGAAAGGGGAGTAAAGATGTCACACGGAGTGAAGATCTTACTTTTCTTTAATATTTCTAAGTGTTTTCAGATTTGCTAGAGTCACTTCCAGGCTGTGGAAAGAAGAAGCAATCCAGGATGGAGGGAGACCAGAAATCCTTCTCCCTGCCAGCTCCCCCATGGATCAAGTCATTCAACTCTGTACAGCCCCAGTTCTCTTCCTTTGAAAAGCCCTCACTTGAAAATTAAATGAGATCTTAAGCCTGGCACCTAATAGGAGTTCCTCAAATATCACCTCCTCCTTCCCACCTTTCTCCTGCTTCCTAAAATAGGTTGTTTCCTAACTTTATTCACTAAACACTGAATCCTTATTTATGTGAGTGAATTTTATCATCTGCAAAATAAAGAGTGGGGCACAAGGTGGTGGGTTCATTTTAATTCAAGCAGTTCAGGATTCCATCATCATAATAGAAGCACCACGCAGAGAAGGAGCAGCAGAAGCTGAGATTTCTGTGACTTTTGTCTGTAGGGGTGAGTTCCAGGAGGGTCCCCGGCATCAACCATGACCTATGCAAAGACAAGAAAAATAAATGATTAGGAGAGGGCCAACATTGGGGTGTGCATGCCTGCAAACAATTCACACGCAGCTGGAGGTACTCCACTGGAAACCAGCATTTCATTTGCAGCTTCATTTGCAGCAGAAGAGTTGCTATTTGCAATAACTTTAGTAACTGAGAGTTGGGATTCAGTGACTCCTGGTCTGAGCTACCACCCAACAACCAATTTTCACTTTGCAAGTTCAGAATGACCCTCTGGTGCTCTGTGCTGGATGGGAAGGGAGGTGTAGGTCTCTGTTAGGACAAGTTTGGGCAAGGTGTCCACTGGGGCCTCCGATGGTTGTTTCTGGCCTGCAGTTCTTGCCACTTGCAAGCTCTTCACACCACAAACACATCACTTTTGTGTTTGGGGAACTCTCTGGAGCCTACTCGTTTTTTCTGGGAGTCAGAAAGAGGAGGGAGAAAGGCAAGCCATAAAAAAAAGAAAAAAAAATGGAAGATACAGCTGTGCAAAGCAACAACTAGAACATCAGGTGACCTCAGGAGTCCTCGGGAATTTGTCTCAGATCTGTGACAAGCCAGCTATGTGACCCAAGCTGTCACTTCCTCCCTGTGAATGCAGTTTATGCGGGTGCAGAAGAATCGACAAGGTGATCTTAAGTGGGTTTCTGCAACTCTAACTTTCTATGATGCAATTATTCTAAATGGGGGTGGGGGGGAGGGTGGAGAAAAGGAGGAAATAGAAGAAGAGGAGGAGAAGGTGGGGAGCAGGTGGATACGATTTTGTTCAAGAGAAGAGGGAGGAAAGATGAGGAAAGGCGTAACAATAAAAAGAAAACCACCACAGATTTGCAGACAGTATTCCTCACAGAGTTATCAGTCTCTCTAAAGTAATCATGATTACCATCATTATCATAAACAACTGAAGTCCTAATTAACTCTGTAAAGGGCAGCATCCTGCAGATGACTCAGAAATGCTCTCCCTCTGACGACCCACACTCCTCTCCGGAACCCAGGAGGATCCCTCCCTGGAAGTGACTAGCTTCTTCCCTTTGATGTGACATTGATTTGGGGGAGCAAAGGGAAGAGAGGAGAAGCACTTGGGCTGTGGATCTGGCCAGCTGGTGTTGGGGAGCCTGAGGACAACCCGAGGAACACCAAGCTGAGGTGGCCCTTCCGAGACAGGGTTCCAAGCACCATCACCCGTCTGTTCTGTGCACCATTAGCAGCTGTATCCTTTACTCTATATCATTGGACGTAACTCCCAGTGTTATCAGATTCCTAGGCCAGAGGGCCAATGCTGACCACATGCTCCAAAGACCAAATGGAGAAAATCAGAAAAAGAACTTTCACCAATATGGCCATATTGGGAAAGCAAAGTGAGATTCAACATCTTAGCCCTGTCGTTGGGGGAACAGACACAAGCTTGAGGTTTAAACAGAGGAAGAATTCGGGGGGAGGTAAGCAAGAGGCATGCATCGTTAAACGGCCTTGGTCAAACTATGAACTGGCTGATCATTATCTCAATCTTGGTTCTTGGAGAAGGCTGCTGGAGAAGTCCTTATCACTGTAGGGGTCAATCTCCATTTGCTGCACAAGATGTTTATCTCTCCAAGCTGTGATCCTGGAAGGTGGCAATTCAGTTTCTATGAAACAATTGCTCCTGTGTACAGCAGTAGGGATACTAGTGGGCAGTCCCGTTCTGGGGCTCTCTGCCTGTAAGTCTCCACTTTTCCTGGAAGGTGTATGGCAGTGACTTCTAGGTGCCACTCCAGGTGGTCTGCAACAGGACAGGGCCTTATTAAGAAAGTTGGCAATTGAGTGTTTCTACAAATCTTGAAAGTGACTTAGTTATTCTTATTTTGGTGTCCTCAGTCTTGAAGGATGACAAGGTAGTTTAGGTAAATTTAGGGCTAACAAACTTTTCATTATACTCCTTATGTGATGAGCATGCCTAAGTTTAAGATAATAAAGGATACAGATAGGGAATGAAGTCAGAGATCTCAAGCTTTATCCCACTTTAAGTTATCCATTGCATATGTGTAATCATGGCGGATGGGATGCGTAAAAATCCCTCCAGGTGGCATTTTTTTTAAGAGATAGCAACTCCATCTTTCACCTTAGCTTTTGAGTTGACATTGGTGTTTCTTTCTCAATGTAAATATGGCTGAGATGAAGAGTCAGTACTTTTAGCAAAGGCTAAGTCCTCTTATAACAGCTACTTCCATAAGGTTGGTGGGCCATGGACTTGAGTCTCCTAATTCATTCAAGAATCTCTTGTGGCTTTCCTAGCTACTAAGTGTTCTTGTCCTCCTAGTAGTTATTAGTTCAGCTCCTGTCTTACCTGACCCCAGAGGGGGTATGCTGAGTCTTTGCTTGCATTGGAACTAACCTGGCCTCTTTTCTCTATGCTCTGATCTGCAGAGCTCTTTGGATTTAACTCTCAGTCCCTTAACAATTTCTTTAATTGCTTGTGCATGGCCCAGAGCGCCCTGCTTCTACCAAACTAAGGAAACCTCTTTAGGTCTCCACTTAACGACTCCTCTGCTATACTTGTATCATGTTCACAAGATTGGAATGGTGGTAGTGGTGGGGGCGGGTGGGGGTCCGATAAGCCACTCAAGGACAATTTCTGGAAAGAAATCTGATTCAAATCCTTTCAGGGAATTGATAGGGTCTTTAATTTTTTTTTTCTACGATATAAGTCATTGCAATTTCTCACAAATCCTGAAAGCTATTTGGGATTGGTTCGTAAAAATGTTGCAAGAAAGTCCAAATTCAGAATAAGATAATCCTAGTAACTGTAATGACTAAGATCCTATCGGTTTGATATTGTCTGAAAGAAAGGGTAAGGGATGTGGATCAGAGAACAATGAGAAAGAAAAACCAATGTCAACTCAAAAGCTAAGGTGAGAGATGGAGTTGCTATCTCTTAAAAAAAAATGCCATCTGGAGGGATTTTTATTCGTCCGCCATGATTGCTGATAGCACAAGTAGACCCCAAGAAAAATCTATAACCCTGGGAAGGGATTTATTGTAAATTCATCATTTAGGACTGATGAATTCTAGAATCACTTAAAATTCTAGCAATTTCATTAGGCATAAATTTGAGAACAGTAGTATCCGTAGGGGCTTAGACTTTGGTTTAGAATTTTTTAATTATGTTAAGTTTCTCCAATACTGTTTTAACAAATCATATGTAAATATGGTTATTTTACCTTCATATATTATTTTATTAATAGGTAATTTTTTATATAAATTAAAGGGCCCTAGCATCTTGGCTTATCATACCTTTGCATTTTCCCTTCTAGGGGAGAGTGCAACAGCAAAATGGTGTTTAAATTGCAAAGTGGCAGCTACCAAGAGACATGAATCAGTCCCCAGAGCTTCTCAGACAGTGGGGTTGAATATCTCAGCATCAGAAACACCTTAAAAGCTTGTTAAAAACATTGTGTTTCCAGTATTCCCCAAGGGTCTTTTAATCTTAGACTGAGACCCAGGAATCAGAATCTCTTGGAGCGAGATCTAAGAATCAGATTTTTGAATAAGCATATGTGGCAACAAAATATCTCCCATCATGAATTCTCTTTTATAATATGACCTTGCCCCCAGGCCATCAGGAAGTGGGGCCCTGTCTGTCACTTCTTGAATCTTGATGGATTTATGGCTGGTTTGGCCAAGAGAGTATGGGGGAAAGTGACATTATGTGACTTCCGAAAATTGTTGATATAAAGCAGTGTTGTTCCCAGGTCAGTCACTGGAACTCCCACTAGGTGTCCAGATCACCAGATATGTCCAACTTTGCTGGGGTGTCTTGCTGAGAGGAAAGCAAGCCACATGGAAGGGCTGTCCAGGAATTCTGGTTGACACTCCTATTCTTCTCGTCATCCCCACCCAGATAGTTGAGAGGAGGAGGCTGCATATGTTTCCACCCAAACTCACCCCGTCCAATGAAAACAAGCAGCAACACTTGGAGTTGTCATTGTCAGTAGAGTTCGTCTTCCTGTCAAGACTGATAATTATTCATTTTTCAATTCATTCAATAAAGTACTTACTGATTGTCTGCCGATGCCAGATGGGTCTAAAAATCAGGGGATATAATGAAGACCAAGAAAACACTCCTAGGGTCATGGAGAATGTATATTCTAAGGGTGTTGGGGCAGGGTGTGGCTGGGGGGAAAGGTTTAGGGGACAAATAAAACAACTAAATCACATTCACAATGTAATTGAAGGTAACATTAAATACTGCGAAAACAAGAAGACCAGGCAATGTGGTAGGGGGGCAGTAACTACTTTACATTATGTGGACGTGAAGGCCTCTCAGGAATTGAGTTGAGGCCTGTATTAGTTTGCTAGGGCTGCTATAACAAAGAGCCCCAAACTGTCTGGCTTAAACAACAGGAATGTGCTCTCTCACACTCTGGAGGCTGGAAGTCTGAGATCAAGGTGTCAACAGGGTGGGTTCCTTCTGAGGCTGTGCTCTAGAATCTGTTCTAGGACTATCACTAGCTTCTACTGATTTGCTGGTGATCTTTGGGGCTCTTTGACTTAAAGAGGCCTCACCCTCATCTCTACCATCATCTTCACCTGGCATTCTCTTGTTTGGATGTCTAGCTCCCAATTTTCCCCTTTATCTTAGAGGATTAGGGTTCTACTCTAAGGACCTTGTTTAACTTGACTGCCTTCATCGAGGCTATAGGTTCAAAATAAAGCCATATTCTGAGGTACTGGTAAACAAAATCCAACCCTAAATAAGACTTGGAAGATGAGGATCCAGCTACATACTCATGAGAGGCTGAGAACAAGCAGAAGTAGGATACTCAAGAACAGAGCAAAGGTTAAAGACTGGCAGGTCTCGGGGAAGAGGAGCTCAATACAATTCATTGTCATTGTGGACATTCCATGCACAGGACTCTGGCCCAGGGTTTAAGCTGCCCAGATGTCATATGCAATGTGCATGGAACTCTGTCAATTCTATTTCTAACATCTCACTCCTAACCTGGTTTTCTATCCCCCCCAACCATGGCTTTCCAGAAAATTTCTCTCGTTATAGTTGTTGTTTTGTTTCTCTTCCTGCCTTTAAACTGTCTATCCTCCCCTGTAATTCATTCTCTGGAATATTGTTAGGTTTGGATGTGAGCTGTCCCCCAAAAGCTCCTGGGTTAATGCAGAAAGGCTTAGAGGTAAAATTCTTGGATTATGAGAACTGAAACCTAATCAGTCCATCCTGATTGTACGGACTAACTGGGTGGGAACTGTAGGCAGGTGGGGCATGGCTCCAGGAGGTAAGTCACTGAAGGTTCATCTTTCTGTGGCCCCTTCCCCTCTCTCTCTGCTTCCTCTCTTCTGTGAACAGAGCAGATCTCCTCTGACATTCCTGCCACCATGATTCCCTGCCTCATCTTGGGCCCAGAGCAATGGAACCTACTGATTGAGAACTGAACCTCTAAAACTGTGAACCAAATAAACTTTCCCTCCTCTACGTTGTTCTTGTCAGATACATTGGTCACAGCAACCAAAAGCTAACATAAGTACCCAGAGAATCATTTTCTAAAACAGAAATCAGCTACAATCTCTCCCAATCTGAAAATCCTCCATTGTCCCCTTATCACGGGGAAGATGAAGAACACATTCTTCAGTGCAGTGCAGAAAGCTTATAAGCCCAGCTTGCTCCTGCTGAGGTTTCCAGCCTTTCTGGAAGTTAGGCTCACCTCCCATTTCTCAGATTTGCTGTGCACTTTCAAGACCTAATTGCTCCTTGTAAAGAAATGGAGGCATAAATTTCTTTACATGTAAAATGAGACATTTGAACAAGGAAAAGTGTGACTTTTTGTTCAAAGAAGACCTAGCCATAGACCCATTGGTGCCACCGAGGTCATTTTATATGATACTTATTTCCTGATCAGCATCAGCATCAATGTCACTCTTCTTGTTGCTCGGACTTGGGGACACAAAGGAAGGGGTGCTTCACCATTCATCTTAGTTTTCTGGTCTTGCCTTTTGGAACTAGCTTCTTTGACACTGATATTATCTTCATTATTTGTTAAGACCCCTGTGTTAGGAGAAGGGTGTGCTGAAAGGCATAGATGTGCATGTTTGTTCTGTTGTTTGGCCACTCAGCTCCTGGGTTGTGAATTTACGTAGCTTTTCCTGCACAGGAAACCATGCTGAACCTCTCTCCTGGCCTCCTGGACCTCATCCCATTAATTTCCTTTAATTCTCATTAGCATGTTTCTACTGCAGACTTGGAAGCCCCGAAAAATTCTTGTGCAACTCATTTAACACCTGCAGGTTTTGAGAGTTGGTAGAGAAAGCGAATCAATAAAATAATCACTTGCTCTCTCTGAGATTTCAAATGGGAACCCTTTAAAGGTTAGACTTTTGTTGTGATTTCTATTTATGTTTTTACATCGAGTCGTATGTTAATTAGTGCTCTTTTTTTTTTTTCAAATGTAAAGAGAGGCAAAAAAGATATATAGGACTGAAACCACTTTGATGTATGAAGGGCCATCTTTAAGAAAGTGTACTGACATTTCAGATGCCATTGTGGCTTTTCTTTTCCACTGTATCACAGCCTGTCTTAGAAATGCCCAACTGCTGTGGGATGGGACTGGCAAGTTGGGCACAGCCTGGGAGTGGAATTTGGTCCTTTGGTTTGGAAATTCTTAAGCAAAAATAAAAGCTGGGCAGCTCTCTGCTCTCCTGAAATGTGGAGCTTGCCTGTAGCCAAGAGGAAAATCATCAGAGACTTGAAGTATGACTGCTTCTCAATGTGCAGTGGGATTATATCCAGACAAACACATCATAAGTTGAAAATATCATTAAGCAGAAAATGTGTTGAATGCACCTAACCTGCCAAGCACTACACAGTGCAATGTAGAGTATTGGCTGTTTCCCTCATGATCACGGGGCTGGCTGGAAGCTATGGCTGGCTGCTGCTGTCCAGCATTGTGCAAGAATATCGTACCAGACTGGGGAAAGATCAAATTCAGAATGTGCTTATGACTTTTACTGAACACAACTTTTTCAAAGTGGACCATCTTTAAGTCAACATATCTTAAGGTAAAGCATAAGCAGAGAACCATCTTTACTGTATTTGTGGGGAATGGTTGCTTCTCTTTAGAGGGACCTTATTCCTTCCCCCTTCAAAAACCAAAACCCAAATAAGAAACAAAATGGCAGCCATCAAGAATACAAACAACAATAAGTGTTGGCGAGGATGTGGGGGAAAAGGCGCACTCATTTTTTTGCTGGTGGGACTGCAAATTGGTGCAGCCAATCAGGAAAGTAGTATGGAGAATCCTTGGAAAACTAGGAATGGAACCACCATTTGACCCAGCTATTCCACTCCTTGGTTTATACCCAAGAAACTTAAAAACAGCATAGTACAGAGACACAGCCACATCAATGTTTATAGCAGCACAATTCACAATAGCTAAATTGTGGAACCAACTTAGATACCCTTTAATAGATGAATGGATAGGGAAACTATGGTATATACACAATCGAATATTATTCAGCATTAAAAGAGAATAAAATCATGTCATTTGCAGGTAAATGGATGGAGTTGGAGAATATCATGCTAAGTGAAGTAAGCCAATCTCAAAAAACCAAAGACCAACTGTTTTCTTTGACAGGAGGACGCTGACTCATCAAGTGGGATCTCTAGGTGGGTTTCTTCATGCTCAGTAGATAGTCTTCACAGTCTACTATTAACCTTGACATGCTCAGTAGACAGTCTTAAGAGTCAACCATGATCTCAAAAATTTTATTCCCCTTTTCTCTCTTAGAAAGTCTATTAGAATCTGGGCATGTTGGTGCACGCCTTTAATCCCAGCTGTTGGTGAGGCTGAGGCAAGAGGATCAAAATTTCAAACTGGCATCAGCAACTGTTATGATTTGGATGTGAGGGGTCCCCCAAAAGTTCATGTATAAGACAATACAAGAAGGTTCACAGGAGAAATGATTGGGTTGTGAGAGTCTAAACCCAATCAGTGAATTAATTCCTGATGGGATTAGCTGAGTGGTAATTGGAGGCAGGTGGGATGTGGCAGGAGGAAGTAGTTAATTGGGGGAGTGGCTTTGGGTATATATTTTATATCTGGAGAGTGGAGACCTCTCTCTTTTCCCTCTCCCCTCTCCTTCATCACCATGATGTGAGCTGTTCCTCTCTGCCACCCTTTCCTACCATGATATTCAGCCTCAAGCCCCAGGGAATGAAGCCAGCTTTCTATGGACTAACACCTCTGAAATAAACTTTTCTTTCTCTACAGCTGTGCTGTTCAGGTCAATTAGCCACAGCAGGAAAAAAAAAAAAAAAAGCTGACTCAAACAGCAACTTAGCAAAACCCTGTCTCAAAATTAAAAATGAAAAAGGGCTGGGGATGTAGTTCCATGATTAAGCACCCCTGGGGTCAAAAGAAAGAAAAGAAAAGAAAAGAAAGAAAGAAAGGAAGGAAGGAAGGAAGGAAGGAAGAAAAAGAAAGAAAGAAAGAAAGAAAGAAGGAAGGAAGGAAGGAAGGAAGGAAGGAAGGAAAGAAAAAGCAAGCCATTAGATTGCTCTTAGATCTCTTATACATGTGACCTTATCTCTCTACTTTTCATTCACACGTTTCACTTATCTTTGTGCTCCTAGTTTTAAGAAATTTCTTTGATATTACTTTCCTAGATCAACAACTTAGTCTTTTCTTTATCCAATTAATTATTCAACCTATCCAATGAAATCTTTACACTTTTAGTAGTTTAATTTCAAAAAATTCATTCTTATTTTCTGGCTGATATATTTTCAAAACATTGTTCTTAATTTTGTGGTTATAATATCTTCTCAAACTTGTAGGCAGAAATCTGAATATTTCCTTTATAATGTGGTGTGGGTTTTTTTCCATTTTTTTTTAAATTGGTACATGGTTGTACAGAATGGTGAGTGTTGTTGTTACATATTCACACATGCACACAATATGACAATATGATTTAGCCAATATCAGTCCCCAGTATTTCCCCCTTTTTCCTCCCATCCTCCCTTCCCCCTAGTTCCTTTTCTCTAGGCTATTGATTTCCCTGAAATTTGTATGAGACCATGCCCTCCCAACCTTTCTTTTAGTTCTTCCTCTCTAGCTTCCACATAAGGAGAGAATACATAGACCCCTTGCCTTTCTGAGTTTGGTTTATTCGACTTAACATGATGTTCTCGAGTTACTTCCATTTTCCTGAAAATGACATAATTTCATTCTTCTTTATGGCTGTGAAATACACACACACACACACACACAATGGAGGCTGTGTGTGTGTGTGTGTGTGTGTTCATTCATCCATTAATGGACACCTAGACTGGTTCCATATTTTGTCTATTGTGACTAGTGCTGCTATTAACATGGGTATGCATGGATCACTATAGTTGGATGACTGTAATTCTTTAGGATAAATACTGAGGAGTGGCATAGTTGGGTCATATGGTGGTTCCATTCCTAGTCTTTTGACGAACCTCCATACTGATTTTCATAGAGGTCATACTAATTTACAGTCCTACCAACAGTGGAAAAGTGTTCCTTTTTCTCCACATCCTATCCAGCATTCATTATTGCTTGTATTCTTTGTGATTGCCCTTCTGACTGGAGTTAGTGAAACCACAGTGTAGTTTTGATTTGCATTTTTCCTGATTGCTAATGATGTTGAACATTTTTTTCATATATTTGTTTTTATATTTCTTCTTTTTGAGAAGTATCTATTTAATTTTTTGCTTATTTATTAATTGGGTTGAGGGTGTTGTGTTGTTTTGTTTTTGTTTGAGTTCTTTATATTTTCTATATTTTAATCCTCTGGCAGAAGAGTAGCTAGTAAGGATTTTCTCCTATTCTGTAGGTTCTCTCTTCACATTCTTAATTACTTCCTTTGCTGTGTGGAAGCTTTTCAATTTGATGCCATCCTATTTATTAACACTTGGAATTATTTCCTGAGCTTTAGGAGTCCCATTGAGAAAATCATTACCTGTGCATATATGTCATAATATTGACCCTATATTTTCTTCTAGCTGTTGCATAGTTTCTGGTCTAATTTCTAAGTGTTTGATCCATTTTGAATCAACTTTTGAGCAGGGTGAGAGATAAGGGCCTAGTCTCATTCTTCTATGTATAAATAGTAAGTTTTTCTAGGATCATTTGCTTAAAAGACTGTCTTTTCTCCAATGTATGTTTTGGCATCTTTGTCAAAGATGAGATGACAGTGTCCATGTGGGTTTGTCTCTGTATCTTCTATTATGTACCATTGGTCTGTGTCTGTTTCTACGCCAATACCATGCAGTTTTTGTTGCTATAGTTCTGTAGTGTAATTTGAAGTCAGGTATTGTGATGCCCCCAGCATTTTTTTTTTTTTTTGGCTTAAAATTGCATTTGCTATTCTGTATTTTATTCTTCCAAATAAATTTTAGAATTTTATTTTTTAGTTCCATGAAAAATATCACTGGTATTTTTGTGGAAATTGCATTGAATCTGTACATTGCTTTTGGTAGTAGTGCCATGTTAACAATATTAATTCTGCCTATCCATGAACATGGGAGGTTCTTTCATTTTCTTGTCTTCTTCAATTTCTTTCTGCCATATTCTAGAGTTTAAATTGTAGGGATCTTTCACTTTATAGATTAGATTTGTTCCTAGATTGTTCATTTGTTTATTGGTTTATTTTTGGTACCAGGTATTTACCCAGGGGTGCTTAATCACTGAACCACATCCCCATCCCTTTTTAATACTTTATTTTGAGACAGGGTCTTGCTAAATTGTGTAGGCCCTTGATAAGTTTCTGAGACTTCCTCTGAACTCACAATTCTCCTGCCTCAGCCTCCTGAGCTGCTCAGAGTATAGGCGTGTGCCATCATGCCCCATGCCCGTCTCTCTCTCTCTCTCTCTCTCTCTTTTTTTTTTTCTTGAGACTATTGTAGATGGGATTGTTTTCCCTATTTCTTTCTCAGTAGATGCATTATTGGTGTATATGAAAGCAATAATTTTTTATGTTGATTTTGCAACCTGCTACTGTTCCAAATTTGTTTATTAGCTCTAGCGGTCTTTTGGTAAAGCTTTTTGGATCTTCTAAGTATAGGATCATAACATCTGTAAACAGTGATAATTTGACTTCTTCCATTCCTATTTTTATCCCTTTATTTCCTTCTCTTGCCTAATTGCTCTGGCTAGAATTTCTAGCATTATAGTTAATAGGAATGGTGATAGTGAACAAGAAATCTGAATATTTTTTAAGCACTTCTCATCTTTTTTCTGAACATCATCTTTTTTTCTTTCTGGGATTGTTTATTTTGTTTACATTGATCCTTCTGTTTCTCTTTCATGTCTTTTTTTTTTCCATACCTGACAATCTATTTTTGTGGGGTTTTTTTTTCTTTAAATGATCAGCTTCTGTGACATGTGCAGATAATTGAAGTGCAAACAAAAGTAAGCCTTACACAGTTGAGTAGATAAGATAAACAGGGACTAAAAAAAAGAAGATATTAACCTCTATCCTATTTCATTACAAGAGAGCAGTAGTGAGGACCCCCCAAAAGAGGAACAAATGGTAGGCACCAAAATGCTCATCACAAAATAAGAGCCATGTTGGAGGATGACTGGTTGTGCTTAAAAATCAGACTTGGAGAAGATGATCCTGTAGAGGCAGCCAAGAGCCACAAGGAAAGAAATTTACTTCAGGAAGAATATTCATAGTGTAGTCTTAGACTAGCCTAGAGAATGAACAAGCCACCCAAACCTTGTGTCTTTAGGAGAAACACCCCAGGGAAGGAAAATGGGAATGGATCGGCTAAAATGTGTTATGTCAAGATGATTTTAATCTCTATTTCCAAGTCTGATCAATGTGCAGTGGCTCTCCAGAGCCTCTTGTCAAGAGAGATTGTGAAGTCCTATCTAGGCAGAAAGGTGAGCATCGATTGATTAGTTATGCCTGCCACGGGCAAGGAGGAGAAAACTCAGATGTCTCTGTGCAATTTCTGCTTAGTCAATGATTGTACAGTTATCCAAGTTCCACTCTAACAGGAAGACTTAGTCATCCCTGATAAGTACTATCTTTTTCTTGCTATTTTCAGTCAAGGGAAGATTTGCCCTATGAATAACAATTATAAACACAGTTGAGGTTGTGTTTCCTTTGCTAAAGATTGTTGCTGTACTGAGAAAATCTCAGACTTGCCTTGTGGCAATCCAGTCCTGTCATGCTCACCCACTCTCTACCACAGACTCTCCAAGCCAGGCCCTCCAGACTCCTTGCTTTAGCTCAATTTTTCAAGACAGAAGAAAAAGCTGCAAGAAGTTTGCCTCTTTTCTGTTCATTCAAGGTTTAATTGCCAGGCGTTCCCTACTCCTACCCCAGGGACCTCAAAATTTTAAAAATGAGCTACACTTCACAAATGGTTGGATATGCCTACCTTCAAAGGGTAAACTCTTTTTAAAGTACTTACTTAAAAAAAAAAAAGATCAATGTGCATTCACATAATTGGGAGGCTAATTACCAATCAATCATATCTGTTCATTCAAGGGAGTACCTGTCAGCACTTTGTGGGACTAATTTGAGTTATTACATATATGTGAAAGAAATAAAAATTCTGTGTAGGATATTTTTGAAGAAAAAGAGATTGAAAGTCCTTTATAAACTGGATTTTTTTTTTAGTTCAGATTCACTTCTTTGATTATACTAAATATTTCTCCAACCTCTATCCCCACATCCCACAGACACTTCTCTCTTCCTAATAGCTCCCAATTTGGGTTGGGGAAGCATGTCGTTCTAGAAAAGCTGGTTCTAGACTGGTGCATTTGGTCAGCCTGGCCAATGATGGAGCCAATGGGCCAATGATTGAGCCAGTGAGCCAGTGACTGGCTCCATGTTGGGTATATGACCTTCTCCAATGCAATTAGAGTAATACTTAGAACCAGGGCCAATATCTCTTGCTGAAACTGTGCAGCCCTTGAAATTTCTGCAAGCCATATTAGAAGAAGAATCAGCATGAGGAGAAGACAACTAGTTATATTTGGTAACATGATTGCAGACAAGCCTAAAACCAAGACTACCTATGATTTTTTCAGGCAAATGAGTCAGTACATTTTCCTATTATTAAATCCTGTTGTAATTAGTTTCTTTCTTCACCATTCTTTTCAACACTAGCTGATGATACACCTGGTTAATCTGAATTGGGAGAATCTGTTTCATCAGCACTGTATTTGTTTCCTATGACTCAACTTTCCTAATTTTCTCTAATGAATGGAGATTTTGGAAACAGGGCAATAAACTATTGATAATGATTGGAATAAAAACCTCCATCAAGTTTCAGGAGATACTTTGAAAAAGAATATGCATTTTTTTAAAAATCAATACCATTTACACAATGCTAACAGGAAGGAAACAAGAGAGAGACTGGGTTTTGTTGTAGATGGAAATGCTTGCATACTATGGGGAAGAACTAATTATGCAAAATAGTGAAATATGTGCACGCACATGCTAATTTGTTAACCTGAAAACTGAGCTTCCTAATGTTAGTTTACAACAAATTGAGTCATTTTCAAATATATTAGACAAATAAACCAAAATTCCAGTATGATTTGTATATTTAATTATATTGCCCTTGCACATACTACTTTCCATGGACCTCCAGAGCTAGATTTTATTCTATCTTCTGTGACTGTTTCTGTGCAGCTCCTTGTTTCTGCTGTAGTAACTGCCTAGCTGGTTAGGAATCCAACCAGATAATGAAATGGAATCACAGATTCAAAGAGATTCAAAGAGGAGTCTACGCAGCCAGTTGTTTCAGCAACATTGGAAGTGGGTGCGGTGTCCGTCCATGAAATTCCATCCTTAGGAATTTCACTGAAAGATCAGAGCAGAGAACATAACAGGTGCATTGATGACAGGTCGGGAAGTCGTCACTGGAGACTCTTCTCTTGGGCAAGTAGCTTCAGAGGAGTTTATCTAAAAGAGGGATGAAAAGATTGTGAGTGAGTAAGCTGCTGGTTAGGAATTGCCTCTTGCTGGGCTTAGGGATATAGTGATCTGGACCTCATGATTGAATCTCAAACACTGGGCAGAGTTTTGCTCTAGATTAGCTGTACCTTTGGATCCAGCCGCAGAGGAATGACAAAGCCACCATTGGAGCTGGTCTTTAGAGGGACAAAGTAGCCTTGGAAGTTTAGAAATCTTCCTCTTGGAGATGCCCCCTGCTTCTTTGGTCCCTCCATTGATAAAGAAGAAATGAACAGGAGATGTCTCGTAAATGCACCTTATGAAATCAATTCATGTAGGAGAAATTTCAACAATAAAAATGAACAATAGAGGGGAAAACACAAGGCAGGGGCATTTAAACATCTCCTTTTGAGTTTTCTGCCAACATGGTTCTGAGAACAGGTAGGGCGAGCAAGGTACCATCACCAGACAACAGGTGTCCTGGTTGCTTTGCTGCAGGTGAGAGGAACTTTCCACTCATTCCCATGATACACTCTCTAATGCCTCCATCACCAACTCCTCCAACACCCTGTCGCACACAAAGGCTCCACTTCTTCTCACTCCTGGGAGACAGTGTGGCTGCGGGGGATGTGAGGAACAAGAGGCCTTGAAAATGTGAGCACTTATATTTAGGAATGGTTATTTTTCTTAGTGCTTTTCTTTAAAAATAAATCTTTTAGGTCACTTATTTATTTTAGAGTGCTGGGTATCTAATCGGAGACCTCGTGCATTTTAGGCAAATGCTCTAATGCTGAACTACATCCCAGCCCAGCCATTTTTTTAAGGTATGTGGTTTCATCATCAAAAGTCAGAACATGATATACATAAAAAATCTCCTTGACACCATTATTCCTCAATGATAAAAGTTCCCCTTCTAGAAGCACACCAAAGTTATTAATCTCTTCTCTATTCTTACAGTGGTATTTCAAACCTTCACAGCACACAATCAGTGACAAGGACATACATGTTCCTACTGTTATATTAAATGATATCATATTATACATATTGACCTAAACTGGCTTTTTTTTTTCACTTCCTATTCACAGAGATAATTTTATCCATCTCTAAAGTTTTTCCTTACGTTTTTAATGGCTTAATAATATTCCATTGCATGAATGTACCATTTTTTTTCTTTAACTATCCCCAAAGATTTGCATTGTCTTATTTTGTTGTTCAAACAAGCGCTGCCATAACTTATCTTGTCTACATATCATTTTGCATGTGACAACTTTATGTGTCAAATAAATTCCCAGACGTGGAATTGCTTCTGGGAAATGTGTCAATAGAAATTGCATATTTGTAATTTTGAGAGATTTTGAATTGTCCCCTATAGAGATTGTACCACTTACATTTCATCCTGCAATCCAGGAAACTCTTATGTTACACAGTCACTACCATGGTGTTATTAAACTTTTTGATCACTGCCAATCTGAGTGCTTAGAAAAAAAAAAGTTATGGTAATATGGCTTTAATTGTCATTTATGTTATCCTAAGTGAGGTTCATTTCTTAATTTGAGACATTTAAGTCTTTTTATCCTTTCCTATAAACAACCTGTTTGCCTTGCTCATTGGTTTTTCCTACTGAATTGGAGGAGATCTTTGTACATCAGGAAAATTAACCTGTCATCTGGGATTGAATTGCAGATATTTCCCCAGATTTCCATTTGTCTTTGATTTTGTTTACTGCTCATTTCCCCCATGTAGGCCCTTTACTGTTATTATTATGTGGTTCTATTTATCAACATTTTCTTCTATGACATTTGCATCTCTTACCTTTTTACAGTGTCATTCTGTACACCCTTAGCTCATTTGCCTCAAAGGGTAGCATCTTGCAAAATTACAGTACAATGTCTCAAACAGAAATTTGACATTGATACAATTTAGCAAGTTCAATCAGATTTCTTCAGCTCTCATGATGTTCTCAGTCTGTGTTGTGTTCTGTGCATTATCAAGTAGAGGTGTGTGTCTTCAGAATAATACAGTGCTATGGTTTGGAGGCCTTCCTCCAGTGGTCTACATGTAAAAACTTGTTCCTCAGGGAGAGACTGTTGGAAGGTGCTGTGGACTTTAAAGAGATGGGGTCTGATAGTGGAAGGTCCTTAGGTCATGGGGGGGTGTGTCTCCAAAGGGAACTGTGAAAACCTGGTCTGTTTCTCTCTCTGTCTCTCTGTTTCCAGGCTTGTGATATGATCACTCAGTCCAACATGTGTTTCTATCATTGCTATCCACCCCCATCATCAGAGGTCAAGCCAGTAGGCTGTTTAATCTTGGATTTAAACCTATAATCTTTTTCTCCTTACAAGTTAATTACCTCAGGTATTTTGTTGTAATAATGTGAAGCTGGCTAATACGTAGAGTAGGTAAAACCTCATGGGATGAGCTCTTTTTATTCAGTGTAATTCCCTTGAGAGTCATCCAATTTGTTGCATACTGATAGCCTGTTCCTTTTTATTGCTGAGCAGTATTTTATGATATGACCGTGATACTACTTAAACATGCATCATTGAGAGGCATTTTCTTTTTCAGACTTTGGAGTTTTATGAGTCAAACTGTCATGAACATTCATGTCCATGGACCTAAGTTCTCATTTCTCTGGGATAAATGTCCAGGACTGCAATGGCTGGGTCATGCAGCAATTGTATATTTACTTCTATAAGAAACTGCCGAGAGGAGCTATCCCATTCAACCTTCCCAGTATCAATGTTGGCATGATCTCATTTCTCTGCATCCTCATCTGCCTCTAGTGTTGTCTCTGTTCTTTATGTTACCTATTCTGTTGTGAGTGTAGTGATGTCTCATTGTCGTTTCCAATTGCATTTCCCTCATAGCTAATGATGTTGAAACAGTTCATGTGCCTATTTGCCTTCTGTATATTCCACCTCACAGAAATGCTTGTTTATGTCTTTTGCTTCCTTTTTAGTCAGATTATTCTTTAGTGTTGGGTTTTGAGTGTTCTTTATATATTTTAGATACTGGTATTTTGTCAGACACATACTTTGTTAATATCTTCTTCCAATCTATAGCTTTTCATTTTATTCTCTTAATAGTTGCTTGCAAAGAGCAAAAGTTAATTTTTATAAAATCCAATGTATGGCAGGCTTTTAGACAAAAGGCAATAAATGTAATATATGTATATATGGATATTACTTAAGTGTGGCAGTTGAAAATGCACACCCTTAACATATTCTATCCATAGCAAAATTGCCTATGGAAAGAGATAATACCAGAACTAGAATTTTCTACCCATTTTACAGATTAAGGATTTTGAAACTTATACTAGGAACATTAAATGGTTTACTTAAATAAGGTGAAGGATCCAGGTAAAAATCTCTTGACTTTTTAGGTCAAGGACCTTTCTACTACTCTGAAATGAATGAATTTCTCTGTGTGCATTTAGATAGCATGTTAAAATCTGGCATAATGCAATTCTTCTGGTTATTTTTATTACTTAGAAGATGCATGGATAGGTTTCCTAACTCCCCAACAAATGGCATCTTTCCCTCCTTGGAATGCACCCATCATTTTCAATCCCCTTTTTACATGTACTGAAAATCTGCCCTTACAGTTTATGTGAGATGATGTGGCAGGCATTGACATGGAAGCCACCCTGGTGACCTAGCTCGGCTTCAGCAGCTATAGATCTTGGAAGGCATCATGTTTTGAGATCCACAAATTGGACACAGAACATTTTAAATTGAGATAAATGGCATTCAATTATACATTGAAAGAAGGGTCATTATTGAAGAGAGAACATTATATGGAATAAGGATGGTCTTAGATCCTTTGTGATGTCTAGATCCCCCACCTAGATCTAGTCTGAGCCTGTCTGCTGCTCTCCAGAAGAACTGGAATCCTGTGATCCAAGTCCAGAAGGGCTCTTTTTGTTTCTAGACTGGCCTGAGCTGGCTCTTGCCTTGGAAAGAAGCTGAGCCTTTGGCGTCCCTCCTTCTCCATGCCTGGGATCTGGAGGCTGTGCAGGAGATTTCCTCTCGGAGTAGAGTTCTCCCCATCGTTATGCCCTGTGATTATCAAGTTAGTTCAGACAGCAGCAGCCTGCCTACTTGGCAGATGCTGAAAGGAAGGCTGGGTGGGGGGATGGCAGCTGCCCCTGGTGAGCCATCTCAGGCTGTTTCCTCTCCATTATCAACAGCAATTGTGCAGGAGCCTTGTTAAGAAGCGGGAGGTGCGCCCTCATGCCTGGTGCCAAGAGAAGATTTTGCAGGGGCTGGCTGTTGGCACAACCACCCTACCAAGCTGGGGTGCTCAGTTCACAGGCCTTGAATTGAATGGTAGAAGGTCCCCAAAATGGAAATGTCCAAAATGCTTGTCCTGGGGAAGGTGCAAGGAGGATGGTACTGTCCGAGACTCAGCCATGGATACCTGTAGCAACTTGTTCCAGGAAGAGGAAGGGTGAGGGAAGTGAGTGATGCCTGGGGACATCCTTGCCCCAGTAGACAGAAAACACCACAAAGGTCAGTGGTCACTCCATCTCTCCTTTGTGATAAAAGGGAGATCCCAAGCACCTGGAAGCATTTGCCCCAAAGACCCACCAGTATGTTTCCTGGTCCTGAGTGATGGGAGGTCCAGCAGTGAGAACCTGAGAACCTTGGCTGACAGGGAGAGGGGCAGGGGTCATCACTGCTGAGAGCTCCCATCCTAACCACCTGTGGGGTTTCCTTCTCTGATTCTGACACCTCACCTGCAGAATGTGAGCACAGGTCCATGACAAGTTAAGATGGAGTGAATCACAGGCCCCTCTAAAAGTGTGATCTAGGATAACCATAGGAGATCAAATCAGACAGAAACTTCCAGGGCTTGAGGGTCAGATCAGTTCCCCTGGAACCCGATAGAGCCATTCCCTCCCACACTGCCCTTCCTCCCTGCCCTCCTGCCCTTCTTCCCGCCCCCCACCTCTCTCTTTCTCTTCAAGGAATAAGACACCCTGCCAAGGCTGGCTCAGAGTATTCCTAAACTAAAAAAGACATTCTTGGGGCCAATATGGTGAGATGGCAGACCTCTCCCTATCACAATTCAGGTTTTTTTCAGAGGAAATAAAGTGTCTTTGTTGTCTAGAGTTTCTCTGTCCTTCCTCCTGTATCTTGAGCATGGCCAAAGGAGTGCCACAACTGTATCTTGTCCAAGCAATTTGAAAATTCAGTCCAACCCATTGGGAGTTTCTGTAGATTTTTCAAAGAGTCTCTTAGAGATTACAGCTGCTGGGTCTTTGAAGTTCCTATCCTTGTCCCCTTGTTCCTCTCCCAGTAGTGTCCTCCTGGATGGGGGCTCAGGAGACCTTCTAGATAAGAGGCTGGGAGCCTCAGCCTCTGGCTGCCTCTGCTCAGGTGTGCATGAAGTGCACCCATGTGGATTAGTGCGCATGATCCTGCCACTGG
The DNA here is from genome assembly GCF_048772815.1 of Callospermophilus lateralis. NCBI lineage: Eukaryota > Metazoa > Chordata > Mammalia > Rodentia > Sciuridae > Callospermophilus > Callospermophilus lateralis. Next base: position 69,325,395 of record NC_135311.1, on the reverse strand, counting down.
ATGCCCTATAGATATTGATGCTGATACCCATGGTTTTTACTCTTTTTCTTCTTGGCTTGACCACAGCCAGGACCTGTCCCACTATTGGCTTGGCCTCCTCTCCACTCTTGCTGGTGCCCACCTTCTAACAGTGTCTTTGCTATGTTGTCTATCTGGCCCCTGACCCAGGCTGTCCAGCTCTTTGCCTATGCTGCATGATCACAGTACCCTCCTTCCAGAGTGGTCCAAGGGCAGCTCATGGGGGCAGGTCAGAATTGCACGAGGCCCAACCGAAGTCCCCTCTTTCTTAACTCTGAAGGGATACTTAGAGATACTACATTGTTATACTATACCTTGTATATCATGTATAAATTTATACTGTAGCATGTATATACATATGCATGTGGATACATACATCATACACAAATATATATATATATATATATATATATATATATATATATATATATATAGTGTGTGTGTGTGTGTACATAGACAGCATTAATGAAAAATAAACACCAGACCTGAAGATTATCCCAGACATGACCTAAACCTTGCTTGATTTGCAAACATAAGCAAAGCTTATCTTGAACTGCTTCTCATAACTGTTTAAAGAACTTAAGCTCAACCAATCAGAAAAAGCCAGTAAACTTAACAGTGTAAAACTATGGCCTTTCTATTGGCGCTGACCAAGGACAGCAAGTATATAACTATATCCAATCAAATAATGTCTTTATCGTGCCTCCATTTCCCCAAAAATAATTAGCCTGTAATGCTTTTTCATTGCAACATTAAACTTCTGTTGGTCCAGTGTTTTCCATTTCATAAATTGCTTCTTATTCAATTAAGTTCCCCAAAGTTTTATCGAGCCTCAATTTACCCTTTAAGCCATAGTGTTATAGTTAAAGCTCCGTCCTGGGGTTTCATATACTGACTTCTAGAACACTCACATATAATCGAATCAAGCCTTTATTGAAGCACACCGGTGGCGGCTGACCAGAACATAAAGCTGTTCCCCTGATCAGCCCCGAACAATTGCAAGGGCACTCCTTATAAGCCTGAAAAACACAAAAGGGATGTTTGGGGGTCTAGCCAATGCAAGCAAGCCAGGTTACACAAGCAGGACAGTGCAGTCAAGCCAAGAGAAGCCTAAACAATCACAGTTAGCTCAGTCACCCCAGTTACAGAAACAGAGCCCCGTTACCCTAGTTACAGAAACAATGCCCCATTAGGTAGTTCCGTGTTTCTATAGATTTCTAAAACAAAAAGAAAAGAACATCTTGCCCCAGTCATGACCCTTCTACTTGGCATGGTTGTTTTACAGGATGAAGTCATAAAACAAAATGGAGTCACATTTGTTTCTACTATCACAATAGATAGATCAATAGACATTAACATTCTAGAAGGGAAAAAAGTGTTGCTTGTCTAACATTCTCTAATTTCTCCTCCATTTCCTCTTTTCTCTCTGCCTTCCACTACCCCACATTCACTCAGGTCAGAAAGCATGAGATTTTCTCTTTCTGCTCAGACCTCCTGTACTTAAAGCTCTCTGAGCTTGTTGGCTGGCCTTCCCCTGGATATGTGAAGTGGGAGCTAGGGATTTCAACCATTGGTTCTTACCCGGTGATGCCTGGTTCTCTACCCTGTTTACTTTACACAGCACACGATTTTGAAGGTCACAGGTTTCCTTCTCTTTGCTTCTTTTCCAAAACAGTCTTTATGGATTTGCTCCCTATCAAATCAGTCCCCTCCCCTCCTTGGAAGAGGGAGAGTGTAGAAGGGAGAAAGTCATGTACATAAAAGGAAAAATGAGATAAGCACACTCTTGCTTTTTAAAATCTCCCTCTCTTCCAGGAAAAGCAGAGCTACCTCAACTGGCCAAGAGCACACAAACTTGCCGCTTTCTCCTGCCTGCTGAGTCATCTTGATTTTTGAGATCTCCAAAAAAAAAAAAAAAAAAAAAAAATACATGAATAGGGTTGCCAAGAAGAACTTCAAGTCTTTTAAGGATATTTGAGGTAGCTTCTGTGTTGCTGGTGACATGATGCTTCTTGATCTGAGTACTTTTCATGAGAGTTTAACAGAAAATCCATGGCAAGAAGCTGTGGACATAGCAAACCACTCCCTGAGGAGCGGATGCCCTTTTGCCCTTGACCGTGACCTATTCTACTGTGGGTTTGCTGGCCTGGTCTTGCTCTCTGGGGTCCTACATGGGCTGAGAACCATGATCATCCTTGAGCATGTCTCCATCCCTGCTCAGATCTCTTCCTCCAATTTTAAGCTCCCCTCCCCATGGCTTTTCTTGGTGATATTTGCTTCTTTCTTATTTCCCACATTCTGTTCCCTTGACCTGGTCTCTCCTGGATTAATTAATGAGGACTTCTGCATGCCTTCGCCAACCCTGGACTATCTCTCCAGCTCTAATTATTCCATTTCAACAGGAGCCATCTTGGCTCATCCACATTCCGGGCACTGCCTGGAGTTTTATCACCGACTCGGGCTAAGTGACAGGGGAATGAGAATGGAAGGAGAAGGCAGAGACAAGGCAGTGAGTGTCAGCTGTGATGTTTTGCATTACACAGCCCTGAAGTTCAGCATCTACTTTTTAATATACTTTTTTATCTAAGAAGATAGAAAAACCCTCAAAACAACATTTGCCTCAGTCTGTGGAAAGGAGAAGGCATGGATGGATTTGAGGTAGAAAGTCAGGAACAGTGTGACCATTAAAGGGAACTTTGGCTTCACTTGTCATATTTTAAGTTTTTTAAAAAAATTATTTAAAGAAGAATGCAAGCCAGATGTAGTGGTGTAGACCTGCAATCCCATTGGCTCAGGAGGCTGAGGCAGAAGGATTGCAAGTTCAAAGCCAATCTCAGCAACTTAGCAAGACCCTAAGCAACTTAGAAAGATCCTGTCTCAAATAAATAAATAAACAAACAAACAAACAAATAAATAAATAAATAAATAAAAATAAAAAGGGGACTACAGATGTGATTCAGTGGTTAAGCAGCCCTGGGTACCAAAAAGCCTCCATTTATATATTGTTTGTGAAATTAAGAGGTAATAAGTAGGTATACACATCTAGAAGCAAAAGATACATTATTAAAAAATTAAAAAGTGAATAAAAGTCTCAGAGTCTATGTACATAACATAATAGACAAATGCTAGTCTGCACATTGATAATAATGCATAGTTGGATGTTATTTCTGCACTGGATCGAGAAGCCTATCTTTTTTCTTCTCCCCTTCTTTGGGGATTGAGCCCCTGGGCACTCTATCATTGAGCTACATCCCAGACCCTTTTTTTTTTTTAAATTTATTCTTTATTTTGAGACAGGGTCTCACTCAGTGGCTCAGGCTGGCTTCAAACTTGCGATATGCTTGCCTCAGTCTCCGGAGAGACTTGGATTGCAGATGTGCACCACCATGCAAAATGAGAAGGGTATTTTGCCCCTCTTTGTATCTCTGGTGTTAACCACAGATATTGGCAGGCATTTGGCCTTCGGGAAATACTGTTGGAGCCAAATTTAAAGGAAACCATCTGACTTTCCTAGGGGTGGCAGAGCAGTAATAATCCAAAGGAGTGACAAGGGACAACTGAGTTGAAGTAGAACAGAGGGAGGGGGCTCTGTCTTTTGAAGTCTGTTCTGTCTACAAATGAATAGCAGGATATTGGGAGCAGGACATTGTTCTGCTTATTTTTTTTTTTTTTTTATCCCTGTACTACCTGTAATCTCATCCTGTGTGTGATTGCAGGGAACTCATCAGAAAAGAGTCTTCTTCAAAGACTCCCAGCATGATGGCAAATAAAAATCAGCTGCCAGTCACAGAGGAAATATGTTCCTACAGCAATCAAGTTCCAACCTCTGGACTTGCCACAATCCTGAGGCTCTGCATATGACTCCCGAATTCCTCCAGAGGGTACCCAGGTTGGAGGTGGGGTGCTGTTCCTTTCTATTTGCTTTTGCAGATGCCAACACAATGCTGTTGCATTAATGTGTCTGGGAAAGGGAAAAAATGGTGGTGGCATTCATTAAAAATAATATGACACTCCATAATTTGAGCTTCGGTCTTCTCTTAATATCCGCTGTATCCCTTTCTTTGAGTGTCAGTGGAAACAGAAAAGGAAAATATAGAGAAGGGTTCCAAATGGGTTGAAGAGCTTCAATCTTAGATGTGTCTGTCAGGTGGCTCTTGAAGGCCCCAAAGAGATTACTAAAGAATCAGGAGGAAACAATTGGGTTCCTAAGTTTATGGTGACATAAGGGGATAAAGAAAGCAGAAAAAATGGACACTTTAAAAAAAAAAAACAACATGGGGCTGGGGATGTGGCTCAAGCAGTAGTGCGCTCGCCTGGCATGCGTGCGGCGCTGGGTTCCATCCTCAGCACCACATAAAAATAAAATAAAGATGTTGTGTCCACCGAAAACTAAAAAATAAATATTAAAAAATTCTCTCTCTCCCTCTCTCTTAAAAAAAAAACAGAGAAATACTACCATTCTTTGATAAAAAGGAACTTGTATTTCTTGGGAAAATGACAAGAGTCCTCGGCTGAGCAGGAAACTTACAAGATGAGCCTTGGAAATCTTACAGTTCTGGGAAGTACAGATGTGCACAAATGAATAAATAAATAAGTAGTCAAAACAACAACAAACAATTCCTGGGTTATATCAAATGGACAAAAGGACTAGCTGACAGAGCTCCCAATGGACAGAGTCACAAGAATTTGATTGAGAAAATGAATAATGTAATGTTGAACTACAGCCCAAAGAATAAATATCCATGAGTTCATACTGATATAAAAAAATGATTGAATACATTAAAAAGTGAAAGAAGAGAATCATCTGGGATACAAAGGAATTCTAAATATTTTGCATAGATGCATACCCTTCAAGAGGTGGAGAGTAACTCTTGGCTCCTTACATGTGGGCTGCATGTGGTGACTTCCAAACAGCGCAGTTTGAAAGGTAGAGAAAGAATACAGTGCAGATAGCCCTCAAACACTGCTTCACCAGAGCTGCTGCAGTTAATGTCATTATTGACAAGTCATGAATCATGTGTAGCCTTGATCTGAATGGAACGTCACCTTGATGGTCTTCCTCCTCAGACCCCAACAGTCCCTGTTCAAAATGAAAGCAAACATCAGACAAACTCAAACTGAAGGACAGTCTACAAAATACCTGACCAGCAATCCTGAAATCTGTCAAGATCGTTAAAAAACAGGGAAAGTCTGAGACGGTGTCACAGTCTAGAGGAATCTAAGGGGTCATAACAATTAAAAGTAATGAGGTGTTCTGGATGGAATTGTGAAACAGAAAAGGGATATTAGGGGAAAATCTAAGAACTCAGAATAAATTAGGGGCTTTCATTGATAATGATGTGTCAATTTCATTTCTTGCCACCATAAACAATCAGGAATTGGGTCTAGTTTGAACAGGAGAATCTAAACAGCTACCATCAGAGCCCAGAAGTTCACAGCTGCCCCAACAGCTATGCTTAGATTGTAAAAAAATTATAACCAACTTAGTTGAACTTTAAAAATTTAACACTGTTCTAAATGCCTATAATTCCACGTATTCTACTTTAGAAGTGAAAGCAATATTTTTAGCTCTCAAATTTATTTTGTTCTAGCCTTGTTGACAGAGTTAGGATAACTGAGTCAAAGAAGGGAAAAATAATTGGGGAAAAGATCTATGCAGCTGACATACGTATTTTTTGAAATTAAGTGGTCAATTCACAAACCCATGTCTATCATTCATATCCTGAGAAGTGGGGATTTTCTTTCCTTGACATTCCATAAGACTGAAGTTTTCCTCTTAATAATGAACCAGTACAGTTATTTTCATTTAACTAGACATGCTTTTAAGGAGACTTTCTAATAAATTTAGCTCTCATCAGTTCCAAGCCTCCTTCGGTTTCACATGTTCTTTTATCATCTTCCAGTGAGGCACCTTTGTTTCTTAATCAGAATCACAGTTTCCAAATTAAGTGAGAAAAGGATTTTGTTTTCCCCAACCCATTTAATGTGTGAGCAAATCAGAAGCCAGCTCCGGAAGGCTGCCACCTCTTTATTTGTTGTGTTAACGAATTAAAAGGTGTTACTCTCTTGGTAATAAAGTGTGACCTCTTTCCTCTGGCTCACTGTTTAATTTGCTAGCTGGGATCACACAGGACTTAGATTCCAGAGTCATCTGGGGTTCCACTTAGGTCAAAGCCATTTTCTGTTGGAGCAAAAATATTGAACTCTTCCTTCCTTGGAGCTGGCTATCACTGGAGCTGGTAACAAAGTCAATGGCAAAACAGAGCTAATTGCAGAAACCTCTTAGGACAGTTGTTCACAGAAGGACTGTATCCTCAGTCATGTCTGCATGCCAAAAGAGAGTGTAGCATCCAGATAGAAAGAGTGAAACAAGAACTGATCATTGCATTTGTCCAAAATATCCGGATATTTAATTTAATTAAACTGGAGAGGTTTCATGATGCTTCTGTGTTCTTTGCATTTGTACATGAAGCTAATGAGGGACGGGGCAAGATATTAATATTACAGAAGACGTGTACTGTGCTTTTAAAACAGCATGTCTCTTGCTGCCGGAACTGGTTTGGTTTGACTTTTGATCCAGCCCTTCTGTTTTGATGTAATTGAGAGATCTGGCAGAATAAGAAACACTAACACTTCCATTGAACTTTTGCATTCCAATTGCTTTGCCATTCATGATCTCATTTGATCTTCACAAGCCAATGTTGTAGGAAAGGTCAGTATCACCTTCTCTACTTTACAACAAAAGAAACTGAGCCACAGGATGTCATGGCTAAGTTACTAAAACTAGTAAACGGTAACCTTAGGACTGAAATTCAGGTGTTCTCCATTTATTTCTGAGGGTTTTCATTCTCTTGAAAGTTTATATGTCTTTTCTTAAGAGGTTCCATTCATTTGATTGTCTCTTGAAATGCCTGCTAAGCATTTCATGTGTATGTGTGCACGCGTACACACACACACACACACACACACACACAAACATACACGTGTGCATATGTTTGCTCATAACTTCAAAGAGTTCACCCTCAACCCCAAGTTAAGAACCACTGTCCTATCCTAGGAAATTTCTACAGAGGTGGTAGAGCGAGCAAGAAAGACATTCTGAGATGGGACATTGAAAACTAAAGATGAGAATTAAGACCAATTTCTTTTATTCCTTTGCCAAATTTTCTCTCTTCTCCTGGAATATATTCTCTCTCAGAGAGAATGGCAAATCCTGAAATTTAATGTGTTAAAAAATGCCCCAGGGTGATATATGCAAAAATGGAATCATGTAGATGGAAATTAAAAAAAAAGGCCGAGAAGATATCAAACCCAACAAATGGTAGGAAGGGTATGGTGAAAGGCAATGTCAATAATAGTCAACTAGACATTTTTAGTCACTGCCCTTGTGCGATCAGAATATCATTCCATGTAAGAAGTCCATTCAGGGATGGGTGAAGTGTGAAGTGGGGCTTGGGATGGAGATGATGTTGGGATGTATATGGCCAACCCAACAGGCAAGGAGTGACCATATCGTCACAGACTCTCCTTGCACTTGGCTTTGTGGGATTTGGTCTGCACTGCAATTGAATCTTGGGTTCTTTCTACCTGCAAGCCTTGGAGAACCCATGCTTTGCAATAAGTATCTGCTCATGCTGACAGCTTGTAAGCCATTTCTTAGCCAGGGTCCCTGTCACTGTAACTAGACCCAGTGACAAGGCCTTGCCCTGCCTGTCAGTTCTCATGAATGCCCTGATTCCCGACTGCTGGGTGGACATTGAATCATCATCTCTCCTGCTCTGAGGTCTTCCTGTCTGCTGGGTTTAATTTGCTGTCCTGCCTTGACCTCCTTCTCCTGTGTAAACAGTCTGGGCTGACTGCCTGGTTCCCAATGAGTCTTCTGCTTCACACACCACACATACATCTGCTGAGTTTGTGCCTGCTCTAAATGGTTCCGAGCTCGACTCTAGTGTGTTAAGTCTGAGGATAATTTCAGTCCCAATTTCTTTCTTTCATCTATGATTGTCCATAACCCTATAGCTGCCCCTGTTATCACCCCAATATGACCATGACCTTCTCTTTTGGCCTCTCGTATTCACATGTCTCCTGGTTTGGAAACAGAGTTCATCTCCTTTCCCTAAGACTGGGCTGCTTGGTGATAAGTTGAGGCAGGGTTTGGAGAATATAGCAGGGGTATAAAATGAGCAGGTCCCAACAGATGTCGAGTGAGGATTTGCAAAAGAAATTAGAAAGCTAGACCCTCAAAAGTTGAAAAATTGTCCCCAGGTCCTTCAGAAATCCCCTTGCCAAGCACCTGTGGGTTAGTCATCCTCTTTTTAATTGGTACCTACCTGGCTCCCATAAGTCCTACCTCAGCACTGTGATGCTGTGATCCAGTGTCTTGATCAGGGCAGAGGATGTCAGCTCGGATGCCTGCCCGCTGAAGTAATCCTGGGAACTAATTAGCAATTTTGAAATTTGATGATAGGTAACAATAACAAAGTCAGTCTTTTTTCAGCGCAGTTACCTGGGTTATTTTAATGATGGCATTTGTCATTTCAGTGATTCACCCTTATCTGGGCACTCAACCAACTGATGGTCTCAGTTAGACAGCCTCTACTTCCTGACACAGAATCAAGAATTGCTGTTGATTCACTTGACTATATTAATGGCTAATTTGTGCCCAGTCAATTGGATTAGATCCGTAGGTTAGATCCAATTAGTCAACTCAATTATTTTTTTTCTTTAAAGGCCAAATTAAGAAAAAAAAAGATTTTAAAAAATCATTTGTACATTTTCTACCAAAGATACTACTGTCTATGATGTGTTCCATGGAATTCAAAAACAGAGTTCAAGGTGACCTGAAGGACAACAGATGTCAAAGTCACATTCTAGAGGTAGGGCACAAAGAGATTTTTCAGTTTATGATGGAGAATATTGTTTAGAACAACCCCAACCCACAAAAATATATACAATGTGCTCACAGCAGGCCTCCTATTTTTTATAGAGAAGTATATTCTTGTAGGTTAACTCATGATCATTTTGAATGAAATATCAATCAATTACAACCAAAGAGAGAATGTGACGGTGATGTGCAGACTGTGCACGTGCGTATCGGGGAGCGGCTGCACGGTGATCGGCTTTGGCATTCATTTGGCACCGGCCTCATTATCACTTTTCTCAGGAAGAGCTAATCCCAGTGAGTATTTCCTCTAGCTGTCAATCAGTGATGTCTTTCAGTAAAACGCACTTAATAACCGATGATATTAATGCCACTTGCAGACTCACCCCCTTCCTTTCATAAATGTTTTAGTTTGGGGCAATAAAGCTGTATAATTGGAGCAGAATCCTAAAAACCATGTGGACATAAAGTCATAGAAGCATACTTGAACCATTCTGACTGTTCTCTCTCCCTGAGCTGTTAGGCAAATAGGATTTATTCCTTGTGCTAACTCCAACTCTAGTTAATGCCTGCTGACTCTTTGGAGCTTTGTGTGTTGGAGGGCTTTCTGGGGCTGTGACTGATCTCAGCAGGAGAGGATTCCATAACTGATTAGCAAAGTCTGCAATGGGCACAGGAGGAGGGAGTTATAGTATATAATAGGAGTGACTGCAATATTATGGACAGAAATCTCATTACATAGACCCAGCTAAATGGTTCAGTACAAGCTGGCCCAGGAAACACATAACTATAACTAGCTGTTTGTGCCCCAATACACCTGTGGATGCACAACTGCTTTATATGTTAGGAGACTAAAAGCTAGACCCTCAAAAGTTGAAAAATTTGAAATTGAAGGAAGGTATTTCCATAACTTTTAAGATAATCAAATCAATTCTAACTAGTAGGGTTCTCAATTTTTAAGTTCAAAGTATAAAGGTGCACACATCCTCAACAGTCATTGTTATTGATGTTGCATCAAATGTGAGGAAAATCACATCGAATAGTTCTAGAGGATCACAATAGGAAAGCAACCCCTTATGGAGAAAAATTTCTCAACAAACTTCTAAGACATTGAGTTAACATGTGGCCCACACAGTAGACTCTTTGATTGTGTTTCCCACAATGTCTCCTGAGGTGGTTTGAACCTTCAAAGGCCATGTGAGTAGTGTAGCTCATGACCTAAGGGAAAGAATCTGTGTGCTATGGAACAGCTGGACATTTAGCCAGAAAGAAAAAAAAAACCTATTTTTGAAGTGTTATCAAGGAAATATTTCTTCCCAAACTCTGGTATGTGACTAAAGGAAGGTATTTCCATGAAGTCCCAAACAGAATACCAGATTTCAAATTAAATAGCATAATTTATTTAAGTTTGCATTTGGGGGTCTGCATAATAACTAGCACGTAGCAGAGGCTGGTTCAATATCTACTGAATGACTAATTGTCAGTATAAATAATAAAGAATGAATAAATGAATACAGAAACGAGTTAATCCTAAACCAGCATAGCTGTAGAGATAATTTCAAGTCATCTTTACATTGGCATATCTGGCTGACTAGATCTAGGCTTAGATAAAATGAGTCCAGAGGATGTGAATTCTTGTGTGCTCATCCAACTCTGAAATGCCACAGTTCCAGAGTGTTAATTGTGCATGGTGCATACTTCTAGTTACTCTGTCACTAGGTGGGGAATGCCAGGGGAAGCCCTTTTCTGCATTTCCTATTTGGAATCTTGCTTGTTTCCCAACAGTGATTGTGTTGAATTTTGGAAAGAGCATGGGAAAAAAATAACCATTAACGTGATGACCTAAGTTGGCATTCTCTAACATCCCTCCAGTAAGAAATAGTGACAAATGTGACCTCCTTTCTTCTTCAGTGACATATAAATTTGCATAATGCTTTGCATAAGTCATTCTGTCATTCCTACTTTGCAGGTGTCATAAGTTGAATCATGTCCCTAAACCCCAAAATTTAATATGTTGAAGTTTTAACACCTGGTGTCTCAGAAGGTGACCTTATTTATAGATATGATATTCACAGAAATAATCAAGTTGAAATGAAATCAGTAGGGTGGACCCTAATCTAATATGACTGTGTTTTTATAAAAAGAGGGGGAATTTGGGGACAGACACATATACAGAAAGAACACCATGTGATCATAAATTCAGGTATCTTCAAGACTGGTTACAAAGGAGAGAGACCTGAAACACATTTTATCCTACCACCCTCAGAAGGAACCAACCTTGATAGCACCTTGATTTTGGATTTCCAGTACCTAGAACCATGAGACAATAAATTACAGTTGTTGAGGACTCCCAGTCTGTGATATTTTGCTATGCATTCCTAGGAAAATAATATAGCACCTAACCAAAAATGGTCTCAGACATCTTTGTGTCCAGAAGTTACTTTTCATACATTTCTTCTTACGATCTGTTCTCTGCTATGTGATTTGTTTTAACTGCCTATTGTGTTCTAATAAACCAGTAGGATGCTTAGAGGTTGAAAACACTTAAAACAAAAATGATCTTTTGCTTCTAGTGATTCAGGGTTGACTGAGACTCAGTTGGATGGTTGTTCTTCTGGTTTTACTTGGGCCTAATCCTGGGCTGCTGAGTTGGGGATAAAGTGCCCAAGCTGGTGTCTCAAATTCCAGCATTTCTTTTCATGTGGCCTCTGCTCATTCAGTGGTGTAGGTAACCCAAGCTTCTTGCAGGGTGCCTAGTCCCCAAAGAATGCAGAAGTGGATGTCTCTAGGCTTCTACAGGGGTAAACCTGGAGTTGCGACAGTGTCTCTCCTGCCACATTCCATTTGTCAAAGCAAGTCATGAAGATAGCCTATATTCAAAGGGAGAATGGCTAGGCTCTAGCACATGTTGGGAAGAGTGGGACAAAAATGTGTGGCCATCAGTAAGCTACCACAAGGATGCTATGTGTCCCTTTACCCTTCATCTGTGTCTTAGCCCCTCTTAAAGCTTTCTTTATACTTTATGACAGATCCATCTATAGGATCTGCCTAAGACAGAAAGCAGAGGAGCGGCTTGAGCTGGCTTACTCTCAATTGACAATATATAATTAAGAACTAGCACGGTGTCCATCCCCCATGTTGCTGCCCCACTGTCCACTGCTGTCAGTCACAGAAGGGAACAAATATCAACTGATCTAACTATGAGTTGAAGTTCTCCAGGCCCTCCCTGACATTGAGTCAGTTGGCTAAATATTTGACCAGTGCTGCAGTTTAGGTCCCTGATATCAGCTCCATATTATCATACTGTCAAACTCCATGCCACCACCAGAACTGGGGACCTGCTCTGTCATGCTTGTTGGCAGAGGACAACTGTCTGTCCCTAACGAATGCACTGTGCTGGCTCTATTGATAATACCCTAGATGCCCAGATCTTGTCTATTTAGAGTATTATATCTATCAGAATAGATGCCATGTTTCTGACACTTTCAAAACTATCATTGAGACCAGTGCGTTCCTTGAACACTGTTATCTAGTAAGACTGATTATGTCTTTAAAGCAATCTTAAACAGCTGGACATTCTTCCCCGACCTTGTCTTACCCTCATGTGAGTTTTCATGCCATGAAAATATTTACCTATATCTGTTCTTTCTTCCAATTGCTTCAGGAAACTAGAGGTCCTCAGCCTAAATCTCACATTTAGAGGCACCTTGAAGACATCAGTTATGAACGGCCATTTGTCATATCTCCCACATATTGACCTGTACTGCTGCTCTCATCCTCAGCCCCCAGTGCTCTCCTTTTATTAGACAGAGCAGAGGACATATCAGGTCATTCACAGGAAGGATAAGCTGCTTCTTCCGGTCTCAATATTTTTGTTGATCAATTTGTGAGATGGAATTGTCAGCTAGGACCTTTTGGGTGGCAAACAGAAAACTCAGTGAATAGGAACTTCATTTGCTCTGGACACATAAAAGTACAGGCGTACACAGACTTCAGATAAAGTTATGTTCAAGGTTCGACGAATGCTAACAGGACTGTTTCTCTCCATCTCCTGGCTCAGCCTAGGATCATGCTGCCTCCTTTCTTAGACTCCCTGGGAGGACCCAGAGAGCCCTAGGCTCTTCCTTCACAGGATCAGATATATCTGTGCCATTCCAGAGGAAAGAGTGAACATCCTTCTCAGTTCTGCCCACACAGGTCCTCTAGTTTTTCATCTAACTGGATGGATTTCTGCCACTGGCTTACTCTGTCTGAATATATCCGGATTAAGGAGTTATGATGGGTGGTTTGCTTCAGTCTGGGAAATATAGAACCAAATTCTATGGAGTGAAAATGGTAGGAGACACATCTCCAAATAAAGATTAGGAACTGTGGCTAGAGAAAGAGGGTAAAGCATATTAGGAGGCATGGGATAAAATAGAATATTCAATGAAAAATTCTTAAAATGCTTAAAAGGCTGGAATAACGGGTTCAATATTTTTTAAATGAACAAAAATATGTATGAAGTATTTCACATGGCTACAAAAAAAAGTCATCCTGATGTGAAAAACACTCTAGCCAACTATAAGCTCCATATGAGCCAATAAATTGATTTGCCTATCAGCTACATTAGCAAAAGCTAATGTACTCTAATTTTCTAACTATTAGAACTATTTAACATTGAAATTAGTGGCCTTAGGAGATAGTTCCTAACTTATCACCAGATTACTAGGATAAAGCAAAAAACATATAATCATTTATAGGGATACCATTAATGGAAATTGGGACTCATAAACTCATTCATTCATTCGCTTATGAATTCAACACATTTATTGGATGGCGAAGGTGCAGGCTCAGATCTCCTGAAGCAGATGCTGAAACCAAATTTGTCATGTAGGCTACTTTTCAGAGATCAACATGAGTGGAAGCCGGAGGAAATGGGATCTGGCTAATGGGATACAGGTCCAACAAAACCTTGGCTCCAGGGAATTCTGAGATGTTAGAGAAAAATACCAGCTAACCAGAGTTCTTGCATTGGGATGAAATGGCTAGGCTTTGGCACTTCTAACTTTATCAGTCACTAAATGTGGGCCTCTTGGGGAAGACAGGCTCTATTTCCAGAGGAGACAGCTTTCTGCAGCTGAGGTCCACCCCAGGGGAGCTGACAGCTGAATAGGTATCCTTGGGTATCCAGGAGGACAGCCTACTGTGTGCCAAACACAATTGTAGCAGTTGAGAGTCAACAAAGTGCAAACAAGGACAGGCATCCCACTGGAAGGTCAGAAACAAATTTTTCAGAAATACTCGAATATTTTTAAAAGCAAGGAAAGGGTTAGGGTTAGGGTTAGGGTCAGAATATTAGTTAGTGGTAAATGCTGTGCTGGAAAATGTATCATGTTGAAGATAAGCACAATGGAAGGAGCAGCTTTGGGCAGTGGTATGGTGGTTGCACTATTTCTGCTAGTAATGTTTAAGCAGAAACCATAGAGGGTATGAGAAAGGACCCTATACACTTCTAGGGGAGGTAGAGAGAGCATAGCAATTAGAAAGGCTTTGAGAAGAGCAAGGGCACCAGTGTGACTGGAATTAGGGAGCAAGAGAAGAGAGCTTAGAACAATAGCCAGAGACCAAATCATACTGGGACTTGTGGCCAAGTTCATACTTGGAGACTAAGGTGAACACTCCTAATGAGAGGCTACATTCAATAGAGATGGCTTCTTAGAGACACACCCCCCCCCCCGCCCGCCCCATAGGAACGTTATACCTTGATCTCCATTTTCTAATAGAATCATTGCCCTTTGGGGTTGGCCAGGTTGCTGACCACCTCCAACTAGGCATCCCTCAATAATAAGAAAAAACTGAATCTCAAAGTGCTGATAATGATTAGTACAAAGTTGCATGGCTTGGTAGATACCCTAGAGAAAGTCAGAATTGAGACAGAAAATATATTATGCATCCATTAAATATGCAGTTGGCTACATGCAAGAGAAACTCTGGATTCAGACAGACTTCATCACAAGGAAATTTAATTATCTCACATTACTAGGAAATCAGAGTTGGGAGGGCCCTGAGCAGCATAGTTTCATAATTGACTCCATCATTCTGTCTGCTATCCTCAGTATATAAGCCAGTATGAGTTAGGATGTGCTTCTATAACAGACTTTAACTCTAGTGTCTTAAAAAATTTTTATATATATATATATATATATATATATATATATATATATATATATCTCCATCCATCTATGGTGGGGCACTATTTTTACAAGCTCTCAGGAACTCCTTAGTTAAGGTTTTGTCCAGGCTGACAAAACCACTCCCATGCAGAACATTGCTGATCACCATGCCAGAAGGAAATGAGAACTCTAGAGTATCTTATAAAGGCAATTATGTGCTCTGCTTCAGAAATAACACACATACTTCCTACTTACAACTCATTGACTAGTACTAGTCACTTGCCACTTCCACTCACAAGTGAACCAAGAATAGCAATCCAACTGTATGTCTGAAAGGCAAAGCTATTTAGTGAACAGCAGTAATGGTTATCAAACTGAATGTCAACTTTCAATTACAGCCCTCCCCCCAGGTCATATATTCCAGAGAAAATTAAAAAGAATAATAATTGTCACTATTTTTAAAAGCAAGGAAATTTCCCCAGACTCCCCAATCAGACTTCCCTCATTTAGTGTCGGCCAGAACTGAATCACATGACTATTCTTAAAAATCACTGCTGATGATTAAGTAGGATTATTATGCTCTGCTCAATCCAGTTGGGATCTACCTTTTAGAGGCAGGGATTGGAACACTTTTCTCTGAATCTCAGGGCTGTCTGTTGTTGGCATAGGTGTTGAAAAGATAATTCTTCTCTGGCACTTTTTAATGAACAAATCTACAAAGGAAGGATGCTTTGATACTGTCAACAATTCAGATTTAGAAAATAGAAGAGGAAAAGAGAGGAATGCCTGGTTGGGGGTGCTCAGCAATCTGGCCAACCCCAAAGGGCAAACCAGGAGGGCTGAAGGTATTAATTTTTAAAAAATGCACATCAAAATGGGTTGAGACACTATTATCATCGGTAAGTCTATTCATGCCACCAATTGTAAGGATGGGGTTTCAAAACAGATTTGATTCGTTTTGGTGGGGCAGGGGGGGTGGGGGTCTGAGAAACCAAATCAATTTCAAATCTTATTTGACTCCTTTCTTCTGCCTACTCCTAGGAGATCTTAGATATAGAAAAGCAAATTCTGGAATAATTAAGGGGATGTGAAAACTCAGGGAAAAAGACAGGAATGAAAATGGTTAAAAATTACACATAGGCAGGGCATGGTGGTGCATCCCAGGGGCCTGGGAGGTGGAGGAGGCAGGAGTATCACAAGTTCAAAGCCAGCCTCAGCAATTTAGCGAGGCGCTAAGCATCTCAGTGAGACCCTGTCTCTAATAAAGTACAAAATAGGGCTGGGGATGTGCCTCAGTGGTAAAGTGCCTCTGAGTTTCATCCCCAGTGCACCCCGCCTCAAAGAAAAAGAAATTACACACAGTATGGGGCTGTTATTTTTCAAGTATGTTCTTAAGATTACTTATATACCTATATTCTCTCCTGAGATTTCAGTTTTTGCCCTGGACAGTTCCACACATCTCCCAAAGGTACTTGAATAAGAGTTATGTTAACTTTATCCTGAACTTCCACCTTTGACCTTGCTTACCAGCTTCACTATGGTGCCAATTACCAGACAATTATTTCACACTCTTCCTATTTCTTACCTGGATTATTAGGACAGCTGTCCAAATTGCTTCTCCGGTATCCAGTCTAGTGTTTCCTTATTCCCTTGACTTAGAAATCCAGCAAACATGAAATTCTGATAGTGTCTTCCCCTAATTAAGACCCACCAACAGTTTCCCATCAATTGTGGAATAAATTCAAGTTCTTTGTCAGGGACACAATAGCCTCCTGTTGGCCTTATTTGGAAGAGTCCCTCAGGGTTTATGCTAAACTGTATTGGAGCTCATACACCCACTGATTTGCCTATCAGCTACATTAACACTTTATAACTTCTGGACTTTCCTGTTCTTTTTGTTGGTAGTGTCCTTCCCTTCTTGTTTTATTAACTCTGTGTGTGTGTGTGTGTGTGTGTGTGTGTGTGTATAGGCGCGCGCATGCCCAGCAAGTGCACACCAGGGATTGAACTCAGGGGCACCTGACCACTGAGCCATGACACCAGACCTATTTTGTATTTTATTAAGAGACAGCATCTCACTGAGTTGCTTAGTGCCTCACTTGTGCTGAGGCTGGCTTTAAATTCGAGATCCTCCTGCCTCTGCCTCCTGAGCCGCTAGGATTACAGGCGTGTGCCACCCCACCAGGCAACTCTTAAATCTTTCTTCAAGATGCTTGCTGTTCCTTACCTCACTGAGAAAGTTGCCTTTGACGCACCCCTGCATCTCTGCCTTCTAAGGTGGGGCTAGGTGCCTGTCATCTGTTCTCAGAATACTCTGTGCCCCCCTTTGTCTGGAACATTAACCATGCCAAGTGGAATCTTTTGATTTTCAGCCTCCCCAGTGGACAAGTTCACTGTCCCAGAGAAATGGTAGTGTCCTATTTATTCTTCATCTTAGCACTTACCACAGTGCCTGTCAGAGAGTGGGCACTGAACAAACGTTTGTTGATCAGAACATTCAGAAGAAATGGCATTGAGGGAATAAAAGTAAGTGCAGAGGAGAAGGGAGGGAAATGGAGAGGTAGTGCATGCATCCCTTCCTCCTAGGATGAGAATCTCCCCCTTGTCTTGGAATCTGGTTCCCAGCTTCAATGTGTCAATCCCTCAGTTGAGAAGATACCCTCTGTTTTTCCTGAATGGGGATCCCTGGGTCACACATGACTGGGACAGAAAGGAGAATTTCAGGAAAAATTCCCCATTGCCATCACCCTGACAGTCTGTCCACTGCCTTTAAGCAAATCAAGCAGGTCATGCAGGCAGAATTTGGCCTTAGCTACTGTTTTTTTTTTTTTTTTCCCCTTATTTCCCCCCATCTCTTCCAAAGACACTAAACAAAAACTGTCCTTGTGACTCCCTTTTGGAGTGGCCTCATAGTTTTGAAACTTAGATGGGTCTCCACAGACCTGGCCATGCAAAAGAGTGTACCCCTCTGGACACAAATCAGCTTCAATATAGGAATTTCAACACACGGATACAGGAATTTCAAAGATGAGACTTAGAAACTTAGACAGTTTTTCTTACTTGGCCTCAACGCTGGAAAAAATAAAGGTGGGGAAAGAGAGACTAAGAGGTGCCACTCAGCACGGGAGCTATCTTGCACCCATGTGAGAGCTGGAGGAGGATTCTCAAGGGGAAGAGTATGGGTTCCGCGGGCTGATTGGTTGGTGTGTAATAATCTAGGGCAAGTCACTAGACCCCTGGCCTCAGTTTCGAAACCTGTAGCAATGGGTTTGACCTCTTTTCTTGGCTGCAAATATTACCACTAGGGAGAGGCAAAGACTTGCAGAAACCCCAACTCCCTTACTGGTAGCACGCGCTGGGGGCTCCGGTAGAATAGGAACCCTCTGGGAGGGCTGGAGGGGCCATGGCAAGAGCGGGAGTCTAGCCCTGCTGCGGGCCACTCCACAGGGGACACTCTCGCCTTGTTCCTGGTCCTCTCAGCACTCCTGGTTCGCGGTGTTGATTTACCGGTGTCCGGGGGTTTTTGTGACGCGGAGCTTCTCCTGCCGAGAGCCAGGAAAAGCAAACAAGAGTCTTACCCTCCCATCCCCTCCAACCCGGGCGCCCAGGCGTGTAAACGTGGGCGGCGGCGAGCTGCTGTCCTCTCCTCCCTTCCCCTCCCCTCGCGGCGCTCCCGTGTGTGCGGGTGTGTGAGTGCGTGTGTCTCCCTCGCTCCTCTCGCACACGCTCTGGCACTAGTGCAGGCGGCGAGCCGGCGGCTCTCGGCTCGGCTCGCTCTCTCCGTCCGCTGCGCTCCCGCCTCACTGCTGCCGCCGCCGCCGCCTCTGCAGTCGCAGCCGGGCATGGTGAGTGAGGTCCAGCTGCCGCGCGCTCCCCTGGCTGCCGGCCAGAACCCAACCTCAGCGGGCTCCGTCCCGGGAAGCCAGCCTGCCGCGGAAGCACGCTGCGGGGCTGAACGGTTGGGGACCGGGGCGGCTGCGAGGTGCTTGGAAAGACTGCCGGTGCGCCCTCGGTTCCCGGCGCGCAGGGCCACTGAGCCCCGTCTTGGAAACGGGTTCCGCGCCCCTCCCGGCCCTAAGCTAGCTCCTCGAGGGCTACGCGCTGCGCTCCCTCCCTGCCCGCCGTTCCCCTCCTGCCTCCGGGAGCGCCCGTCGCCCCACCCCGTGACTGGTTCCCCGTCTTGTCCCGCAGGACCCGCCCGGAGGAGACCACGCCGCTGCTGCCGCTTGGAGCCGCGCTTCGGGTCCTGCCTGAACCCAGCCGCTCGGGGCCGCCGCCACCGCCGCCGGCGGGGGATGGGGCTGCCCCGGAAGCGCGCCGATCCCGCAGGGGAAGTGCCGAGCCGGCGCGCAGCGTGAGAGCCCAGAGCAACCGGCGCCGAGCCGGTCCGTGCGCAGGTGCGCCGCCGCCGCCGCCAGCCGACGCCGCCGCCGCCGCCGCCGCCGCCAGCCGACGCCGCCGACGCCAGCCGACGCCGCCGACGCCAGCCGCTCGCGCCTAGAAGGCGACATCGCCCCGGCGTCGCTGACCGCCCCGCGCCGCCACCCCAGCCCGCGTGGCCGTCCTCGGAGCCCGGCCGGCCAGGGTAGAGGCCTGCCGCCCTGCCCCTCCATGGAGCTGCGGAGCCGCCTGCTGCTGCTGCTGCTGCTTTCGCTGGAGTCCCTGGAACTGCTGTCCGGCGCTCCCTGGCCCCGGGCGGCTGCGAGCTGAACGGCACCGCCAGGGCGCCTGGAGTCTCAGAGGCAGGGAGCCGGCGGGGACAACCCGCGGCGGCAGTAGCGGCGGCGGCGGCGGCCAGCGCGACCGTCACCTAAGAGACGTGCTGGGGCTACTACGACGTGAGCGGCCAGTATGACAAGGAGTTCCAATGTAACAGCGAGAGCGGTTACCTGTACTGCTGTGGCACCTGCTATTACCGCTTCTGCTGCAGGAAGCGCCAGGAGAAGCTGGGCCAGTGCCAGTGCACCAACTACCAGAGCCTCGTGTGGGTACAGACGCCCAGCACCAAGGTAGTGTCGCCAGGGCCCCAGAACAAGTACGACCCCGAGAAGGACGAGACCAACTTCACCGTCTACATCACTTGCGGGGTGATTGCATTCCTCATTGTGGCTGGCGTCTTCGCTAAGGTCTCCTATGATAAGGCCCACCGCCCTCCGCGGGAGATGAACATCCACAGGTGAGAGCCACTGCCTGGTGCCTTCCCCGACTCTCCTTTGACCTCACTTACTCTTAATATATCTCCCTTGTTCTCTGCACTCACACCTCCCTTGATCCTAAGTCACTCTGACCAAGTGTTTGTTTCACATGCACTAGATTTTGTATCTCTTCTCCATGTCCTAGGAACCAGAATGCATGCTTTGGAGGTAGGGGGGGTTTGCAAGGCAAAGTGAGAATAGCTGAAGTCTGTAAAGTTCAAGTATAAGAATTTTACGAATTCTGTAATCCTGAATGGGGATCCAGGGTTCTATTTTGTTGGCATGTGGGCACTTTGGTGTAGGTTCTTATGGCAGTTAGTTTTTTTCCTCTCAAAACAGAGTGTCAGCTTCAGTCCAGGTAATGAACCAATGTTGGGACTCACTGAAAAGAATACCAAGTGATTTAGTGCAAACTGGGATGCTCTGGGATGCTAGAGACGGGGTGACATGGGAAGGCTGCCTCCCATGGGTGGAAGGAACAAAGGTTTCTCCATTCCATGTTGACCATGCACAGATGGCTGTTTTAGAGCTCCAAAGGACAAGTTTGTAGGCAGAACTCTATAACAGTTCTTGCACGTTCATTCTGGTGGGGTATCTTTCACAGCATTCATGGGGTTGCCTCCTACTAAAACTTATGCCAGGAGTTCAGAACATGATAGTCCATAATTCCACTCTGAACATCTCCCATCCCACCACTCTGGCTTCCAGCCTAATGGAAAGTCAAAACTAAGGGGACAACTAGAACTCATCCCTTCCTTTGGGAACCACAGACACAAAGTTAGCTCTGTTTCCAGTGCCCTCAAGATAAATGACTAGATGTGGTTCAACAGAGACCTTTCAGGGAACCTGAAAATCCTGCCAGGGAAATTCTCCATTTCTGGCACATGGTATGAGCACTGTCTTAGTAAGCATGACCACTCCCCAGACCACTGCTTCTGAGTTGGCTCATCAAACTCCATCCTCACCCATCCACCTTTAGTTTATTTCTGCACTCTGCTCACTATCTTTGTGCACTGAAAACCTCCGCTCAGTATTGTGGACATTAATCACCTTATTTTGCTGAAGACAGGGGGAAGGCAGATAGAAATTTTTATGTCATGCTTAAAGAGCTGATCTATTATTGTTGTTGTTATTTGTTATTATTACTGTGGGTATGAGAAAAGATGATAACTCCCTGGCAGGTTTTATGGAGTCAAATCCACTGAATGTGGGTATGTGAAACTTGAGTGCTGGAATTGGGGGTTGGGGTCTCTGAAGGGTCATACGTTGGTAACTCTCTTTGATCGTCCCCAGATTGCCCCTGCCCTTTCTTCCTCACGCACCTTATCTCTCAGGTAGTGCAAATTTACTCAGCATCCTCTCTGTGCCTGGACTGCATGACACTAAACGGAGATTTGTGCAATGGTCTGTGGTCAGTCCCAACTTTCAAATGCAGAGGATCCTTGGGATAGTGAGCAAAATGAAGGCAAGACACTTCTTCCTTTGCCTTTCATCTGGTAAAGAATTCTCTCTCTTGGCTCTGCTTGGAAAGCCAAGAAGGAATTGCCCACAGGCGGGTGCCTTCCCGAAGCAGATGTTCTGCCTTCCCGAAGCAGATGTTCTTCTCATCCATCCGCCTCTGCCTCAGGACTCAGAAACTTGTCTCTTCTCTCTTCTTCCTGTGCTCATCTCATCAGACCCTCTGCCCTGGCTCTGGCCTCTTCCTGGTTTATTGCCACAAACCTTTCTTTGGTTTTCCCCTCTTCCTTGAGTTATTGTTCTCTGCACTCTTAGAGAAAGCTGGCCCCTTCCCTGACCCTGCCCCTTCATACAGTTTGTTCATCACAGCTTGTGATGATATGCTGTTGGTGTCCCCAGATGCGGGAAGCATCTTTGAATGCCGGCATTGGCATGCAATCCTGGAGAGGTCACTGTCTCACTTAATGTTCCTCCTCTTCTCACCATACAGATATCTCTTATCTCAAACTAGGGTAATTACTGGGACCCCTTGGGGGCGGGTTTTCTCTGGGGTTGAGGAAGAGAGGTAACCATGGGAGGGGCCATAAATTTTAGTTCCCAGACCATTGCATAACTATGGAATGTTTCCATCTCAAGTTCACTCCTGATTTTATTCAGTTCACAACAATTATTCCAGCAGCTGCAGTCCCACCCCATTAGTGCTTTGGAAACCGGTGCTTGCTGGGTGGCGGGGGGCAATGTCTGTCTGTTTATGTGTTGGCAGTGGGCAAGTAGGAGGACAGGACATAAGAGATCTATCTAGGACACTCCATGGGTGACCTTGGGCAGGCCAAAGAAACTTATTTTTCAGTTCTGGGTAGCTCAGGCACAGCAGTATCCCAGCCCCACCACTTCCTTCCAGCCATGCCAGGGTGAGTGCTCCATTACTCTGGGTGAGAGTGTGGGGTTCCTTTTACTCTGCTTGTATCACAGAGGTCACTGCTTGCCATTCAAGGGTGTGTGTGTTTGTATTTGTGTGTGTGTGTGTGTGTGTGTGTGTGTGTGTGAACAGGCATGGGAGTTCAGATTGTCTTGTTGGAGAATGGAGATAGGGAAATGGTTTGAGAGAGGAAAAGGAGATAAATACTGACACCATAATGAGTTTTCCCCAAGGAAAATGAGATGTTGGCGGGGGGGGGGTGAGGGGGATGTACAATGTCAGAGACCCAGGGGAAAAGTGGGATGTACGTTCAATTGCATATTTGAAATAATTCTACAAAGACATTTCCTTACTGCAAGGAAAAGAAGAGTAATTCTGGTGTGTGATCCTCCCTGAAGATGGTACATGGGTAAGCAAATCTAAGTCTAAATGAGGGAGTTTCAATGAGAATAGCCTGATTGAAAGGGATTTTTGTTGGGAGTTTAGAGGGGGTGAGAGAAGAGATCAGCATCTGCCTCAGCCTAGGTGTTCTGGGTGCTCCTTGGCACATGTATTCCTTAGAGCAGGACTTTCTTATATCTCTCTGGCCCCTGCAGGGAAGAACAGATTTTGTCTTTTCCAGAAGTGATTAGACCTTGCAATCATATTTCTGTGTGAGAAGTCAGTGTCTGCAGGGGAAACTACTGAGTACCAAATCAGATCCAGCTAGCTGGACCCTGGGGCAGAGAAAGGGACTGAATGGGAACCAGAGACAGAGCCCAGCTCTGGATGTAGACAGCCTACCTTTCCCAATTGGAGCTCTGTTTTCCTCCAGGATCTCTACTCCTACCTTCCCCCTTTAAAAAACTTCCCAGGCTAGGGCTGGAGCTGATGGACAGCAGGTACCCACTGATTTCGGGGAGGGGTTAGGGTGGGGGTCAGTCTGCTCAGAGGGGGCTGCCAGTATTCTCCAGGGGCACAGGCTCTGCCCAAGACATGGTCTAAGAAGGCTGGCCCCCTTTTGACATTCTGTTCCTTGTTACTTGTCTCTCATCCAAACTTGTTCCTTCCTCCTCACCCCAAGTAGATTCATTAGTGTCTTGGAGATGAGGACCATTCTGAGGGAGGGACTGTGTGGCTTCTTTTTTTTTTAAGATGGCTAATTAACAGATGGGCAAGGAAGCTATTAGGATGCTGTAGATGCAGTTGGTAAAGTCAGAGATGCTCAGGGCCCTCCCACTGCCGCACAGGGATGGAAGAGAGGAAGGGAAGTGGGCAGGGGAGGGATGCTTAGGGCGGTGGGAAGACAAGCTGCAGTGGATATCATCAGGAAACAGTGAAAGTATTAGGAGTCCACTCGTCAACAGAGTCCTTCATCTTTGATTTCCCTGCTTATTTCTAGAGGAAGTCAAGGGAATACTTTGTTTTACTCTTTCTCCCTCCAGAAATTAAATACAAACCCCAAAGAGCTGTTTTCCCTTGTAGGTCACATAACTGCAGAAACAGTATCATAGTGCTGGCTGATTTGTGAGGAAACTCTTCCTGGGTGCTTGGGCGATGAATTGTCAAATCCACGCCAACACTTGATTTTTGGAGGTACTGTGGGCTCCCTATCGTGAATTGATCTAAACAGTCAGTTTTTTTCTTTTTTTTACTTCAAATATAGTAATCGGAAGGAAAGGATAAAAAAAAGTGTATTGCCTTGGACTGAAGGTCTTAGCCTTGTGTGTTTTTCTTGAGTTTTTTTTTTTTTTTTTTAAATGCACGTAGGGAAAGCTGGGAAATTGTGGAAGGATTTGAGAAGGCTTAGAGAGGAGGGATTAGGGGAAGGATTGCAGGAAGACAGAAAGATGCAAAGATAGCAGAGAGAGGAAAGCCATTGAGGGAGCAGTTGATGGCCAACACTGATGGAACCAAGCGGCATTGCCCAGACTTACCCACGGGCTTGATTTTGTACTGATTCTTGCATATACACGGACATGGATGCATTAGTTCAACAAATGAGCTCTGCTCACCTGGCACAGGCAAGATGAGTTTCAAACTGTAACATGTAACACATACCATGCACACACTGTTCAAAAACCTCCAGACTTTGACAATCCTCGCTTGTCACCTTGCCCACTGTCTTCATATTAATTTCTCACCCTGTCCCAAGCCAAGAAGGCCTCCACATCTGTCCCTTTTCACCCTCCTCCAACCCTACCCAAGACTCAGATGCACATTCATTTTGGGGAATCTGCTGCTAAGATACCAAGAGCTTACCCACAGTTCCAGTCTGCAAAGACACAGGTAGCAAAAAAAAAAAAAAAAAAAAAAAAGGAAAAAAAAAGAATATTCGAATTCATTGTTTTCAATCAATTTTAATGAGACATTGCAGTGACTGTGCAGTTGATTCAAATCAATTGTGCAGGAAGCAGTGGTTAAGACGGCTGCAAAAGTGAGCTGACTGAAAGAGGTTAATTCACTAGCCTCAGACAGACATGCCTACGGATTTGGAATAAAAGGAAACTACACCCAAAGAAGCTTCATCCTTCGAGTTCTACTGCATGATTTCTCCATGGCTGGAAGGATTGCATTCAGAACTTAACTTCTTGGTTTCTTTCTAGAGCCAGGGAGAAACCCCTCCCACATGTTCGAACTAGCACCCCATGCTGGGGTTTGGGGGACCACCAACCTCTCTTCTTCCCTGCCATCCTTCACCCAGTCAAAATTCTGCATAATCTATGTTTGAAATGATCATGGACTCCAGTGAATTTTGCTTTACAATTTCAGTTAGATTCCTTTCTATATATATCCTGCAGAACCACAAAATTATGGCTTGAACTTATGAATGTATAGGTGTCTCAGATTGGTGGCGGAGCGGGGGGCTCTGATGGCATCTAGGAGGGCCTAGGTTATGTTCATTTTGTACATACATTCTGTTTTTGATTTTCTTTTCTCTTTTCTCTACCTTAAGGAAATCCAACCCATTAGTTTTTTTTCCTGAGTCATGTTTATGACCTCACATTGCTAGTGTTTTTCTTTGCAGATACTGTAGATAGAGAAAGAGATAAATAGGAGGTTTTACCAGCAAATCTTATCCAGGACAGGTTGTTAACTTTCTCTATTCCTTTTTTTTTTTTTTTTAAGTTCTAGAAGCAAAATCAAAATCTTATGGAAAAGCAGGGTAGGACCTTCTATAATTCTGTCATTCATTACAGAATTGTGGAATAATTATTGCAGGCAATTCATTTAAATTAACTTGCTAATTTTATAAGTTAGGCAAGTGAAAACCAGAGAGTCTAGGTTCCAATGCCAAGTAATGCCTTGGACTGAAGGTCTTAGCCTTCTCGCCATCCTATGGCAGTGTGTGTGTGTGTGTGTGTGTGTGTGTGTGTGTGTATGTCTAAGTGAGACTTCAGGGTCATCCTGCAGAATGGTTCCCTATATGCATAAATAGCTCTGTGAGCCACAGGAGCACAATTCCTGATGCTGATTGCTCCCTTCTGAGCTCTGGACTAAGAAACCTCACACTAAAGAAGGTTCCCCAGCCAGTGAATAAGTGATCTTAGACTCAAAGCCAGAGCTCCTATGTCTGAGGCCCATGCTCAACCTCAGGTTCTCCAGTGAAAATCTATTTTGCTTTACTTTGTACATGATTCTTAGTCATCACCAAATTACTTTAGGATACTTGAAGATGTGGGTGACAACCTTCTCCTTCCTCCCATTTCCCACTCCCATGTCTTTAGCTCTGCCTAGTACAGTGTTCCATCCACTAAAATGATTTCCACTGATCCTCCCTGGTCGTTGGCAGTTTCTTTGCATTCTTTTCCAAAGGGCAATAACCTGATCTAAGCATAAGCCTTTAATAAGATCTGAGTAATGCAAACCATTGAAGAAGGAAAATACAATACCAGCCAAGGGTGGGTAGGGGTGGGTGGACCAGGGCAGGGAGTTACTCAATAACACTGTGGGTACAAATCTATATTTTAAAATGCAAGCTGTGGATGCTTCTGCTATCTCTGAGAGAGAAGTAGAAATGTTGAGACCTACAGATCAATGAGGTTCAACTTTATCAATGGTAAGGGATTTCTCACTGTCCTATGGCAGCTTGTGTGTGTGTGTGTGTGTGTGTGTGTGTGTGTGTGTGTATAAGTGAGACTTCAGGGTCATCCTCCAGAATGGTTCCCTATATGCATAAGTAGCTCTGTGAGCACAATTCCGGTGCTGATTGTTCCCTTCTGAGCCTTGGACTAAGAAACCCACACTAAAGAACCTAGTAGCCATTTGGGCCCCATCATTACATGAAATGAATCTTGGTGGTATTTAGTTTGGGGATTTGGCCTGTGATGTGCCCGAATCTTCCTTTGAAAGAACTAGGATGTCTGAAATATGATATGTCAAGAGTTTTGTAATGTTTTGAATAACCAATAAAAAAAAAGAACTAGGATGCCCATATCCTAATGTGTTGTCTTTCCAAGAAATCACCTTGGGAGACCACACGCTGATTCTTCTCCTGAAAATGGTTCTACAGAACCTCCCTTGGAAGTACTTGGAGAGTCCACAGTGTGTCATTTTGACTTTCTGTAATTGTAGCATATTTTTTATCCTCCTGGGGGTAGATTCGATTCTCGTAAGAAGTAATAAGTCATGGGCTGAGGTTGATGAATGAAAGAGGTGATCAGAAAATCAAGAGTGCCTCTGGTAATGAGACCTGTTCTGTGAGGCACTGTCTCAGCTGGGACTGAAGACAGGAGCCCAGAAGAGGCATTCGGAGCGTAATGAAAGGCAGCCTCCCACACGGGAGGGCCCAGCATCCCAGTGACCACATTGAAGGGGCTGCTCGCTATGCGGAAAGATAATTATTGCCCTGTTAGAAAACTGCTTCATGTTATATCAATGTGTTGGACAAGCAGTGGGGTAGTTGGGAAGAGAGGACAAAAGGAAAGATGTAGATATGCATCAAACATTTCAAATAACTGCCCAGAAAGAGTGAAAAAAAAAAGACTGTCCCACATTTCTGCATAAGATATAGGCAGATGGCTCAATTTAGCTTCTTACTTTGATTCTGAGGGTAAAGGGACCCAGATTCGTTGGGATGCATGCAGAGAGCAGGCATGGAGTCAGAGCCCCTGTTCGCTGTACCCCTCCCTCTCTCCATCCCAGAACCATTGCCTCTGTAATTCTGCATTTAGATGGGGGTCACTGCTTGGACCAGACAACCACAGACAAAGTGGAAAGGATTGTAACCCAGGGAGATGAGGCTGTCAGCGAGCATTGCTGATAGATTCCTAAAGTGCATTGATCATACCTTCCTCTTCCCACAACCTCCAAATGTACATCCATAGAATGGGATTGATCCCAGAAATGGAGCTAGAAGAGGTAGGCTGAGTACAGGGCAGGTGACAAGGGATCACTGGATTTAGCATTTGCAGGTGGGGGGACCATCTTTGCAGCCTTTGCCACCTCTGTGAGTTGCTGGTATCCCCTCATCTCTGGGGTTAGGTCTGGGGTTAGGGGATGGCGAGGGTACTTGCATTACTCCTATGGTCCCACTGCACCCCCCCCCCCCGCACTCCCCAGATGTCTCTTTTGGATGCTCTGGAGAGAGTCAGTCTTGCTGTGAATCTGGAAAGCCCCCCTCAACTATGCTTGAGTGTCTGGAATGTGGGAGTTCAGTCTCCAAGGAGCTTACACAACCCCATCGTCTCTGCCACCCCCCAAAACTGAAGGACTTGAGGTCTCAGTCGGATGAGGTATCTAGGAAGTGGGAACACTTCTGAGAGCCGTTCTTAAGGACTCACTCTGTACCAGGCACCCTGTCCCATACTCAACCTATACAATCTCACTTCATTCTTCCACCACCCCTCTGAGTAGAGAGACCCATTTCATAGGTGAGTAAAGGGACTCAGAGAGGCTTAGTAACTTGCCTAGATCACAGAGTACCTTTCCTATATCTGTCTTCCTTTGTCATCTGACGGGCAGCTGGCTCTCATCTTCCTGGATGGAAAGGGGTTAGTGATGCCCAGATTACTTAAGAAAGTAAAGTCCCATCTGTCTGTGCCCTGGGAGATAGGTTGTCACAGTAAAGGACAAAAGCATCAATGACCTCCCTTCCAGCATACTGCAGACAGGGTTAGTGATATCTACATACTGCTTACAGGGCACCAGGCTGCCCAGGGGAGTGCTCAGGCTCTTCTTTCAAGGATGGATTATATTGACTCAGAATGGTGAAGCCGTACCCAGATACATAAAACCCCCCAAATAAACCTTGATGTTAATTGGGTGGAGGAGTAAAAACCCCTTTATGCTGTTGAAAGAAACCCTGGGCAATTCCGCGTGAGTTCTAGCTCCTGAGAATAGTGAGTGGTGTTCAGGGAAGGGAGAAAAGATGCTATTTGGGGAGAGAGGATGGACCTCAGGCCATTCCCAGTTTTAATTACTAAGGCATACAGCTCACAAACAAGTCCATTTAACACAATCTCTCCCCTTCCCGCCCCATTAATAGCATCTCATGCTGTACATAGAAGATGTAGCATTTAAGCCAGCCTACTTCTAGTGACTCACTCTTGCCCTGTGTCTCTGTGTATTTTGTTCTCAAGTCCTGTGTCCTAATGGACTGGAGACAAAGAAGGAATCTGGACATACTAGAATGGCCCTGTGTTTTCTCTCCAGTAGTCAAAGTCCACTCCAGTTATCATAGGGCAGTGGCCAGAGCTGGGCCCACATTGCATCTCGACCCCAGAGGCACCTGAGCAGAGGGCTCACCTCTGCTGGGACCCGTTTTGCTAGCCTTCCTGTCCCAGGAGCCCAGGGTTCCTGAGCAGC
Organism: Callospermophilus lateralis; assembly: GCF_048772815.1. NCBI lineage: Eukaryota > Metazoa > Chordata > Mammalia > Rodentia > Sciuridae > Callospermophilus > Callospermophilus lateralis. Next base: position 69,295,983 of record NC_135311.1, on the reverse strand, counting down.
AGGCTCAGGCTCCTCTCCTGCTTCCTGCCTCATGCCTGTTTCTAACCGGAGGAACAGCGCAGCCTTGGATCCTCTTTGCCCTGTGCCCCTGTCCCCAATCTTCAGACCCACAGGAGCTGGAGTTCCAGAGAGGCTCTGGTTGGCCAGAGCCTTGGCTCTGTGCCCTGATATTTGGGAGAGGAGTCGAGTTGTTGCTTTCAGGCTTCACAAATACTCATTATTCCTTGCTTTGTTGGCATTTGGTCTCATATACTGTTCCCATTAGCTTCGGCATTAAAGTCTCATTACTTAGGACACCTGTCCTCTGGACATATTCCTTGTCCCTCGGCCAGCTGTCCTCTTCTGGGAAGTATGTTTGCTACCCAGGCACTTCCTCCCCTCGCTGCTCCAGTGAGGAGGAATTTGAAAGCCGGACTGGGCTGTTAATTTTCAGTGACATCTGACAGCTTGTGCCAGAACCCAGGCATCCTCTTCTTTTTGAGGTCCTGAGAATCTGGCTAGGGGGTCCGACAGGTTAAGGCTAAACCTCAAAGAAGCTGAGAAAGGAATTGTCATGAGAATTGTTTTCTGCCCCAGTCCTACATCAGGCTGGGTGCTGTCAGTCTGGGATTTTTGGGCAGCTTGGTTGGAGCATGCGAGAGGCTCATGTTAACTTGCCTCCCTGAGACCCTGATCCTATTCCAGAACAAGGGGAAGAATGTGGATTCCCGCTTCCTCTCTGGACCAAGAGTTGGCTTTCTCTGACCTTTTTTACGGCATCCCGAGAAAGGTAGCTGAAGTTTTCCAAGAATAAAATCCCACAGGTTTGGAAAAGTGTCTACACATTGGGAAGTAACCCAGCTTTTCTGTGCTCCTTTAAGCCACCACCAGCTTCTGCCCCACATCCATACCAGTACCTCCTTCCCCAACCACAGCATTTGCAAAGAAGAATGTTGGGTCTTTGAGCAAAGGATCTGTCGCCTCTCTCTCTTTTAAGTCACATCATTAAAATGTTTCTCCTTGTTACTCCCAGTGTTGCATCCACTGCTGCTTCTTCTCCATCTGTCCTTCTTTTGATTCCTGTTCACTTCTGACTTCTTTTTCTCCGTCTCCCTTCGGCTCTCCTTCTTAAACTTTTCCAGCTGTAACTTCATTAAACTGCATCCATTCAGATGTTACAAATTCAGAATTTATCCAAATTGAACCTGGACGAAGTGGCTCTTGTCTTTTCTCACTCTGATGAGAAACAGTGATGAACAGATTAATAGCTGAGACAAGACTGGAAAAAAAATGTGCAGGGGACATACACCATGGAGAGGGACAGATTGTTTCCAAGCAGACTAGGTAGACAGTTGGCATGCTGATGACAGTGCATTCCTATCTATTCAATGAAGTAGCCCTCCCTCCAAAGATCTGCTTTTATTTTATTTTGTTTTAGTCTGTGAAATCCTGCAACAGCTCAAAGAACAATGAAAATGCATTTCCTTTCAATGTTTTATAATTTCGATGCCTGTTTCATTGGCTGGGATTAGCCTACCCCCATTTCTATAGAATTGGTGATGCTTGACTATAAGGCTGCTTTAAGTTCCCTTTTGAATTCCCTCTGGGGGCTCCCTCTAATTTTCCCCTCTTCTTGTTTCTTTTCTTGTTTTATATCCCTGTTGTTTGAGAATCCAACAACCCTCTCTTTAGGTTTTGAGAATTAATATTGTGAATCACTGCCACAACCTCAGGGGTCTCTTAATTTGACCGCAAGAATGGTCAGCTGTGCCTGAGAAGACAGAGGTCTAGAGTCAGACTTGGGACAACTTGCCTGGCTTCTGGGTGATAAGAAGATGAGAAGATTTGTTTTCTTTTTTTCCTTTTTTTGGTACTTCCTCAATAGCCTCAGCAGCCTGAATTAAGTCACTGCCCCCAACCCCAGTGTTGGGGCCAGTGGCACTTAGCTAGCTCCCTTACCCCTTTCTCTCCCTTCATCTGCTTCTGTGCCTTTGAGGGTCATCTCCAGAGACATTTAGCAATATCTCACTTTTGGAGGTTGCCATGCATCTTCTCCTGCCATAGTCCACTTCCTGTAAGCTGAGATAGGAAGCCGTCTGATCTCAACTGTGTCACTTTTTCTCCTCATGAGCTTGGTGAATTGCCCAGGACCTTTGGGTCTGACATAGGCCATGAGATGTGGCTGTGTGTTCTTCTCTGGTCCATTCTGATCTTTGCACCCCCTAGAGATCCTGGAAGAGAGTCCACCTCTGCACTTACAGGGGCAACAGCCCAAGTGTGGGAGAAAATACACTTTCCTTGCATGCTCCAGTGGGTTAAGAATGTTATCTGCAAATGGCCTCATGAGGGTGCCTGGTTCTAACATGCTAAACTCTTAGAATCTCTATGGAAAGAGAATTGTGAGGCCTTTCAGTGCATCTTCCTCTGGGCACCCTTCCTCTTGCGTACAGCAACATCCATGCCCCTACCCCGGAGAGAGGGTCTTGTCTATTATTGGAAGCAATTCTAGTTGATTTTTACCAGGTGCCCAAACTGACTCCTTTGGCATAGGATCCACTCAACAGAATCATCCAGAGGGATGTATCTTCTCTTCTGCAAGCCAGCAGACCATCTTGACAATCGCAGTCAACGCCCCTTCAGCATTCCCTTCTTCTAAATCAATGTTCCTATGTTTGTGTCTGTCTTCAGGAGACATGATTTGAAGTCTTCCTATCTATGCAGAGGCCATTCACCTAGAAATTGGGTTGCCCAGAAGATGTGGGCCTCGGAAACTCAAATTCAAGGATCTGGAAATTTCTTCTGGGAAACTGCTTGGTGTCCCCCCCCCCCCCCCCGTGGAAACAACTCTTCTTGGTGGCAGGGATCCCTCTCTCCCACCACTAGGACTAGAGGAGAAGAGCATCGGCCTATTTAGTTCACACCTGTGTTCTAGTGTCCAGATCAGTGCCTGGTGTAATAAATATGAGTGAAGTGACTAAATGAATTAAAGTGGCTAGAATTTGGGGTGGCTATTTTTTTATGCCACACCCTTCTGATGGGGTGGTGTAAACGTGAACTTTGGAGACCATGGAAATGACAGTAATGCTTATACTTACATTAAAGAAGGAAGAAAGAAAAGGAGAGTGGTGGGGGGAGGAAAGAAGGAAAGAAAGAAGAAAAGCTAGAAAAGGGAATGAAGGAAAAAATAAATAACTGAATCCTTTACCAAAGAGGTTTGACGTGGTTGCTCTCCTGCATTGTAGCAGAATCCTGATTTGTTTCACTGACAATATGTTATTTTATTTGCTTTTCAGTAGATCTTCATCTTGATGCTTCCTTGCATACTCTTGGAAGCACCATCCATGATGCCCTGGGTGAAAGACCCACAGAGACACTCTTTTTACTCCTGGCAGTCCAAGTCCAAGTTCAGGGTACGGCGAAAACTGGTGTGTGACCATATGGAGTCACATCCTTCGCCTGAGTGGAACATGTGGGCTGTGGGTGGTCCCTTCCAAGATGACCATGGCCACAGACTTGTGCCACATGGCTCAAGACTTTTGCCAACTTGGCATCATCAAGTTGGTCCCCAAGACTTCTCTCTTCCTCCGCTTTGTTTGTGGTCCCAAAGGCCGAGGCTGTGTAGACGTTGAGAGGTTGTATTGGGATTTATTTATTAGTCAAATATTTATATAGTGCTTCCTCGATGCCAGGCTCTGTTCTAAGTGCTTTACAAATATTAACTCATTTCATCTTCATGATAACCCTATGACATTATTTTTTTCCTTATTATTTTTGCCTTAATTTTTTTTTTCAACGAGAAAACAGAGCCATGGGGCTCCTTCGGTAGCTAATGGTCACTAATGTATTAAGTGGCCCGTGTTCCAACTTTGGCACTGCAGCCTCCAGAATCCCAGTGCTTAGACTTCAGGTTTTTCTGCCTCGTGTTTTACTTCTCTGTAGATTTAAGGTCTGTGCACCTAGCCAAACAAAACAAAACAAAACTAAAGACAGAACCAATAATACAAAAGTAGCAGCAGCGACCCATTTGTACCTCACATGCAGGTGCATTTATTAACTCATCCATCACCTGCCCAGTCATGTGGCTCCACTAACAAATCTTGGTAGCATTTTTTTTTTTTTTTTTATTTGCTCACTTTTAAATGGTAGGCTACCGTCGACACATTCAGAGGTTTGATTCATTCTCAAACAATCCAAATATTTCTAAAAAATTGTGGTTCTGGGTACACTTTCATCTGATTCCTGAAGTCAGGAATGCTACTTGGAAGGAACGGCAGTCACAGGGGATTCATGTGGATTCTCTACTGAGCTCGTGGCTGATCATCTCTCTACAGCCCCAGGATAGACAGTCACCGGGATGGAGCAAGTAGTCCTGCTTGCTTGAAAAAGCAAAATGAGCAGGCCGTGGCTTCCCTCCCTGAGTCCTGTGATGTTTATTGGCTGTGATGAATTCTGATTGTGCTGGGGACAACTCAGACCTGCAGAACAGCTCAGTGCAGATGCATAGACATTGTTAACACAACAAATGAGATCTCCACATCCATTCTGAGCCTCTGTATGAGGAGAGCTGTCTTGTGCACACACAAAGCCAGCAGCTGTGTTTTTCAAGTGGACTGTGAGAGAACTGGGAATAGGGGGAACTAAATTAAGCCATTCTCCTTGGTCCGTGTTTATTAAAAATATATTCATTTCAATTGTCAGGAGTGCATATTTTAGAGAATAAAAGCACTCTGACTGTCCAGTAGATAATCTTGAAGATGAGGTCAAAGAAAACCCCAGCTGTTCCTCAACTTCAATGTCAAGTAAGAACTCAATTATCTAGGACTCAAATAACTAGAATCCTTTTTTTTAAAAAAACTGGAATAAAATGTTCAAGCTCTACTTCTAAGAAAAATACAAAAGAAGCCCCTATCAGAGATTTACTTAAGGAAAAAAAATCCAGAATCAACTTCCATGATCTGTCCTGCAGCTATTAAATTAATAGTTCAATTTCCTAGTCGGTCTACATTTTATTTAGCTGTTCTCTGTAAAGGGTGCAAAAAATTAGACTGATGGTCCTCTCATGAAGAACTCTTTATTCTTAAAAAAAGAATTAATTATATTCAGTATACACTACTTAATTAGACACGAATGTTTTTAGAAAATTCTTCAAAGCCAAGAGAGTTCTCATTAGTCCTTAGGAGTAGGAGCATAAGCCAGAATAACTTATTCATGTAATAGTTCATCTGTTTGGCTTTTTATTGTACCTATCCAGCAACATAAATTTCTTCCTTCTTCCCCTGAAAAAGAGGAAGGGTACGATTAGGGGTCTAAAGTATCCAGTTTGCCTTGCTCTTGGCACAGAACAAGTTACCGAACAATAGCTGAGCTTATTTTTCTCCCTTCTGCAGCATTAATATAGCTCAGAAATCCAGCAACATGGCAGAAGCCAAAGTCTGGTTTCCATGTGCTCCACTTGAGTGAGCAGCAGTATTCATGGGGTCCTCAAGGACAGCATTCTAATTGAAGCAAAAAAAGACTGACCAGGTGAACTCAGGGGCTCCAGGATCCTCATTTGTTCTTTGGAGACCTAAATTTTTCCTAGCTACATGGTGAGTCAAGACTGGGACAAAAAAATTCCAAGTTTTTAATTTGGTGCTCCTTGGTCCCATTTCTTTTCAAATCTGGAAACTCCACGAAGGCCAGGAACTATGGGGTGGAGGGGGAGAGGTGGGAAGATCATGGTTCTAGCTCCTCATTCAGGCCTCATGCAGAGCAAGGGTCTAGTGAACTCTATTGGCGTTCTATTCAGAATATCATTTGACAAAAAGGTTGACTGCTAAAATAGTGTAAAACGTTTCAAATCTGTTGATGTTAGTGACTCACAAAGATGAATAGAACTGAACAGTTGAGCTGTGGCTGAGTTCTTAGATCTGGGTAGGTTTTTCCACTAAAGATTGAACACTCTCTAAAATCTTGTTCAGAGACCGTTACAGGAACACAGGAGTTGAAAAAACAAAGGTGGTTAAGTGGATGGAAGGATGGATGGATGGATGGATGGATGGGTAAATAGGTGGGTGGGAAGATGGGTGGATGGGTGGATGGATGAAAGGATAGAGGATGGATAGGTGGGTGGGCAGATGAGTGGGTGGCTGGCTGGATGTATGAGTAGATAGATGGATGGATAAGTGGGTGGGTGGGTGAGTGGATTGGAGGATGGATGGGTGGATGAATAAATGGATGTATGGATGTGTGGGTGGATGAATTTGTAAATGGATAGATGGATGAATGGTTGGATAGATGAATGGATGGATGGGTGGGTGGGTGGTGGATAAGTAAGAAGATGTATGGGTGGATGTATAGGTAAGTAGGTAGATGGATGGATAGATGAGTGGATGGATAGGTAAGTAGATGGATGGGTGGATGAATAGGTAAGTAGGTGGATGGGTGGATAGATGGATGCATAATCTACTGGTAAATAGTCCCTGGACTTTTAGCTATCTATATTTGAAATCTGGTGACACCTTTTACTAGCTATGTTACCTTGGGCAAGATGTCAAACCTCTCAGAGTCTTAGTTTTTCCATCAGTGAAGTGGGGAAATGGCATCTATCATATAAAAATGTACTGAGGATTACAGGATATAGTGCATGTTAGACTTTGGTCCAGTAGCTGGCACATAGTGATCCATCAGTAAATAATAGTCTTTAATTTCCCAAGCAGGAAAGACTATGAAGGAAAGTGATGAGCGAAGTTTTGTTGATTTTCCTGTTAAAGAAATTCATTTCCCATTTTGAGCAAGATTTCCTGTCTTGAGTGCAGGGCACAGCATGTCAGAATGCCAACAGAGTTTGATCCTTACAGGAGACAACTAGGCACTTAAGGAAATCTAAACACGTTTTCCTTTCTTTGGGACCATGGACAACATTACACAAGGCTTTAAGCAAATAAACAACGGATCTTGCCTTGAACCGCTCATCTGTTAATTGTTTCTCCATGTTCAAATATTAGTTGGCATTTGCTAAATGATCAGGCCCAGCTGGAGAGACAGGGAGAAATCATTAAAGCCGAGGCTTCTTGGGAAAGTGAGATGTATGTAAGAGGCAGTCCCAAATGCACACAAGGGTGTCTGGCTCAAGTCGGAAGCCCTGTATTTAAATTTCTGTTCCATCATGTTTGAGTTCTGAAATTAGTCTGAACCTCAGTTCCTTGTTAAAAATTGAGAATGATATTCGCTCCAAAGGTCGCAGGGTTAGAAGGAATCACATGGGGCAAGGCAGGTGGACACATTTAGAAATTGCTAAGTGCTATTCAAAGGTAAGATGGTCTTTCCATGATCCAGATGATTAATGCACAATACTGCGAATGAAAAAAGGAAGAAAAACGAAAATCCTCAGGCCTGAACGACCAGAATGACTTTATTTTTTTCCCCCTTGGTCAGGTTTGCTGCCCAATTCATTTACTCTCCCCTGCTCACTACACATCAGAGAGAGCCAAGGAAGACATATGCAGGAGGGAACAGCAGACCCAGGCAAGCATTCAGATGATTCAGGCAAAAGAATTCGTTTGTTTGATAAATTAGATATTGCAGTAAAAGTGGCCTACAGGGGAGGGGCTTAGCTCAAATTGCTAAATTGGGCACATCTGTAATCATCATGGGAGGGTAACAGGCGGTTCCTGGGTGGGGTGGGGTGGCTCACTGCTTGCTGCTTTGCTGGAGCACATGGCTGACAGCCTTGTCCCCATTCCCTCCCATGGCCATCTCTGTATATGTCTCTCTCTGAATTTCTTTTCCTCCGAACATCTCTCTCTAGCCTCCTCTTCCAACTCTGAATGTCTCTCTTGAATTGTTTATCCATCTCTGATTTTCCCTTTGACTTTCTGCTTTCTATTTTCTCTTCTGTTATATTTCTACCTGGTCATTTCTCTCTCTCTCTCTCTCTGACTTAACTTTAAGGTTTCTGGTCTCTTTCCTCTTCCTCTCCCTTTTTCTTGCTGCAAGTTTCTGACTGTCTCTTTCTCTCTCCATCTGTTGGGCTCCCCCTCCCATGTCCCTTGTTTCTCCCCGCACCTGTTTCCTTTCCTGTCTTTTTGTCTGTCTCTGTCTGTCTGTCACTGCCTACCCGCCCCCCGCCCCCCACCAGAAAGCTGCTTGCCCACTCACAAAATCTGCTTCATTGTTCCTCCGTGACCAATTTTTCTTTCCTCTGGTGAGGAAAGTAGCTCAGGCCTTAACCCATTTCCTCCAGCGTATCCCAATTAATTAGGTGAGACCCGGGATCGCACATTTCAGAATTAGAAGAATATTTATTGAGTACCCTGGAGAGAATTGGATGGAAGATGGCAAGGAACCAGAGCAAGCAGGGAGGTCACTGAGCTCAGGGGATGGGACCGGGAAGTGCTGTCAGAGGGGCCATGTGATCTGGGCATGAGGACTGCCTTTCTAATTGCCAGAGGGCACTGGGAAAGGTCAGATCTTGGAGGACTATTTAGCAGTAGGTAAGGAACCAGGATCATTTCCTTGGTCACCATGCTAGTCCTTGGAACCACACACGATAGGGTCCCTGGCTTCAGACAGCCTTCCTAGCCGCCTTAAGAAGCACATTTTTTTTTTCCAGAACCTACCCTTGGCTCTGCTGCCCAGCTCAGCCTCAGCCCACGGGGCATCCAAAGTCTTCTCTCAAGTTTTTTGCTTCCGTGGTATGGTCAAGAGACATTTAGAAACAGCCTAACTACAACCCAGAGTTTTGACTCATTGTCTGCTAAACATACCAGATCTAAATCCACTTGGGATGCACCTCGCCTGCTGGTCTTCAGGAAAGTACTGGAGGCCTGAATGGTGCCTATATCCTGCAGATGGTTTCCCAGAATTTCCCCATGTTGGGAAAAGGAACCTCAGGTTGACAAATATCTTCTCTGGTGGTTCCTCTTTGGCCAGTGAGCCCTGGACCCACTCCTATGAAACTGCCATTTAAATTGTCCCTGTGGATGAAAGTATGCTGGGCAGAAAGCCCTTCAAGGCTGGGAATAGGGACCCCCTTCTTCCTTTCTTTACGTTATGGCTGTGTGGGTACCAAGACTTGAGGGATAGTGATGATCCAAACAGACAGGGCTGCCCTTCTTCAGGACACTTAGGTTAGTGTCTCTTGACACTCTGTGTCCCCTGGAGCCCACCCTGGTGTTCATTCTTTTTATGGGCTGCTCAGTAGATGTTTGTGGACCTGAATTGCATTAATGATAAACACCCATTTCACAGAGTACTGAGTGGATGTTAATCAGAGTTTCTCAACTTCACCACTAATGACATTTCAGACTTGATAATTCTTTGTCATGAGGCCCGACCTGTGCATTGTAGGATATTGAACAGCCATCACTGGCCTCCACCCATCAGAAGCCAGTAGCACTTCCCTCCTCAGTCATGACTATCCAAAATGTTTCCAGACATGGCTGAATGTCCCTGCAGGAGGTGGAAAATCACCCTGATTGAGAACCACTGGTGCAGGTTCACCGTGACTGCCCAAAGGGAATGGGTCCAACCCCATGATTCCATTCTCCTTCATCGCACCAGAGAAGTAGGAGTCTTTCTAAGAACTCGGGAGGCCAGAAAAAGAAGAAGACTTTTGCGGGGGAAATGTCTTTATTGAGATATCATTTACCTACCATAAAAGTCATGCTTCAATTTTAAAGTGTAGAGCAAAAAAGCCAGATAATGCCAAGTGTTGACAGGATGGAGAGCAATAGGAATCTTCATACTCGGCTGCTGGAAATGTAAAATTATGCAGACCCTTCAACTGCATTATCTGGGCTTCTTGGTTGAATTTGAATGGGTATCACGGTGCGACTTTGATTTGCATTTCCCTAGTGATCAATGCTGCTGAGTTACTTCTTATATTTACTTTCTTTGAAGAAATGCCTGTTTAAATACTTTGCCCATTTTAAATTTGAGGTATTTGGGTCTTTTTTTTAAATCATTAAGTGTAAGATTTCTTTGTGGATTCTGAACACAAGTCTCTTATCAGATATGTTTTGCAAATGCTTTCTCCTGTTGTATGATTTACCTTTCATCTTCTTGATGGTCTCTTCTGATGCACAAATATTTTAAATTCATCTATTTATTCTTTGGCTGCTTGTACTTTCAGTGTCATATCTAAGAAGTCATTGCCAAGTTTGAGAAGTAGCAAAGATATACTCCTATATTTTTTTCTAAGAATTTATAAGTTTAAGACTAATATTTAGGTGTATGATCTATTTCCAAATGACTTTTGCATATCGTGTGATATAATGGTCAACTTAATTCTTTTGTGGGTGGAAATCTACTTGTCCCAGGACCATATTTTGAAAAAAAAGCTGTTCTTTCTCCACCGAATGATCCTGTCACTCTAACTGAAAATGAATCAACCGTAGATATATAAGTTTACTTTTACCCTTTCAATTTTATTCCATTGGCCTGTATGCCTATCATAACTTAAAGTTCACTGATGTTTTTAATGACCAAAAGGTGGTAGGAATAATTAATTCAATAATTAGAAGAGTGAAGGAACCAAGTCTTCTTGCATAGATGTGTGATTTAAAAAGATAAAGTTGTCAAATTTTAGAATCCAGAGGGAAAAAGTAGTTAAAATTCAGTTTGGTATTTGCCTCAAGGTTCATGACTGATCAGGGGCAGAGCTGGGATTGGAACCCAAACCTCTTGACCATCCAGGGCAATAATTGTTCTCATTCCTGGGCACGGAAGGTCAGCTCTCTAGGTGTGAACCCTGGGTTTGCTTGATTTCCTTTCCCAGAGCAGTGAGATTCTGCGTTCTCCCTGACTACTTGGTCCACAATAGTGAATGGGGGGTGGTGGCATGTGTCTGCTCTTTCCTTGACAGGCTGAGAGAAAAGAAAGCCAGCAAGGGGAAAGCATTTGGAAAATCCCAAATTGCTATATAAATGCCACTAAATGATAAGATTGCCACCTGGATGCTCTTTGAGGAAGGTTCAGCATGTCACAGGCATCATAATAGAAGGAAACAATTCACTCCCAGACGTGTCTTTCAACGGCTGTGGCTGTCACTCCCTGAGAGCGCAGAGTGTGGGAGCTGGACTCAGGTGCAAAGGGAAACTTGGGGTGGTCTGGGCACCCAGTTGGGGGAGCAATTTCCCCTAAATCCTTTCTGTAGAAGGCAATAATGGAGTCCTATCTACTTCTGTCTCTGCAGCGACTGGGGCATGCTGAGTCCTCAATAAATGCATGTTTGGTTGTTGATGTCAGATGCTGTGTAAACAGAACCTGCTTTCTCTGGTTACTGAGACTTCTGCAGAAGGGTGGTCTCTCCCTCTCTGGCAGAGTCTGTGTGTGTGTGTCTCTTTCTCCCTGTATGTTTTTTTCCTATGTTTGTAATTTCTCCCTTCCTTAAACTCCATTCGCCTTTGCTGTCTACACCATCATGTATTCTGATATTTACCTTTTTATCTTTGCATTCTGGCTTTGCTATTAAATTGCACCTTTTTTTTTTTTTTTTTTTGACTCCAGGGGTTGTGTGTTGTACTTATTTGGGTCACCAGTATTTAGTACGGGCTACTCGGTGTGTGTGTGTTTTTTTAGATGGGGAGGTTGGTCCCTCGATAACTAGTAACCTGCTGCTGAATTTGAGGCCAGGGGTGTCAGCCCTTCCCTGTAGGGCTTTCCGCCGACCAACTGCTGTGTGTGATGTAGGTGGGTATCGGGGGAACCAGGATTTTGAAAAGTCTGAGTTCACAGATGTGAAATGAATGAGAGAGAGAGAGAGAGAGAGAGAGAGAGAGAGAGAGAAACAAACTATAATCATAGCCTGTTAGTGTCTGTACCCACAGGCATGGCAACCTCTGCCCTGTGTCCCCACTGAGACCAACACCAGATAAAGCTATGACTATTGAGAACTGAATGCCATATCTCTGTCTGTTCCTCCTACAGGTCCGTGAATCAAAAGGCCTATGGAAGGAAGCCAGCGACCTTTGGGGTTGTGCACACCTGCTCAGAGAATCTCATTGTGTGATCTCTTCCTTGTTTAGGGCTCTGGCTGACATCTTAAGACAACAGGGACCAATCCCCATAGCACACTGTGAAAGAGAAACTATCTCGGCTATCGATACCTCTCCCAAAGAGAACACTCTGGTCAGATCATCCTCCAAAAACCACTACACCCCTGTGCATACTGCCAAGCAGACCCCAGGTATGTGAGAGCTGATTACTTGAATCCTTGCTGAGAATGTGGCGAAATTTTGGTGATGTTCCTGTTCTGGTGCAGCAGGTCATGCGGGATTGCGCAATGAAGGATACCCCAGTGGACAGACAGCCTTGTGAAAGAGATTGGGGACTGTCTTCCTGGGAAAGGTTTGTTATGAGAGAGACCACTGCCAGCCAGTGTCTGGACCCAACAAGGGCTGGTGACTTGGGGCATCTGCAAGTTATTGAGAGGCTGGAATAAATCTCTTAAGTGAAAGGTGGCTTGGAGCAGACATGGTGGAGTGGAGGGAGGACACACATTCGTTTGTATGGCTGGGAGGTTTGTGCTGCCTGGGATCCTGGGTACGTAGCAAGAAAGTCTGCATCCAGAGGCAGAGCTTCCTCAACTGTTAGAATCTCAGAGAGTTCTTCCTGAGAGGAATAATATCGTCTGTATTTTAGGGTGATCCTTTCCTGTGAGCTATAGACTTCTTTGATAAAGAGCTCTCAGAGAAAAATGCAATACAGTTGTCTTTTGGTGTCTGTGGGAAATTGATTCCAGGACCCAATAGGACACCAAATTTTCATACTCAAGTCTCTTAGTATGAATGACATAGTATTATATCTAATTTATACCGTCCTCCTGTGTACCTCAAATCATTCGATTACCAATAACACCTAATATAATGTAAATGCTATAGAAATACCATGTTGTTTAGAGAATGATGACAGTTTTAGTAAAGATACAGTTTTTTAAAAAGAGTTTTGATTAATGGTAGAATCTTGTTGTGTAGAGTGTCGCAGTTGGATGCAGAACCTGTGGATATGGAGGACAGACTGTACTTTCTACTTTTTTACTTGATCATCATTGTAACGCTATGAAGGGAACTGGGTAGGAATTCTTTTCCTTGTCTTGTGGATCAATCAATGAAACTCAAGGAAATTTTAGTGACTTGAGCAAAGTTAAGGTATAAACAATTATAAAAACATTAGTAATATAACCTAAATATGTACTGGGCTCTTGCCCAGTGCCAGGGTCATGCTGAGCATTTTCCGTTTGTTTTCTTATTTATTTGTCACAACAATTTTAGAAGTACTTGTACCATTTTCATTCTGAGAAGTGGCAAAGTTAGGGAACTTTCCTAAGGCCAACATGATCAGTAAGAAAGAAAGCCAGGGTTCAAACCAAAGCAAATAGCTAAGAACAGTCTGGATTGGAAAAACCACCACGTCCTTACCCAGCTGGGGACAGGAATGAAAGATCTCTGAGTGCAAATATCCTTAAAAGTACATCTTGAGAAGTCACATCTCACTGTGAACATTACCAGTGCTAGGTCACTGATCCCAGTCCCAGACACAACTTTTACTTGGGTGCTTGGATCTGGAACTTTTACACCTGCCACCTGTAGAGGTTTTCAAGGGGTCTGAACTAAACCTACAATAAGGATAGACAGCCACTAGGTGGCGATATGAGTGTCCAAGTCCAAAACTTGTCAGAGAGGGACTTATGAGATCAAACTCATTCTTTAACTTCTTAAACTTATTAAGTCATATTTGCCTTTAAGGTAGTATTCTTAAGTCTTTTGAGCATTCTGATAAAAGCTAAGGATATTCTCCCTTGAAAATATACATATGCATATGAATAATACATATTCATCCAGTAGTTGTGTAGGATTTAAGGGGATTCACAGACTCCCTCCAAAGTTAGAAGTCCCAATTTTAAAGGTGAAGATGAGTGATCCGCCTTTGCATAAAGTCTAGGATGCATTTTCAGCCTTAATAGCCTAGATTCTTGAAATGGAAGCAATAGAAAAGGAGTCTTGGCAAAAAAACCCGTCTGGAACAGTGGTCACCTATCTGGTTGTGTGTTAGAAACAGCAAGAGAGTCCTTAAAAATACAAGCTCCTCAAATTAATCAGAATTCCCAGGCAGTGGAGCTGACACCAGTATTTTTGAAAATCTCCTCGAGGTGATTCTAACCTGCAGCCAGGGTGAAAAATCCCTTATCCAGATGGATTCCTTCATAACCTGAGTGAAGACTCTGAATGCCAGTGATCCTCAATTTGGCTCACATTAGAGTCACCTGCAGAGCTTGAAGCGTTAGGGATGACTGCGTCCTTCTCTCCAATATCATGATTTCATAGGTGTGAGGATGTTGTCTGATCATGGGAGTGGGTGAGGTTTCAAGCTTTCCTGAAGGTGAGTCACGTTTAAGAATCAGTGGATTTGGGAAATTGCCTAAAGGTGCCATTCTAACCAATCCTTACTGTCGTTGATGTTGATCACTCTGGATTCTAACCTTGATCATCTCCCCAGCTTTGAGGAAGGTGTTCTTTTTGGTGGTTGTTGTTGTTTTGTTTTTCCAAAGATGCATCATTTGAAGTCAGTCTCCTCTAGGGCCTTGTTTGAGATTCTGCAACTTCAGGTCACTTTGGCATCCATCAACAGCGCCCATGGTTATTTATCCTAACCCTTCCATTCAGTTTTCCTCTGTCTCATTTACAAGCACCAGTTCCCAACCACTGAATCCAGGCTGATTAAGTGGACACTCTTGATTTGCCCTTAAATGCCCTTCTCTGGGCAGGAAGTTTTGTCATTTCTTCTGGTTTTCACATGCACACTCTCTCTTTTAGTGAGCTAAAGAGAATAGCTTACAGTCCAATGATTCACTTCTATGTTTAAAAAAAAAAAATCCCTCCCTGTTTTTCTCAAATTATGACTTTCCACTTTGCTTTTCAGGATGGGAATGGTTTCCCTGGCCCAGAAAGCATTCTCAGTGGTGAAACCGAAATGTAAAAAGCAATTTCACAACAAGTTGCATCTTCCATAGCTTATAACAGACACAATGCTTTCCCAAATAGCTGCTATCCTTTGCCACCCAATATCGCAAATTTGAGCTCAAGTTTTAAATAGAACTTTGGATACATGTTCAAAGTGGAAATTTACTGTGATTTTGCACTCATCAAATCAACCAACCACCAACTGTAGTAAAGTGGCAAGAGTTCTTAGGGGGATATTAAGAAAGATCCAGAAATACCAGGAGGCATCAGAGCACATGACTGGCTTTGCTGCTCAAAATGTGTTGGTGGACTGGCTGCATTAGCATCGCCCAGGAGAGCCTCGGGCCTTTAAGATGGTAGTCTTAAATCTTTTCAGCATCTGAAAAAAATCTAAAGACATTCTTCCTTGAAAATGTACATATACATAATGAGGTGAGATTCTACCTCACCTGCTGAATGAGAGTTTGCATCTTAGTGAACTCATCTGACAGAGTTTGAGAAGCTAGTAAGAGCATGGGCTGGGTTTGGGCTTTGGTACTTTCATTGTGCATACTATCCTGGTCTTCTGGGTTTCCTGCCCTGCCATTGAGACCACTGACTCTTGCTTCCTAGAGTCATTTTATGGGTAGAAAGAGTTAAACCAAGCAGATCTTTTAAAATAGGTCCCTGCCTATAGCAAACACTCACTGTTGGCCATGCTCAGGATGTGGAAGTCTATCCACAGTTTCTGGCAAAGGAGTCAAGTGAATAAGGAAAACAAAGACATCTTGCACTGGTGTTCTGAGGTCACACAAGGTCCACAGAGTTGTGTCTGGGATGATAGCCCGTGGGACTCTGGTTTCTTGTGCTTATCTCCTGCATGAGGCTCATCCTCTGGGAATGAATGTGGTTTGGGAGCCAACTTGGTCAGGGTTTTGAACACTGAAAGCACATGCTTGTTTGGTTTTGAGACGTGGAATGAGAGTCCTGCAGGAATAACAAAAGTAATGATAACCTAAGTAGCACAAGTACTATGCATTGAGTACCTAGGATGTACTGGATGCTCTGCTAGGTACCTAGTACCCAGAATATTTCTTAGCTGTGGAAACTCATTATCTACATTGGCAGAAAGATCCTCTTCCTTGACCTAGGAGTTCAATTCATCCAGGATACCCTTCCCCAACTTTAAAGGGCGCATCATAATGGTCACTTACTTGGACATAGAAAATCGGTGAAGCCTATCTCCATTCTCCACTTCTCAAACGTGGCTGTCTGTAGGCCCTTGCTACTCAAACTTTTGCCCATGAGCCAACAACAACTCTCTCATGGGAGTCGTTTGAAAACTCACAGAGTCTTGAGCTCCACTCCAGACCTACTAAATCGGAGTCTGCATAAACAAATTTTAACAATATGCCCAGGTGATTTGTGCACACAATGTAGTTGAAGAGAACCCTTCTAGTACAGTGACTCTTAGTCTTGGCTGCCCATTGGAATTGTGAGGGGGAATTCTAGAAATTCTAGTTCCTGACTGCCACCCCAAATCTTCTGATCAAATTGGTCTGGAGTAGGACCTGATCATCACCGCTAATAGTGTTTTAAAAACTTTCCACGCTGTTCTCATGTTCAGCAAACTTTGAGAACTAAAAGCTCTGGAGGGAGCCTTCCAAACACGGAAAGCATCCCTTGAAGATTGTGGAATTCGGGTTCACCCAGAAGATGGAGACTGGCTGGTCAGAACCAGTGGGCTCTAGTGAGGCATCCTCTCATGGCAAGTGGGGACAAAGGGAGTGGAGGACTTGGGCTTATATGATAGAGGAGCTCAGATGTGAATGGAGACACCTCAGGAGTCACAGGCACAGGTACAAATATCAGAATGAATTAGAAGATCAAGCGGAACCTTTGGGAGCACCACCAGAGCTGGTATTGCAGGTCTTCTGAGCTCAGGATCCCAGCGGCCTCCTGTAGGGCTTGGTCTTCACAGATGGGGAGGAGGGGACATCTAGCATGTCTGCTTGGCTTGACTACCTCCTGAAGAGCCTGACTTGGGTATCTGGAGAGAATAGGGTGCCCATCCTGAGCAGTAGCCATGAGATCATATGTTGAGTTTCCAGGATGTTGATATGCAACTCCCCAGCACTGAGAGTCACATCAGCTGGAGGCAGTAAATATTTATGTCCCATCTACACACCACGGTGCGTTGTATAAATGAGTAATCGGTCATCCTGCCTACTGTCAGAGCCACAGGCTCGAATGGAGGACTAAGGGAGCCAAGGAGCATGATTCTGTAAGCTTCACCGAGACCAAGAATGATGGCTGAACAGTGACAGGGACGCCTTGCCACCACCCTGTCCCACCCATCACCCTGGCCCTTCTGATCTCTGCTCCCACCACCTTCTGCCTCTCTCCCTGCACTCCAGACACACTGACCTTCTTAACTCTCTCTCTCCTCTTGCCATTCATGTTCTGCCCTCAAGGTATTTTCAGTTCCTGTGCCCCTAAATTTTCTAGCATCAGATACTTGCTCTATGAAATTCAGTTCTGAAATGGCACCAAATTCAGAGAGGCCTCTGGTAACCCTGCCTCTGTCCCCAGCCCCTGCACCGCTCTCTTACCCCATCTGACATCAGAGATTTGTTGGCTCAGGTGGTTTTGGTCTCTGCCTTTATCACAGTGTAGGGAGGGTCCACGTAGGAAGGGGTCTCAACTGTTCATCACCGTGGGATCCTAGAACCAAGAACATCAGCCGGAAGATCCTAGCTTCTCAGTAACAGAGCAGAGAGCGCATGGATGACAACACAGTCCTTTACTTGGAGGGATGCAGGAGCCAAAGCAAAGGGATAGGTTACACAGCTGCATGCTGAAGACCTGTCAAGGTTGCATATCTGTTCAGTAGCCCTTTCTGCAAAGCAGGTGTGGAGTTGGTCACCAGGTGGGTTGCTGAGCTGGGTGGCCCTGGTTTCCAGTGCCCAGGCTTCTTACCAAGCCCCAGGGTCTCTCTTTTCCTTCCTGAGGCAGACCCAGAACTTCCCAGCTCAGTACAGACAGAGGCTGGGAGTTTTACGTTCATGGCTGGGCTCAGAGAGGCCATAACCCCTGCAGCTGAACTCTGGAAAACATCTGGTGGACCTCAGCCTCTTAGGGGAAATGGGATTTTTTTCTCTTCTCAATCATCCCCAAGGAAACAGAACAATTTTGTTCTAGAGATGATAGCCTTGGAAGACTTTGGGGATAGTGACGTAGTCAGCCCAATTGTACGTGGCTTGTGAGCAAACTGAGGCACAGGAGGGTCACCTAAGTGGGAGGCGATACAAATGGAAGTATCAAGTATGTTGGAGAAGTATCTGGCACGAGGAGAACACTATTTGAGGTGTATACTGTCTGATATGTTGATCTCTGTTCACATGTGGCTGTTGAGTGCTAATCACTGAAATTGATTTTACCCCCTTTTTTTTGGTATTTTTAATGCAACCATTAAAAAATGTAAAAGTTTGTATGTGGCTCATGTCTGCGATTCAGATTGTTTTTCCATTGGATGAAGCTGATATCAATGTCAGGAGCATGGAGGGTCCACTTGAATTCAAGTTTCAGTCATGAATAGAGCCATCCCTGTCCCTCACGGGCTTCTGGGGTATCCGAGGAGACGGAACAGGTAGCTGTGTGACGTGTTAGAGGAACACTGGGGAGAAGGAGTGGCCTCTGGTAACTTAAGCTTGTGTCTGACTGGTGATGAGGAGGATGCGGATCTGGAGGGAGATCTTTCCAGGAAGAGGGAACAGATAGAGAGTGCCAAAGTCCTGAGGTGGAAGCAAAGCTGGCTTGTTCAAGAAATAGGAAAAGTGACACCGTTGCGTGGTGAATGAAGGAGTGGGCGGTCATGATGAGATCAGAGGGTCGGCCTGGGCCAGCCATTCATTCAGGGTCTTGGAGATCCCAGTGAGGAGCATGGATTTAATGTGCTGATCTGATTTCTGTTTCCACAAGAGCGTCCTGATTGCTGAGTCGTGGAAAGGGACAGGGCAGCCAGTTCACCTTTCTAATAGCCTGGTGGGCCGGTGGAGAACTTTCTTCTTCCTCCATAGGAAGACCTTGTCCTGTGGAGGGCTCAGGGTGAGCATCGAAAGGTTCAGAAGCAGACCAATCAGGATCCAGCTCCCACCTCAGCTTGCACAACCTGGGCATTATTAAACCAGGGCTCTGACACAGGGGCTGGTCAAATTTTATCTGCAAAGGGCGAGATCCCCAGTGTTTTCAGCTGTGTGAGCCATGAAGTCTCTGCCCATTTCTGCCATATTCGGGCAAAAGCAGCCACAGGTGAGTGAGTGGTGGATCTGTTTTCCCCATAAGATGATGTTTACAAACAACAGGGAGTGGGCTGACTTTGGTCCTTGGGCTCTAGTTTCCCAATCTCTTTTGGAAAGCCACAACCACCTTCCATGTGCCATTTCTTTATTTAGAAAATGAGTGTGCAGACTCATTCTTTGCGGGGCTATGGTGGGGTGTCATGGCAAACATTGAGTTCAGGGGTGCTCTATAAATGTATAGCTCCATTCCCCTCTGGGCTCTCTTAAGCCTATGGCCAGGCTGTCTCTTGGTCTTGATTACAAGCCCCCTGTGCTGTTCAGGACTCACCATCCCCCCTGTACCTTGGATCCTATTCACTTCTAGCCCATAGACACCTTCCTCCCTTGACTGACTTCATTCTCCCTCTGCCAACATCCTTCTCTGCTGCTCTGTGCCTTCAACATGTGAATGGGCTCAGCTCTGCACCTTTACCCAGAAGGATGAGCCCACCCTCCACCTCCCACTCATCTCACTCCTGTTTCTGACAACTGAGTTTGGCAAAAGAGTTGTCTATCCCTGCTGCCTCCAAGCCTCTCTCCTGCCCACGCCTCAGCCCATCCCCGACTGCTCAGCAGCATCCTTCACACAGCTGGTCTCTGATGTCAGCTGAGCTCTCTGTTCCCTGAATGCTGACTCCCTCTTCTGGCCCCAGTGCCCTTGTGGGCTGCAAAGAGACCGTGGAGAGCACTGGCAAAGAGTGTCGGCCCCATTTCAGATCCCAGCTCTGCCCTTCCTCCCGGCAGAGGCCCAAATCCCTCTGTGCAGTCTCTCTGTGCCTCAGTTTCCTGGTCTGCGAACCGGGGATAAGAATGTCCACCATGTGTTCCGAGGCGGAACGGTATTGGTAATGTCTTCCATTTCCCGGGGGGTGTTCAGTTCCCTCCTCCATCCTCCTGCGTGGCTCCGTTCCTGACACACCTTGAGCTGTCTAATAAATATTCATGAAGTGAACACACACTAAAAATCCAATATTTGGGTTAGAAGACCCTGTAAGTCCTGAGGGGGAACAGCAGGTCATGTGTGAGAGTCACAGTGGTGGAGCCGACTCTTTGTTCAGTGTGAACCAACAGAGCAAGTCCGTTCTGGAAACAGCTGCCATCAGGCTACATGGGAAGAACCTCCTTTGTCACCTAAAGAGGTGACAAACCCATATGACTTGGATGGGTAGTGATTCCCAAAGGTGCGTGCATTGAAGTCTTGATTCCCAGCCCAACACCAATGTCCAAGGTGGGGCTTGGGGGAAGCAATTGGATCCTGAGGACTCTGACCTTTGGATTAATTTGATGGTGTTGCGGGAGGTAGTGGGCACTGCAGCAGGTGGGACCTAGTGAAGGAAGAGGGTCACTGGGGGTCTGCCCTGGAAGGGGGTTTCTTGTCCTGGGGTTTCCTCTCTCTCTGTTTCCCAGCTGCCAAGAGCAGCTGATCTCTGTCCTGCCTTCCCACCATGATGTTCTCAGCTCAGTCCCAAAGCAGGAGCCATCTGATGGAGGAAACTGTAAGCGGAAATCAATTTTGCCTCCTCTAAGTTGCTTGTATTGGGTGTTTGGTCCACGGCAATGAACAATTGATGAACACACATGCCTGCTGTTCTCCTGGCTAGTGGGTGACACCTGAGTAGCTGAGTGCTGACCGTAGGCAGGCCCTGTGCTGGAACCAGTCTGGACACAGGTATTTTCACCTGTATAGAAAACGGTAGGCTTCAGGGGCACGGAGGGATGGAGCAGCCACAGGTGAACAAATGGCAGAATATGAGTCTACCCTGGCACAGCCCAACCCAGAATTCATCCTCACTTCTCTTGGGATCCTGTGACCCTAGGCTCAGTGCCCAGGCCGGTCGAAATCACCCTCCATTCTTAGCGCCAGACTTATCCTGAAAGGAAGAGGTATTCCCACTCCGTGCCACCATTCAGAAAGGGAGTCCAAGCTGGGGATGTCGCTCTGGGGGAGAGCACTTGTCTGGCACGCATAAGGCCCTGGGTTGGATTCCTATTATTACAAAACCAGAAAGGGAGTCCCTCCCGAGTCTCTGTCCTCCAATTCTTGGGGGCAAATTGCTTTTCTCAATGCCTTGGAACAGGTGTGCCCAGAAGCAGTGTTCCAGAATCCAGAAGAGGTGCCCTTGCTTTGGCCAGGCTACTGTGCCCCACATGTCCTCCCCACCCCAAAGGCCCTATCCTGCAGGGTTGCAGCATAGACTTGACCAGCTTGGCCAGAGAGTGCCTGTTTCTTGGCCCTCCCACAAAGGTGGCAGTCAAGAGTAGGGGGCCGACAGAGCCTGATGGCACCATATGGCCAGGGAGAAAGGCGCGTCCCCAAGCTGGCCCACTCATGACTCCCTGTGCTTGCCCGGGGAGCGGGAGGATTTAGACTATGTTGTGGCTGTTCCCACAATGAGGTGTGGGTGAGAGGGACAGCCAGAGCATAGGGTTAGAATTCATAATGACCTCCATGAGTTGGCAAAACTGAGGAACCAAGACAGCCTAGTACAGGGACAAGAGCAAGAGGGTGCTGGGCGAGGTCAGCAGGGAGCAGCAGGATGCAGGGAGGACAGCATGGTCCTCGGGGCTGTGGAGGGGCTCTCCATCCATTTTCTATTGCTGTGACAGAATACCCGAGACGGAGTTATTTATGAAGGAAAGAGGTTTATTTAGCTCCTGGTTCTGGAGCCTGGGAAGTTCAAGAGCATGGCACTGGCATCTGCGTGACATCTGGGGTGGAGACTCGGTGCTACTTCAATTCACGGCAGGAAATGGAAGGACAAATGGACATTTTCAGAAGAAAGAAAGGGCGGGAAGAATTCCCATCCTGCAAGAAAGGCATTATTAAATCCATTCATGAGGACTTGTTCCCCGTGAACCGAACACCTCCTGCTAGGCCCCCGCCTCCTGATGTGGCCATACTAGGGAACTAAGGCTTCAACACACGGACTTTGAGGGGACACACTCATACCATGGCAGAGGGTAAGGGCTTTCAGCAGCAGAGAGACCCAGCCTCTAGCTGAGTGGCCTTGAGAGCTCTTTTTTCCTCAGGAGGCTGAATATACATTGTCTGCACAGAAAAGAATATTTGGGAACCAAAGGGAAAGGGGCAAGCGACATTTAGCCGCCCATACCCAGATGTGCAGCACCAACTGTGTACTGAACACCCGTTAACGTCCTGTAGGAGCTTGAAGATGGTCAAGGCACATCCTGGACTCTGTGACCACAGAAAATTAAATTCAAGAGCAAAAAGACAAGACTGGGGCTGGGTTTGTGGCTCAGGGGTGGAGCACTTGCCTGGCACGTGTGTGGCCCTGGGTTCCACCCTCAGCACCACATGAAAATAAATAAATAAAATAAAGGCATTGTGTCCATCTGCAACTTTAAAATAATTTGAAAAAAAGAGAGATGAGACCACCCAAAACCAGAGAGAGAGAGAGAGAGAGAAAGAGAGAGAGATGTGTGTGTATCATTGGCCCTGCAGTAGCCCCACCGGAATTGCAGGCTGTGAATATTCAGAGGGAGGCTGCTCTGCTCAGGATGGGCGTTGCAGTGTGTGAAGGGCAAGTTCGGATTAAATGACCCAGAGGATGGTGGAGGGCATCCCTGGAAGGTGCTCATCTGGGGTCCACAAGAGCTTTGAGGGTACAGATGCTTTAAGGGACCCAAAGTTCACAAGAGGGAGCGGCGATTGATTCCTTGGGAAAGGTTGGTTGTCATTCTTCCATCAACAGACTACAGTGATTAAAGAATTGGGACAAAGGCCAGGAAGGAACTGGAACTCTGTGTACTAGTGGAGCGGCCTGCTCTGAGCAGGGGGATTTGTTTCCTCTTTTAAGCATATGGGCCATGTCCCTGGGGGGGTGGGAGGCCTGTGGGAAGGGGGTGGGTGTCCTACTCTGGAGGCAGCATATGGCTCTCTGGGGCTAAGAGATAGGGTTGGGTAGGATTCGATCTTCCAACGGGGTTTGAAGAAGAGGTTTGTGACAACCTAAGGGGAGAAACTTGCAGAGGAGGGTGACAAGAGGACCTCATCCATGAGAAAGAAAAGCAGGAAACCAGGTTGGGTCTCAAGGTGCACGAATCCCTTCATTCATTCAAAGTAATTTTAGTTCTTTACCTGTGTCAGGGGCTGAGGATATGGGAGTGAAGAAAAGTCCCCCTAGTCTCCTGGCATTTATAGTTAAGCTAAAGGAAACAGAAATAAACCCATAAACATTTAATCTAAAGTCAGGCAATGCGGAGGTGCTTTAAAGGGAATAGAGTAGGGAAAAGAAGTGGAATTCTCCTTGGGAAGTGGTATGAAGGAGCCTTATTTGAGGAAGGATTGATGGAGCCACTTGTGACCACCTGGAGAAAGAGTGTAGGGTTGGGGTGAGATCATGTGTGATACCTGTGGACAGCAAGGGGTCAGGGTGGGCAGCCTGGGAGAGCTGGGGTAGAGATGCTGGTGGGGGTTAAAGTAAGAAAGGTGGGGCATGGTGGGTATGGTGGAGCCAGGGTGGAGTTTGTGGCAGAGGAGTGATCCTCTCCAACTTGCATTTTAAAACAATCCCTCTGGCCACCATATTGGTGGGTAGGAGCAGATGAGAGAGAATGGCTTGGGGTTGAAGCCCTTGTATCATCTAGGTGATGGGAGGGACAGGGAGGCTTGCACTAGAAAGTGCTGGAGAAAGACCCAGCTTTAGGGTAATTTGTTTATTTATTTATTTTTAAAGAGAGAGAGAGAGAGAGAGAGAGAGAGAGAATTTTAATAATTTATTTTTTAGTTTTCAGTGGACACAACATCTTTGTTTATATGTGGTGCTGAGGATCGAACCCGGGCCGCATGCATGCCAGGCGAGCATGCTACCGCTTGAGCCACATCCCCATCCCATAATTTGTTTATTTTTAATTCCTTATTTTGACCCATTCCCAATCAACGGGTCATTTGTAAGAATGATACAATGAACACCCATTGTGTCATTACTGGTGGTTAATATTCTGTTGTATTTGCACCTCTCTCTCTTCCTCCTCCTCCTCTTCTTTCTCATTATCATTATCATCAACATCATCATCACTTCACCACCACCCTCACCACCATCATCA
The DNA here is from genome assembly GCF_048772815.1 of Callospermophilus lateralis. NCBI lineage: Eukaryota > Metazoa > Chordata > Mammalia > Rodentia > Sciuridae > Callospermophilus > Callospermophilus lateralis. The sequence continues at coordinate 69,271,676 of NC_135311.1, read as the reverse complement.
CTAACACTATTACCACCATCACCATTATTCCAGAACTCTGTGAGAACCAGTTATCTATGTCATGACTCTCATTCTTCAACTTCCTCAGCAGGTATTTTCTCAGTTCACGGATGTTCTCTTACGTAGCCATGATAGAATCACCAGATGTATGACTCTTGTCATTGTTGTGATCCTACTATCTAACAAAGAACTCAGGATTTCTTTGCAGGCAGAAAAGATAGCATTCGTTGATGGAATATATGGAGGGTATGAGGGGAAGATAGGTGAGACTGGCCAGGTCCGGGTGAGGACTTAGAAAGAGTAACTGAGAGTTCTTACCCAGAAGAAATTCAGGAGAGGTCTGGGTGTTGGCCAGGGAGTTGAGCGAGGGCTCTGGTTCTCCAAGGGGATGTTGCGAGAGCAGTCAAAGCATCTGCTTGCTTGCTTGCTTGGTCTCTTTCTGTCTTGGTCTCTCTTCTTCATACCCACACTGCACCATGTGTTCATATATAGACTTACTTTTTTCCCAGCTATCTAGAGCATGAGTGCAGACCTGGGTATATCTCACCACTCATCTCTCTAAACATTCCAATGAGGACACATTCAGCTGTAAGTGTGTTGATTACAGGGACGTATCTACTTTGTTCACCATATTCACAATGCTCCATGTGTTTTTCATAGATCTTGGCCCTTGACAGCCATTCAAAACTATTTCTTAAATAAGAATTGGACAGAATGGCTTGCTCTTATTTAACACAGTAGACAGGGTACAACAATTATGATCATGTATGCTTGCAAATGACCGAGTTTCTAAACTAATGGCTATTGATACATAAAGAGAAGTTTTTGTCTTTCTCTGCAATGAAAGAAGCCAGTCCAGAGCTGATGTGGCTGTACATTATAAGGGACCAGCTGTCTTCTCTCTGCTGTCTCTGGCTTCCTAAGCATCATGGCCCAAGATGACTGTCCAAGTTCCTGCCACTTTGTCTGTAAGGGAGAAAGGTCTGACGAGACCATGTCCCATTTCTTTATGGGCAATTGCCATACCACTCTCACTTTACATTAGCCAAGATAGTCTTTATTTTAGGTAACCAAGTGAGAAGTTAAAACAGGAGAGCTCTTTGTTGAGAGGAGAAAGGCTCATGGGGGACAGTTAGCAGTCTTTGTCACAGAGTAGCCCAGAAGGGAACTGTGCAATGTTTTCTACCAGAGACCACGGTGCAAAACGTCATCAGGTGAAATGAACCACTGTGTTTCCTACTGTGAACACCCCGTAGTTTTGTCCTTAAATGGACTGTGAATGCACAGGAGGGACAAGGCCACTGGTCGCCTCTGGAGACATGGATGAGAGTATTGAGAGTGTCATGTTGTCTGCTGTTGGATTCTGACACAGAGGCTGTAGAATGTTACCCAACAGCAGCCCAACGCATCTGGGGTTGGAGTGTCCCCACCTGTGTCCTGCATTGAGGTCCTTGACATCGAAGCCCGTGTCCATTTCATCTTTGGGTCTCTGTGCCTTCACTCCATGACCTCAGAGTCTCATACCTATTCCTTTGTGCTCCATGAAGAGAGGGCAACCAGCTTAGATCCTTCAGAAGTTTTGCAAGATGTCACAAAGCCAGTTTTTCCAAAATAGAATATGTATGGAGGTTTTGCCAGAACTACTTAGAAAGTATGCTGATGTGGCCCTTTGCCTTATCCCCACCCGCCTAGCTGCAAGGAAGTGGGAACAGTCTCTCCTGCATCCAGACCACACAGTGGGAGGGAGGCAGCCACAGCCCGGTGAAGAGCCACGTTTATCCCTCCTTGGCTTCTTAAATCTGATCTGTATTCTAGCTTCGTATTTCCCTTTGTGTGTGTTTAGCTTAGGGATTTATCACCGCAGCTTAGATCTGGGATGAAATAGATAAGCCTGCACTTTAATAAATGTGGCATTTCTTTTCTCGTAAGAATTAGATTAAAGGAAATGGGGCCTCCAAGGAGGCCGGCAGGGCAGCAAGGTGGAGCTGGGTGACTAAGGCAGGCAGTAGACACCAGCACCTAGTGGCTTGGGGATGAGTAACACTGGGGCTCAATGTAGGGGCCACTCTACAGGGGTGTGGTTTGGCTTTCCCTTGGTAGAGACACAGCCCTGTGTCTCCCATGCAAAGGATCTTAAATGACAAAGGCTTGCATTTGCTATCCACCCTAACCCCTGGTGAGCAGTTTAGGACAAGATTGGCTAAAAGCAACTTATTTAGCAAAAATCTCTAATACAATGCAATTTGATTAACTATAGTCCCTAAGCTGTACATTCAATCACTAAACTTTGTGATGGCCATCTTGTTAATGTGTCCTCATATGCTCTTTCTTTTATGCATGCCTGTATTCTAATCTCTTTCTATAAGAACATGCATCAGTTTGGGGTGGGGACCACCCTAAGTATGGCCTCATCTAAATTTTTTAAAAACCTAATTGAGTAGTATATATTTGGGTTGTCAACACAATGTTTTAAGATAGGCATATATTGTGGAATGGCTAAATCAAGTTAATTAATAGACATATTACCTCACATACTTATTTTATTGTGGTGAGGACATTTAAAATCTACTCTTGGCAGTATTCAAGTACACGGTACATTATTATTATCTGCAGTCACTACACTGTACAATAGGATCTCTCAAAGTTTTTTTAAATATTTATTTTTTAGTTTTAAGTGGGCACAATATCTTTATTTTACATGTATGTGGTGCTGAGGATCAAACTCAGTGCCTCAAGCGTGCTAGGCAAGCACTCTACCACTGATCCACAATCCCAGCCCAGGATCTCTCAAATTTATTTTTCCCAAAGTTTTGTGTCTGTTTTGACCAATATCTTCCCAACCATCTATCACTCCAGTGACCTTATTTTAACTTACTTGCCTCTTTAAAGAACTTCTGTCCAAGTATAGTCACATTCTGAGTTCCTGAGGGTTGGGGCTTCTTCTATATTTGAATTCTGGGGAGACACAACTCAGCTGATAGCAGCGTGTCTCAGGAGGTAACTTATTTTGAGACCTCCAGATAAGGTCTCAGTAGAAGGAACAGCATGATGCAAAGATACCGGAGAAGGAAGTTCCAGGTGGAGGAATTAGCAGAGAAATTGACCTGAAATGCAAGGGAACAGGCTGAGTCTGAGGTAACCGAGGCCAGTGGAGGTGGGAGTGAGAGGAGGAGATGGAGTTGCGACCTGCAGTGGGACGACTTATCAGCTTGGTTAGGTATGATAAGTCAATGGTGGGCTTTACTCATGAAACATGATTGGGTCGATGTTTTTAAAAGGTTTTTGCAGTTGCAGTATGGACAATTCAATCTAAAGGGGGCAAACAGGGAGCCTTTGCAGCCACTCAGGGGAAAGTGTTTATACCTGATGATGTGGGATCGGAATGAAGTGGGTGAGTTTGGGACCTCTTAGTAGCTCACATGTCAAGGTCCAGTTCTACATGTCTGTGTTAAATGAGAATAATTTTCAGAGTTCTGGTGGTGCCCTTTACTGAGACAGGAAAGAATGAGAAAAGAACAGTTTTGGGGCGAAAACTGAACTGATCCAGAATTTTTCTGGGCTGGGAAATTTGATGGAACCCAGGCATTCTCAGAGATACTGACATTCTTCTCTTGTTGGAGTCTTTTAGCATTGAGACCCCAACTCAGAGCACAGAAACTCCCAAATGGAGGTGACATGATGTTGCAGAAAGAGTGATAGCTTGGTGATGAGGCTGGCAGGGCTTTGCAGATCATCAGCTGTGTGGCCTCAGTGGGGACCTCCTGCCTGTGGCTTCTGTGAGGTCTTGGGTGCAGTGGGGTTAGGGACACCCACCTTGTAGATCTGTCGCCAGGTCTTCAGCAGTCACTCACACCCTGCTTGTACCATGGATACAAGCCGTGGCACACGCTAGGAAATCGGCATGAACCATCTGGGTAGATGGGAGGCCAGCTTGACTGTTGCCATCACAGCCTTCCAGAGGTCCCCCAAGCCCCTTGGTCAGTCTGTAGCCTGTAGTCCACTTAGGCAGCCTCATCATTGATTCTGACTTCAGTCTTGGCTCTTTTTTTTTTTTTTTTTTTTTTTTTTTAATCAGTGCTCTAGGCTTGTACCTGAGACTGTGCATGGTGACATGGCTGTATCTTCAGAGGAAACATCACCCCTTTCACCCCTGGGCCTTTGATCACAAGAGAGGCAGGAAGGAGGTGGCAGGGTCTCTAAGCAGGTTTCTCTTGCTGTCCAAGCCTGCTTCTTTTTGTCAGTTGAACATATGAAATAATGAATTAACCAATTAACAATTGAGAGACTAGAGCTCACTTGTTTTCTCAAGGATGGTTCTCAGGTGGGACAATGTATTTTGCTCAGAGCTGTATTTTTCTATGGTTGACAACAGATGAAACTACGAAAGTCAAACATCATTCTTCTCATGATGCTCCGGAATTATAACCATAAGGCTCAGACTAATGAGCATTTGTTCATTCTGCTAATGTGTGTTGAGCACCTACTTAAGTCTCAGGCATGTGCTGTCTCTGGGGACAGATCATAAACAGCAAACACGCTCGTGTTCCACTATAGAATCCAAAGTCATACAGATTATGATGAATTTCTGTAGAGAAGATAAAGGTGATATAATAAGTGATGAGAAGGTGATATGATTTTTAAAAAAGCAAAGTGATACAATCAATAAATGATGTAATAAATGATTGGGGCCAAGCCTGGCAAGCCACTTTGTGGAGGTGATATTTGAGACTTAAAGGATAAAGAAGAGCCGGGGGAAAAAATGCTCAGGGCACTTGGGGACAAGTGCAAAAGCCCCAAGGAAGCAGAGATGGTGGTGTGCTTTAGGAACTGATAGAGAGCCAGTGTAACTACTGTGTAGTGGAGGAAAGGACAGAAGAGATGAGAGGACTTCTGTGAGGACCAGGGCAAGCAGAATTGTACATGTTGTGGGGAAGGTTCCATAGGAATTCCATAGGAATTCCTCCTAGGGAATTACATGGTCATCTTTACATTTCTGCAGATCTTTCTGACTGCTGTTTGGAGATTGGGTTGGGAAGGGTGACAAGTAATAAGAAAAGGGAGACTAGTTAGGATTATATGAGAACCCTAAGCAAGAGAGACCAGTGTCTCAGAGCAGAGTGGTGGAAAGGGGCATGCAGAGACTGGAAGGGGTGCCAAAGAGATTTGGAGGTAGGGTTGATGGGACTTGGTTTGTTCATGCTTTGGATGAGGGGGTAGGAGAAGGGGAGTGACCAATGAGGAATCCCAGGTATTGGATATGTCGTTGCCATTTAGCAAAATAGAAAAGAGCATTCAGCAACAAGCAATGGATCCTGGAAAGTAAGGCTTCCATTTTGGACCTGTTATATTGGAGACCTTCCCAAGGAGCCACCCCATGTGTCCTGTGGATAAATACCTGTAGAGTTCAGGGGCAGCCTGGGCTGAAGTGTGAAGGCACAAGTTATCAGAATCTCGGGAGTAATGGAGTGAGGGAGTACAGACTTCTAGAAAGTCAGTAGAAAAGAGGGTCCAGGATTGAGTACTGAGGCATTCTAACATAGAAGAGGAAGAACATGAGAAGAATCCTAGGAAGGACCTGACCAGGAAGGAGGCAGAAGGAAATACAGGGGGTCGTTGGTGTCCAAGAAAACAGAGCAGACAATGCCTCAAGAAGGGGAAAGTGACTCATCCTGTCCAAAGCCATGGAGGAGCTGGTGATCTGAGAGCAGAGAGAGGCCCCGTGTCATCAGCAACCTCCAAAGAGCAGTCTCTGTGGGCTTCAGAGACTCAGGCCAATTTGGGTGGGCTGAAGAGGTGGAGGAGGAGAAGCAGAATGGTACTGATGACCTTTTAGAAAGTTTTGCTTGGAAAGGGAGTGCAAAAAGGATGCCAGTGGGAATATGGAATCCAGAATGTGCCTTTTACAGAGAGGGGATAGTAAGACATTAAAGATGGAGAAGGGAGAAGGGTATATAATGCAGGACAGAAAGGAGTACAACCCAAGAAAATTGAATACATTAATTAGTAAGTGGGTTTGGGTGTTATGTAAGGGAGACCTTGAATCACAGTATTTTAGATAATACCCCAAGTTAATCTTTCTAGGGTTGGACGGATGTTTCTACTACCCTAAGTTGTGCAAGGATCCAGTTCCTTTATACAACTTGTTCCACCATCACAAGAGTCCTTTTCCAGCGGGTCCAGATTAATCCAACCACAGTATCCACATTCTAAGCATCAGGATGGAAGAGGAGACAGCCAAAGAGGTTGCAAATGTCACTCCCCTTCAGGCCATGTTAGTCAGATCTTGGTCACATGACCATGCCTGGCTTCAGAGAAGACTAGGTCATGTAGCATTTCTTTTTCTCAGTGTCCATCCATGTGGTCACCTGAAAATTTGGACTTCTCTTACCATAAAAGGTAGGAGGGGCACTCCTTAGCAGTCTACGCCATCAAAATCTAGAAGTCTCTAGCATTTTCTATCACAGTCAAATAAAAAGTGAAATCCCCAGTTAAAATGGGGAGAGATTGTCCTTCAGTAAATCAAGGGACCATTAACTTTTTGCATTAACAGGAAGAACAAAAGAGAAGAAAACAGATATTGATGCTGGAGGGTGGTGAATCCAATGGCCAGCGGACAGGAAATTCCCATCTCACAGCTTCTGGTTTTTTTTCAGTGATACCCAAGGTGAGGTCATTAGATGAATGCCAAAGCATTTGGAAAAAGAGAAGAATAATTACTTGTACTTGGGGAGTGCTTACTCTGCACCAATATTTGCTCTAAAATCTTTTTTTTTTTTTAAGAGAGAGTGAGAGAGGAGAGAGAGAGAGAGAGAGAGAGAGAGAGAGAGAGAGAATTTTTAATATTTATTTTTTAGTTTTTGGCGGATACAACATCTTTGTTTGTATGTGGTGCTAAGGATCGAACCCGGGCCGCACGCATGCCAGGCGAGCGCGCTACCGCTTGAGCCACATCCCCAGCCCATGCTCTAAAATCTTTACATCTATTAATCTGCATAACCTTTTGAAGAACAGGTGAGGCAGCTGAAGACCAGAGAGCTTTTGTTATACTTGATTAAGATCCTACAGCTGGTTGGGTGGGAGAGCGAGGACTTGAATAGGAACATAGCTCACCTATACCCTTAACCCTTGTGTCTCCTGCCTCTTCGAGGTATGGGTTGTCTACTCCAAGAGTGGGAAGAAACACACTAACAGAGACCTAACAAAGGCTGAAAGTCCAGGGGAGATTGGTGATCGTGAGTTTAAAATGATCCCGATAAGCTTCATCTTGCAGTTGTCCCCAGAAAAGTTCAAGTTCAGCTGCTAAGTATAGGCAGGTGAACCCAAGTTAGAGTGCTCCAGGTATAGGTGACAAAGGGAGATACAGAGAGAAACCAGAGAGAGCAAAATACTGATATTGTGATAGACTGTGGCCTCCAAGGAGGGGGCGATGGCTGGTGAAGACACCGTGGGGTTGGTCCCAGGGAGCCTCTGCCATGTTGCAGAGAGGAAACTAAAGCAAGTGGACTTGCAGGGTGGTGAATCAGTGTGGGGTTTGAAATGATGATTTTTAAAGTTTCCAGATTCTGGTAACATAAGAACCAAGGTAGGAGTGAGGGGGTGGAGGATTGGGAGAACCAAGAACAAATGGCTCCCAGTGGGCAAACCATGTGCCAAGTTCACTGTTGGCAGCCGACTCCAGGAGACGGAGCTCATTGCTGGGCTGGAGGGAGGGGCAGGAGTCTCACCTCCTCGTCTGTGGAAGGTGGTCCTCTGGGTGGGTTGACTTCAGAAGTGGATTTGATCAGGGATGGTAGAAAATCACTATTGGCTTCCAACCACACCTCAGTTCTGTGTCCCCTTCCCCCTGTGACCATACCAGAGTCTTCTGTAGCTCCCCTGTCCCTTCCATCAACAAGAGAGCTCCTCTTCAGTAATAACAAATTAGGAATGACCACATTTCCTCCTCGTGTCATTGTGACCTCCAGTACATTATATTCCCTGTCTGGACTTTAATGTTCTTCCCTATTAAAATAAAGCAGTTGGATCAGAATAATCATAGCGAATATTTATTGAGAGTTCCTGGGAGCCAGATGCTATTCCAAGTGATTTACATATATTATATTACATTTAATTGTCCTGACAGTGACATCTGAGGTAGATATCATTATTGCTATTTTTTTTTCCTGATGAAGGAACCAGAGACACAGAGAATAAGTAACACGCCACATTCATTTCCGATTGCTGTTGTGACAGATTACTACAGACTTCACACAGATTTCTTCTCTGTCATTAGAACAGCACAAATTTATTCTCTCACAGCTCTGGAGGCCAGAAGTCCCAAATCAGTTTCACTGGGCTGAAGTCAGGGTGTTTGTTTGTCAGGGACCATTCTTTCCAGGAGCTCGTGGGGAGAATTCACTGCATGGTTTTCTCCGGCTTTGGAGGTTGCTTGTACTCCTTGGCTTATGGCCCCTTCCTCGATCTTCAAAGTGTATCACTTCAGTCTCTGTTACCACCATCCCATCATATTCTCTGTGATGGAATTTTTTTTTTGCTGTGAAAAGTGACATATTAAAAGGTTTAAGGGTTAGGATATGAATATCTTTGGGGACTATTATTTTATCTGCCATTCATACCTGTGTGGATCTCTAAGTTGTATTGACTCAGAAAGGGCATGTGTGTTCCCCTGAGAGCCACCCATGGAATATCAGCAATGGACTGTGGCTCTTTTCCTCTCAAAATCCAAATGCAATTTCAGAATCCTTCTCAATACTGTTTCCAGGCCACCCCATCAATCCATCTGAATGGTCATGCATGATGAAGCCATTGGGTTATTCTCAACTATTTTGTGGGTATGACATACTCAAGACTTCTACAGTTCCAAAGACAATTAATTGTGGCAAACCTGTGTACCCTTCTTGGGGGAGATTCCTTTTTTGCCAGATCAGGATTAGCTTTAAGTTTTTTGTTTTTTTTTTTAATTGGGGATTGGACCTAGGGACACATTATCACCAATATACATCCCCAGTTTTTTTTGTCTTGTCTTATGTTTGCTTTTATTGAGACAGAGTCTCCTTAAGTGACCCAGGCTGGCCTCAAACTTATGATCCTCCTGGTTCAGCCTCCTGAGTTACTGGGAATTATAAGCATGTGCTGCTGCACCTGGCATTAAACACTAACTCTTAAGGAGTTGGTTATAGGAAAAGCAGGTTTTTTTTTTTCTTGGCTCCTTGGTGTGCTGGACAGGAATCATGGCTCTCTCTGACATGTTCATCGATAATTTCAGAGTTTGGGCAGTAGGAAAGGGAGATGGAGCACACAGGGGGAACATAGCTCCATCCTGCCACCCCATCTGCCTGTGCTTCAAGAACATACTGTAATTGCTGAGCCCTGGATGTGGCAGGGGGAAGAGGAAATTCACAGCATGTTCATATAGAAGCAAAAGCAAACAGCCTTCAATATCAGTCAAGGCAAACACTTTTAAAGGGTTTTTGCAAGGGCCTGAAGCCAAAGAAAGTCCCCAACAGAGCTGCCTTGCATCCCATCCTCAGCCTTATCTTAGGCCTTCCCATTCTGTGTGTCAGAACCTCCCTGGGGTTGCTGGGTAATATTCCTTGGACCCCCACATTGGACCCCCTGTGTCGCAACCAGGACCCTCATTAGTGTTCTTTCTCCTCGAAAGCCTGCAGGATGCTAAGGTGGAGAGCTTTGAACTCTCAAGTCAAAGCTGAATTGTTTTTCCCCTGGGTGCTCTGCAACCTGCAGGACCATTAACCATACGTTCTCTCGGGCGTCAAATTCTCCAGGTGGGTAAAAATCCCATTGCAATAAGAGGGGATGGTACATTGACCTTTATTTGTCTTTCTGGTTTCCCACTTCTTTGGGAGCCCCTGGTCTCCGCCAGGGCCTAATGAGATGGTCCAAATGATTGCAGCTCTTTGGGTCAATACCTCCCTTAAGTCAGTCCTTTCCAGAGGTGCTGGCCAGAGAGCTGTGGGGAGGCTTTTCACCCTCTGGCCACACCTTGCATGTATGATCCTTCAGTTGACCTCCTTACTGTTCCCTTCCTTCCTGCCTCCTCCAGCCAGAGGCAGCTTCAAGAAACCTTCCCACATTTGCCACATTTCCCATGAAGATCCCCATAAATTAGGAGTGTCCTTGTGGATTCCCAATTCAATGTCACGTAGGTAGAAAGGATGGGGATGCAGACGCAGCACTTTTCAGCAGCACCTTCAGGGACAAATTCCCCCTAAGGAGAGCTGTAGGGAGTTCCCTCCCTTGACATAATTATGGCTTTAGGGGCCAAGATGGTAACTTTTGGCTTGTGGTTGGAATTTTCTGAAAAGGTTGAAATTTCTGTCAGGCTGTTTCCTAACAACAACATTGCGGAAAGTGAAAAAAAAAAAAAAAAACACAGAATGTTATGCTAGAAAGAACCTCCCAAATCCATCCAATATAAAAGTATTATTTTGCAGATGAATTTGCCCAAGGTCCAGTGGCCCACTGGGAAGTGGCAGACCCAGGTCCAGGGTGGAGCATTCAGTTCTTTGCTGGGCTGTCTTTTCCACATGGCCACCTATGCACCTGGCTTTGGCTCTGTATATTGAAATATCTGGAATTGGCAAGCATTTCCTGGCCAGGTATATGCTTTTGAAAGGGGTGTGTGTGTGTGTGTGTGTGACACAAGTAAGAGAGAAAGAAAGAGAAAGAGAGAAGCAGATGTTGAGGAAGTAGCTGGAGTGCCTTGGCAGCCCTTAGAACATCTGGACCAGTTCAATCCTTATATTGCTTCTAACATGAATGGTGCTGCTCAGGTTCTGGATAGAAGACAGCTCCTAATCTAGCCATTTCATCATAGGGTCATAGCTCTCAGAAGTAGCAGCCAAACCCAGGGACTGGAGGTTGCTATAGAAACGATATGGGGGTGGGGGGGAAAAGCAGAGATTAATCCAGCTACAGTCGGAGGGGGGTGTGCAATTAGATGCTTCTTGATAGATACGAAGTTTCTGCAGTCTCTGCTGGAGTTCAGTTGTAGGCTGGTGATTGTCATTTCCCATCAAGAGGGATTGTAGCACTGGCCTGTTTGTGGGTCTGGGGTCCTCCTGAAAAGGCAGACCTCTGAGGAGTGTGAGAAGTCCTCATCCCAGTGCGGTGCTGTGATCTACATCCTGTGGGATTGTGTGGGAGTTGGTATCAGTGTGTGACTGCATGTGTGATTGTGTGGGATTATAGTTGCCTGTGTGACTTTGTGGTTGTATAGGGGGTTGTGTGATTATATATGTGAGATGCAAAGTGGTTGTGAGTATGGTTGTGTGCCTAAGTATTTGAGGTGTGAGTCTATAATTGTGCGTGTGGTTGTGTTTATGTATGTGACTGTGTCTGTTTGTGAGTGCAGATGTGATTTAATATGCAGTTGTATGTCTGAGTGTGTGTGATTGCATGTGGATGTGAGTGTATGATTGGTTGTGTGTGATGGTGGTGGTCTTGCCAGTTGTGTGGGGGTGTGTGCAGTGGTGCATGTGTGTGATTTGATGGATGCATGCGATTGTGTGGTTATATGTGAATGTGATAGTGTGAGCTCCTCTTCCCCCAACATGAAGGAGTCAGAAAGTACCATCTGTCTGAGAACCACCCAGGAAGGGGCTACTGACTGGGGGAATCCCTGAGCACAGAGAGGATGGGGGATAGTCAGGTCTGGTTCTCCAGAATCCCCGTCTCCGTTGGTCATGTATCTCCTCAAGACTGACCCCCTCTCCCTGCCAGTGCCTATGAGGGGTGGGAACAATCTGTGGGGAACATCTCCTAAGAGGAGCGTGCTGGGTTGGGGCCTTGAGACTGGGGCAGTCTCATGCTCTAGTCATGCTCTAGGGAGTGGAAGGTAGGATGCCCAACAAGAACCATGCCTTGGGGGTATCAGGAGCTTGCATCACAGGCCTCCAGCAGAGCCTAGGAGGTGCTCCCTAGAGATGACCCCATGCATGAATCCTGGAAAGGAGAATGGAGGGTGGCAGGCTGTATCAGAAGGTCCCAGACAGTGGGAGCATTTTCCTGGCAAACCCTGAGTATGTATTCTTTTTTTCCTGGCAAATAATGGGTCCTGATAATGTAACATAAGCCTAACTGGCTGAGAGATCCCTTTGCTCCTAAGGTGTTGCTCTGGTTGAGCAACAGTGGCCCCAAAGGTCCCCGTGGCTGGACCTGGCATTCCCTCTGGGGTCGGGGCCGGGGGGAGGTGGAGGCCAGTGGCAGGAAGTCATGGAATCAAGAAGCCGGAAGTGTGAGGAAGAGAGAGAGAGGGTGAGCTGGTGAGAAAACCACGTGGCATCCTGGGTTCAAGACCTACTTTTCCTTTGCAAATTTGATCTGGACTCAAAAGAAGGCAGATTCCCTCTGCCTTGGGAATTCTGAGAGGTGGGAATGACTAAGGCATGGGGAGCCTTATCGCTGGGATGCTATGGAGGATCCAGAAGAGAGAAGCGGGAGGGCATGTGCCTGCTTGGATGAAGCAGGAAGAGTCATTTTCAGAGGCATTTTGAACTTTTGGGGAGGAAGCGGTTGACCTAGGAGGGTGTCACAAGAGATCACAAGGGACCAAAGTTAAGATCCAGCACAATTTTAGGCTGCATTTCAGTGAGGATACTGAGGATAGGGTAGAGGAGGAATGAGTCCAGAATAGCACTGAAGCCTCCTAGGGACACTTTAGGCCTAAATGCAGAGTAACTGGTGAACAATGCTCTTGCCAGGGACTGGCATGTGGGCACAGTGCCAAGCAGCTCTCACAGCTGTATGGTTATATGTGAGTGTGATAGTGTGAGCTCATCACACTATCAAGGGACTTGATATCAGCAAAGGACTTCTTCCCACTTAGTTGTGGGTTGTGGGTTGATCAAAGATGACCAAAGAGGACCAGGAATAGTTGCTATGGTAGTAGAGTTCCCCAGACCCTGTGCTTCTGTGGACAGCCTTGTTCAGAATGTACCTGCTTCAGAGCCCTTCCACAGTTGCAGGCCTAGAGGTCACACTGACCCGCAGTGCCAGGGCTTTTAAGATGCGTGCACATCCATCACATCTCATCCCTGCTTAAGCAAAGCACTCTCCTGTCGTGTACCTTTTCGGCAAGTTATTTAACATCGATTTTGCCACAGTTTCCTCATGTGAAAGCCAGGGGCTTGCTTGTAAGATCAACCCCATGGGGATGTATTGTTTGCATCTAATAAGCAAGAGCCTTTATAAAGCACGAAGTATATTGTAAGTGTTCAGTTAAATGAGTTCTTTTACAGATCTTTGTACAACCCTATCTACAATATGAGCTCACATTCAACAGGTTAGGAAATCAAGATTCAGTGAATTTAAATGAACTTCCAAGATGAACAAGCAACACACAGAAAGAAGAGGAGCAAAGCTCATGGAAAGAAAAGGCAACTTATGCTAGAGAGCCCAAACAGGGGCAGAAAACCCAAGTCAAGGCTGCAGTGTCTGGGTCCCCTCATACCTTGAAGCACAGTGGGCTGGATTGGCTGGTGAAGCCCCCTCGGGATGGTATGCTAAATTGCTTTAACAGAGATCCAAAAAAATGCATCCAAAGAATGAAAGTCTCTTTCTCTCTTCCTCAGCATCCTGAGTTTGGGATTGGTGGGAGGCTCTGCCATTCCCTAAGCCTAGCATGTTTTCTGTGGAGTCTAAGCTGAACCACATCCAACTGGCCATCTGTGACCCTCAGGGAATAAAAGACAGGAGGAGGCTGTCCCCTACCCCCAGCCTCCTGCTTGATTTTGATGGCATCCATTTTCTGCTTACCTCATAGAGTGGGAGGGGGGGCATCTTCAAGGAAGGCTGGGAAATGATGTGGACTGGCCACTGATGAGCCAGGCTTCTCTTTTATTACTACAAAGAGCAAAGGCATTATTGGTGGTCATCTGGCAGTCTACACCTCCACTATCAGCTCCTCTGAACACCCAATGACTGTCCATACTCCTCTTATGACATCCTCTACCCTGCCCCAAGGAAATCAACCCAAAACCTGTTGGTGATCATATCCAGATCAGAGTTCAGAATCTGGGAATCTTGCTCAGTTCTCCTTTTGTGAGTCTAGCTGAATATGTTCATGGTCCAGAGGTCTAAAAAATAAAATAAGTGGTCTTTACCCTTCCCCATCACCGTCCCTCACCCATTGCTCCAACACGTCCTTGCACAGTGTACAGAGATGGAGCAGAACTCCCAGATTCACAAAACAGCTTCCATTCTGAAAAGTGAAGGAGCGATAGCAGTGTTTCACTGAAATGATAGGGTTCTGCTGGGTGGGAATCATGGAGATCTGTTGTTATGGTTTGGATCTGGAATGTCCCCCCAAAAGCTCATGTGTTGAAAGAGTGATTCCCCAGTGCATCAAGGTTCAGAGTTGGAGATTTGAGGCAATAATTAGGGCTGAGACTTCATCAGTGGATTAATCCATTTGCTGGATTAATCCATTGATAGTTGAATGGACTACTAGGTGGTGACTATAGGCAGGTGGGGCATGGCTGGAGGGAGTAGGTCACTGAGGGTGTGGCCATGAGGACTACCTCTTTCCTCACCCTCTCCGCCCCCCCCCCCCTTCTAGCTTGTTGCCATAAGCAGCTAAGGAGCTTTCATCTACCATGCCCTTTCACCGTGATGTTCTGCCTAACTTCAGAACCAAAGTAATGGACTCAGCACTAAAATAAATCTATCCTCCGGTTGTTCTTGTTAGGTATTTTTTTGATGACAGCAACAAGAATCTGACTAACACAGGAGGTTTCCAGTGGAAACCCTGATCCTAGTTACTGGGAAGAATCCTTGACCCTGGTGCCATACTCTGTGTACTCACTCCCTGGGTCTTCCTTATTGTCCCTTTATTGTCTGCCGACAGCTTTCGCCAAGTGGACATTAGCAAGTGCACCATCATGTGAGACCACCATCCACCCACTGGATCTTCATAGTTGACTTTCTTCTTGATCATGAGATTAGATTTGAAGTCATTTTAAGAACAGAAGAGTCATTGGCTCTTCTAGACCTGGTGTGGTCTTGAACAGTAAATTCCTACATAACAACTTGGCAGGCTTTTGGTTTCTTTACTTCCTATCAGTGGCATGTTCCAATAGCCACATTCCGGATTCCTTCCTAGACATAGGTCTTAAGTCTTCTTTATCCTTTGCTTCTTGATGTCTGGAACTTCACGTTGATTTCTCTGGTGGCTTTCTTTAAGCCATGCAAAATGTTGGTTGGTGGGAAAAGAACATGGCATCCTTCAGTTGATCTTGACCAAAGGTGTGCATGGGTGTTTGACTGAAACGTCTTAATAGGTCTTTGAAGAAAACAGTCTGTCCTTTGATATTAACGATATGGAGGCAGATGGCTTTTCCAACACTGTGCCTTTCTTGCAATGCAAGAATTTTATTCCTCTCTCTACCTATTTATAACATAATGACCTTTAAGACACTGTCATATGTGTACCACTCTGCTTTCTGTTTTAGTTAAAACTAAGATGCTGTAGTAAGGAGACCACAGAATGCATTGACTCCAATAAGATAATTGTCGCACACATTGTCAGGTTTCAGGTTTGCAAATATCTCTGCTCAATGCAATAGGCTGTGATCAAAGCTGGGCTTCTGGGTCAGTTTTTCAGCTCATAGACATAGGAAAATAAGAGATAGGGAGCAGGGATTTAGCCTGCAAAGGGCACATGGGGGTCTTACTTTTAGGATTTAGCCTGCAAAGGGCACATGGGGGTCTTACTTTCTGTAGGTCAGGTCATAGGTACAGGGCAACCTGAAAACCAGGGAGTCTGGGGATGGGGGAATATCTGGCCACCTGAGTTTCAGGCTGCAGCTACCATGGAAGACGAAGAGGTACAGGGATGGGCAGCCTGCAGTCTGTGCATAAAGTCTGAGCCCTAAGGAAGTCTTCCTTGACTTAGGGAAGCAAATGTATATTCAGATTCATAAAATAAGTTTATATAACAGCACATGCTCTGTAGAAACACAGTGTAAGGGGATATTGAATAACCAAAATTATTGCTTAGATAAAAGTTAGAGAGCCTACATAGGTGGGAATTAGTCTTAGAAGGGCTGGTCCAATCCCTCATTTTACAGATGAGAATTCTTAAGATAAAATAGCTATGAAGTTTTTAGCATCCAAGAACAGATGAAAAGAGTGTTCCTGAAAAAGGATGATTTATTCTACCTTCTTCAAATAATACAGTGGATTTTGATGTCTTAGCTGTCATTCTGTTAGTGGGACCTGGAGTAGAATAAGAAAATGGGGTACTAGGAAGGGGTTAGATACCCATATCACCAAAGTTAATCATGGAAGGGTGGGGTTAGAGAGAACCTTAGAAATCCTGGTTCAGCCTCTAATTCTACAGATGAGAAACTGAAAGATCAGAGGGAGGAATCATCTGCTCTGAATTACACCTGTTTTTTTTTTTGTTGGTCGGTTGGTTGGTTCTCTCTCTCTCTCTCTCTCTCTCTCTCTCTCTCTCTCTCTGTGTGTGTGTGTGTGTGTGTGTGTGTGTATGTATGTATTGCTTTCAAAATTCCTCTTTGGGTTGATGGCCATTCAGAGGGCAGATGCTGGGGTCTTGGAGGTCTACCTAGAGGGATAGATCTACCAGAATGCATCGGTGTGATTCCAGCTCCCTAAACACACAGCCACCTGCCTATGCCCAGCATGTGTTCTCAACCTCACATATGTACACGAATGAATGAGTTGACTTTTCCTGCATAGAGCAAGAGGAGCGTGTTCTGCTTTCTACATCAGAGGGGACTGTGGCAGCTCTCATTACCCCCACTGCCTAAGGCAGAACATCTCAGGCTTCCCAGTATTATGTTCAGAGCGCTTCATTAAATAACTCACTAAACACCCCAGATACCATGCTCTGCCATGCACGGCACCACAAACTCTTCTTGCAATCATAGAATGAGAAAGGGCCGACTCTTATGTAGATCAACTAGGAGTTCCTTTGAGTTTGTTGAGATGAAAAGTGCTTAGAACAGTAACTCACCTAGTAAATTCTCAGTACATTTCACCATCATCTGGTTAAGAACAACATTTTTTATTGTGTACTATATATCCTGAGATAGTAGAACTGTGTGCCTTGCCAGTGGTCTGATGGCTTTCCAGTGACCCTGTTCATAGCCCGTGGTCCTCATCCCTGCCATCTGCTCCTTCTCCCACATCCTTGGGCAGTGGTTTGCAGACAGGTGCACACCAGCATCATTTGCAGGTCATCATCTCATCTGACCTCCTCCTTCACCTGAGGCTGCTGGCCTCTCTTTCCTGGTTCCCAGGCACTGCTCATGTGATTTGCTGTCCTGGGCCCTTCTCCACATTAATAGAAGGGAGCTGAGCCATTGTGGTTGGATGGTAAACACCAGAACATATTTACAGTCCTGCAGAACTTCTAGCACCATGAAGAGTGCAGGCTCTTCAGCCAGGTGCCTGGGTGCTGGCTCAGCTCCTGCTCCAGTTGTTCCCTGGACAAGTCCATTGCACTAGCCCTACCTGCCTTCCTCTGTGAAGACTGACTCCTATGTGGAGATATGTTGGCATGTGGTCTTAATGATCTACTAAGGAAGAGGCTTAGAATTACTTGGTATGTAATAAGCAGTCAAAATTAAAAATTTTAACTTATCTTTTCTTAATATTTTTCATTAGGAGCTCTTGATCTTGGGATAATAAAATTAATGGAAGCTAGCTGGGTTCAAATTCTGACTGAAGGACTCATTGGGAGCACAATTTGGAGCACATTATTAAACTAAGATCAGCCTGTTAGGCTACAGGATTAATACTACCTACTTCCTAACACACAGTTGTTACAGAAGTAAATAAAATAAATGGAATTAAGCACTTTGTATAATGCCTAGCATGTAATAAATAGGAATTACTAAACTTCAGTGCAGTGGTTTTTAGACTTTATGATTATTGATACCAGATTTAAGATCAAAGATATCATATAGGACACTATTTTCATATATGAATTGGAATTTAGCTCTACTAGTATCTAGAACTGCAGTAGCAAGAAATAGTTTTTTTAAATCAGTGTGTATGAACTCTTATAACAAAAATATACTAGAAAAAATTGAGTGAAATATAGTTTAAAAAAGTATATTCACATATGTATATTCACTAAAGGCAGACCACAGTCAAAAAAAAGATAGAAAATTCCTTATGAATTTCAAAAGTCTAGTTTGACCCCTGTTGAGCAGTTAGTCAAGAAAGAACTTTCACTGTGTTAACACATCCCTCAGTGGCTTTGTTGCATGGAAGAATTTCCAGTCTGTTATTTTAGTGCTGTGCTATTATGCATTAGATGAACTAGTTTTCCTGGTTGGTTTTCTGTTTGTAACATTCAATTGATAATCAACCCAGATTTGTATACAAGATTTGGGACTTTTAAACTCATTATGATGCTTTTTTTGTATATACACAGCAAAGAGGCTATTTTCCAAATGATGTTATTTTGCCAACATCATGAATGAGATGCTGCCAATTTGACTGGTTTGTTAAGAAGGTCCTTTTTTTTTAGTTTCAGGATTTCCTCTTGTAGGTCACAATTTGCTAAGTGTTTTTTTTTTTTTTAATATGTATGGTGTTTAATTTTATTGAATATTCTTTAATACATTCACAATACCAGTATCTTGATGTGATGCTTCCTCTTTATCAGTGTTGTCCAATAGACCTTTCTGCCATGACAGAAATGTACAGTATCGGCACTGCACTGTCAGGTATAATAGCCACCAGCCCATGAGCCCATGTGGTTACTGAGTTCTTGAAATAAGTGGTGGGACTGAGATAGTGAAATTTGATTTTGTAGAATTTTAATTAATTTAAATAGTCATACAAGGGCTTTGGTTCCTGTATTGAATGACTAATATGTAGGTTAGCAGAAGACCTTTTAATTGGTGTTCATTATAATTTTCTTTTCCTGATCTTTTTCCTTGCCTGCCTTCCTTTCTTTGTTCCTTCCTTCCTTCCATTCCTTTTTCCTCTCTCTCCCCCTCACTTTTCCCTTTCTCTTTCTCCCTTTCTCTCCTTCCCTCCTTCCTTCCTTCCTTCCTTCCTTCCTTCCTTCCTGCCTGCCTGCCTGCCTGCCTGCACTGGAGCTCAATCCCAGGGCCTCAGCATGTAAGGAAAGTGCTTTACCACTTAAACACATCCCAGCCTTCAGGAGAGTTTTCAATTAAAGTCTCCTGAAAGAAAGCTGGGTGCACAAATATAATTATTACAATTTTAGAAATGGGAGGTCCATGCCTTTAATCCCAGTGGCTTGGGAGTGTGAGGCAGGAGGATCATAAACTCAAAGCCAGTCTCAATAAATTAGTGAGATCCTGTCTCAAAAAATAAGATCTCTGAATGTGACTCAGCGGTTAAGCTCCCCAGGGTTCACTCTGCAGTTCCAAGGGGAAGATAAGAATTTTACAAATGGGAAATAATGTTTTTGAAATAGTACAAGTTACATAATTTTAGCTTCAATTTAAAAGTTTACTCCTATTCTCAGATTTTATTTACAGGACATTCTGCTATTTTTTTTTTCTTGAAAACATGGTACTTAAACAAATCTGACTTTTTCAAATGTGAAAATAGAATCCACTGAGAGTTAGCTGCCAATTCCTGATAGTACTTAGTTGTAAGTTCCACAAATACAGAAAGGTTTTTTGTTTGTTTTTAGTACTGGAAATTGAATGCAGAGCCTTGCACATGTTAGGCAAGCACTTAACTGAGCTTTATTCCAGCCCAGAAAGTGTTTTTAAAGATTGTCTTGTCTCTGTTATCTAGCATGGTGATGGTGTATAGTAAATTGTCATTAAATGTTTGTTTAATTATTGTAATTAAATATCAACAACCTAAAGCTTTAAACTACACAACAGTCCTTAAATCCTACAATCCAATAGTGACATCAGTTCATGTTAGTAGCAAGATGGAGATGGGAACCAGGGCCACAGTGCAGTGATCCCTGGCTGGTAGCTGAAACCTCAGGATGCAAGCTGCATCAGCACAGGGCACTGCCATGAATGGACACATATTTGGAAACAGCCCACTAGAATCAAGGTCTATTTACCCTACAGTCTTAGGTTCAGAGTTACAAAGGACGTTCCACATGATTTAAACCAACATTCTTTCCCCAGAAGGATTTCTCTTTACAGTGTATTAAACATGGTTGCTATGGTCTGAATATGTTCTTCCCAAATGTATATGTTGTGATAATCACTATTGTGACAGCAGCAAAAGGGAAAATGAGACTTACTATGCTCTCAAAATCAACTTAAATAAATTATTTCTCAATTCTAATGACATATACGTTTTCACTGGTTGATAGTACAGGTAGAAAAAGTATGTAATGTGATTTATAAGTCAAAACGTGTGATTAGGTCATGGAGCTCTATATTTTTTAACAGAATGAATGCCCTTATATAAGAGGCTTCACACATCATTCACATCCCTTTCCCCTCTTCTGCTTTCTGTCAACTGATGATGCAGCAATACACGCCACCTTGGACAATGTGAATATACTTAGTGTTACTTAACTGTACACTTCAAAATGGTCTAAATGGCAAATTGTAAGTGTATTTTACAATAAAAACATCGAAAGATGCATTTTCTATTGTGCAGTGTTTCCTGCTATTATTTAGTAATCACATTCATTAAGAGCACTAACCAGCCAGGCACAGTGGCTTATGCCTGTAATCCCACTGGGAGGCTGAGGCAGGAGAATTGCAAGTTCAAAGCCAGCCTCAGCAAAAGCAAAAGCAAGGTGCTAAGAAATTCAGTGAGACCCTACTCTAAATAAAAAACAAAATAGGGTTGTGGATGTGGCTCTCTGGTACCCAAAAAAAGAAGCACTAATCAAAATTTCACAAGCCTGTATTTGAGATTCAATTCTGCTTGCTGCATCTCTGAAAACTAAAAGCATGTCACTTAGCTAAGCCTCAGTTTCCTCATCTGTAACACAGGAATTATAAAATGCTTACTTACCCATTAGAGGTTGCTGTGAAATTTCAACTGGGTAAAGTCTAAATACACAAAGCTCAATAAATGTTAACTCTGATTTTATTTTTAAGTTTTCAAACCAATATGATTCTTGTACTTTGTATAAAGAAGGCTAAAAACTGGCTTTAGCATTAAAAAGTCCATTTGTTCATTTCTCCTTAGTCCTTAATGTTATGGAGAACTATAAGATCACATGCCCTAAAACACATTTCACATTATAGTCAAGTGGTGAGCCCATGTGTTGACCACTGAGTCAATAGTTAATAATTTTAAAGTATCATACTCCAAGAGGCAACAATTTCAGAGAAGCCACAATAACTCATTGTACTTGAAATAATTTACATATAATAGTGTGTATAAACCTGTACATATAATTTTTATCAAGTATAATATGATCATACAAAAACATTGTCTCACAATATAGTTCACACATACCAAGAATGCTATTTTATTTTTGTCCCTTTTACATCATATTTTAGGCAAGATGATGAAACTCAGAAAATAACAGGAATGGACTAGTTTATAAAAACTGGGTATTTTATAAGTGAAACACATTCAGTCATCTACATCTCTGAAATTGCAAACAATGTGACTTACTATACTCTCAAAATGAACTTAAATATATTATTGCTCAATTCTAATGACATATACGTTTTCACTAGTTGATAGTCCAGGTAGAAAAAGTATGTAAAGTGATTTATAAGTCAAAACATTTCATACAAAAGGATTTGGGGGGGGGTACTGGAAATTGAACTAAGGGACACTCAATCATTGAGCCGCATCCCCACTCTTTTTATGAATTTTATTTAAAGACAGGGTTGCTAAGAGTTTTGCCATTGCTAAGGCTGACTTTCTACTTGAGATCCCACCTGTCTCAGCCTCCCAAGCTACTGGGATTGTAGGCATAATCCAAAGGAATGGTTTTAATCAAACCCTCATAATGTCAGGAGAAAATGCATTGAAATTAAAAATATCTGAAGCACGCATTAATGAGACCATTATAAAAAATACAAAAAAGGATATAAATGTCATAAAATAAAAATTTATACAGATAAAGTTAAGGGGTTAAAAACTATCAAATGTATTAAAATCATCTAAAGTCAAATAAGACATAATTTATCTATATAATTTAAATTATAATATTATATAAATATATTGCATGTTATGTAATACATATATAATATAAATTAAATACAATATATTTATATAATCTTCAAATTTATATTATATATAATACATTTATTTTTATCATATATACATATAATAAAAATATATAAAATATTATAATATATAAATATATTATATATTCATAATATATATAATTTATATAATATACATACTTATATATTTATATATAAATTATATACATTAATATATAAATATATAAGTATGTATATTATATAAATTATATATTACATATCAAAATGTTTATGATTCATATGTATTTAATATAAATTATATATAATATATGAAATACGTGTATATTATATACACATATAATAAAATAATATATAAATTAAATATATAAATATTATTTTATTATATATAACATATTTATTATATATCATATAATATATTTAGATTTATATTAATTTATATTATATTGCATATCAATGTCAGGTAATTATATAATATAATTTCTATTATTAATAAGATAATAATACAATTATTATATTAGTATAATTAATATTAATATGATATATAAAACATGGATTATATTATAATTATATATAAACAACTTATATCATATAGATATATGTAAATCTATAATATGTAGTATATAATAAATAATACATAATATATAATATATAAATATATTATAATTTAAATCATATAGTTTAGTTATTTGGCTTTAGATGGTTTTAATGCTTCTGATAGTGATTTATCCCTTAGCTTTATCTGTAAAAATTTTTATTTTATGACAGTTCCAAACTTTTAGTATTTTTTTTTAAATAACAAACATTTATTGGTGTCACTTATGTTAGAAAAAAGTTCCTACACCAGATGTGCATGACCCAATCGTTAAATAGAACATTTCTGAGGTGAACACACATCCTGACCCACATTTTTATATCCAGTTTTTTAAGATAGCCAATTCCTCCTCTCTCTGTCTTCCCCAAAACATGTGAGCAACTGTTAATGGAAAGCAGTAAACAGCCACTTGGGCTATAGCATTTTCAACTCCACTCTCAAATTACATTTGAGACTTAAGTTCTCTTGGTTTTCTCCTAAGGAAAGTTCCGAGTCCAGTATTTACAATATTACAGCACTAGCAGATCAGTGTCTTCAACTCGTCTCTTTCTGCTGTATCCTCTTCACCAGTTGGGGGAGGGCCTACACTTCCATAGAATTTGCTGATAATTGGCTGAACAATTTCTTCTAGTTCCTTTTTAGTTTTGAAGTCTTCAATGTCAGCTTCTTAGTGGCTTTCCAGCCATTCAATCTTTTCCTCTACAGCTTTTTCCATGGTCTCCTTATTTTCAGAGGAAAGTTTGCCTCCCAACTTTTCTTTATCTCCAATCTGATACTTTAGAGAGTAGGCGTAGCTTTCCAAGTCATTCCTAGTATCAAGGCACTCCTTGCATCTTTTGTCTTCCTCAGCAAACTTCTCAACATCATTAACCATCTTTTCAATTTCTTCAGGTGTCAGGCAATTTTGGTCATTGGTAATTGTAATCTTATTTTTGTTCTCTTTAACTTTGTCTTCAGCTGTCACCCCAAAAAATAACATTCACATCTATCTCAAAAGTGACTTCAATCTGGGGGACCCCACAGGAGGAATTCCAGTGAGATCAAATGTACCCAGAAGGTGGTTGTCTTTTTTCAGGGGTCCTTTACCTTCATAGACCTTGATTGCAACAGTAGGTTGATTATCAGAAGCTGTAGAAAAGATCTGAGACTTCTTGGTGGGTACCACAGTGTTCCTTGGTATCAGTTTGCTCATGACACCTCCCACAGTTTCAATACCAAGTGTCAGGGGACATACTTCAAGCAGTACTAGGTCACCTGTATCTTGATCATCAGAGAGTACACCAGCCTGGACAGTGTCACCATATGCAACAGCCTCATCTGGGTTTATGCCACAGGATGGATCTTTGCCATTGATGAACTCTTTAACAAGTTGTTGAATCTTTGCAATTTGAGTAGAGCCACCAACAAGAACAATCTCATCAATATCAGACTTCATCAAGGCAGAATCCTCCAGTACTTTCTGAACAGGCTTCATGGTAGACCAGAACAGGTCCATGTTTTCTCTTCAAATTTTTCCTGAGTCGGGGTTTCAGAAAAGTCTTCTTCATAGAAGGACTTGATTTTAATTCTTGCTTAATGTTGAGCAGACAGGGCCCAGTTGGCCTTTTCTACTTCATGCTGGAGTTTCTGCACAGCTCTGTTTTCTTTCCTAACATCTTTGC
Organism: Callospermophilus lateralis; assembly: GCF_048772815.1. Taxonomy (NCBI): domain Eukaryota; kingdom Metazoa; phylum Chordata; class Mammalia; order Rodentia; family Sciuridae; genus Callospermophilus; species Callospermophilus lateralis. Next base: position 69,247,278 of record NC_135311.1, on the reverse strand, counting down.
CAGTCTTCTTTTTGTACAGCCTGACTAAATGTTCCATAACATGCTGGTCAAAGTCTTCTCCACCTGGATGAGTATCTCTATTGGTGGCCATGACTTCGAAGACATCAAAATGTCAATGGGGAGAAGAGACACATAGAAGGTTCCACCACCCAGATCAAACACCAAAATGATGTTCTCTCCCTCCCTCTTATCCAGACCATAAGCAATAGCAGCTGCTCTAGGCTCATTGATGATCCTCATAACATTCATGCCATCAATAGTTCCAGCATCTTTGGTTGCTTGCCAGTGGCATCATTAAAAAAGGCTGATAGAGTAACAACTGCATAGGTAACCTTCTTTCCCAAATAAGCCTCAGCAGTCTCTTTCATTTTAGTGAGAATCATAGCAGAGATTTCTTCTGGAGCAAATGTCTTAGTTTGCCCACCTCCAATGTCAACCTGAATGTATGGTTTATGTTTATGTTTCTCTTCAAACACTTTGAAAGGCAAGAACTTGATGTCTTGCTACACAGAAGGGTCATTCCCTGTGCTGCCAATGAGCCGCTGGGTTTCGAAGACCGTGTTCTCAGGATTGGAGATGAGCTGATTCTTGACTGTATCGAGGATCAGATGTTCTTCTTCAGGGGTGAAGGCCACATAATACGGCCTGATGCACTTTCCCTGATCATTGGAGATGATCTCCACTGGCCATTCTTGAACGCCCTGAAGCAGGAGTAAGTGGTCCCCAGGTCGATGACGACCATGGTACCCATGTCCTTTTCTTGTCATCTTGCTCAGCCATGCTGCGCAGAGCAGCAGCAGAACCGCGGCCACCAGAGAGAGCTTTATCTTGCCCTAGCTGGTGGCCACTTGCTCTCATCAGCAGACAGCCAGAAGTCGCCAGCAATCCAGCAATAGGCTGCAGCTGACAGCAGTGAGGTTACAGGTCTCTTAAACTCAAGATGCCTCAACTCTGTTCGTCTGTGTTGTCTCTGCCAATGTCTCAAACTTTTTAGTATTGAAGTGCATTTTCTTTCTACAATTGTATTAATTACCATATGTAAAAACTGACAAGTAGAATTCTAGTACACACAGATTCGCAAGCTTTTAGGCCACTATGTAAATATTTAAAAAGTTAAGTGAATTGCCAATGATTCCACACATGCTATAACAACACAAGTGGTCAAAGATGTACTAGAACATTATGTGGGAAAAAATATATTCATACCCAATCAAGATTTTTCAGGCACTTGCATTCAGAAGCATTTTATGAGTCAGCACCAGGTTTGCTCCAAAATAAAGCTCATTTTTCCCTACTGCCCCTATTTGTTGAGAACAATATTATACATTAAAGATGCATTTACATGAATCATTTTATAGAGAATATTATTTTAAGTTTTAAATTATAATACTTATTTTATGCAAAACTTCAAAAACACAGAATTTAAAGACAATACCAGTGAGGCACTATCATTCTATATGACTAAAACACTATCATTCTATATGACTAGCAAACACAATACAAGGCCAAAAGGCAAAATATACACTTTGAAAATCCTATACAAAAGTGGTTCTGTTACAACATTCTTTCATAAAATAAACACAATACATAAAAACGAAACAAGAAAAAAAAAAACCTGAATTTTGACCACCTACACAAACTGTGGCATTTCAAATTCAAGGTCTTGTACCTCTTCCATTTGTTTTAGCCTGAGTCCCTGGCACATTGGATTCATGTCAGGCAGGCCAACCTCCTCACAGTTCTCTTTAGGCTCAGCAGCTGGTTTCAAAGCATAAGCTGATGTGCTGTCTGCCTCTGGAACAGATTTCTCCACATGACTCAGGGGAGTAAGAGCTGTGCTAGGAGGCACTGTTGCTAAAGGTGAAGCTGGTCTCTCCTCAGTCCCCCTGACTTTGCTGGTCAGGATAGGTGGTTTGTAAAATGTTGTTCCAAGATGGGGCTGCAGTATTCTGGGTGCTCTTGCAGGAGCAAGACGGTGAGAATGAGAAGACAGTCTCACTGGTGCCTCTCTTGCTGAACTGGCTGGCGTGTTGGGCTGTGTGGCACCATTGGAATGGTCACCACTATCATTGATGCTCATTGTCACTTTTTCCTGGAGTACACTTGGCACAATCACTGCACTCATGCCAGTTAAGTTCTTTAGTTCACATTGTTGTTCCTGAGTTTTTTCTGAAATCTGCTGATCAAAACCATTAATTTGGGAGCCAACAGTAGTAGAGGTATCTTTTATATTAAGTCCTTCAAAGGTAAGATTCTGGCAAAACTTGTCTGAATTGACATTTCCCACATTTCTCCTGTTTTTCTCATTAGGAGAGCTTGCAAGATGGAATCTATCTACAGGCAAACAGCAACATCTGATCTTGGTGCTTGGCATAGGCCTCTGTATATCATTTGTTGTCACATCAGATTTCAGACTAAGTGGTTTCGTGGTTTTACATATATTGTCCATCTTTTGTGATGATGATTCAAGTTCTTTGTGATCTGAAAAAGAAGAGATTTTTTTTTAACTTCATGAAGCTTGGTTAATAAGGAAGTGTGGTTATTATGAATGGGCATTCTCTCAAACAACAGAGACTTACATATTTTTCCAACACTATTTTCTCAGTCATCTATGCAGAGGAATTAAAAATCCATACAATATTAAAGGCACATTTTTAATTAAAGCATTACTTTTTAAAATTTATCTTAATAGTATAAATAGTCACAAAGCACATAAAATAAAAAAAAAACACTTCCTGTAGTTACTTGTTTTAATATACTACCCATGAATGAATATTTTCTGTGTTAAGACTTTCCTGATTTCAACAGGCAGACAATGGTAACTCTAGAACAGTAACACTATTCTGTACACCAACAAACTCCATGTCCTGAATCCCAAGGACTTTGCCTGTCACTTAATCTGCTCTCCAGCTACATTTTGTCCATACTGAGGGCAACACACCAGAGAGGACTTGGATGCTCTCCCAGCTGATCCACTAATACATGGCAACATCCTCTGCACAAAGGAAGGTTGAAGAGCTGTCAGAATTGCCATTGTGCTACTGGTTCTGTAGACTCCAGACTTACCTTCTTCTCTTTCTCCTCTAGTCTGGTCCCAAGGTCCCTGTTTTCTCACCTAAAACCCTAGCATCTCCCACTCTGTCTTTGCTGCATGTGCCTTAGAAGCTCCTGTTACTAGAAAGGTGCAGCCCTCTGGCCATGATCCTCTTCTCCCTGCTGAGAAACATCAGACAATTGTGTGCCTTGCCACTGGTCTGATGGCTTTCCAACAGCCCTGTTCATAGCCCACAGTCCTCATCCCTGCCACCTGGTCCTTCTCCCACATCCTTGGGCAGTGGTTTGAAGACAGGTGCACAGCAGCATCACTTGATGATGATCGCAGGTCATCATCTCATCTGACCTCCTTCCTCACCTGAGGCTGCTGGCCTCTCTTCCCTGGTTCTCAGGCAGTGCTCATGTGATTTGCTGTCCTGGGCCCTTCTCCACATTGATAGAAGGGAGCTGAGCCATTGTGGTTGGATGGCAAGCACCAAAACATATTTACAGTCCTGCAGAACTTCTAGCACCACTTCTAGCTGCCTGGGTGCTGTCTCAGCTCCTGCTCCAGTTCTGCTCTGGGCAAGCCTAGTGCACTAGCCCTACCTGCCTTCTTCTGTCAAGACAAACTCCTATGTGGAGATATGTTGGCATGTGTTGTTAATGATCTTCTAAATAAAAGGTTCTGAATTACCTGGTTATGTAATGAAAATTTCAAATATTTTAAAATTATTTATTGTTATTACTATACCTACCTGGGAATCCAATTTCATTGGACAGCAAAACAAGGTTACATTTAGGAATGAGACAGGATGAGGTTCAAATCCTGAATCAACAATAATTTAAGGACATGACCCTTGGCCTTATGTACCTTCCTGAGACTGTTAACTATGGCTTAAATGAGGCCAATGTTCATAGCACAGAAGTGCTGATAAGATCAAATCAGATAAATGGAATCAGTGAGTCCAGTGTTTTTCTTTGCAGAGAGGAAATGGACTCTTTGTTTTCAGACTTTCTCAGGCTACACTTATTGATATTTCATTAATTTTATATATCAAATTTAACATTTATGACTATATATTGAAAAATTCAGATTAAGCTCTACTAGAGCAGTAGGAATGGAAGGTTTTCAACCCCCTTACCAGAAACGATTCACTGAAATAAAACGATTAAAAACAGTGAAGAAAAAGACTGGAGCCAAGAAAATGGAAGACATGTGTGCTTAATGTGCTAAAGTTAGGCCACAGGTAAAGGGACATCAAAAAACTTTAGGAGCCTATTTTTTTTTTTTTTTTTTTTTTTTTTGAGTTTCAGGAGTCCAGCTTTTTTCTGTTTTGACTTTAATTGATGACAAAGAACTAAAGGTGAAAACAAATCTCAGAAAGAGAACAAAAATAATTTATGAATTTCAAGATATCTTTTTACAAGAGAGAAACAGAGCATAATATTCATTTAAATGACATTCACTAAACTTTCTCAATGGCTAGAAAAGTTAACTAATAAAACCTTGAAGTTTGAACTTACCTCAACTTAATACCCCTTGTTTTTTTTAAAGGATGAGTATTGTAGATGGACACAATATTTTTATCTTTATTTATTTGTTTTATATGGTACTGAGGATCCAACTCATGGCCGCACACATGCCCAGGCAAGCGTTTTACCACTGATCTACAAGCCCAGCCCTCACCTTGGTTTTTAATCACGACTTCTTGGCAAGGTTTGAAATATGCAAGGATATATGTTACATGACCACTCACCAATGAGACATGCATCCCATTTTTCCAATGCATTTTGCTTGCATTCTGATTCCTCAAATGATGTAGCCAATTCATAATTTTTAATTTCAATATCTGCAGTGTGAATATCCTATTGAAACAAGAAAAGTTTTAAACTAAAAGCAAAACACATCTCAAAACAAACAGTTCAAAGACTATTAACTTGTTAACATAAACATCACAAATTTAATGCAATTCTGTAATGGTCAAAACTCACTTGCTTCATAGAAAAATATTGTGACTTTGTGGAATGTTCTGTTGATATTACGGGTTTGCAAGGAGGGCTTTTATCCACCCGAGGTGCAACAACGTCAGTACTAGATGAAACATTTTGTGGCTCTAGGGACCCATCAAAGATCATCTCTGCATTGGTAATGAGGAATTCTACCAACAGGGCCTGATTGGCATATGCAACAAGAGAGGAGGAGATGGTACCAGGAGTGGTTGTAGGCCTGGGCCTCATGACACAGGGTCCAAATACCACCCCCAAGTTTTTTGAGTTCATCAGGTTTTCTTCAGAATGGTCTGCAACCCTGAAAAGAAGAACACATAAAGTGTATGAGATTTGCCTAATAGATGTCTTTAATGTTAGTTTACTATGACTTGAGAAGGTTGGAGAAAACTCGGGCTATAGAAGACTACAAAACGTTTGTCAAGGGTCAAGTTTGGTGGGTCCAGGGAAAGAATCCTTTGTTTCATTATGATACTTACCACACACCAAACTGAGTTTCAGAGCACTATATTAGGATAAAATGCATGTAAGTAGAAGGAACTACTGAACTCAGTAGCAGAAGGAAGAAAAACACCTCTAAAAATTGCTCCATCATTGTATGTGGGGTATACTCCCCGTTCCAGTATACGAACTGGAAACTGAAACAGCACTGTCAATTTCTGTCTCACTGCCCAGTTAGTTTTCTTTTTTAAAAAAATAATTTTTACCTAGAGATGGACACAATACCTTTATTTTATTTATTTATTTTTATGCAGTGCTGAGTATCAAACCCAGTGTCTCACAGGTGCTAGGCAAGTGTTCTATCACTAGCCACACTCCCAGCTGCCCACAGCTAGTTTTCTAGCCTGGATGGTTCTCTCTCCTGAACACCTCTCTGTTCTATTGCCACTATCAATGTTCTGGTTTTACTTCAAACACTCTCAGCTTGATATTTCTATGACTATCCAAAGAAATCTGTCTCTGCCTGGTTTAGCTATCAGGATGATACTAGATTCATCTATGGGTAAAGTAGCTGTGTGTGTGTGTGTGTGTATATATATATATATATATATATATATATATATATATAGTGAATGGGGTAGCTTTGCTATTTGTCTTTCAGAGGATTCACCATTGATGTATAGAAATGCATTTGATTTATGGGTATTAATTTTGTATCCTGCTACTTTGCCAAATTCATTTATTATTTTAGAAGTTTTCTGGTGGAGTTTTTTGGATCCTCCAAGTATAAAATATGTCGTTGGCAAAAATGGTAATTTAAGTACTTCTTTTCCTATTTGTATTCCCTTGAATTTCTTTCACCTAATTGCTCTGGCTAGAGTGGCAAGGATTATGTTGAACAATTTTTAGATGGAATGCTTCCAATTTTTCTTCATTTAGAATGATGTTAGCCTTAGGTTTAAAATAGAGAGCTTTTACTATGTTGAGGTATATTCCTACTACCCCTAGTTTTTCTAATAGTTTGAACATGAAAAGGTACTCTATTTTGTCAAATGCTTTCTCTGCATCAATTGATATAATCATAGGTTTCTTCTCTTTAGGTTTATTGATGTGATGAATTACATTTATTGATTTCTGTATGTTGAACCAACCTTGCATCCCTGGAATACACAACTTGATCATGGTGCATTGTTTTTTTTTCATATGTTTTTGTATGTGATTTGCCAGAATTTTATTGAGAATTTTTGCATCTATGTTCATCGTGTAGATATGGGTCTGAAATTTTCTTTCCTTGATGTGTCTCTGGCTGTTTGGGTATCAGGATGATACTAGCTTCACAGAATGAGTTTGGAAGGGTTTCCTCCTTTTATATTTCATGGAATAATTTGAAGCCCTTCAAGATATGAATAGTTAAAAAAACTGTGGTATATATACACAATGGACTATTACTCAGCATTACAAGGGAATAAAATAATGGCATTTATAGGTAAATGGATGGAGTTGGTGAATATCATGAAGTAAGCCAATCCCCCAAAATCAAAGGCCAAAATTCTCTCTGATAAATAAATGTTGATACATAATTGGGTTCCAGGGGATGGAGGAACATTGATTGGGCTCAGGAGAGGGAAGGAAGAGGAGGGGTATGGGGTAGGAAAGATGGTGGAATGAGACAAACATCATTACCCTAAGTACATGTATGACGGCACATGTGGTATGACTCTACATCATGTACAGAGAAATGAAAATTTGTGCTCCATTTGTGTACAATAGATTGAAAAGCATTCTGCTGCCATGTATAACTGATTTGAACTAATAAATTTTTTTAAATTTTTATTTTATTTATTTATTTGTATGTGGGACTGAGGTTCGAACCCAGGGCCTTGCACAATCTCTACTGCTGAGCCACAATTCCAGCCACAAAAAATAAATTTAAAAAAAATTTAAAAAGGAGATCTTAATTACTGTCAGAAAGGTCTAACAGGCAAATCTGAATATGTGAAATTCCTGATTCCAAGTTCTTTAGTGGGCATAGAAACATCTTGGTCAACTAATCTGCCAGGTAGGTAAGATTTTTTATCAAGTCTCTAGGAAGGGTAGCACAGTTCCTGCTACTGCTTGCTATATTGTAGCCTAATGAAATCAAATTTTCTAAATGCAAAATGCTTTCTTGTGTCTCCATGTCATTTCTCTCTGCCTCATATGCTCTTCTGCACATTCAGTACCAAATCACCACTCAGTTCTTAAAATCAGACACAAGGCCTTTTGCCTCTTCTGCTCTATTCCTACCCCCAAAACTTCCTTTGCATGCCTACAAGCTGTGCACAGCTACTAGAAAAAGAATGATGGTGAACTGTGGTTATATACAGACCTGTACCCCAAGAGGATAAGCTCAGAAATAGCAGAAACCCTATATTTCCACCCTAGTTTCCCCAGCCAGAGCCTGGCACACAGGAAGCATCTGAGGGAACCATGTTTGCTGCATGAACATGTATTCAATGTCTCCCTCTCCCAACACATAATAAAAACATTCTAAAAATCATTTTGAAAATCATAACAATATAAATGTACTGAATACTATTGCCCTGTTGAATTAAAAATGGCTAAGATGGTATAAAAATTCTTACCTCTTAAGATGGATGATAAGGTAATGTAGAGTGTTAAAATTGAACGGTGGCAATTTTCTTACAAGGTCCTTGGTTTTGAGAAAAATTTGGTTGATATCTGTACACATATTTGGAGATGTGTTGTCTTCAGAGTTGTCCCTTTTGGTGTCCTGTTCTTGGTTAATTTGTTGGATGACATTTGCAAGCTGCATAAATTCCTGGTACCATTGGAATAAAACCAATGGTTCTGGTAGCTAAAGAAACAAAATTATATTAAAAATACCTTTGGGCTGAGGTTGTGGCTCAGAGGTAGAGTGTTTGCCTAGCACATGCAGGGGCCTGGGTTTGATCCTCAGCACTACATAAAAAATAATAAATAAAATAAAGGTATTGCATCCCGCTACAACCAAAAAATAAATATTTTGAAAAAATCTTCTGCCTGTTTTCTTTGTTAAAGTCAACTATAAGTGAGAATTACTCAAATAATTTAGCATGTCCCCTTTAGATTAACAAAATTTTCTAAAGTCAATCTGTATTTATTGATATCATTTTCAGTATTGGGGATTGAACCTAGGACCTCAAGCATGCTATGCAAGCACTCTAGTACTGAGCTTCATCCCTGCCCATAAAATATAATATGTATGTTTGGTAGAGAAATGACTTAGAAAGCAAATCAAAATCTTGACTATAAATTATATTTATGTTAATAACAAATTAATGGATAATGAGTGAAATTCTAAACTTTAAATGAAGTTTATGCTTTAAGCTTCATTATGGGATTTTAAAACTCTTCTATTCACATCTGCCCCCCAAATATATAATCTTCAGCTGTTTTACTGGAATAAACATAGAATAGTGAACAGAATCTATAAAATGAATCAGAAACCCATGGATTTTATGAGTAAGGGGTAAAAATATCAAAGTGCTAAAGGGCACAGATTTTACTTAGGCAAGAATGAAGATCAGCACAAGATAATATGACCTACAAAAACATACTGTCAACATCTCATGAAACTTTCAAACAGGCTGATTTGCCATGAATAGGTCAAAAGAAGTTCTTACAACAAATATCCACTGCCAAAATGAATTTCAATGTTTCTACTGACCTACAATAAAAAATTCAGTGAATCGTTGGCTACCTGATGTCCTATAATATCTGTGGGAAGTTAAGGTGTTGCCCTGTGATCAGTTTCTATCTTCAACCACTCTGGGATCTGAAGCAAGTCACATCACCTGTTGGAGCTTTAGGTCAATGAGTCAGATAAAGGCTACTGTCTAACACTATTGCAAGAATTGAGCACACTTTGCCAAATGAAAGTCTTAGACATATAAAATTCCTCAACAGAATGCAAGTTTATTGTATTGGACCCAATTCATCTCCTTTCCCTGACTGACTAAACAAGGTTAAGGATGACACATTATGAGACTTCCAGTCATTCAAAGGTATCAACCTCCATTTCTCAGTTGAGGAATCTGTAGAATGTGATTAAAGGGTTATCAATGCTTTCCTGGGCTAACATTGTAGACCCAGCAATTTATACTTAATTTCTTTCCCTCCTGCAATTCCACTAAAATACAGTAGGCTCATAAGGACTAGGAAAATAGAGAAAACAAAAAGCAACAATTCACAAGTAGAAGAGCAGATGAATAAGTCCTGATGCAGCATTTCCAAGAGAACTGACTCTTTGTCACTCAACATGATTTTCAGAATCCTAAAGGGATGTGGACAATCACTACCAGGTCCTCTGATCTTGGCTTAGGTTGCAGGTGGGCCAGCTGAGAAAGCTTAGCTCTCTATAGAATCCCGTCTCCACTCCATGTACTAGGGGAATCTCCTTTCTAAAACTGGAAAATTTTTCTCTGGGCAATGGGATACAGAGGCTCTCTGAATCGAGGCAATGCCAAACATAAGGACCACAGAGGTAACTGTTTTCAAACGGGGATATGTTGGCTATATGCACACTGAAAGCACAGATCCTACAGTCTTAGTAACCCTGGCTTCCACAGTATTGGTACTGCATCTCTAGGCAAGGAAAAAACCCTTTCCTGGGGGACTGGGGTTGTGCCTCATGGTAGGGCACTCATCTGGCATGTGTGAGGCACTAGGTTTGATCCTCAGCACCACATAAAAATAAATAAATTAATTAAAAGTATTGTGTTCATCTACAATTAGAAAAAATGCCTTCCCAGGAGGATCACACCAGTGCCAGAACAGGGAACTAGAGACATGTAGTTAGGCATATACCAAACAGTCCACCTAGACCACTTTATAGTAAAGTTCAAAGTTTTTAAAAAGCCTTGATGTGTTCAAGTGCTTCCAAAGTGATTTCAAGTCCAAACTCATGTAACTAGCCACCATGAAAGACAAAAATCAAAATGGATGGAAAAAGAACAAAATGAAGTTCTAAAATGATGCTGTCAATATGCTGGCAACTAGTCAGATATGGTGAAAGAGTACTGGAAATGCAACTGATCTAAATTGAGATGTGTTCTAAATGAAAAATAGATACCAGATTTCAAAGAAAAAGAGCTGCAATACAAATACATAAATAAACAAAATACCTCATAATTTGAAAAACTAGATATTCAAAATGTTAAATGAAATGTTAAAAATCACTTCACGTTATTTTTAATTTTTATGTTGCTATAGAAAATTTAATGTTATATATGAGAGTCACATTGTATTTCTACAGAGGTTAGAGGCCAAATAGAGAAAAGAACCCTTAATGAGAAAAATCTATGAACATCCACAATAAAAGAGCATCATATAATCATTTAAAAAATGTGATCAAAAGAATAGAAAATCAGACTTCTTGAATATTAAAACATGATCTCACAAATGGAGTAATTTACTTATTCAAGAAGAAAAAGACAAGGAAATGTCTTAGAAAGTTTTTGAAGAAAAAAAGAACAATAAAGAAAAGGTAAGGGAACTGGAGAACAAGTATGCTTGCCAAGCAAGTGCAAGACCCTGAATTTTTAATCCCCACGAGTACAAATAACAAATTTATAAATATTTATATGTGTGTTTGTGTATGGTACACCCACACATCTCCAAAGAAGAGCTTCAAGTACAAGGGTGGGAGAATGGCAATAAAAATCAAGAAAAGTTCCAAGAACTAAAGTGCTCACAACTGACGGAGCTCATGGAGTGGCCAGAATACTGGATGGAAATATATCCACATCAAAGTACATCATTATAAAATCTTAGAATAATGAGGGGGGTGATGACATAGTCTATACCAATGAAAAATATTCAATATAAAATATTTTTGCTCTTTGCATTTGATGGTTGGTTTAGAATAAAACTTTAACCTTTTGTAGGTAACATTTCAACACTTCACAGATATCGTGTGAAGAAAATTCGGACAGATCTACTAAATGCCTTCCTTTTTCCAGAGCTTGACACAGGATTGCGATTTTTGCCTTGTTGCCACTGACTCTATAGATTCCCTTGAAGAGAAAAGAAAAACAGAATGCAATATTTCACTTTAGTACAAAGGGCTAAATGCAGACATCTAGACAGAGTTGATGTATCTACTTCAATTTTTATTAGTATTTAAAAAATACAAGTTGAAGTCAAATAAATTAACATTTTCCAAATAAATGTGAATAAATTTAGTTATTACAAATGGAGAGTGCTGATTTTCTTAAAATCTCTTTTTCATTAAATCAAATCACAAAGGCATTTATGTTTTTAGAGTTTTAAGAGTAAACAACATACTTGTAAACTCAAGGCAGTGTTTTCGATTTCTGAAGTACACATTTTGATTATGAAAGGAATGCCATCTGGCTCCTTTTTGGCAACACAGGACAATTCTGCTCCAAATAGGTGTATTTTCCCCCGAAGTTTACGATGTCCGCAAACGATGGTTAAGTTTGCCATGCATTTTTTATGGCAGATAAGAAGACACTATAAGAAAATGATATTTGAAAACTGATTGACTCACCTTAAAATTATTCACAACTAAGCAAAATACAGGCCGACTAATAAACGACAAAAATAAGTTAAAAAGTACTATTTGTGGTTTGTGAATTACATTTAACAGGAAAACAAATAAGAAAACTACAAAAATAAACTGTGGGACTTTATATTAAACATGTACTGGCAAGCTAGGTGTGATGGCATATGCCCATGATTCCAGCTACTTGAGGGGTTGAAACAGGAATTTCACAAGTTAAAGGCCAGACCAATCTAGCAAGAGCCCTTTTCAAAGCACAATTTTAAGAAAGAGTGTATGGGCTGGGGATGTGGCTCAAGCGGTAATGCGCTCCCCTGGTGTGCGCAGGGTGCTGGGTTGGATCCTCAGCACTACATAAAAATAAAATTTAAAAAAAGATACTGTGTCCACCGAAAACTGAAAAATAAATATTAAAAATCTCTCTCTCTCTCTCTGTGTGTGTGTGTGTGTGTGTGTGTGTGTGTGTGTGTCTCTCTCTCCCTCTCTCTTTCTCTCTTCTCTCTCTAAAAATATGGCATGTGCAAGACCCTAAATTTAGTTCCCAGGAGTACAAACAACAAATTTATATATATTTAAATGTGTGTTTGTGTGTGGACACACACATCTCTAAATAAGTAAAATCATAACAAAAAAGTATATGGCAAAAGAAAAAATTGTGATTCCAAAAAGATCTTACCTCTTGGCATTTAAGACCTTGAAATATGACAATGTGTTCACAGTATCTACATCTTGCTGGATATCTCCATTTTCTGAACTTATGGGTGGCAGCTGCTTTTGCCATTAATGATTGCTGAAATTTTCCAAGGGAGCTGGGTCCTTACAACAGAAATGTTAGTATGTAAGAAGGGTAAAATGACAAAAACATATACCACATGATATTGTACGTGGAATAATTTTTAGACTTTGAGATTACTTATATATTACAAAAAGCTATTATTTTGAATTTCTAACATAAAAAAGCATCTCATTTATTGATCTCTTATAAAACACACATTTTTTTTCTTTTTTTATTTACTTATGACAGTGGAATGTATTACAATTCATATTACACATGTAGAGCACAATAGTTCACATCTCTGGTCATATACAAAGTATATTCATACCAATTCGTGTCTTCATACATGTATTTGGCATAATGATGACCTTCTCATTCCACCATCATTTCTAACCCCATGTTCTCTCCCTTCCCCTCGCATCCCTCTGTTTCAGAGTCCTCCCTTGTTCCCCCTCCCTACCCCACTATGAGTCAGCCTCCTTATATCAGAGAGAACATTTGGCATTTGTTTCTTTGGGCTTGCCTAGATTCACAGAGCATTATCTTCTCCCACACCATGCATTTATCTGAAAATGCCATGATTTTATTCTCTTTTATTGCTGAGTACATAGGATTTTGGAAGAACCCTGCATGTTTTTATACAGAAATTAACAAGTTGATTCTAAAGTTTATATGAAAATGTTAAAGATATTGGAGAGCCAAAGAAATTTTAGAGAATCTAGACTGCTTGACTTTACAACTCACTGTAGAGCTACAGGATTCAAGCCAGTGTGCTTTTGGCCTAGGAAGAGACATGCAAATCAACAGAATAAAATAGAATCCAAAGTAGACTCTCTTGTATTTAGTGAAGCTATTTCTTTTTTTAAAATTCATTTAATTTTTTTAAATACATGACAACACTGGAATGCATTTCAATTCTTATTACACATACAGAGCACAATTTCTTTTATCTCTGGATATAAAGTATGTTCACTGCAGTTTATGCCAGTATATATGTTCTATTTTTTTGCATTACAATTTTTAATACACATATATACCACAATTTTTCATATCTCTGTTTGTATATAAGGTATGTTGACACCCATTTCAAATCTTCATATATGTACTTTGTAAAATGATGTCCAACACATTCCACCATCCTTGCTAATCCCCTTCCTCCTCTCTTTCCCTCCCACCCCTCCCTAGAATTAATCTCATCCTCCCATGCTGTTCCTCCCAACTCAACTATAAGTCACCCCACTTATAGCAGAGAAAATATTTGGCATTGTTTTTTAGGAATTGGCTGACTTCATTTAGCATTATCTTCTCCAACACCATCCATTTACCTGCAAATGCCATGATTTTGTTCTTTTATCATGCTGAGTAGTATTACATTGTGTATAAATGCCACATTTTTTTCTCCATTCATCCACTGAAGGACATCTAGGTTGGCTCCACAGTTTAGCTCCCATCTTCTCTCTCTACCCCATCTACTGTACTTCATTTCTCTCCCTGATACAAGATTCTTGGTTGGAACCCATTATCTTTCCAGTTTGAAATATGTTGTTCCAGGATCTTCTAGTTCTCAGGGAATATGTTGAAAAATCTGCTGTTAACCTAATTGGTTTATCCCTATGTGTAATCTGATTCACTTCTCTTGTGGCTCTTAAAATTCTCTCCTAGTTCTCTATATTGAGAATTTTCATTATAATGTGTCTTGGTATGGGTCTGCTGTGATTTTGCACATTCAGTGTCCTGCAGGCTTCTTGGATTTGGATTTCCATTTCATCCTTCATGTCTGGAAGTATTTCTGATATTATTTCATTGAATAGCTTGCACATTCCTTTGGTTTCGAACTCTGTGCCTTCCTCTATCCCAATGACTCTTAAATTTGGACTTTTTATGCTATGCCATATTTCTTGGGTTTTCTGCTCATGGTTTCTTATCATTTTTGCTGTGCTGTCTACATTCTTTTCAAGATAATATACTTTGTCTTCGTGATGTCCTATCTTCTAAGTTGTATTCTCTGCTGGTGATGCTCTCATTTGTGTTTTTAATTTGGTTCATATTTCTTTCATTTCAAGTAATTCTGTCATATATATATATATATATATATATATATATCTATATATATATATAGATATATATATATATATATATATATATATCTGCTCAATCCTCAATCTCCCTGTAGAGGTCATCTTTTGTTTCTTGGATTTGTTTATGTAGCTCATTGTCAAACTGATCTTTCACTATCTGTATTTGTTGTCTAATGTCTTTTTTGAGATTCCAAAACATCTGAATAATGTAAATCCTGAAATCTTTCTCTGTCACTTTTTCTGCTGTTTCTAATTATTCTTCTAATGATGCATTGTCTTCAATTTTTTGTGGTATTTTCTTCCCTTGTCTTTTCATGTTGCTGGTATTTTGTTCCTGCTCTGTGGGACTGGTGTGTTATTCTTTTTACCCTATAGATTTGTAGTGCTCTTGTATATTCCAAGATCCCTTCTTTGTGGGGAGAGACAATGTTGACATTCCCAAAATAAACAATACATCACCTATGTGTAAATTACTGCTATTAAGACATTCATAGTTAGTCTCAATGTCTAGTAATTCTAGATTCAATTATAATTTAAAATGTAATCAGTAGTTTCATAGAAGATATACACTTTCTTCTGGTGGTGGACAGAGAACTAGAGGTCAGGTATCTGACTTTATGTGAAGGGCGAAAGATGTGAGGGCAATGGATTAATAAAACTTAGGAACTTTGGAGGAGAACTCTAATCAAGAGAGTTAGTAGCAGGGGAATAGACAGGAGGTAATTTAGGGGAGACAAGTATGTGGGAGGACAGTAGAAAGCATAAAAACAAACAAGTATATGTGTTTAGAAAATTACAAGAAATAAAAATAGTAAAAATTAGGAGGTTGAAAGAGAAAGAGAGGGAGGAAGAAAACTAAAAAGGAAGTAAAAAGAAAAGAGAGAGAGAGAAGTAAAAAAAAAAAGAGGGGTGGCGTATGTAATTTCTTTATATTATATTATTCTGGTGACTCAGTTCTATTTCATGCAAAGTTCTTGGTTATATGTTGGGGTTGTGAGGACCAGAAGAGGAGGGGTAGAGGAGAAAGAAAGAGGATAAAATGGAAGAGAAGAAAACAAAAAACAAAACAAACAGCAAAATACTCTCAGAGTTCCCTTTTCTTCTTTTTTAGTAGGTAGAGTTGTCTATTCCAAGCTTTGTTCTCTACCCTCAGTGTGGTGTAGGTAACCAGTGTGAGAAGACTAAAGCTCTCCCTCTCTTGTCTGGGCTTCCCTAATCTTGGTCTCTCTGAGTTGCTCCTAGGTTTTAGCCCCCTCCCCTCTCTTGCTTATCAGGTCTCATCTGGGGGACCTCACGCCCTCCACCTTAGGATTGCACCAAGTGGGCAGTGTCCTGGTGGCACTGCACTCCTGTTCAACTGAGAGCTGATTTTGTGCTGATAGTTTCTATACCGAGTTATTACAGCTGGGGGAGTGGATTTGGAACCCAGGTACCTGTTCAGTCACAGATCCAGCTGGTAACCACACCCCCCAAAGATGGTGAGAAAGGTCAAGTCAGTCCTTTTCCCATTCGGGGTGTCTGGTGAGGTGGGGGAGCTGGGATGTCCTTGTGCTGTGCCTAGAACGTGGTCTGGGGACCTGCGTGGGAGCAGAGCATCCCCTGGAGTTCTGCCACTCCACCGAGGTGCTTAGTTGGTGTCTCTGCTTCCCCACTTGAGAGTCGCGCCTGTGCTCAAACTGTGGGCTTTGGGACTGAAGCCTGGAGTCTCACCTGAACACAGAGGCTCTGAGTTCTGCTTGGTGTTCGCAGCTCTGGTGGATTCTATGAAAATCCGCTGGATGAGGTCCTGTCACATGAACTGAGATGTTGTGTTCCCTCAAGGCAAGACCCCAAGCAGGAGAAGCCACCTGATAGCTTTCTCTGATTCAGGCACAGAGCAGCTTGAAGCAGGATCTCCTCTACTCTGCCACCTTGGATCCCAGTCAACCGATTTCTGTCAGAGATGCCAAAGTAATTCCGTGGTCTTTCAATAAATGGTGCTGAAATAACAGGCATCCATAATGCGAGGGATGAACATCAAACCTTATTTCAGTCAACTCTAAAATGAACAGAAACCACACACCTAAACATACAACCTAACACTATCCGTCTTTGAATTCAGGGCTATGAAGGGCAGCTGCCTATTTTTATAAATACAGGATATTTTGGGAACACAGTCATGTTGATGTATTGTGTATAATTGCTTTTAAGCATTATTAATTATAATGGTAGTAGAGATAAAAGACCGTTCAGGTGTTGATAATTTTTGAAACTGAGGTTGTATTCACAGAGTATACTGTTTGGCCTACTTTGACGCCTGCTTGAAATTTCCCATTATGAAAACTTGTTTTTGTTTTTTTAGTCTACCTTCAGATCTACTCTGGGCTATCTCAAGATCATCCCCATAAGCTCCATCACTCTCCTTCCCATTTCTCTCCAGCAAGGCTCAACCAATCCTAAAGTCCCCTGAATGTCCTGGGGAAGCCAGCCATTCATTCTAACATGCTAAGCACAAATGTGACACCATGGTGGTACTCAATGAATATTAGAGAAATATATTAAATGTAAAATTAAGGAAGGTTCTGTCTGCATACACCCTGAAGTTGAAACTGAACTTGCCCTTCCCTAACACTTCTATAAACATGTTAATTAGCTCCTACCTCTTCCTTTCACAGGAAGACTATGGGGCTAGAGTGTAGTTCAGTGGTAGAGTGCTTGCCTAGCATGGCTGAAGCCCTGGTTCAATATGTAACACCACAACAAATAAAATAAAAAGGAAGACTGTGACATTTGAAAAATTTTTCAGCAATACACCCCTAAACTCTCTTCAAGAAAAATAAAACTCTTATCAAGGGAGGCATTATTGCCGAAAATCTGCTCTATGAACAAGGTGGCTCAATTCCTTATCATGTAATCATAAAGACAATTAATAAAACACATACCACTTTCCACAGAATAGACCAGAATGTGTTCGTAACCTTTATCAGTCCCCTGTATTCTTTACACATATGAATTATTTTTATGTGTGTGGCTCATCACCATGATGAAAGTGAATGGGAAATTTAAAAGAAAAAGCAAACCAACTACTCTCAAAGCTTCAAAGCAGAGCTATTGTCTGTGACTTGTTGTCTCAGATCAAGTGGTTCTGGCTTGATTTGAGAACCTGCACATTCTGGCCACCTACAGAGCTCTCTTTCAGATTCCTCAGTGGCTCTGAGCAAATGGCTGCACTGTCAAAGCAGTGAGATCCTTTGTGCAGGAACCCCACCCCACACTTCTGTGCTTATTAAAATTACCCTTTACTTTCAAGCTCACACAAAAATATCACTTCACTCCCTCCATTGAAAATAATCATTCCTTTGGCTCTAAGTTTTGGTTATTGTATTCTGCCACTCATTAAATGGAAAGGTTCTACAGGGAGTCTGTCTAGCATAAAGTGAGATCCTGATAAATTTTCAGAATGAATGCTGAATAAATTAAGATAGATAGGAATCAAAATCCTTCCAGAATCCCTTCTGGGAATCATCTTTGTTCACTGGTAGTACTAACCCCCTGGGACAAAGAGCAATTGTAAATGCCCACATTCTTAGGTCAAGGGCTTTTATAGTTGGGAGGTGAAGGCCATGATAATTGAGAGGTTGTTCTATTTTCAGGAGGTGGAGTGGGCTGCTGTTACCCTACATTCACTGAATAGTGATTCTTCAACTCAGCCAAACTTCAGTATCTTGCCAACTTGGGGGCTGAAACTTTTCTACCTGGGCCCATCGGGCTTTCTTCAAATTTAGTCTGAAAGGTTTTATCAAAATCATGAGAACAGAGCTATAGGTATTGTCAACCTAATGAGGCTTAAGTGTCACTGTTCCTCACTTTCACAGTTCTTACAATAGGGTAGCATTTCTAAGTAGGCATTTCTGGCAAACTGCTTAAAGAACTCACTGCAGGGAAGAGGATGTAAATTTCAAAGACTCATGTGTATACATGTATAATATACTGTGATTTATTTACTCATCCTAAATACTCACCTCCACATCTAATTTTGAATTCTTTTTCATGAAGAGGGAGACCCCTACACCCAAACTCAATAAGGAGGTGAAGTGAACCCAAAGAGGAAAAGAACAAAACTGATATAGAACAAAAAGCTGCCTGCTGTTTAGAAATGGCCTTGGAATATTCACAAAACACCTAACACTCCTCCCTTCCCCCAAAAGATCCAAAGAACTCAGTGGATGTCAAAGATCCAAAGGACTCAGTGTGGAACCCTCTCCTTGGTCTCTAAGACAGGGACAGTAGTGAAAAAGTGAAATAAACCAGCACCTGTCTGACTCAAAGAAAAGGACAGTCCTGGTCCACTGGTTTCCTCAGAAGGGGGGCCACCTCTGGAACACCAGATTTTTATCACTGACAGGGTCTTGGAGAATCCTGGACACATACTCACAGGGACATACACTCCTTGTAGCAGTTGGGATCTCCCAGCTTATCAATTCCAATTTAGACCCTAACTTTCTGTGCTGAGGTCATGGTTGAAAAAAGGTGAATGGAAACAGAAGGGACAGTAATAAGGGAAGGACAGAAAAGAGATAGGATAGAGATACAGTCAGAAAGAAAGGCAAAGAGGGTGTCCCTGCACATTTAGGCCCCCTTCCCTGCTCAAAGTAGTCATCAAGGAAGGCCTTGATGAGGTGAAGTGTGTAAAGAAAAAGTAAAAAGGGAACAGCACTTGTTAGTTTCTTTACCTAGGTACTCATCAGAATGAAATTTCAGGAAATGTACCCACACTTACAAAAAGATCCCAGTGGGAAAGACAATTGTGAAGAAAAAGTCAAGTTAACCCGTGAGTATCACGAGTATGGCCCTGGTCCTCAGCTGCTGCAGCGTCGTCATCCTGCTCCAACTGCTCACTGATCACCAAGGACCACAGTGTTCCGGTTCCCATAGTGCCCACTCCTGACGTCTACCTCTCGTGGGCGCCCATCCTCGCGGAAGACCCCGCCCCACCAGCAGCTGTCTCCCCTCCAGGACCACTGCCTGATGCTGTGGCCGCCCTGACCCTGGATGGCAATTGGTCAGCAGCCATCTCTGCAGTCCCCTGCCCAGTGCAGCTCCAGAGTGACCACCTCCATTGCGCACTCATCCCAGTGCTTCCTCCAGTATCCAGTACTCAGACTCCCGCCAAATGCATGGCAAGAGAGGGCTAGAACTCGCTGCCTCCATCCCCCACGCATTGCCCTTTCCATGAAAAGATCCTACTGGGCGGCTCAATCTAATTCGTAGCCTGGAACCACAGAATTTTAAGCTCACAGGCTGTGGCACCCACGCAGCCACACCTCCCCTAAAGCCGGGAGAAATAGGGGTACCCTGCTTGGTCCTGCTGCAGCCCCTTGGGAAGCCGGCTTCCGGCAGCCTGAAACTCCGCTGTGAACACATTCTGAGACTAGGGGTCTGGGCTAGTGGGCCTGGAGGTTCCAGGAAGTGGAAGTGAGGCAGGTCCATTCCCACCTAAGCCAGTGCATGCCTTGCAGGGTGGAATTGGGGCCTCAGGGGGACCCATGCGAGGCGGAGTCTCAGGGACGCTCCTTGCTGGTCTCCCGGTGCTGGTGCCACCTCCCCTCCCTTTGCCACTCCCACCTAAGCCAGTGCAGGCCTTGCTGGGTGGAATCTGGGCCTCTGGGGGACCCGCGCTAGGCGGAGTCTCAGGGATGCTCCCCTCTGGTCTCCGGGTGCTGGCGCCACCTCCCCTCCCTTTGCCCTTCAGGGCGCCCTGCCCTCCCTGGACTGTGGCGTTTGTCCGTGGCTGGGCAGCCGGCCTGTCCCCCGCCCCCCCCTTTTTTTTAAACATTTTTTAGTTTTTGGCGGACACAACACTTGATTGTATGTGGTGCTGAGGATGGAACCCCGGGGCCACATGCATACCATGGGAGCGTGCTACTGCTTGAGCCACATCCCCAGCCCCAGGCCTGTCCCCTTTTGCTAGCCTTCCCGTGTCCTCCCCCCAATAGCGAATAGCGCCAGACCCGGGGTTTCTCAGATGCCGCCTGCATAACTTGCTCACCAAGTGCTAGGAATGCTGCTGGCCTCCCGGAGAAATGCATTCTTTCTATCTATAGCTCTCTCTGTCCATCCTATGTCTATTACAGCTATTCCAGGGGCGACAACTGCTTTCCTCTGTTCACATCTCCCCATTGATGGCTTCTGACCCGAATTTGGGAATGGGGCGATCTCCCACCTGTTATCTTTGAGCAGACTAATCTCCTGTAAGCAGAAGTGCCATTTGGAGACTTGACAGCCATTTGGCCCAAGACAGGGGAATTTTTCCCCTTGGAATTCCAGGCTTTCTTAAATAGTATCGCTTTTCTCTGAGAATGCTTTAGCTTTTTGGTTTTTTTATGTTTTATTCGTGAGAATTGACAATACATTATATTTGCTTCAGTCTTCCTCATTCTGCTTTAAGGGAAGAAAAAACAATTTGCCTTCTCAGATCTTCTTTATAAGATTCCTCCTTTCTCTTTGCTCTGCTAGAGTTAAACCACATTTAGAACATGTAAGTGCAGCTAGCTGTCAGCCCTGCAGAGTTTAAGGTAATAGTTATTTTCTTTTTTGTAATTCCTTTTTTGTGTGTCACAGGGGTAACTCATTTGATTTTGGAGTTCCTTTAATTCTTCTGAAAGATTTCAAAGCCTCCAGAATCCAAAATGGGACATGGTAAACAGATTAGAATTTTACTACTAAACGAAATGGAAAAGCTGGAAAAGACCCTCTTCAGACTTGAACAAGGTCAGTAGCAGGTTGTTTGAATATCTCCTTTGTGTCTTTTAAATTTTAACTCATTATTGGGCAATTAAAAATTTTATTGGTTCTTCTTAGTTATACAATTTAAAATTTTTAAAACTTTATGTTAGGGACTGGGATGATGTCTAAAGTACTAGAACTTGAGCTTGACATGAGTAAGGCCTTAGGTTCAATCCCCAGCGCCCAACAATAAAACTTTGAGTTAGATACAGTTTTCTAGGATCTTCATATTCTGCAGATTAAACTAATTATAGTTGATTTTAGTTAAAAGTGTTTTATATCTGTCATGTAAGAACAAGGATAAAATAGGTCAGTTTTCCTTCTGTGCAAACTCCCACATTAATGACCACATTATTTCTGATAGCATTTCTTATTAAAACTTAGTGAAAATACTTTATATATAATTTTACTGAGTATATCTGTAACTTTGGTTTTTTATAGCTCACTCTTTTCCTTTACTGAGCCTCTGAATTAGTAGAGTATAGCAAAAATATAATAAACTATTTTTTATATTAATCAAAATGCTCTCAAATGTGGGGAAGATAAAAGCTGAAAATAGTTTCTTGCCAAATAAAAAATAGCCAATGAAATTATGCTGATATAGTTAAGCAGTGATTAAAAAATCAAATTGTGTTTCTATAAAACAGATTCATAGATGCTGTATTTTCTTAGATTTTGTAATTTTTCAGCATTGAAAAACTTTCCACAGTGATTTTATGTAATATAATTTGTGAAATAGAAATTGAATATATGAAAAATAAATACAGCTCCCCCTTACTGGTGTACCAAATGGACAATGATAACCATTTTGAAGAAGTTTTGTTATTTCTATAGTATTTGAAGAATTAAATTTATTTTTCTTTGAATTTCAGCCATCTCATGTGTTACCCCCAATGCCAACTCTCCTCTTCTTCCAACTTGGTGTGGCACTTAAGATCATCAAGTACTTACTCCATTTTTGGCTTTCCTGACTCTGCACTTTTCTGATTTTGACTATTTTTTCCTCTTTACCCTCTTAATATTCCTGTCAACTTAATGTGTCTCACTGGACTCCCTTCTACATTTTAATTAATTGCAAGTATCTGCTAGGAATCCTTTTTTTCTGTTCCCCTAGCCTCAAAGAAGTATGCATTCTTACTGCCTCAGCTGTTTCCTCTGTGCCAAGAACTCCTTAAAAGAGGTCCTTGAGCTTTGCTTTCTTCATGGAAGCTTTTGAGTACAGTGTAATGACAAGTGTAAGGAATCAGCATTTTCCTGGCTCTGCTGCTAACAAATTATGTGGCTTTTGTCAAGTTACATTTTTAGCATTAATTTCTCTATTTGTGAAGTAAAGATATTCTGCCCTTCTACAGAAGGGCAGTTAATAAATACTTGCTGATCGATCACTACAACTCTGATTAAATGCACCAAAACTTGGCAAATTCAGCTAACCTGTTTGAAGAGGGAATTGTGAAGGTCTTATGAAATAAGAATGATGTGGTTGACTTTGTAACTCTAGTTAAAAAACAGTAATTTCATCCAAATGCTATGAATGGGAATATGCCACTTTTGTTGTAGTGATCATATTATTTTAGAAGATAATTTGTAATGTGAAGAATGAATTAAAGAGAGGGAACACTGGGACAAGAAATCATCCAGAAGGCTCTTTTAAAAAACCTGTCTGGGGGTTGGGGTTGTAGGTCAATGGTAGAGTGCTTGCCTAGCCCATGTGAGGCACTGGGTTTGATACTCAGTACCACATATAAGTAAATGAAAAATAAAGGTATTGTGTCCATCTACAATTAAAAAAAAGCTTAAAAATGGTATCTGGTTAAAGATAAGGATTTAACAATATCAGAGTTGCAAAGGGGGACAGAATGAGACATTTTAAAATGCATAGGATTTAGTAACCAATTAGAGTGAAGAAACTGGGAATTTTTAGTTTTTTCATAGTTAATTGACAAACAACCAAACTCTTCTTCATTTTTCTTTTCTTTTTTCCCTAAAAGAATTTATCTTCATTTTCAAGACTGACATCTCTGTAGATTCTTTTAATTCAACAATAGAAGACTGAATAATTATTTTCTAGCCAAAGCATGAGTCTTCCCATTTTATTTATCTTACTTAGTAGCAGAATAATGAACATAATAAGTATTCTCCATATTTGGAATTCTTCCATCTTTTATATAGTTTGGTTAAATTTATCATTTTCCTCTTTAAGAAAATATAAACATTTTATATTTTATATACAAACATTTTTTGTTTAGGAGCTTCAGTTTCTATAAATCATGTGGAGGGAAAAATTTCCATTTACAATAATACTTTATCACTCATCTTGCTAGCTGTCTCCAGGAGGGATATGTATTGCCTATGTCTGCAAATCTGTAATACGTATTGCAAATCTGAATAAAGTATTCCTAGTTTTAGCATGAGGAATAAGATAGCCATGCTATGTACTGCTGTGATCTAAGTCAATTTTAATTTTAACATGATGATGATTAATTATGGAATCTGGCATAGGACAGGTATTCTAGTGTTTCATTTACTGTACATAAAAATTTTAGTTTCTATGACTTGGATTAGAGGTCTAGAGTGTCTTGTATACACTGATCTATGTATTGGGACACAGAAAGACAACATAGACTATTACTTTTTCTTCTTTCTTTTTTGCTTGCTTGCTTTTCTTTCTGTTTTAATTCTTTAAAAGTAACCCAAGCTGGGTGCAGTGGCACACACCTATAATCCCAGTGATTTGAGAGGCTGAGGCAGGAGAATTTCAGGTTTGTGGTCAGCATCAGCAACTTATCAAGACCCTCAGCAACTTAGAGAGAACCTGTCTCAAAATAAAAATTAAAATTAAAAGTGCTGGGGATGTGACTTAGTGGTAAAGTACTCCTGGGTCCAATCCCCAGTACCAAACAAAAAAAAGTGTGTAATTTTGCTAATATATGAACTAATATTAACACTCCCAGTTTCTGTCAGATAAGTTATAAAACAAACAAACAAACAAACAAAAAACATTATGAGGAAAGAATTGAGGTCATAGGTCTGGGGGCACTCCCAATCAAACCCTTGTTTTTTTCAGTATATTGCCATGGATTACATACATACTTAAGTTAAGTAGATAAACAAGTTATATTATGTTAAATAATAGGGGTTAGAAATGTAATTCAGTGGTAGGGAGCTTGCCTAGCATGTGTGAAGCTCCAGGTTCAATGCCCAACACAACAAACACAAAACAAAACAATCTTTCCAAAACTCTGAAACAAGAGGAAGAATAACCAGAAATGACTCTTTTACTCTACTGAAGTTGGGAAAGATTAGTTACAAACTGTTTAGGTGTTTGAGACTTGCCCTTTGAGATTCTGTGTTTTCAGGAATGACAAGTAGCCTTTTAATATGAAACTTAGAAAATGTCAGAAAAAAATAAAAAGCATTTATCTTTTTCAGACACACAAACGATAAAGTTAATTGCTTTACTGAAGGAAATTGATACTGTGGAGCAGAGTTTGGCACACTTTTTCCCCATAAACTTTCAAATAGCAAATCTTTTCAGCTTTCTAGGTTACACACCGTTGGAGCTAATGAATTATGCCATTGTAACCCGAAAGCAGACATAGGCAATGAATGGGTATCATTGTGTTCAATGAAACTTGATTTATAGAAACAATTTACAGTATGTCCACTTCAGTATCTAGACATACTTTCCTTTCTGTAGCAAAAGTGTTTGAATATATATTTTAGCAATGTTTCCATCATTGTGTGATTTTTACCCATGTAAACAAACACATGCCCACTTTAAAAAATTGATAACCAATTTTCCTTTGTGTTTAAAATCTTCCACATGAAAGTTTTCAAATCATTAGTTTATTATAGTCATGCTTCAGAATTTTGTGTGATTAGCTTATAAAAACAATTGCTGATGTCAGAGAAAATATAAATTCACTAGCATTTCAGCAAAAGTCTTTATACAGTTGGTGAATGTGATTAAAGATGAATATGATGGGGCCAGGGTTTTGGCTTCTCAGTGCCACATAGATAAATAAAATAATGGTATTGTGTCCATCTACAATTGAGAAAAAAGATTAATATATGGTTTAATGAACACAGCACTAAGATTGTCTTTTATTTGTATTTGGATACCATTGTACAATATTTTTTCCACCTTTGAGGCCATTAAAACCACTTATCAAAATATAGAACTTTGAACTTTGAATCACTTTATTACAGAATATTAAAGACCTTTAAAAATAATGAAATTTATTTAATCACATTGTTTTTACTGACAGTATCAATATTTTTACTGAGAGTTGAAAGACTTCCACTTATTAATAAATAAAATTAGTTATTAAAAAGTGTTTATTTCATTTATATCTTATTCCTTTAATTTTTCTCTGGTGTTTCACAATTTACATAGTTTATTGAATTTACATGTACATTATATAAATACTCATTTTGGGAATGCTTGTCTTTTTTTCTGAAGTTAGACTATTTATTCAAATACTGTTTTAAAGATGTTAGATGAGTTTTAACCTTTGTACTGCAAGTTCTCTGAGTCTTTGTGTAATTAGAAAAACAATATTTGTATAAATATAATGGGTGGCAGTTTGTTTAAATATGTCCAATTGGCTAGTCTCTGATATTTGCACATGCTTAAAATGTCACCATTTTCCCTGATGATAAATGTAATCATTCTTGTAAAGGTATATAGATGATTCTCATAGACACTAAGTATTTTATTTCATGTTTTAATTCTACATGCAACTATTTCTTAATCTATTCTTTTATGTTGTAGCTGTAATGACTTTCACCAATTATAGGAATGTATAAAAAAGACGTTTATTTTCCTGTGCTTTCTGTTTAAAAATATTGAGATCATACTGTTTAAACAATTTTGTAACTGTTTTCTCCCCTACTGCTTATAATGTTATTGAGTGTATATTACCTTCCTTACTACCTTGTTTCAGCCATACTTTTTTCCAGAAAGGATTTCAGATACATAAAATTTAACAAAATATTAAATGCTGTTTAAATACCTTTGGATACCATGATTTATAATAGCTTTGTGATATTCCATCTTATAGATATATCATAAATTATTTCATTATTTCCAATTATTGGATATTTAGGTTTTTGTCAGTTTATTTAATCATAGTAAATGAGATTATGATAAATATGCTAATACATGACCTATGTTTGCATCACTATTTCCTCAAAAAGATATATACCTACATTAAATTATTAGGTCAAAACAATAAAAATTCTTGGGGCTGGGGTTGTGGCCTAGCATGGGTGAGGCACTGGGTTCCATCCTCAGCATCACATAAAAATAAAGGCATTGTGTCCACTTACAACTAAAAAAAAAACAATATATACACACACACACACACACACACACACATATACACACACACACACACACACACATATATACACACATGCACACACATAACACATATATTTGTATACACACACATATATAATATATATAAATTCTTAATATATCAATGCTATATTAATTTGTAGAAAAAATTGTGTATGTAGTTC
The DNA here is from genome assembly GCF_048772815.1 of Callospermophilus lateralis. Lineage (NCBI taxonomy): Eukaryota > Metazoa > Chordata > Mammalia > Rodentia > Sciuridae > Callospermophilus > Callospermophilus lateralis. Next base: position 69,220,085 of record NC_135311.1, on the reverse strand, counting down.
CGTAGTTCCTTGGGGAAAAAATTCTTGGTTTTATGGTACAATGTGAAAAGTGAGTCTCTGGATGTTTAGTTACTTAATAACACTGTTTGGATAATTTGTTTTTGATTTACTAACACCATTTACTATGAATAAATTTATATCCATATTTTATTTCAATTCAGGAATGTAGTTAACAGTTCTTATCACTAACTTTTTTCAGAAATGGTTAGAACTTCTATTTACTCACATTATTCACACTACAGTATGAAAGCAGGCTATATTTCTCTTGGCAGGCATAGAATTTGATTGGATTAGAGTAAATTCGAAGAGTCTAGTATTCTATCGTGTTTTACTGAAATCTTTACAGAAAATATCTTTCCCATTATTTAGTATTGTAGAAAAATTTACCACCTGTTGAACATCAGTTGGGCAATTTACTGCTACAAAAGAATAATTTTAGACTTGAGAGGAACATACCAACATGTTCTTAGTGTCAGGATTTGCCTTGAACCATACTAATTTTCCTTCTTTCCTTCCTTTCTTCCTTCCTTCCTTCCTTCCTTCCTTCCTTCCTTCCTTCCTTCCTTCCTTCCTTCAGGGCTGGGAATGGAACCCAGAGCTTCCAGCATGGTAGATAAGCCCTCTGCAACTGAGCTACATCACCAACCCTATTATTACTATTAAATATTTTGTGTGTGTGTGTGTGGTGCTAGGGATTGAACCCAGGGCTTTGTGCATGCAAGGCAAGCACTTTACCAACTGAGCTATATCCCCAACCCATCAATTTTAAAATTTTAAGACAGGTTTTTACTAGATTGCTTAGGGCCCTACTAGGTTGCTGAGCCTAGCCTCAAACTTGCAATCCTCCTGTCTTAGCCTCCCAAGTTGCTAATCCTCCCATCACACTTGGCACAAGCTGACTGTAAACGGCAATTTATACTGTTACCTCTGAATCATATCCAATATAATATTCACTATAACTTTCCCCCCTTGTTTATTTGTAACAACCCTCTCTGACAGTGAAAAACCTGATTCTCATAATCTTTGTTTTTGAAAGGTATTTTTTACCAGGTATAGAATTCTAAGCTAACAATAGAGGCATACCTCAGAGATATTCCAGGCTCCATTCCAGACCAAGACAATAAAGCAAGTCACATGGTATTTTTGTTTCCCAGTGTGTATAAAAGTTATGTGTACCTTATACTGTAGTCTACTGAGTGTAAAATAGCATTCTGTCTTAAAAAAAACAATGTACATACCTTCATTAAGAAATAATTTCTTAGAGCTACAGGTATAGCTCAGTGATACAGTCCTTGCCTAGGGTAGGACCCTGGATTTGATCTCTAGCATTGGGAAAAGAAAGGAAGGGAGGGAAAGGAAAAGAAATATTTTATCACTAAAATATGCTTATGATCATCTGAGCCTTAATGACAATTCTCAATGTTGATTCCTATTGACTGATCAGCACAGTGGTTGCTGGAAGTTGGAGTGGCTATAGCTATTTCTTAAAATAAGGTCACATTGAATTTTGCCATCTCAATCGACTTTCACAAAAATTTTCTATAGCATGGGGCACTCCTAGCATTTTACCTACAATAGACCTTCTTTCAAAACTGAAGTGAGTCTTCTCAAACCCTGCCATTGCTTTATCAACCAAATTTGTGAATATTCTAAATCCTTTGTGTCATTTCAACAGTGTACATAGCATCTACCAGTAGTTTCCATTTCAAGAAACTACTGTCTTTGCTCATCATACAAAACAACTATTCATCCATTAAAGTTTTAAATAAATTACAGCAATTCTGCCATATCTTCAGGCTCCACTTATAATTCTAGTTATCTTGCTGTTTTCATCACATCTGCAATCACTTACATCACTGAAGTCTTAAGCCCTCAGAATCATCCATGAGGATTGAACTACACTTTTTTCAAATGCCTTTTAAACTTGATATTTTGACCTCTTTCCATGAATCCTGAATGTTCTTAGAAGCACCTAGAATGGCAAATCCTTTTGAGAAGTTTTCAGTTTACTTTACCCAGATCCATCACTATTGATGCCAACTTTAGTCTTACAAAATGTATTTCTTAAATAATAAAGACTTACCAGGGCACAATGGTACACATCTTTAATTCCAGAAACTCAGCTGGCTGAAGAAAGAGGTAGATCACAAGTTCAAGGCCAGTTTGAGCAACTTGGTGAGATCCTGCCTCAAAACAAAACAGAAATTTAAAAGCAAGGGCTGGGGATATCACTAAGAGAACTTCCCTGGGTTCAATCCCTAGTACCACTCAATACATACATATATTTGTACTTAACAGTCAGAATTATTCCTTGATCCATGGGCTACAGAATGAATGCTTTTTTAAACAGGCATGCAAACATTAATCTCATTGTACTTCTGCGTCAGAGCTCTGATATGACCAGGTGCATTGTCAGTGAGCAGTAATATTTTGAAAAGAAACTTTTTTTTTCTTTTTTTTCTGAGCAGTAGGTCTCAACAGTGGGTTTAAAAATATTCGGTAAACCATGTTGTAAACAGATGTGCTATCATCCAGGCTTTGCTGTTCTACTTATAGAATACAGTCAAAGTAGATATAGTATAATTCCTAGGGTTCCTAGGATTCTCAGAATGGTGAGTACTGACTTTGACATAAATTCACCAGTTGCATAAGCCCTAACAAGTGTCAGCCTGCCTCTGAAGCCATGCATTGACTTCTCTGTAGCTATGAAAAACTCCTAGATGGCACTATAAGACTGTTTCATCTACATGTAAAATCTGTTTAATGTAGCCACCTTCATCTTCATCAATAATCTTAGATCTTCATACTGCAGCTGCCACCTTGGAATCTGCTTTGATTTTTATATTAGGATATCTTCTTTCCTTAAACCTCATGAGCCCACCTGTGCTAACTTCAACCTTTTCTTACTTCCCTTAGCTTTCATAGAATTGAAAAGAGTTAGGGTCTTGCTCTGGACTAGGCTTTTGCTGAAGGGAATATTGTGGCTCATTTAATCTTCTATTCAGACCATTAAATCTTTTTCCATATTCAGCATTAAGGCTATTTTCCTCCTTTATTCACCTATTCATGGGAGCAACTCTAATAATTTCCTTCAAGAACTTTTTCTTTGTGTTCTCATTCTGATAAGAGAAGCCAAAATACTTACAGTGGCCTAGAAGGTCTGTATGATCTAATTACCTGTTTCCTTTCTTTTTCCTTTCCCTCACCTTATTCCAACCCAGCTATACTAAGCTGCTTGTCATTTCTGAAACCAGCACATACTTAAATACTAGTTTTATTGTCCTATTTTCTTTGCATAGTCAGTGCTTTCCCTAGATGGCCATAATAGAGATGTGACCAATTACCTTACTTCTCTCACACCCTTTAGCTTCTCAATTACCATCCTGTTTAAAATTTCTGCCACCACATTAACATCTTTCCTCTCCTCCATTGTCCTTAAAATGCTTATTTCCCCTTTTTTTCTCAATATATGTCCCCTCCTTTACTTATTTATTTGTGAAGTTCATTGTTTAATATGCTCTTTCCTCTCTAGAACTCCAGCACTGCAAGGGTGGAATAATTTTCTATTTTGTTCCCCATAGGTGCTCAGTCTTTAATGTTTTATTATTTTATTGGCTATTTAATAAATCAGTCATTATAGTGATTAGTATTTCCTATCTTCTCAAAAATATTTCTTAAGTATTAAAAATTATAGTTAACTAAATTTCCTGCTGCCTTCAGTTTTTTTTTTGCCTATCATTAATTGAGATACATCATATTTAGAAGCTTTATATTCCTAACAGACTGGAGTGTAGTCAAAACTTTCACATTCTAACACTTGTAACAAAAGTTCAAAGTCTTCCTTAAACCAACCAAAACTCTTCAACAGTAAAGACTTAATTATAATGGGGTTTTGTTATTGTTGCCTCTAATGATAAGTACTTGTAATACAAGTCTCAGGTATAGTTTAATAGAAATAGTATGACTTGGGAAAGAATGGGAATATCTTGGGTGTCAGGATTCCAACAAAGATTTTAATAACTAAATCATGATGAGTAGGGATAGAAGTTCATGTGGAAGTTCATGTACTCACTCAGAAGAACCAATGTGTACTTCCCTTCTGATTCCACATTCAATGATGTGGCTTCAATAGCTTTAGATTACCCATGGTGGAATTGTTCTTATCAAGAAGTCAACAAGTACTACAAGTTAGTTTTTCCCACCACCCCAGCCAGTTGATACATCTTTGTTAGCATACCACTGTATTTCAGCAGATATCAATATGGGGCTCACATGCCTTCAGAATTATGAAAAGTTCAAACTCTGCCTCTTTTGAGTTTGACTTCTTTCACTGAAGACTTGTTTTCTTTGTAGAGTAGGATAGTTGTCCCAGTATACCTCCCAAGTTTTATATACAATCTCATACTCTTGACACCATAGAGAAACTCACTTTCTCTGCTGCAGTTTGAAAAATACTGAACAACATCTTCACTCAGATGCCCACCTCTGCACAAGTCAATTTAGGGGTGAGGGTAGGGTGCTGTGAGGGGTTGAGGAGATCAATATAAATAAGGATGTAAGAATTTTCACATCTTAAAGTAACTATGTGAATAGGAATCAGTTTACAGGGAAAGAAACAGGACATTGTGAAGCAGATGGTTCCACAATGTTTACTATACTTGGTAAAACAAAATGCAGCTAAATCAGAATCTTGGTTTTTATAATTCTTTAAATAAAACAGTATTTTTAACATAATTTTTTAAAATATGGTTTTTATTTAGGGTTTGAACTACAGTTCCGATTAGGCCCAACTTTGCAGGGTAAAGCAGTTACTGTGTATACAAATTACCCATTTCCTGGAGAAACATTTAATAGAGAAAAATTCCGTTCCTTGGATTGGGAAAATCTGACAGAAAGAGAAGATGATTCTGATAAATATTGTAAACTTAATCTGCAACAATCGGGATCATTTCAGTATTACTTCCTTCAAGAGTAAGTGAAGTTAGGTGTTGTGTATATGGGGAAAAAAGTTAATTCATTGTAAAACTTGAAGTTATGTAATTTATAAAAAGTTATCAACCATGGCAGTATAATTTTTACATTGCCTTTTGAGATACAAATAGAATATGGCTCTTCAATTTCTATGAGATTATCTAGTCTTTTCCTACAACCTGATTATAGGATGATATTTATTTAAGTGTTCTGGCTATTTCTGATAAATTCTAGTACATTTGTTTTTCATTAAAACAACATTATTAGATATTATGTATATTGTATGTGGTATAATTATATAGTTATTGTGCAATGTAGTATTAACTGTGTAATAATGCAGAATGGGTAAAAAATTGTTTTCCATTAAGTTTTGTTGCAACTTTGTAAATTATTGTATGTGTTAGAAATAATATAATTTTAAATAGGATAGTTCCTTCCAGTTATTCAGATACTAGAAAAATCTCACTTTTTCCCTCTCATTAAATGGAAAATTTTAATTTTGCTTTTTTTCCTTAGAAATGAGAAAAGTGGTGGAGGTTACATAGTTGTGGACCCTGTTTTACGTGTTGGCAGTGATGATCACGTGTTACCCTTGGACTGTGTTACCCTCCAGACTTTCTTAGCCAAGTGTTTGGGACCTTTGGATTAATTGGAAGACAGACTGAGGGTTGCAAAAGAGTCAGGTGATGTCAGCTTGGTTTCTTTTCCTTTTCTTTTTTAAAATAAATGTAATTATCCTCTGAAATACAGATTTCAGAGGTTTTGCTCCTACTTCTAATTTCACCTCTTAATATATTTAGTAATTATATGAACCATATGAAAATAGAACCATATGAAAATTTTTAAAGTTGACCCTTTTTAATCCATAAAAATGTCAAGTTATGTTGTTCAACTTAAGGACATCTATGATAAAATGTGATCATTGTTATTTCTGAGATTTTTGCTTTGACATATAAAACCAGTAGCAAACTATTAAAATGTAGAGGAAATATATTATTATATAATTTTAATTAATAAATATTGACTTTTCACATGGAAGGCATGAGCTGCCAACAATACTTACAATAAGATAAAACTTATTTTACTCTTACATAAAATAGGAGTAACATTAATTTTCTATTTTCAACTTAAATGTAGGATGAAGAAAGGAATGAAAAGTTCACTGGCATAACTATGTACTATAAGTACTGTAAAACATTAAAATTAGGAGATGAGTATATACTGATATTTTTGTGTATAAATATATCTATTCAACAAATAGAAATTGAATCCCTAATAATAACTAAGCATTGTTTTGTGATTTTTTTCTAGTACACTATTTTATTACCCTGGTCCTGTAGATGAGGACACTGATATTCTGAAAGATATAAGTGGACTTGCTTAAAGTCTCTTTTGGTACAGCTAGAATTTGAACCTAAGTCGTTGACTCCTTTTCCAAAAGCATGGTAGCCTTTTTATTTTACTTAAGAAAGTTTACATTGATATTTTTCTTAATTTTAGGTTGGTTTTGTTTGTTTTTTCTTACAGTGGTCTTTGTTGTCTTGCTTTTCAGGTTACAACATGATTCATTTCACCCCACTGCAGACACTCGGACTATCTAGGTCGTGCTACTCCCTGGCTGATCAGTTAGAATTAAATCCTGATTTCTCAAGACCTAATAAAAAGTATACATGGCATGATGCTGGACAGGTCGTGGAAAAACTGAAAAAAGAATGGAATATTCTTTGTATTACAGATGTTGTCTACAATCATACTGGTATAAACTTCATTAATTTTGATGAGAATATTAAATTCTGATTATTTCATTCCTCAATATTTTATATAACAGTTTGTTTCAGTGATGGGAACTGAACTCAGGGCTTCAAAACTGTTAGGCAAGCATTTAACTATCAAGCCACATTCTCATTCCTTATGTAATGTAAATTTTATAGACATACATGATGATAATATCTTTCAACTTCAAATATCACTGTATATGGTATCACTTTTTTTGTTCCAAGAAAACAGTGCTAGTTGAAAATATAGTCAATATATAATTTGTATGTGATATTTATAAAAAGAATCATGATAGAAAGGACCTAATAATCATATCTCAACATAGAGTATTAATACTTTCCAGACTAACAAACATATTCTGTATTGCAAAATATCTGATACTATAGCATGTATGAAAAGAATTACATGATTTCTACTACTGGGGAGAAAATTATCCGTAAACTCTCAGAAGTTAACTCTTCACGTATTAAAAGAGCTTTAGATCATCTCCAGCACCAAAAAAGATGATTTTTGTTCCCAAGATACCTTAGCTATATAGAGTTCTATAAAATGTACCAAATTTTCTCAACTGATGATCTTCAAGGAGATAGTTATTCCTCTTACCTGTCGTAGCAACTGAGTCTGGACTGATGATGCCTCTGGGCATGTATTCAGTTTAACCCATTATACCTTACAAAATATTCTGTAGGCCACAATGTTGAAGAGTGTGGAGACCACTAATTTGCATATGTATAGAACAGGAATTCTGGGTGGTTCAAAAATTCAAGAAATTTCATGAGGTATTTTCCAAGTAAACATAAGAATTATGAAGATACTTAAAAAATTTATTGATCTATTTCATCAATATAGATGATAATCTCCAACAATAGCAGCAAAATTAGGTTGAAAAAATAGATATATTCTAACATTGGGTGTTTCTTTGTGTTCCTGGAAACCAGGTTTCAAAATCTACAGTAAAACCATTGTAATCTAAACAACTAAGTATTCATTACTTATAAAATTGACAGTGTTGGTAATTACTTAGGCATCTATAATATTATTTATGTCAAATTCATCAAATCATGTGATGGCATTGTATTAGTTACAAATGGTAAAAGTTAGAATATGGCTTAGGTAGCTGTAACACAGAGACAGAAAAAGTGACTTAACATTGAGATTGTATGTAGATTTTACAAAAGATTAGGTAGGCATTTCAGGACTAGAGTACTAGCTCAATGTGCAGGGAAAGGAGGCTGTTTCTCTTGTAGCTCTGCTGTCTCCATTGCTTTGCTTACAGCTCTTAATCAAACATGTCTGCTCCAATTCCTGTGTCATATCCCACCCAGAGAAGATGGTAAAGGGAAGCTATGCCTTCTAAGTGCATGGTCTAGTATATGTGTTACTATTGATCATATTGCGAGACAATTACTGTTCTTACATTAGATAAATGCTCTTCATATGCTAAATGTTCACAGGATAATTTTCAGAGACTTTAGTTGATTGTATTTTATAATTCTCACCAATTGTTTTGCTGGGGATAGTACTTGCTGAGTTCTATACTACTGCACTCCAGAAGTCTATAGAGTGGATTTCTCTTTCATGTAAAATTAGAAAAATACTTACACTACCTAATGTTTAGAATTCTTTCACTTACCACTTGATTTTGTATCAAAATATTGAGAAAATAAATAGAATTTTAAGATTTTACCCTTAAAAACAATTGGGTAGAGTCAGACATGAAGATGGCCAGCCTCTTAGGAATCTGAGGCAGAAAGATTGTTTGAGCCTACTAATTCAAGACCAGTTAGGGCAACATATCAAAAGAAAAAAAATCAGGATATCCTTATCATTTATCCTTAACATACATATCTGTGTGTGTGTGTGTGCGCGCGCGCGCGCACGCACGCGTGCCCACGCACACGTGCACAGTCCTCAGAATCAAACCCAGGGCCTTGCTCATGAGACTACCACTAGGTTACATCACCAGTAAGTGAAAATCCTAATGGGATACAAATATGACTACATTTTGTCTTTTTAACTTGAATTTCAGTGAATGTGATGATAAATCTAGGGGGCAGTATCTTGGTGCCAATTTGGAGAACTATCAGTTTAACTATTTTTTTTTTTTTTTTTGGCAGTACTTGGGCCTTGTGCATTCTAAGTAAGTTATTCTGCCACTGAGCTATATCCCCAGCCCTTTTTATTTTATTTTGAGACAGGGTCTCACTAAGTTGCCCATGCTGCCTTATAACCTCCTGATTCTCCTGTCTCAGCCTCTTACATAGCCTAGATTACAGATGTGCACACCAAGCTGGGCTTTAATTTCACTTTTATTATATGATTTCTGCTCCTTATATATCCTGACTTCACCTAAGTGTTTATTTATTGTGGGTATAAATAAATAATAACTAAATTGCTTACTAAATAAATGACAGAAACTAAAAATGATACTGATTCTAAAATTCTGTAAGAGTGCTCACTGAGTAAATAAGACACAAACATGGTCATCTCATCAGCACAGCAAAGTGGTCACAATCGCAGATTCTGAAGAGAGACTTACATTAATTCCTCTGGCCAAATTACTCAACCCTTGAGCCTTAGTTCCTCCTCTATGAGAGGAACATAACAGTATGTTCTGTATTGTGTGAGAGGAAATGAAGAATAACAAAGTGTATTTAACTGCATAGAACAATTCTGGGTGTGCAGTAGGTATTACTTTCCATTTTTCTAACCACTTGTATTCCTCAGTATGAATTCAGGGGGCATTAGTTCACTGTAAACATAAAACAAATTGGGTCTAACTTTTGTCTATTTAAAAAATTAAATTAGCAATTTCTCAATCTCATAAAAACAACATATTTTACCCTTTAGGATTAGCTATGCAAAGATGTTACTTGTAAAAGAACTAATTTTTCTTCCTTTGTGTTTTCCTAAGCAATATTTAAGTTAAAAAACAAGTGTATAAGAAGATACCAAAACCAAAGTTTTTTTTTCATAAAACAGAATCAGTATAAAATATCGATATCTAAATATAGAAGGAAGTGGGTGGTAGATGTTGATATTTCATCTTTAAACTTAACATAGATACCATTTTCAATTTAATTACAAGATATGAGTTTTCTTTTGTTCAAATTTATTTGTTTTTATTTTTTTTTAAGCTGCTAATAGTAAATGGATCCAGGAACATCCAGAATCTGCATATAATCTTGTGAATTCTCCACACTTAAAACCTACCTGGGTCTTAGAGCACTCTGGCATTTTTCCTGTGATGTTGCAGAAGGGAAATACAAAGAAAAAGGAATACCTGCTTTGATTGAAAATGATCAACACATGAATGTAAGTGTTTATACAGTAATACCACACTAAATCAAAATAACAAAATTTCTTAAGTACAAATTAAATATATAGCTGAAAATTATTTATAATAAGTATTTAATATGTTAAACAATATTTGGTGAAATATTTAAAAATATGTTTTAACTGTTAAAATTTTTCAGTGTATTCGAAAAATAATTTGGGAGGATATTTTTCCAAAGATCCAACTCTGGGAATTTTTCCAAGTAGATGTTCACAAAGCAGTTGAACAATTTAGAAGACTTCTAACACAACGTAAATAGATGCAGTAGATTGTTCCTATCAATTTTAAGAAATTTAATATTACTTTTAAAAGGATAACTCCTTTTTTTTCTTGGTTAATATTCATTAAATCTGTTGTTTTGATACAATAGTTTTGTTATTTTTGGTATTTGAAAACTGATTCTGGAAGCTGAAACATCTAAAGGGCATGCTCTAATAATAAACCCAATTTTCATTTTATTGTTGGCAGAATGCTCAGAATATAGTCAAACTCAGCATATATTTGTTAAAAGCATGAATGGGAATTAGGTAGAGCAGGTTACTTCAGCTGAGAAAGGCTTGAACAAGGCTTTGAAATCGAGAAATGTGAATCTTCTGCTGTCTAAGGTAAGAATCTTAACTATGTAAGAGGGACTTCCAACCCATGGTGTTCACCACAAACACCCTCCTTACAACTAGTGAGACTGAAGCTAGATATTAGCTAATAATAAAAGGTAAAGAAGTAAATATTCAGTTAAGGATGTAACTAATCTAGTTAATCAGTGTCCCCTTAACAAAATAAGAGGAAAAAACATACTCAAAGAGAACTTGAGGTTTTTAGGAGACAAATTAGAAAGGATTATGAAAAAAGTATCTGCAAGTAGGATGGGATAGCCCAGCAGGGAGGATGTTTGGGAACCCTGGAGGGGTTCTTTTAAAATAGGAAATTTTCTTCCTTGTCCAGAGACCAAAACTAGAATAGGACCCAAATATACTGCCTTTGAAGTAGAAATGAGTTTACCTTTACATTTAAGAACTCAGTTAGATTCAGGCATCAACTTTTACAAGTATGTATCATCATAATACAGGAACTTTTAGTCCTGATTTTGCTTCATATTTCATTCACCAAAAATTTCTCTCTCCTTTAATATTTATAAGTAGTATCATTTATATGTAATATGTGTGCTCATTATAAAGGGAAAAAGCCCCAAATAGTTCAAAATATAATAAAATACAATGTGCAACTTCCCCTCCTACAAAACATACTTTGAGGGAACTACCAAGTAATAGTTTCTGTGTTTCCTTTCAGATTATTTTTGAAAGAAATTCAGATTTTACATGTGGTTTTACATAATTCTCTCTGTAAACTATATATATATATATATATATATATATATATATATATATATATATATACTCGTTTTATATTTGTATATATGTTATATACTTTAAACTAAAGCATGGACTATTTAATTTGTTCATTAGTCGACAATATGAATTTATTATAGTTATTTCTCTTAACTCCCAAGTAGCAATACACTGTTTTAACATACTTTAACTGTTGGGATTGTGACTCAGTGGTAGAGTACTTGCCTAGCACGTGTGAGGCACTGGGTTCCATTCTCAGCACCACATAAAAAATAGATAGATAAATAAACAAACAAACAAACAGACAAACAAATGTTTAAAAATAAAAAGAGTACTTTAACTAGCTTTTTTCCCCCAATTTTTTTGTAATTCTTTCATTCAATGCATTTTTATTGATCCACCTACTGTGTGCTGGACACTCAGGCATGAGAATACAGTGGCAAGCATAGCAAGAACCTTCCCCTAGTGGAACTTATATTCTTATAAGCCGTACTATCTAAAATATACCCTGTATATGTATGTTTATTTGCTATATAAGTAGATCTACAGGATAAATTGTTATATGTAAAACAAGTAGATCAAAGGATATGCAAATTTCAAATACAATAGATATCATCAAATTGCTTTTTTAAAATTATTCCTACTCACATGTTTTGAAAAACTCTCACCAACATGTGATACCAATAATCTTTAAAATCTTTTTTCAATCAGGCAAATCATCTTGGTATGTATGGTTAAATATCTTGTCTTAGTTGATATTTCTTTTTATATTAATAAAGTATCTTTTCACATGTTAATTAGCCACTTACATTTCTTGCACTAATTGTGTATTAGTATTTCTTTCCATTTTTTATTGGACTGTTTGTCCTTTTCAAATTGATTCATTATTATTGATGATTCCTTATTATATAGGTGTTAAATATATTCTCTTAGTATGCTGTTGATCTTTTAAATATTGCTTATGGTGCTGTTTATTTTCAATGTAGTCAGTCTTTTCTATTATGGCTTTTCACATTGTGTTTAGAAAAGGCTTTTCATAAACATACTGTTTTTTTCTAATAATATTATTCATATTTTTCAGTAAAATATTTTATGAAGCTACAATTTATGTGTATTACATGAAAAAGGTATTTAGCTTTATTTTTTAAATGTTGTTAAATTGATAATCCATAATTTTACACTGATTTGAAATACAACCATAATACTTCTTTAGTGTATAGCCATATCCTAAATATACTTTAGGCTTTTATCTGTGTTTTCCATTTATCTACCTTCAATTCTATCAATACTAAAAACTATTTATTGATACTACTGGTATAGATTTGTTTTTTTCTTTCTCAAGCATTTTTTAGCAGTTTTACTCTTCCAGATGAACCTTAGAAACTGGGTTTTAAGAATCTGTTTTATTTTATTGCTTGTGTTTTTGTAAGCCATTTCAAGGTCTCTTTAGAATAAAACAAGGACAAATTAATTAATTAATGGAAAATTAAGCCTAGTATATAACAAAGGAAAAAGCCCACAAATGCTTTATTTATAAAGAAACAGGCCAAAGGAATTTATTGTGAGGAAGGGTTCTTCAAAGGAAAACTAGAAGCAGGAGGCTGTGGGGGAAGTTAGCCTAATTGGTGACTTACCACTTGCCCAGTAATTCTTCCTCCTGGAGGCAGCTGGCACCTCAAGACTAGTTGGGGCACTGGTCTCTCTCTCCGTCTCCCGGGAGTTGTGTTTGAACCTGGGGCTGTTTCACCCAATAAATTCCTCAGTATAACAGAATTCTCTCTGAGTCAGACATCCGCAAAAGCAATGGAGTGGTCTCAGATCAGTGAAATTGCACCAAGTGTTCTCCAAAGGGTCTACCTCCGTTTAGAGTTGGCTCAGATATGCCCACCGTTCATTCCCGCCTTCCATCACAAGTACTTCTTTCAGAGAAAGCAAAGAAAGTCAAGTTTTTAATAAGATTTACTTTAGAATTGGAAGCAATCTTTGAGGAAACACAACTCCTGAGGTTAGACTATTTGGTAGCATTTGAGAAGAAAATGCTACTACCAAAGTCCAGATGTCATAAAGTTTAATAAGTAGGGCTGAAGGAGTTGAGTATTTCCTGGCACTCATAAAGCCTTGAATTTGATTCCCAGCAGTGTTAAAAAAGAAGAAGCAATAGTAGTAGTGGACATTGACTGAGAGCAAAAAAGTGGGGCTTAAGTTGAACTGATAACAATCCCTATGTTTGTTTGTTTTTTGTTTTATAATGATATTTTTGTCTCTGTGTGTTACCCCCACCCACTGTGTGTATGTGTATGATATGTGGTATGGAGATGATAAGCAGGAGGATGGAGGAGTAGGAAGATGGTTATGAAATTAATATTTGTTTTATTTTCTATGAAATAATTGTATATTTAAAATTTGAAATCAGGGGCTGGGGTTGCGGCTCAGCGGTAGAGCATTCACCTAGCACATGCGAGGCCCTGGGTTTGATCCTCAGCACCACATAAAAATAGATAAAATAAAGGTATTGTGTACAACTACAACTAAAAAATAAATATTTAAAAAAATTTAAAATCAGTGACAGTTATAATCTCCCTGTGAATATTTGCATTTAAGCACTCATCTTTTCTTCTTTCAGGAAATAGAGTAACCAAGTCTGATCCGAAGTAGTATCTGAAGATTATTCAGGATCCTGAATACAGAAGGCTTGGCTGCACTGTGGATATGAACATTGCACTAGCGACTTTTATACCACATGAGTATGTTGTTTGTTTTCTTTGTGAAATAAATACTGCTACTACTTATAAACCATTATGGCTAGTATAATTTTCAAAGAGCTTATTGAAATCCTTCATATGAAATGAAATAGGCACCATAATTCTACTTCAGCACATGACATATTCATGTTTTTTATTTGTGCCAGGTCATATTCCTGTGCATGTATGTAACAGTCTTTACTGTTGGAAAAGTTTTTCCGTCATAATAAGATTCTTATGATTAAGATTTCTATGCCTCTTGTTAGAAAAATTTCATATGTAAGTTTTGTAAAAAACGTTAAATAGGTTTGTATTGCTTTATCTGCTCTAGCGATGGGCCAGCTGCGATTGAAGAATGCTGTAATTGGTTCCATAATAGAATTGATGAATTGAATTCAGAGAAGCATCAACTCATGAATTATCATCAAGAACAGGTTTTACCTATATTTATTGCTTTTATTTGAGTCTTTAAACTATTTTTTTTTATTGTTGATGGTGATGCAATATAATTTAATGTTTTCCAGGCAGTTAATTGCCTTTAGGGAAATGTGTTTTATGAATGACTGGCTGGCCATGGTCCTAAACTAGGACCTGTCACTAGAAGATATCCTTTAGTTACCAGGTATTCCATTTTCTTTTCTTTTCATGAAAGATTAAAAACTAAAATTTGTTTTTAACTGTGAATTAACCTAAATGTTTCCTTTAAAGCACAACTGCAGTACATTTATTAAACTACGAGGGTTTTGATTTGGAATTAGGCTTAATTGTGTTAGGCAAATCTTTAGTTAGAAAAATGATCATCCATATGAACAAATTTATAGTTGTTATTTACATTAATGTTTCTGGAGGTCTGCATACTTAGTGTCTTAGTCTGTTTTCTGTTGTGGTAACAAAATACTTGACGTTGGGTAATTCATAAGAAACAAGGTTTAGGGGCTGGGGACGTGGCTCAGTAGTAGAGTCTAGCACGTGTGAGGCCCTGGATTCAATCCTTAACACCACATAAAAATAAATAAATAAAATAGTTGTGTCCAACTACAACTAAAAAATAAATATTAAAAAAAGAAGCAAGATTTAGTTTTGTTCAAGGTTTTGGAGACTTGAGAAGTCTAAGAGTGTTACACTAGCATTTACTCAGCTTCTGGTAAGGGCCTCCAGCTGCCTCAACTCATGATAGGAAGGGGAAGGGCAAGTGAACACATACGAAAGAGACAAAGCAGGAGGGGCAGTCTTACTTTCTAACAACCCACTCTCTTGATAACTAATCCAGTCCCTTGTGTGAGTCTCCCACAAGAAAGGCATTAATTCATTCATGGGGGCTCCACTCATATGACCCAAGTACTAAAAATAATGCCCATCTTCTAACACTCTCACATTAAGAAATTAAGATTCCAGCACATGAACTTTTGGGAGACACACTCAAACCATAGCAGTTAGTGATAAATACAGTGTTAATCAAATTGAGCAAGCATTTAGATCCTTATTTTCTCCTCCTCCTCTTTTTTTTTTTTTTTTTTTTTAAACTTTGGACAATGCTGGGCATTGGGCCCAGGGGCTCCACAAGCCATCTACCATTGAGCTATACCCCAACCCCATAGTTCTTTACTTTATAGGTAAAATGTAACATAAATTGGGCAACTAGAAGATAGTAAAAGCCTTTGAGAAGTAGCATCAATATCTCAATTGTTTTCTTGTGATTTTAAGAGGTTTTAAAAATTCCTTAAAATGTTAGCATTATATATGCTACAATGTTAACTCCATTCGTCAGATCCTATTAGATTTACTGCCATTTGGGGAGGTAAATAATGTTTATTGATTTTTCACCTATATTGAAGTTTTTTTCCCAGTAAATGGTGTCACACTAATTTTATTTATTATACTCATAAGGAAAGTTTAATTTTTAATGTTGCTAATTCAGATTCTCTCCAAGCAGTTTCTCTGTGTGGATTTAATATTTAATTTTATCTCTATAGGTATTTTACTTTCCCATTTGAAGAAATGGCCTTATCTGCAGAAGAATCTGATTCACCTTCCAAATAAAGCTTGTTTTTTCATGGCACATAATGGATGGGTGATGGGAGATGATCCTCTTCGAAACTTTGCTGAACCAGGTACATCACTTTTGACTTCTCAATGGACAGGGAAAAAATTTCATAGAAAGTTCAATATGATCTGTTTTTTTGATTTGTTTCCCCACTAGGCTAGAGGTTTTTAAACTGTTTCACCAGTTTGAGAGAGAAGAAAAGGAGGTAGAACTTTGAAACTAATGCTGTTATAATTACATCTACATAAGAGAGATTTTCAACCACTGGCCAGAGAGGTATTAAGGTATTTGAAAGGCAGTTATACCAGAAACTAATTTTTTTTTTAGGTTCCCCTCACTTACTCTAGAATCTTGTTTTCAACAACCATGTTATTGCCGGGAAGCGTTTTATAGGAAACACCTTGATATGTATTTTTTTCAACAGTTTAGAATTAGTAGTTTATTATTGTGACCTTAGAATTGATTCAGAAATCTTATATGCTGTTATTTAAGAATATAACCTTGGGCTTAAGTATTTCTGCCCTTTCTCTTCTAACCATTCTAAACGAAAAAAAG
Organism: Callospermophilus lateralis; assembly: GCF_048772815.1. Classification (NCBI taxonomy): domain Eukaryota; kingdom Metazoa; phylum Chordata; class Mammalia; order Rodentia; family Sciuridae; genus Callospermophilus; species Callospermophilus lateralis. The sequence continues at coordinate 69,203,315 of NC_135311.1, read as the reverse complement.
AAATTCTTCTATATGCCATGAATTTAATATAACCTCTTGCCAAAATTGAGTAGCAAGTTGGAGACAGAGCCTTAAAATGTTTTGGTAGAACTATAGTTATAAGAGTCTATGATAATACTATCACTATTTTTCCTCAGGAAATAACTTGGAATTTTGAAATTGAGCTCAAACTTTTAGAAGAGACTATAAGGTGTAATTTTTGCCACATATATCTAAGATAGAAAACTTTGTCCTATATCATTTTAGATATGATTTTAGCCAATAAATCATTTATGGTAGAAATAATGCAGTTTTAAAATGGTATAGTTCCTTGAAGTAAATGTTTTTATTCTATTTCTTAAGCCATTGAAAACAAACTTCTTTTTTAACAAGTTCAGATGTTTATTTAAGAAGAGAACTGTTTTGTTGGGGAGACAGTTTTAAATTACACTATGGAAATAAACCAGAGGACTGCCCTTATCTCTGGGCACATATGAAAAAATATACTGAAATAACTGCAACTTATTTCCAGGGAGTGCGTCTTGATAACTGCCACTCAACACCTCTTCATGTAGCTGAGGTATAGAAAAACAATTCATCCACATTAAGCAAATATATTCAAGATTTCTTCCCAGCTTTCCTCAAGTAGACTATACAGATAGCTAGTTGAACACAAGCATTGATTTGGCATTGAATTATATTTTTGTATAATTTGAATAATTCTAACAATCTTTAAATGCAATTGTCAAGGAATACTGGGTTATAAAATGTTTAGCAAGTTAATTTTTAAATTTTAATTCAGGAAGAATTCAGGAAGAGCGATCATATTTGTCAATAATTCCATTTTTATCAATTATTTATGAAAACAAAAGTGTAAATATAACTATTGTCTATTCCTCTTTTGGACTTTTTAAAGCAAATTTTGAATAATGCCAATATTTATAATATTATCTTCTACCTAATACAACTTTGTAAATAAATACTTATAATTTTAATCTTGCTAATACTATCCTTGATAGCTTCCTAGCAACAATTTTTTGGAAATACATGCTTATCTGAAAAATACCTATTTCAATAATTTTCTGTAATATATATGTCTCAAGTCCTGTGATGAAAAATTGATTTGATTTTTGAGAGATTTAGTAAACATTAATTAAGTAAACATGAAATAAGAACATTGGCTGATAGAACATTATTTACCTCCCCAAATGGCAGCTCTTTGTCTTCATATTGTGCTTTAACAATAGCAAAAAAATATATACATGTATGTACACACAAATATATACTTATAACATTATGGCACAACTAAATGTTAAAGCTAACTTAATTCACTTAATTTTAAGTTATAAAATCCTCTAGGATTGTGCTTGTTAGGATTCCAGGTATTTTGTTATCTTTTATGTAAGGATATGTTAAAACATTTTTGGAACCAATCTAATTTTTTTATTATAAGCTACTATTTTCTGATTCGGTGTAGCATCAATGTAGATCATAAGTCTCAGAGGTAGAAATTGTAATGAGTTTAATCTATTTTGTCCTATAATCCCATATATGGAATGCATATAAAAACTTAATAGAGTATACAACATAGAATACATATTATATAATATGATTAATTATATAATATAAATTTGATTAATATATGTAAGCTCTAGATTATGATTTTTTTACCTGTTTTAATGTACCTATGTCAATTTCATTGGAATATTTACAGAATTGAAAATGGGACTCAGTGGCTTAAGAGTTTGTTATCTGCAGGCTTCAATTTGGTCGTCAGACCTAAATTATACAATTGCTAAATAATTCACCAGGAAGGAATTTATCATTAATTACTTAGGAAACCACCTGGAAATTAACAGTCTGACTAGATATTAAAAACAAACAAACAAGGGCTGGGGTTGTGACTCAGCTTTAGAGCACTCACCTAGCACGTGCAAGGCCCTGGGTTCGATCCTCAGCACCACATAAAAGAAAATAAAATAAAGGTATTGTGTCCAACTACAAACTAATATATATATATACAAGAAGCAGGGAGAAATACTGGCAGAATTGCAGTGATACAGGTTACATTTTTTAAAAGCACTAACGTTTTTCTTCTTCTTTTCTCCCTTGTGTCCCTATCTCTGCAAAATCTAAACTTCTTTTTAACTGCTTTACTCTACATATTCTCATATTCCCTATGTTTGTTGGTTCTGTTTGTTGTTTTGTCACATTTGTACATCAAACTTTATTTGGAATTCTTTCTGAATTTTCATTTTGTCTTACCATATGTATCTTCTTGTGTTAAACCCATGCCTAGTCTTGTCTCCTCCCTTCCTTCCTGTCTCACTTTTCTCTCTTTTACATGTGTAACTGTGCTTTTTTCAGTACATGTTGGATGCTGCTAGGAAATTATAACCCAATTTATATGTAGTAGCTGAACTGTTCATGGGAAAAGAAGAACTGGACAATATCTTTGTTACTAGACTGGGCATTAGTTCCTTAATAAGAGGTAGGCTTGTTGAGGTGTCTTTCCCATTTAAAACTTCAGCTTTTGTTTAAGTGTACTAAAAGACATTTAGTAGTTTTTTAATGTAATTCTTAATAATTTTCAATACAATTAATATTCTTTTGGATAATCTATGTGAGAGTTTCCAATCTAACTCAATCTATTTTTATCAGTAAATATTTGTACTTTGGGGTAAAAGATCTCATTTCAAATCACAAGGTTGGCAGGATGATCTAATGGCTCACAATCGAAACCATTTTTTGTTGTTAAAAATATACAGATCTGTTCTTCATTTTCTACCTGGGTATATGATATAATCTTTAGATTTTTTTCCTATAGATTTTTGTATAGCTAACATCTCAATAAACACCTGAGGTTTACTTTTTTCTATCTGAGCCATCTCTCCCCCTAAGTTATAAAAGACTGCTTTGGTCACTTAAACTAGTAGACATTTAGTAATTATCATTAATTACTTAGGAAATTGCTTAAAGAAGTTTTATTTTTGATTATACTGATGTGTTCTTTATTTTAAAAATCAATTGTGAAATTTAACCTTTTCTTGGACATAAGTAATAGAGATTGTTAAAATGTTCTGTAATGCTCCGCAGAGGCAATGAGTGCATATAATAGTCATGAAGAGGGCAGGTTAGTTTACCGATATGGAGGAGAACCTGTCAGATCTTTTGTTCAGCCCTGCTTGAGACCCTTAATGCCGGCTATTGCACATGCTCTGTTTATGGATATTACTCATGATAACGAGTGTCCTATTGTGGTAAGCATCATTCCATTTCTTGTATCTACTTATTTTGCTTGATATATTGATGTTTACTTATCTGCTATTTTGTGGCATGAATATCCACATACTTCAAAATAGTATCTTAGATTTAAAAGCAATTATAGCTTATGGTTTTAAAGATGTTCTTTTGTTGTAGAACAAATTAATGTATTTTATAGAAAGTGTTTGTGTAATTATTTTTTATTTCATTATGATACAGAATTTTACTTATTTATTTTATTATGATACAGTGCTTTTCCTTTGAAAGAAAGTATATTTTGCTGTTTAATTGTTTCCTAGCATAGGTCAGCCTATGATGCTCTCCCAAGTACCACAATTGTTTCTATGGCATGTTGTGCTAGTGGAAGTACACGAGGCTATGATGAACTAGTACCTCATCAGGTTTGTTTCTGTGTTGTTTTTTAAAATTCATATAATTAGCATTTTTATCAAAAAACTCTCATTGTAATTAAAATGTATACATGGCCAAGTTTTACCGTTCTCCAGATGTCAGTGGTTTCTGAAAAACGGTTTTATACTAAGTGGAATCCTGGAGCATCCCCATCAAATACCGGTGATGTCAGTTTCCAAAGTGGAATTATTACAGCCAGGCATGCTATCAATAAACTTCATCAAGAGCTTGGAGCCAAGGGCTTTATTCAGGCAAGAGACCAAGTTTCCTAAATGTCTTTCTGAAAGTTTACAGGGAAAGACTTATCAGTTTGAGCACTCATTTCCAATTTGAGTGCTAATTAAGTGCTTTTTTTTCACTTCTCAAGTGTATGTGGATCAGGTTGATGAAGATATAGTGGCCATAACCAGACATTCACCCAGTATCCATCAGTCTGTTGTGGCTGTATCTAGAACTGCTTTCAGGAATCCCAAAACTTCATTTTACAGCAAGGAAGTGCCTCAAATGTGTATCCCTGGTCATGTAATCTAAAAATTGTTATTGTAATTATATCATTATATTAAATTATCCTATAATGCCATATACATCATCATTATATGTTCTATATAACAAATGCAAGTATGAATGTAATTAATAAGAGGAATTACAAATTTTGGATAACTTACATTTTTATTGCATGGAACAAAATCTGGACAGAAATACACTCAAATATTAACCTTTTTTTGAATTTTTAAATGGTTTGTTTACATCTTAATACATTCAGTTTTCCCTTAATATGTATATAATGAACATGTATTTGTCTTATACTCTGACATAGATAAATATTTCTTTTTATATGTGTGACATACATTTATATATGTGTGTATAAGTATGTATTGCATTGGCATACATACACATATATAAACAAAAATGGAAAATAGTCTAACATGATACTTAAGATTCCTTGCAATCCATCCTCATCTACTATCCTAGCCCTGCATTACTCTACTGTTTCAGCCAAATAGATGTTTTCACTGTTTCCCAATAAGTCTTATTTCTATCTGTATATGATTTATATCCTTCAAGGACTAAAGTTCCACCTCTTTCAAAAACCTATACATACTCAGTGATTTTTCTTTCTAAAGATATAACAATCATATTCTATGTCTCTCTTTTGATACCTAATTATAATCTATATCCCTGAGATATGTTATTATTTCTAGACTTTTTTCTAGATAATTATATTTTCTTTTCTTGTTATTACAGATAGTATATTATAGCATAGCATGATTCTGTGTAAGCAGCAACAGTACGACTTTGGAGAGTCTCATAAAAATAATCACATTCTATAGGTGTTCATTGCTGGTTGCAATATAATTCCAATCTTTAAATATTATCAACCTGAATAGTTTTAGTTTTAAATATTCCTTACTTTCCTTAACTGTTAAATTTATATTCAGTAATCTCATTGAATCTTTACTAATATTCATAGATTTTTTTTTAAAGAGAGAGTGAGAGAGCAGAGAGAGAGAGAGAGAAAGAGAGAGAGAGAATTTTTAATACTTATTATTTTTAGTTATTGGCGGATACAACATCTTTGTTTGTTTGTGGTGCTGAGGATCGAACCCGGGCCGCACGCATGCCAGGCGAGCGCGCTACCGCTTGAGCCACATCCCCAGCCCAATTCATAGATTTTTGTGTTTATTTTCTATTTTTTTTTAGTTGTCAATGGATACGATTTTATTTTATTTATTTATTTTTATGTGGTGCTGAGGATTGAACCCAGTACCTCACATGTGCTAGGTGAGCACTCTACCTTTGAGCCACAACCTCAGCCCTATTTTCTATTTTTGATGCTGGGGATTGAACCCAGGGCCTCCAGCATGCTTAGCACATGCTCTACTACTGACCCGTGCTCCCAGCCCCATCCCTTCATAGTTACTTTTACAGAACTCCATCACTGTACAGTATTATCTCAGGTTTTGTTTTGATCAGTGATGATTCTTAAAACATTTCCATCTGTTAAGTCTACAAATTGTGATTTTAAGTGTATTTCGTATTTTGTCATTCAGTTTTTAATAAAATTTACTATGGTTGGTAATATTCTTATTTAAATTTTGAATGTACATTAGGAACAATTTTTTGTTAACTTTTTAATATATTTGTAGGCAAAATTGAAGAAGTAGTTCTTGAAGCTAGAACTATTGAGAGAAATACAAAACCTTATAAGAAGGATGAGAATTCAATCAATGGGTTACCAAATATCACAGTAGAAAGTAGAGAACATATTCAGGTATTTGGGATTCACCTCTTTCTTTTATGTTTAATATTTTAAGGTCATGAGAATTATTTGTTGAATGGATTTTCATATTTTTTTCAAGCTTAATGAAAGTAAAATTGTTAAACAAGCTGGAGTTGCCACAAAAGGGCCCAATGAATATATTCAAGAAATAGAATTTGAAAACTTGTCTCCAGGAAGTGTTATAATATTCAGGTATGTTAATTAGAGTTCAAATTATTGACTTTACTTATATTTAAAACAGTTTAACTGTAAACTTTGAATAAATCACTCCTAAAAATCAACCATTTTTTATTAACATCATTCAGAGTTAGTTTTGATCCACATGCACAAGTTGCTGTTGGAATTCTTCGAAATCATCTGACACAGTCAGTCCTCACTTTAAATCTGGGAGCCTTATTGTTGACAACGCAGATCCTATTTTAAAAATCCCCTTTGCTTCATAAGTATGTCTTATTTTATAGAGATTTAACATTTTAATAACTGGTGAGTTGTTGCTGTCTTGATTTAAACATGTTAAGGGTCCTCTCTGTCCATACTACTTAAAGTGTGGTGCAGGGACCAGCAGTGTCAGCATCAGCTGTTGTTATCCTATTATATTATCATTCATGTGGGTATTCACAGGGGTGCTTTCTCATTCTTGTGCAGTCTTTCTTCAGATATAGATACATACATGTCTACATAAACAGAGACCCACACACAATTTTATTGAACTGAGATTAGGTTCTATACATCACACTCTTCACTACATCATTTTTTAAAATTTCAACATATTATTCTATTATATGGCTATACCATGATTTATTCAATCATTTTCCATTTTGGACATCTAGAATGCTTCTTATTATTCCCTATTATTTATGTCTTTGTACATTCTTCTTGGAATAAATCTTTAATTATTCACTTTCTATGTGTTCCACTAATACTGAATAATATGGGTTTTGTAGCTTAGATGTAGGTTCAATTATAGTTTCATCACCATCAATGATTTTAGACAAGTTATTAATAACTTTCTTCAGCTCAATCCTCATCTGGGAAAAAAGAGCTTATAATAAATAGTATCTTCCTCTTAGGTTTTGTAAGGATTAAATAGGGCAAATACAAACCACTTATAATAGAATGACTAGCCCATAGAGGGCTTGATGTGTTTGCTCTCATTCTTACTAGGATAAATTTCCAGAAATTAAATTTTGGTGTTAGATTGTATTATAAGATTGTGTCTTTCAGTCTATACTGCCACATCTTCTCCAGGAAGATTGTACTAATGAGAATATTCAGGTCAGTGTTAGAGTGTCCATCCTTACCAATACTGAATAGATATTATTGTAATGCAGTATGCTAAAGCTGAGTATAGACCCAGACTAGGTAAGAATTATTTTTTTTTGATTCTTATTAGCTATAAGAAATAAGACTGAGTGCCTGTTAATGGAGAGTTGTGAGAATTATTCATATAAAACACATCATGTTTAACACACAGTAAATGATCATAAATGTTAGTTATTACTAATTAAATTGGTAAATATGAAGTATAAAATACTTTAAAATAACATCTCAACATATTAATTAAGTTTTTTGTCCATTTGTATTTATCTGGTGAAATGTCATTTTATATATTAGCCCATTTCTCTTTGGTGTTAAATTTTTTGTTGTTTTATGAGCACATTTATTATTGAAGAAATTAAGAAAGAATTAAGAAATTAAGAATTAAAGAATTAAGAAATTCAAACCATTCTTAGCAAAGTAGCTGCTAAAAAAACAATTTGCAATAGATGTATGTTTCTGTAGAATGCTTATAAAAGCACATTCCCCCTTGAACCTACTCTGATTATTTCAGGGCAAGGGCAAGAAATCTGCCTTCTAAACAGCTTTCAAGGTTATTCTTGTGGAAGGAGTCCACTGGCTACATGTTGGAAAATAATGCCCTAAAGTGAAGTTGATATTAAGTCTGCAAATGGTCAATCTTGATTCATGAAATATAGCTGTGAGGAGAGAGGCTGAGATAGAGACAAAGCACAGCTCTAAGCCAAGACAGAACAAAAAGACAAAGAAGGATGTATGTTCAAGAGGACATATGTTCACATAAAATTGCAATTATGTAAAGTGAAGTCACCTGAGCAACCAGAAATACAGGAAAATACAACTCAGTTATATTCATCTGCAGTCAGTTTTACAGTCTCAGTGCTAATTGAATGAAGGGAAATTAAGGCCACGACACTTAGACTTTCCTCTGACCATTATCAAGAAGCATCTTTTTTTCTGAGAAGATGCTGGTTTCTTGAATGATGGAACTGAGGGGCAGTGCAACCTGATACGAAAGATGGTGCCAGGAGAGAAATACAAAGGCAGAGACTGTTGTTTCTTAGGTGGTTAACGTTGACTTTTGATTATCCCTTTATTGATCCTTTGATAGGTATTCCAAGTTTTTAAGATAAACAGCATAAAAAGTTCTTTATGTCACACTTATCAGGGAAGAAACTAAGTCTAACTGAAAGGATTAAAAAATAGACTTATAATATAAAGTATATAAAAAACCAAAAGATCTTTGTATTCTCCCCACCCCACCCCCAGTACTAAAGATTGAATCCAGGGATGCTTTACCACTGAATCACATCCCCAGGCCTGTTTATTTTTTTATTTTGAGACAGGGTCTCACTAAGTTGCTTAGGGCCTTGCTAAATTTCTGAGTCTGGCCTTGAATTTGAGATCCTCTTGTATTGGCTTCCTCAGCCACTGGGATTGCAGGTGTGTGCCACCACAGCTGGCTCCATCATGCCTTTTTTTTTTTAAATTTATTTATTTTACAGAAGAATATACATTTGACGTTTAGTACACAAATGGAGCACAGCGTCTCATTCTCTGGCTGTACATGGTTCAGAGTCACTCCAGTAGTGTAATCATACATATATATAGGATAATAATGTCTGTCTCTTTTTACTGTCCTTCCCTTCCCCACAACCACACCTTTCCCCTGACTCCTTTGACTTCCCTGTACACAAACCAGTGTCCCTTCATTTTTCCCTATCCCCCACCCCACTATGGATCAGCATTCACTTATCAGAAAAAACATTCAGCTTTTAGTTTTTTGGGATTGGCTTATTTCACTTAGCATGATATTCTCTAGTTCCATCCATTTACGTGCCTATGTCATAATTTCAGTTTTCTTTAAGGCTGAGTAATATTCCATTGTGTGTATGTATCACATTTTCTTCATCTTTCCTCTGTTGAAGGGCATCTAGGTTTGTTTCATAGTTTAGCTATTGTGAATTGAGCTGCTATAAACATTGATATGGTTGCGTCACTGTAGTATGCTGATTTTAAGTCCTCCATCATGCTTTAATCAATAAAATTTGGTACTTTAATCATGTACTTGGTTTTGGAGTAATATTAGTTGTAATTTAATTTCTAGCATTTTGTGCTTCTTGGTTACTATTTATAACATATATATGATGTTTATTTTAATACTGAGTTCCTAAAATGTACATTACCAAGATACTTTATAATGCAGGTTTTATTCTTTTGCTTTTATTAAAAGCAAGTAAAAGTCAGTATATTTAACCTTTTATCTTTGTTTTTCAATTCTTAGTATTGCCTCTAAATTAACTTTGACTGAGCTAAATCAGATACTTTACTGATGTGAATCAGAAGAACAGGAAGATAGTGGAGGTTGCTATGACATACCAAACTGGTCTTCCCTTAAATATGCAGGTCTTCAAGGTAAGCAAGTATAAGAATAGGCAAACTTTTTATTTTTCTTTTACAGACATACGATATCTTCCTTAAAGAAATAGAAGTATGGGCTGAGAGTGCAACTGCCTGGGTTCAAGCTGTGACTCTGCTCCATACTCATTGACCTTTGGCAAGTAACATAATCTCTCTGTACCCCAATTGCTGCCTCAGTAAGATGTGAATAATATTGACTAATTCAGAAGGCTTCATGAGGAGTAAATAAAATCATTCAAGTAAAACACTATAACCAGGGTGTAGCACAAAGTATTCACTCAGTAAATGCTACCTAGAATTACTGGTTCTGTGTCATTTGTTCAAATCATTTAGAATTCTTAAATATACTTTAACCTTAATTAATATTTTTTGACTTGGTTTATTGTGTTCAAAAAGCAGAATATGTTTGTTTAGGCTTCAAAAGAAACTGAGTTATATATACAACACATTCTTCTTTCTTCTTCATATAATTGGACTAATTGGATTTTTGTTCTTGTTGCATATTTGTTTCCTCCTATAAAAGGAACTTATAAGGCTAGGGACATGGCTCAGTGGTGGAGTTCTTGCCTAGCATGCTGAAGGCCCTGGGTTTGATTCCCAGCCTCTAAGGAGAGGGGGTGGGGACCAAACTTATATCAGTATATTATGTAGTTAGAGTATTTATAAGATAGATTATAGAAATAAAATATTTAACTGTGAGTTTATTATTAATCTATCTGGTTGGTAATATTTTCCCAGATTTTTGTATAAGAAATTTGGTTTATCAAGTCCATATTTCTGGTTCATATAGTTTCCCATTTGTCATTCCGCTTTTTTTGACCTTTATTTCTTTGTCACTTAACCCTTCTTTAAGGACCGGATTCATTTTTACACCTTCCATAAAGCCTTTCCTTTTTTATTTTTTTATTTTTATTTTTTAATGTTTTATTTTCATTGCAGTACCAGGGATTAAACCCAGGGGTGCTCTTCCACTGAGCTGCATCCCCTGCCTTTTTTATTGTTTAATCTTGAGACAGAGTTGCATAAATTGCCCAGGCTGACCTTGAACTTGCAATCCTCCAAATGCAGCCTTCCAAGTTGCTGGGATTACAGGTGTCTACCATCATGCCCAGCTGAACCTTTACAAACTACTGCTTTCTGCAGTAATTTCTTTGTTCTACAGATAGAAACCCATTTCCTTTATTTACTATACTTTCTGGAATATATTACCTTATTTTGGTAATTATAATTTTTTTGAATGTTTATCATTGTATTTAAGAAGCAGGCTCTAAAACTAGACCTAGGTTCCACTGAGTAGCTGCATAACCTTGGAGTAGTTAAACTCTCTTTGGTTCAGATTTTTCTTTGCAAATTGTCGCTAATAATAGTGTCTACCACAAGGGATTGTTGATAGAATGAAGGGAGTTAATGCATTTAATACACTTAGACAATAGTGAGTTCATACTAAGCACTTAGGAAGTGTTTACTCTAAAATTCTACAAAGATTATAACATGAGAAAGAAGAATGTAGCTTTTAATCTTTTTTGTGGTTCTTGTCTTCAGCTTTTATACCTCCTACTAAAGCAAGCACATAAGTTCTAGTAAATTTTTCTGAGACCTGTTGTATTTATTGGCAAAACAAAGTATTTTGTTCTATTAGTAGTATGTAAATATATACCTGTTAGTTGTTTTAAGCAGTTACCCTACTCCATTTTCACTCTAGCTGTTGTTCCTTCCTCCACACTTAATTCCATCCCTTTGGTCACTGTCTGATCTGTTTTCTGAAACACTGTTACCATCATATTTCATTGTTCAAGAGTGGTACCAATATTTACTGAGCAACATTCACCTTTCACAAAAGTTTTAGGACATATGTAGAATGTTATTTTATACTGTCTTGCTTTCCATATTTTTTTTGTACTTAAGGTTTATTTCTCAAATTTTCCTTCCCTTGAAGGAAAAACTTTATCTTAAATTTATTTATTTCCCAGAATATACCATATACACAGTTCATGGATTTATTAAATTCTAACTAGATTTAGTTGATATCACTGAAACCAAAATAACATTTTTAATAAGGTGGGAATGATTAATTTTTAATTTTTATTTTTATTGGTTCTTTTTAGTTATACATGACAACAGAGTGTATTTTGATGTAACTATATAAGCAGGGAATGTATTTTATTCTAATTAGGACATCATTCTTATGGATGTACACCTTGGTGGGATTCACAGTGGGGTATTCATACATGTACATAGGAAAATTATGTAAGATTAATTCCACTACCTTTTCTTTTTCTATTCTCCCTCCCTTCCCTCCATTCCCCTTTGTCTAATCTGAACTTCTGTTTTCTCACCACCCCGCCTTATTGTGGGTTAGCTTCCACATATCGGGGAAAACTTTTGTTTCTGAGGATTGGCTTATTTCCCTTATCATGATAGTCTCCAGGTCTATCATTTACTGGCAAATGTCATAAAGGCTGAGTAATACTCCATTGCGTATATATACCACATTATTTTTATCCATTCATCTTTTGATGCGCACTGAGATTTCATTTCACTTCAGTGAGAATGGCAATTATCAAGAATCCAAGTAACAATAATAAATGTTGGGAAGGATATGGGGAAAAAGGTACACTTATACATTGTTGGTGAGACTACAAATTGGTGCAATCACTCTGGAATACAGTATGGAGGGAGATTCCTTAGAAAACTAGGAATGGAACCACCATTTGACCCAGCTGTCCCACTCCTTAGCATATAGCCAAACAATTTAAAATCACATACTACAGTCATACAGGCACATTATAGCAGCATAGTTCACAGTAGCTAAGCTATGATTATCTTGTTGAATGATAAAAGAAATGCAATTGTTCTTTCATTGAATAACAGACTCTGCTATGTACACAGACATTCTAATGCATCTATTTGAGAATTTTGCCTAGTAATTAATAATTTTGCCTAATAATTAATAATTTTGCCTAATTGAGAATTTGCCTAACATCTCACTTTGATAATTTCTTACTTTGGAGTGCCTCCTCAGAGTCCCTCTAAAGCAAGCTTTATTCTTCTTATCACCATAGGTATTCTTGCTTTCTCTGAGACCAGTTCTGTGATTTTCTTAAATCTTGCCTGAATAATAACGAATCTACCACTTTTTAACATGGAAAGATACAGGATTATCAATTTTTTTCTCCTTTATGCCTTAAGGCAAAAATAAAAATGCCAGTTGACTTTGAATATTATAACATTTAAAAAAGTAGGCCAGTGCCATAAGTTATAATTTTGGGGAAGCTTTGTATGAATTGTGGCAGTAGTCTCCCTCAACACGCCTTTGCATCCTGGTTCCAGTTCATACCGCCACACTTTCCTCCTACTATCCTGAGTCCCATTGTGGACTAAGTGGCCATTTTGTCTGCTTCTCTGTTCACGTCAAATCATCAGGGACTAGCCATGACTCGTCTGTGGGACATTTTGACTCTATCAGTAATGCAGCATGGTATATCTGAATTTTCAGGGCTAATGTCCATATTGGCAGAAATAAGACCAAAGAATGACCTGGGGCATCCTTTTTGTGAAAATTTGAGATCTGGAGATTGGATGATCGATTATGTCAGTGGCTGGCTTATTTCACGATCAGGAAATATTGCTGAAGTAAGTATTAAATAAGTAAGCTGTGTTCTAGTCCAAAATAAGCAAAGGCACAGTAAGAATTTTATATATATATATGATATTTACCTGTTTTCCTCCCTTCTTTGTGTTTCTAGTTTTAATAAATGGAAATTTGATTAATGAATTATTGGATAGCACAGTTTCATGTTAATATTTATCTCTTAAAATATGCGTAACCTGTGAACACACCAAATTAACTTTTAAAATTATTTTTATAACAGGTTGGTAAATGGTTGCAGGCTATGTTCTACTTGAAGCAGATCCCACGATACCTTATCCCATGTTACTTTGATGCTATATTAATTGGTGCATACATCACTCTTCTGGATGCAGCATGGAAGCAGTTGTCAAGGTATATCCAACAAAGCTTACGTAAATAGGTGTGTTTGCATAGAAACTATACACAGAGTCACTTTACACATGCTTTTAAAACACCAAAGCATGAATTTTGGAGACTCAGAGCTGGAAAAGTTTTTAAGTGGAGAGTAAATTTATTAACATCCTTTAGTCTGAAACATACAAAAACAAACCCATGTAAAATTTGTTCTATATACAATATGTTTGGGGAAAATTAACTTGTTTTATGTTATTTGTTTCTATTTATTTATTCATTGATTTGTTAAATTTAATTGATATAATGTTTAGAATATGTACATAGAGTTCTTTCTCTAATTTTCATCGATTAAAAGAAATAATATTCTGGTATTATTATGAATGAAATCTGCCTTTTACAATGAAATTTTCTAAAATGAAACTACAAATGGAAATGAACTATGAGAGCCAGCAAGTTGATTTGGGCATGCTTTCAGATTTTTCAGAAAGAAAAAGCACTTCAGTTCTGCCATTTGTGTTACAACAAGGCCTGGACTAAAGCCGGCTAAAATAATGGATGCCATGAAAGCAGTTCTGAAATATAATCAAATTGAACATTTTTTCCTACTATATTACTATCTTTATATATTTGTGTGGAGAAATCATTTGAAGGGGAAAAAAAGAATAAAACTGCTAAAAAGTTTTGTATTTTTACAGATCATATTTTAAACCCTATCACTTTCATTACAGCTTTGTTCAGAATGGTTCAACCTTTGTGAAACATCTTTCATTGGGTTCAGTCCAAATGTGTGGAGTAGGAAAATTCCCTTCTCTGCCACTTCTTTCACCTTCCCTTCTGGATGTACCATATAGGTTGAATGAGATCACAAAGGAAAAGCAGCAGTGTTGTGCTTCTTTAGCTGCAGGTAAGGAATTTTGTAGAAGGTTAAAATGTATAAATCAATAGTATTCAAAAGGAAAACTTACAAGAAAAAGACTTTTTTAAAAAATTAGTGAAGTTATCCAAGACTGCATGTTATTGCTTAGTAAAATTTCATAGACACTCCTAAAATACTAACCATGTTATTATTTAGTTATAACAGTGTATGAGGCATTTATGTGGCATTTATGTGTGTTTTTATTGTGTCTGGTTAATCCTTTTCTTCCAACTCATGGTATTATTTTAAATAATATTTAAAATATATGTTTTAAATCATTATTTTACTACCCATTTTCCTATATCTCTTCCCTGTTTTTAAAATAAACGAATCTAAAGATCATTTAAAGGTGTCCTATAAAGTTACAAAACACAAAACTGATTTTAAATAATTATTATATGGGGATTGGGGTTGTGGTTCAGTGGTGGAATGCTTGCCTAGCATCTGTGAGGCACTGGATTCAATTATCAGCACTGCATATAAATAAATAAATAAAATTAAGGTCCACAAACATCTAATAAATTTTTTTAAAATATTTTTTCAGTTGTTAATAGACCTTTATTTCATTTATTTATAAGTGGTGCTGAGAATCTAACCCAGTGCCTCACACATGCCAGGCAAGTGCACTAACCCTGAGCCAGAGCCCCAGCCACAAGTAATAAAAGTTTTAAGAAATTACTATTATTATGCATCCAGATACTGTCAGTTGGACATAAAATACTTCCAGCCATGCTTATTGGCATCTGTTCCTGAAAGTAGATTTAAAAATTCAATCATATAATAAATATGAATAAGAAAAATAGGATAAAGAACAGGCTTTCCTTTTAAATAAATTTCCATCATATTTCTGGAAAATATTTAATACTTGAGGTCACTGAAGTTGAGAATTCTCAAAACTAATCTGAAATATGTGAAATTGTAGAAAGTATTATATATTCATGGCTCCCTCTGTTAAATTTAAATTTGTTTAATTTTGTATCTGCTCAGATCAAATGAAAAGGCTTCATGGTACCCAACAACTACAATAAAAATTACCTTTTCATTTAGAATGATCATTAAAAAAATCATAAAACTCTTTTTTGGGAGTGGAGAAATAGCTCAGGGGTAGAGTACTTGCCAAGTATGTGTGAGGCCCTAGGATCAATCCCTATCACCACAAAAATAAAAAAAAAACAATTTTATTAAAGAATGAAATTAAAACTCTGGTTTAGTTCTATCATTATTTCATATTTTCACTTGACTGTTTGATCTTCTAGTACCTGTCATTTCCCAATGAATCCATGAAAATACTCATGAAACTGAACTGAGCCATTGTGGGGAAGAAACATGCTGATATGAAGAATTTTAGGTTTTAGTCTATTTCATAGAAGCCTATTACATCAAATAGTAATTTCAGTCTTTTGATTGTATGCTGTTGCTGTTAAATACCCCTAATACATGCATTTATTTATAAATTGTATGCCAATATATGTTAATGGTACCTGATACACCTACATACCAAGTATAGTATAGTAAGTAAATAGAAATTCTGGTATTTTCTTCTTGCATGGAATGTTTTGCCTAGTGCTTACTGGCAAAAATAGAATAAACTCAGATTTGCAGGTAGGTTTTTTAGAGGTTCATTTTAAAATGGCTGGGAATTCATTTCTTTGGTGATGGTATTACAAAACATGTTATAATTATAAACTTTTATAATAATTGACAAAGCAGAAATTATTCCAAAGATATATGATCTATAAGTTATATACTCTCAGAGATGAAAAGGTTAATATGGGTGTGTGGGAAGGGAAGAATAGAAGTTTGTTCCTTGGATTTGACAAAGGGGAGTGAACAGAAGCAGGGATGGGAATAGGAAGCCCGTAGAATGAATTGGGCTGTAACTTTCCTGAGTACATCATGTACAACCCCAAAAATGGGAAGTATATTCCATGTATATATAATATGTCCAAATATACTCTACTCTCATGTATATCTAAAAAGAACAAATTTAAAAAGTTAATAAAAATATTTCCACATTTCAGTGATATAGATTTTATAGCCTTTCCTTTTTAATAAAGACAGACTGTATATATTTTAGGATATACAAATTTAAAGTCACCTTTGAATCTCTCTATCTAGGTTTCATACAAAATGTTGAATGGGTTAAACTATAGGAATGCTGTCTGACACAGACTGCTACATATATGTTAGCTGCTGTCATTGTCGTCATCATCAAAGTTAGTAGCCATCAATCATGTATATCAACCATTATTTAAAAATACACAGTGTGGGCTGGAATTGTGCCTAGTAAGAGTGACTGGGTTCAATTCTCAGTTCTGCATATAAATAAACAAAGTCCATTGACAACTAAAAAGACATATTAAAAAAAAACACACAGTGTGTTTAGGGAAACTCTGTATTATTTTGGAGATAGCATAGAAAAAATGTCTAATGTTGCCCTTTGTTCCAATATTTCTTTTTTTCTTCTTCCTCTTCTTCTTTCTCTCTCTTTTATTTTTTTTGGGGGGGGTCCCCTTTGGCACTGGGGATTGGACCTAGGATGCTTAACCACTGAGCCACATCTCCACCCTTTTTTAATTTTTACTTTGAGACCGGGTCTCATTAAATTGCTTAGGGCCTCGCTAAGTTGCGGAGGCTGTCTTTGAACTTGTGATTCTTCTGCTTCTATCTCCTGAATTTCTGGGATTATAGGACTGTGCCACTGTACCTGGCTGCTTCACCATTTTTTGACTATTATTTTTTTTTTAGTACAAATAACAGATAACAATCATATTTCTTCAAATGTTTTATAAAAAAACAACTGGGCTGGGAATGTAAATCAGTGATAGAGCACTTGCCTAACATGTACAAGGACCTTTCTCCAATCCCCTGAATCACAGGGAAAAAAAAAATAAAGAAACTCAAATCAGTCTAAAAGTAAAATTTTAGAATTTTTCCTATTACATATCCTATTTTTATCTTATACATAAAAGTTGTAATTACCACAAATGTTCATAGTTTAGCATACAAAATCCCATTTTCATCTGCAAAAAAATTTTATGAAAGTATAACACTTTTTAAAAATTCATTTATTTTTACTTTTCCTTTTTTGAGGGGGCAGGTACTGAAGGTTGAAACTAGGGGTGCTTTATAACTGAGCTACATCCTAGCCCTTTTTTATTTTTTTATTTTTTATTTTGAGCCAGGATCTCATTAAGTTGCTTAGGGCTTTGCTAAATTGTTGAGACTGGACTCAAACTCTCGAACTTCATGCTTCAGCATTCCAGATTGTTGGGATTACAGGCTTGTGCCACCACACCCAGACAAAATATATTTATTTTCAGTTGACAAACATTATATATATTTATTGCATACAAAGTGTAACAGTATTAATTTATTTTAAATTAATAGGAAATTTGGTAATATGTTTGACTCCAGAATAATAGAGTAATATACGTATTTAGTTGGTTATCATTCAGGTAATCATTTCATATTTAGATTCATTTATTATCCTTAAAGGCAGGGTAGAATCTTTAAAACATGTACTTAGTATCATATTATATTACTTTATATGTTAAATATTTGATTTCTTGCTTTTAATTTATTAAAATAAAGGTTTTTGTCTTTTTAAAGCTATCTTGAAATCAGTTGTCTAGCAATCTTGAAATCAGTTGTCTAGCACTTGTTCTTGGGGCAGAGGATGTAACTCAGTGTTAAAGTGGTGGCATAGCATACAGGAGTCCCTGGGTGCTATCCCCAGAATCTCAAAAAAAAAAAAAAAAAAAATCTAGCACTGTTTTCTAATCTCCTTTGGGTCTTTTAAAAATCTGGTAAATCAGATGTGGTATTCCCAGCATCGGAAGCTGAAACTGGAGAATGCCTGCGCAACCTAGAAAGAGCCTATCTCCAACAAACAAGCAAAAAATAACCTGATAAGAATATAGAATTGGGGCTGGGGTTGTGGCTCAGCAGTAGAGCATTTGCCTGGCATGTGTGGGACCCTGGGTTTGATCCTCAGCAACACACATAAATCAATAAAATAAAGGTATGTGTCCAACTACAACTAAAAACTAAATATTTTTTAAAAAGAAGAAGAGTTACTCTGGGGGTGTTGGCACATGCCTATAATCCTATTGACTCAGGAGTTGGAGGCAGGAGGATCATGAGTTTAAAGCTAGCCTCAGGAATTAAGGCATGCTGACCCTAAGGAATGTAGTGAGACTCTGTCTCAAAATTAATAAAAAAAGCCTGGAAATTTGGCTCAGTGGTTATGTGTGTGTGTATGTATGTATGTATGTATATATATATATATATATATATAAATAAATTTCATTCCATAAAAGTTGACATACCAGGCATACATTTTGCAGATAATTTTAGTGTTTGCAGACACATTGTAACTTACTCTTCTACCCCATGTTTAGAGTAACAATTATTGTGTGATAATACAGTTTATTATATTTATATTTACATATATTTATCTTTTCTGTTAGGCTTACCTCATTTTTCTTCTGGTCTTTTCCGCTGCTGGGGAAGGGATATTTTTATTGCACTTAAAGGTTTACTGCTAGTTACTGGACGATATTTAGAAGTCAGGTAAGAGATCATCTAAAAAGTTGCAATGTAAGTTTATGTCTTAGTGTTTTCTATATGTTCTTCAAACCTTTCTTCTGATCCATCTAATCTCAACATTTGAGAGGTATGTTTTCCATAAATTTTTCAATGGTATTTTTATAAATGTTCATTGAAAAATATAGGAAAAATTTAAAGGAGGAAAAACTTTTTGAATTTACCAAGATCTATTCATTCATATTATAGGTTAGGTTATTTTCAGAATTTGTAAGTTTATTTTTATAAGATAAAATTTTTGATCATTTTATGTCTTTTATAATGAAGTTACTGCTGGCTTGTTGAGTCTTACAGAAAAAAAAAAAAAGATAGCAGGTTTCCTTCTGTTTGTTGCAAGCTTGTAAGCTCCAGTTTCCAGATTCAAAATGATCTTTTCTTATGTCACACAATAATATAAATAAATTTATTGGAGGTTGAAAAGAAAGTTCTGCAGCTGTGTGATTCAGAATGTTCCACAAACCAGTACTAACACCATCATCTAAGAACTTGTTAGAAATGCCTATTCTTTGTGCCTATGGCAGACCCCCTGAATCTTATCCTGGGGATGAAGAGGGCAAGGTTAGTAGGAGAAACTGTATTCACATCATCTAGGTAGCAGTCACCAACTGGAAGTCTGGATAGGAAATGCGAAATGGAACAACTATTTTGACTAGCTATACCACAGGGGTGGTTTTCCTTCCTCCCTTTGTAGAGGTATTCATGGATCAGAAATCTTTTTTTCAGTTTTCATGTGTGTGATATTTTTCTGGATGGTCAAGATTGCTAGTACTCTCACCTTTTATTAATTGGGGAATGTCATGTGCATACGGACCCTTTTGTATTTTAGAAAACAAAACTTTCCTATTGTACTATTGCTGGACAAACATTAAACTGAAACATAGAATTAATAAAATTTATGAATGTTTTAGTTAGAAAGCATTAGAGTCTAGATGTTTTTAAATAACTTTTTCGAAGATCATACAGGTGGCAAAGCTAGGATTTAGACCTCAGCCATCTTATTTCTTAATTTTATGATCTTTCCAGAACACAACTCCATCTTACAAATGAGATACACCAAGTCTTACATCTCATTTGGTATATGATAGTAGAATACTATTTTTAAATTTTAAAGACCAATTTTTAAAAATGAGTGGTTTTTTAAATATCAGCTTTTAGCCATCGGTTTCTTATATATTTGCTTTGCTTTTGGTATGTTATAAAATAAAAGTTTATGCCTAATAATTACTTGGATTTTGAAATACTGTGGATTTCAAAAGTAGAATCTAGAGCTGTAAGGAGCTTTAAAAATCACCCACCCCAATCCCCGACTGCACAGATGAAAAAACTGTTCCAAAGAGGGAAAGTCACAAATTGTCAGAGAAAAAGCCAGGGCTGCAACCAAAATCTCTTACTTTCAATTCATTGCTTGTTTATCATATCATGACCGCTTTCTAAAAATATATACAAAAAGAAATAAGGACAAGTGAGAAAATATTTCATGACACAGTCACCAAAAGTGAACATGTTTGTCTTCAGTTTTTAACAGTATGTTTTCATTTCAAATGATCCATTCAATTCTGTTGTTTAGGAATATTATTTTAGCATTTGCTGGTACCCTGAGGCATGGTCTCATTCCTAATCTCCTCGGTGAAGGAACTTATGCCAGATACAATTGCCGGGATGCTGTGTGGTGGTGGCTCCAGTGTATTCAAGATTACTGTAAAATGGTTCCAAATGGTATAGACATTCTCAAGTGCCCAGTTTCTAGAATGTATCCAACAGATGATTCTGCTCCTTTGCCTGCTGGCACACTGGTAAAGAGAATTTATCAAAACGTTTTTCTTGAAATATGACTTATTTCCTAATACACAGTAAAAATAAAACTGCTTCTTGCCTAAAGAGCTTGTAACATTTTAGAAGAGATGATGTGTCCACATAAACATGGTCATTGCAAAGATGGACAAGTAGTACTATGCAGTGTCATACAAGGGAGAGAGGAGTAGTAGGTGGGACTCAGGGAGGAGGACTTATAAAGTAGCTAAAATTTCACCTGAATGGACTCTTAAAATGTGAGTAGGATTTTAGGAGAGTTTGTGGAGGGTATGGGAAGACTTGAAAGATGAAAGGAACAGTGAAACATATTGAGTTGAAGCACAGTTTAGGACATACTGCTCAGCCTAGTTTCAATTTCTGTGTAAAACACCTGAGGGTAGTGAGAGAATATGGAAAGGGTGAACCAGGTGTAGAGGGCTTTGTCAACCAATCCAGGTAGTTCAGAGTCTATCTTATGAACAATGTTGAACTGATAAACATTTTTGAGTGTTTTTCCCCAATAGGGAATGTGCAATAATACTACGTTTTTGTCACTTCTGATCTGCTTTTGTTATCATGTATTCAGTATAAGACTTCAGGGGTGGTGAAAACTGCTTCAGGACTAGCATGTTTGTGTCCCCATGATGTTTATATTTACCATGAAGTACTCAAAAAACATTTGTCAAAAAATAATTCTTTATCTATGTTCCATTGTCCTACATGGGTTAATGTTATCAAGTAGGTATTTATTTTAGATCTATTTATTTTCTCACAATTTGGTAAAAGTTGCACAGTATTTTTATGTGCTTCATACATTTTATAACTATATCAAGAATTTTTATATGATAGATTCAGATATATTTACAGGTTTTTAAAAAAATAAAATATAAAGTATAATCAAATATACAAGGACTCTAAATTTCATTTTTAGTTTATATGCTTCACCTTATTTTTTAAAAATACTTATATATCTCCCTATATGTTATCCTAAGTATTACTTTATTATTAATATGGACAAAGAAAATTATCTGTGGACTCTTTACATTCACTGGGATATTTTCTGAAGTCATCATAGATTCCCATGTTTGAGAGTACCACTTTTGCACATAATTTAATTACTATTACCTATATGTGCAGAGGAGTAAGAATATTTAGGTGCTAAATGACAAGCTAAACTCATTATTGTTTATTGTTCTGATAAAAACTATTCAAGCTCATCATTTCACCTATCTGCAAAATTACAAATTATTTTGTCATAGGCCTGAATAGTTAAAACTACTAATGTTAAATATTCATATGACAGATTGTATTATTTTGTGTAGTGAGAGCTGCTGTTGCTTTTCCCTGGGCCTACTCCAATCCTTATTTCTCCCTCCAAAGAAAAGTATGTGTTTTCACATTTTTAAGTTGTGGGATTTAGGAGAAGATCAGTATGTAGTTTCTAATAGAGGTCACATCCATTCTGTCTCAAACAGGATCAACCATTGTTTGAAGTAATACAGGAAGCCATGCAAAGACACATGCAGGGCATACAGTTCCGAGAAAGGAATGCTGGACCACAGATAGATCGAAACATGAAGGACGAAGGTATGGAAATTTAACTCCATAGTGAATATTCACTGATGCAGAGAAATTAAACCTTGTAATCATTCTCTCACTTTGCAGTAATGGGTGCAAAACCTTAGGATGTAACAATGAGAAAGATAACACTGTTTCTGATCTCACCTAGTTTTTAATTTCTAGAGGAAATATGGAATTTCATATCATTTTAGTCGCCAATATTAATTGTAATATTGATGGTTACAATTTATAATGATAATATCAATATTTTTTTAAAGAGAGAGAATTTTTTAATATTTATTTTTTAGTTTTTGGTGGACATAACATTTTTATTTTTATGTGGTGCTGAGGATCAAACCCAGCACCCCGTGCATGCCAGGCGAGCGCGCCTCCGCTTGAGCCACATCCCCAGCCCCAATAATATCAATATTAATTGCAATGAATTGAGTCATTATCTGGTAGGCATTGTGCTAACTACTTAACCTATGTTGTTCCAATTTAATTCTCCCAAGAACATTTGGAACAAGTTATTTTGTTTTTCTTTTTACTAAATGAGAAAACTGAAGAGTAGCCTACCCAAAACCACAGAGCTACTAAGTGGCAAACTATGATTTTTTTCCCTGGTCTCTCTCTTTGGCTTAGGCTCCTATAAAACAGTTTTTACAAAAAGGGTATATGTTTATCAAGTTAAAATTGATGAACTTTTAACTTCTTCCTTATTTTATGGCACACAATCATTACTAGCCAATGCAAGGCTGATTGTTTCATTTTTCCCCTATTTCTCTTAGAGAATCATTCTAATGCATTTATTGTGTATTTATTTTTATAAAACATGTATTATTTTATTTATATGTCATTTTAATATTTTGTTAGTGCATTAAATTTTGGGTTCATTTTGAGATAATCACACAAGCATTTGCTCTACTTCAGTCCCTACTACTTCTTCTTTTCTTCCCCTGTTCCCTCCACCCATATTAACCCAGCCATATTCCCTTTCCTCTACTCTACTGGTTATTTATTTATTTATATAGTTTTAATTGGTGATTTATAGATGCACATAAAGGTGAAAATCATAATTTGGTCAATTGCATTCTACTGTTCCTTTCTTTTCCCATCCTGTCTCCCTCCCCCTCTGCTCCACTGATCTCCCTTCAATTTTCATGGGATCTGTACCCCTTTCTTTTTTCCTTGTTTCTGGCTTCTGCATATGAAAGAAAACAGTATACCCTTGACTTTCTGGATCTGTCTTATTTCACTTAGATGCTGTTCTCCAGTTCTATCCATCTAATAGCAAATGCCATGCGTATCAATTTTTTAACTTTATAGTTTAGAGAGAATTTGAGATTCATAAAAGTTTGCAAAAAAGTGACACATGGAGAACCATGAACCATTCACACAGTTTCCCTCAGCTTCTCCCAATGGGGATGTCCTATATAACTGAAGTATCTTTAGGAAATTGACATTAGTGTGATACTGTTATCTAGGCTATTAACTGTTAACTAAACCTGATTTGGTTTCTAGTTTTTACATTTTCTCATCTGTGTGTCTGTGTGTTTGTGCATATATGCTCACACTTGCATATATGTGTGCATGTAGCTCTGTGAAATGTGACTCCATGTATAACTTCATGTAACCAATACCACAATCAAGATACAGAACTAATCCATCACCACAAAGGTCTTTGTGTCTGCCTTTATAGTTAACACCTACCCACTCTACTGCCATACTTGAACTCTAACAACTGCTAATCAGTTCTCTCTATATATGATTTTATTAGGTTGAGAATGTTATGTAAATTGAATATACTTCTTATAACTTTTTGAGTGGTTTTATTCATTAATCATAATGCCCTCGAGATCCATCCAAGCGGTTGCATGCATTGGTAGTTTATTTCTTTTTGTTGCTGAATAGTATTCCCTCTTAGTGATGTCAGAATTTATTTAACCTTTAATTCACTGAAGGACATTTAGGTACTTCCATTTTTTTACTAATACAACTAATATGAATATTTCATATGTAAATTTTTACATGACACATATGTTTCATTTCTCAGGGAATGCCCAAGGATATGAGTCAGTCATATAATGAGTGCCTGTTTTATTTTATAAGAAATTGCCAAACAATGTTCCAGAATGGTTGTACCATTCTGGTTGATTTTCATCTACACTGAATCACCATTTGTTGTTATGGAGTTTTGTTTTGTTTTGTTTTCAAAGAAGTGCTAATGGTTGTGTAGACTGCTATACAATATTTGCATTTCTCTAATGTTAAACATCTTTTCATGTACTTATTTGCCATTCATCATCCCTAATTGTGTCATTTGCTTATTTTCTAATTGGATTGCTGGTTTTTTGACTGGTAAGCATTTTAAAAATATTGTTTTAAAATTTTTGTTAGGGCTGGGGATGTGGCTCAAGTGGTAGCGTGCTCGCCTGGCATGCGTGCGGCCCAGGTTTGATCCTCAGCACCACATACAAAAACAAAAGATGTTGTGTCCGCCGAAAACTAAAAAATAAATATTAAAATTCTCTCTCTCTCTAAAAAAATAAAATAAAATAAAATTTATATTATAAAATGTCCCAGTTTAGCCATTTGTAAGTGTACAGTTCAGTGGCTTTAACTACATTCACATTGTTGTGTAGCCATCATTACTATCCATCTCCAGAACTTTTTTGTCATCCCAAACAGAAACTATCCAGTAAACAATAAGTACAGTACTCATTCCCCAGCTCCTAAAAATTGCTATTCTACTTTCTGTGTCTATGTATTTAAGTATTTGAATGTATTTTTCCAGTGTCTGTTGCTATAACAAAATACTTGAGGCAGGACACTTTATAAAGAAAAAGATTTGTTTAGCTCAAAGGTTTGGAGGCTGAAAGTATAAGCTGAAGCATCTTTGTTGAGTTTGGCCTCTGGTGAGGACCCTCTTGGTTATATCACATCACGCCAGATAACCTCATAGTGGGAGAGATTATGTGTGGGGAAGATCCCATGACAAGAAAGAAAGGCAGAGATTTACGGGTCGGGATCATTCTTATTCTTTGGAACCTAGCCCCCTCTGAAAGGCATCATTGATTTCCAATGGTAATGTCTCCAGTGACTCAACCACCTTCTTCAGGCCACACCTCTTAAAGCTTCCAGCACACTAAATCATAGCATCTGTGTACCTCATATAATTGAAATAATAATATATTTGCCCTTTGTTTCTGGCTTATTTCATTGAGCATAATTTTTTTACGGTTCAACCATGTTGTATGTGTATCAGAATTCCATTCTTCTTTTTTGTTGTTGTTTTTTGAGGGTTTTTTGTGATAAAAATTTCTAAAATTAAATTTTCCATCTAACATTTTAAAAACTAGAAATTACAACCAAAATAAGCTGGAAGAAAAAAAAATCCTCTTAAAACTTACAGAGATTCTCTTCCAGACTGTTTCCATGATTTTCATTAGAGAATCTCAATGGGATAAAGGGTCTTTATATGCCAAACAGAAATAAAGGACTTCCCCTGGCTGTTCCCCTTGTTGGTAAGTATTCTCCCCACATCCCTGGATTCTTAATGAAGCAAGCCAACATTCTCAAACCTGAAAGGATGCCAGTCGTTCTGTAGGCATTTGTCTTCTGGCACTACACCACTATGTGCAAAGTCTATAGCTGGGTTCCAAGAAGGCCATACATTTTTAAATTGCAAATCTGTGCTAAGTATATAAGACAATGACTGACAGGAAAAAAAAAATGTTTTTTGATTACAAACTCAATCCATGTGGTTTATTTATCAGTGGGAGAAGTTAGAAATTAATTCTCCTCTCCTCTTCCCCCAAAAAACCCCAGCAAATAGCAAACAAATTTCCTTGGAAGTCACAGTCACATGTAGAGTACACCCTAGAAAAGAGAAGGGGCAAAACAGTTGCCACCCACTTTCTTCAAATACTGGATCTATTCAAGGGTGGAGAGAAAAAGCAACTTTCCAAAAGGCTGTGACGGAAAATCTGTTCCAAGCCTCTCTCTTTATTTAGTATGGGATCTTCATGTTCACATGGCATTCTTCCTATAGTTCACATCATCTTCCCTTTGGGTATGTCTGTGCCCAAATCTCCTCTTTTAAAAATACCAGTCAGATTGAATTAGGGTCCACCCTAATGACCATTGTAACTTGATTACCTTTGTGAAGTTCAGTTTCTAAATAAAGTCACATTCGGATACACTGGAGGCCAGGATTACAATGTTTTAAATTTGTGGGGAGGGATCCATTCAAACAAAATCAAAAATGTTTAGTTTTGAGAAGTATTTATATACTAATGATGTCATTCCTTTTTTATTTTATTTTTTATTTTTTTTATTTATATGTGACAGTGGAATGCATTACAATTCTTATTATACATATAGAGCACAATTTTTCATATCTCTGGTTGTATACTAAGTATATTCACACCAATTTGTCATGGCATTCCTTTTTTAAAATAATTTACAGTCAGGCATGGTGTTGCATGTCTGTAATCCCATGACTTGAGAGACTAAAGCAGGAGGATTGCCAGTTGAAAGCCAGCCTCAGCAAATTAGTGAGGCCCTAAGCAACTTAGCAAGAACCTTTCTCAAAAAAAAAAAAAAAATTTACAAATGTATTTATTGTGATATAAAATATTCCTCCCATATTCCCGTTCCCTGTTCCACTCTAGATAGGGCAGAGGGGTTGGAAGGGAAGGGAGGGGGCATAGGTTATTAATGATGGTGGAATGTGATGGTCATTATTATACAAAGTACAATTATGAAGATATGAATTGGTGTGAATATACTGTGTATACAACCAGAGATATGAAAAATTGTGCTGTATATATGTAATAAGAATTGTAATGCATTCCGCTGTCATATATAAATAAAAAAGAGATATAAAATATTTATGTTTTTATTAATTTAATCTGCTCCTAGGTATCTAGCCTATGAAATAATCTAAAACACATATGATGATATTGATCATACCATCATTTATAATTATATAAAAGGAAGAAGCAGCCTTTACAATTAACAGAAAATATTTACATTGACCAGAATGAAAAAATTACAAAATGATACTTATGACACACAAATGTGAAATCTAGTAAATAAAAAATATTTGGATATAAGCCATTTATAAAAATATTACTGTATAAAAATATTAGAATGAAATATATGTCTTTTGATTTTAAAATATGATTATGGTTTTATAATTTATCATTTTAAAATATAATATTACATTTAAAATATATTAATATGTTAATATTAATATAATGGCACCATTTTTAACATAACATAATGAACCTTTTCTAGGTAACTCACTACACTCATTGGCAAATATTGTATGTTCAAAATTATATTTTATATATTAATTTAAAATCATTAATTTATTGTTTCTAGCAGTAACATCCAAATACTAACCCTGCTAACCCAAGTTAGTTGCTGACAATCACTTATAGTTCTTTTATCCTTCAGTAAATCAATAGAAATAGATTTTATATTTAAAGAACATATTTTGTGATATCTTGGAATTAAGTTCATTTTTCATTTCAACTTACAGATAGTGGTATAAATTCTACCTGAAACTTAGTACTCAAATTAAGCAGATATTAACATTTGGTTATATTTTATTCAGATCTTTCTGTTTTTGTTTGAAAAGAAATAAACCATATCAGGTATATTCAAAGCTTCATCTCTCCTTTTCTTCCTTTCCTCTCTAGAATTAATGACTATCTTATAATCAGGGTTCACTATTTCCATGTATATTTTTAATGCTTTAGACTTTTGTGTGTATTGGAGTATATGCAAATTACATGTGATCTATGTTGTGTTGTATATATTCAGTGTACTATAACATATTCACTGTATAAATATTTGATGTATTTTAAAATTATACACAAATACGTGTATAATTTCATGAGTTTCATATAAACCAGATAGACATGCATAGCTGTGTACATTAGTGTTATCTATGTTTTAAGCTTTTACAGAAAAAGTTTTTATTGTACATCTCCTTTTATGACTTGTTTACTCAATCATTTTGTCTTGGGTATTTTTGTTCACATAAATCTACTTTTTAAATTTTATATGATATAGGGTGTTTCCCCATATATAAACAGCATTTAATCATTCCTCTACTGAGTGGTTTATTTTTTTTGCTGATAAAAGCAATGTAATGATGAATATTCTTATAAGTATCTCCATGTACACAGAAGTAAGGACTTCCCTAGAGTATATTTAGAAAGAAATGTAAGTACTGTTCAATTTTATGTCTCTAATTTTTAAGATATTACCAAGTTGATCTTCAGAATAGTTGTCCTGGTTTATTATATTCCTATAAATTGTATAAATATTTTAAATAAAATATTAATTTTCATTTGCTATATATAATATGTACCGGTTATAGAACATTTGTTTTATACATGTTTTGGGTTTTTTACGTTTTAATATAACTGCAGGGGTTGATGACAAAACAGGATTTATTTATGGAGGAAATCGCTTAAATTGTGGCACATGGATGGATAAAATGGGAGAAA
Source organism: Callospermophilus lateralis (assembly GCF_048772815.1). NCBI lineage: Eukaryota > Metazoa > Chordata > Mammalia > Rodentia > Sciuridae > Callospermophilus > Callospermophilus lateralis. Next base: position 69,174,279 of record NC_135311.1, on the reverse strand, counting down.
GTGACAGAGCTAGAAACAGAGGAATCCCAGCCACTCCAAGGTAGTGTTTATTTTGAAGTGCTTTTGTAATTATGCCCTTTTTTAAAAAAAAAATATTATATATATATATATATATATATATATATATATATATATATATATTAGTTGTAGGTGGACACAATACCTTTTTTTAATTTTTATGTCATGCAGAGGATTGAACCCAGTGCCTCAGGCATGCTAGGTGAGCACTCTACCACTTGAGTCACAACCCCAGCCCCTAATTATGCTCTTTAATTTACCATTTTAGTTTTTAAAAACACATACTTGTAGAATCTTTTACTCTATTAATGATGTATTCTTCATAGTAAATCAATAAAAATCTGCCTCTCTTCCTCTCTTCTATTTTCTGACTCATCCTTTCTTTCTCCTTGTCATGCAGATATGTTCCTTTTGATATATGTTATATAGCAAAGCTGTCTGTTCTTTTTTTTTAGAAATTATCATGGTTTCAGCCTCTGCAAATACTTCAAAATCAAGTCTTATGATCTATTATCCTAATGGTTAATATTTCATTGCGCATATCTTTTGTAAATATGAGCAACCATCAGTTGTTCTGTCTTTTATGAAGTCTTTTCACTTCATAAAAGGGAATCTTTTTTCTTCATAATTCTTTAAACTTTTGTCCCAGAATTTGTCATTTTTCTTTTTTTATTTCAGAAGCTATCAACAAATAGCTTCTTGTACTATATTAAGCTAAGAAGCTCTTTTCTTCAAATTTTATCTTCAATCAGAATTATCTAAAAAATAATTTTAAAATAGTTGCTACTAGACTGAGGGGGTGTAGCTCCCTGGTAGAACACTTTCTCTAACTTGGGTGAGGCCTGGTTTCAGTCCCCAGCAAAATTATATATTCTAATGAAGTTAGGATTTCTTATTAGATAGTTGCTTTTATAATGAAATGGTTATACTATTTATCAGAATTGTTTATTGAATACCTTCTTAAAATAGAGCCTAAATGAATCCTACTTAGAGAATAAAATTTATTTTTAATTTTAGAGATGGGTCTGCTGTGGAAATTGTGGGCTTGTGTAAATCTGCCATTCGTTGGTTGCTGGAATTATCCAAAAAAATATTTTTCCTTATCATGAAGTTAGAGTAAAAAGATATGGTAAGCTGTTCCTTTTATTTACAAAGAAACTTGTAATACTGTCTGTATTTTTAACTATGTACTCATCATTTGATGCAGTTAGCTAATATTAGAAAACCATAAATTTCAAGAAGAAAGGAAAATCATTAATCTACTCTATGGAAATTGTAGCAAATCTAGTTACTAACCATATTTTTGATAGCAGTTTAAACTGAGGTAAGAAAAACAACATAGTTACTGCCTTTTTGTGCTTTTCTTTTATCTTAATGTGACTGTGAACAGGTTCTATTTTCATGAACAATTTTGAAATCTTTACATCTTTTTTGAGAAAATTCTATCCAATTGAAATATTATTTGAGCCGCATAAATAATTTAAAATTTTCTAATTCATTTGTTAAAAGTAAAAAGAAACAGATGAAGTTAATTATGTTTCATTTAAGATAATGTGTGTGAAATATGATTCAATATGTAGTCAATATAAAATTATTCCTGAACTATTTTATATTTTGGGAAGTACTGAGTTTTTGAAATACAGTGAATGTTTTATATCTCATCTCAATTTAGGCTAGCTACATTTTCAAAAAGTGGCTAATTTATTTTTCCCTAGTAGACAAAAAGTAATAAGTGTACTAAATATGACTTTTTGGCTCTTATTAGAGGTTTGAATTGCTTTAAATGTCTGAAACTGCCATGTCTTTTCATCATTTTCCAGGGAAAGTTGTAACAGTCTCAAATGAAGAGATGGAACAGAAAAATACAAGACAACTTTGAGAAACTGTTTCATGTTTCAGAAGATCCTTCTGATTCTAATGAGAAGCATCCAAACGTGGCATATACAAAGACAGTTATGGAGCTTCAAGTCCTTGGTGTGACTACCAGCTCAGGCCTAATTTTACTATAGCAATGGTCGTGGTAAGTGAAGTGTTTGTTACTGTCCAAATTGTAACAGAATTTACTTAATTTTTTTATTTTTTACTGTTTTCATTGAACTGCAGAAAAGGATATTGCTTACTAGCTAGTTTTATATAGTCTTTTATAATTAAAAAGGTCTGCTTATCACCTTTAACATTTACCAATCAGTATCAAAAAATAGAAAACAATGGAAGATGATTAATGAAGTATTTTCCTGATGTATTTTTCACATCCTGAATACACTTAGAAAATGATATTTTTGCAAGACACTGTGCTTGGATTTTGCTGTATATGCCAAATCCAGCTGCTTCAGTGAGCCCCTGACCCACCCAATTGTCCTGAAAGCTAAAGATGTCTGTATTTCCAATCATCTGTGCCACAACCAGTGCCTCAGCATGCTAGATGGGAAGTTCTGGAGTAGTGAATTACCAGGAATAGCTTAAATTCACACACTCTTTTATTGATAATTAATAAAGTATGTATAGCCAAGGATTCTAAAGTCTGTCCTTTTTAAATTCTGCCTAAACTATGAGGGCAATAAAATAGAGGTTTGTGTTTGTCCATGCCTGCCTAGCTGTTTCCATTTTATCAAAAACATAACTAAACATGGTATTATAAATTACAGTAGAATGAAAAACACACAGGCACACAGGACAGCTTTGGTTCAATGTGCATTTGATTTTATTAATCATTAACTGTAGGCCAACCACCAAAATTAATGCAGATCCTCTTCTCCTTCTTCTCTGTATTACAAGTAACTTTACACTGTTCTACATTTTATTATGATCCTAGAAGCAGAAAGTGGGTTCAGATATACCTTAAAGGAAACTTTTGTAAATATTATAAAGAATAAATTACATGAGTTGAAGTGAGTTCTATATTCCTAATAACTATGACAACTTCCTGTTTTTGAAGAATATCCACACATTTTCCTAACTTCTAAGGCCTAGAACAGTGCTTCCAAGTTAGCCTCATGGAATTAAATCTGGTTAGGCATCTACTCTTAAATTCTGCCCACACTGTATTTTTAAATATATTCATTCTTTTTCAAGATGATGATTTGTATATGTAGGTGGAAAGTAATTCTTCTGTGATGTGAAAAAGTTGTATATTTGTTTTTGACATTCATTAGGCCCCTGAGCTGTTTACTACAGAAAAAACATGGAGAGGATTGGAGATCGCAGAAAAAAAATTACTTGGTCCCCTTGGCATGAAAACTTTAGATCCAGAGTAAGTTAGAATCTAAGTATTAAGAATGTTGTTAGGATTATATTTAATCCAAATATATTAACACCAGCTATTAATTTTTCTTATCGATAACATTTCCAAAATTTCATTCAGATTGAGTTTTTAAAAGTGTCATCTGTACTTTCATTAAGCATCAGTACTCAGAATGCCTCTGTCTTATTCTGTATTCAATAATCAATTAGAGTTTTAGTTTATAAAACTAATGTCATGAATATTTTCGGATGTGCATTTTTCTGATCATAAAGGTGGTAAATGATTATTATAAACATTAGAAGTTACAGATATATATATATATATATATATATATATATATATATATATATATATATATATATATAAGAAAAACACAAAATTAATTTAAACCCCTTTATCTAGAAGGAAGCATCATTATCATCTGATCTATCTGTGCCTTTTTGTAGAATTTGGACAATATGGGCATATACCTAAGAGAATTTATGGAAAACATTACATGGGGTCAATCCCCAGCACCACAAAAAGAAAAAAAATTCATTCCCTTGCTTCCTTTCTTCACCTCAATTCTACTCCTCAGAGGTGGTCATTATTTTCTATATTGTTTCTACTAATAGCTGTTTCTACATTTCTAAAAGAAAGTATATGCTGCTGTTTTATGATATTTTAAGTATTAGGTATTATTCACATATACTGATGACAGGTGAGGATTTAATTCTGTTCTCAATATTAGTCTTATCCATCCTTTCTTTGTAATTATACTACTCTTTTTACTTATATCCATAAATGATTTCATTTTTATTTTACACTTGTGGGTTTATGCCATCATGTATTTCTTGTCCTTTCCAACTTTGTTTTTTTCCTTGAGTTTCAAATAACCCTTCTGTTTTTCCTTTATGATTTTTCTTTAAAACTTGATATTTGTTATCAACTTGCTTTCTGTATGAATTGATGACAGAATCTCACCTTTGTAGAATTTTCCTACTTTACTATGTATTCATTTCCATCATGAGATGCAAAATTTTGTATGTTTTAACTACATTCTGAGATACTCATATTTTCAGAGTCATTAAGAAGCACTGATCAAAACTAAAACACAAAGTTTATTTTTGTGGCCACATCTATCTTACTTAAAAAAAAAAAACCTTTGTATTTAAATTAAATCAAGTATACATAGCCCTTGTATTATCTGTTACAATAATTTTTGTAATATTGTTTGCTGCATAAATATGTTATAAATTCTACATACTATCAGAATGTATGTTGAATTGCTATTTGTAGTCTGATGATATGCCACATATAATTTTAGAATAACTTCATGGAGAAGTTTCAAAAACAACCTTTATAATCTATAACCTGTAAAACCTTATCTATAATATTTAGTAATTCAATTTATTATATGACCATTTCAATTATTATTCATATATTAGAGACCTTTTGAAATACTTGACTTTAAACCAATGGTTAGTGTCAAGCTAACTCCTGGAAGGCAAGATATCTGAATATTTAATAATTTTTATATTAGTCAGTATTTGTTAATTATTCCTGAACACATTGCTAAAGTCCTCTGGACTCATTATATTCTTATTTAAGGTTAAATTATGTTTTAATGCTGAGCTTATTCTATGAATTGGAAGATAACATGATTATTTCTCTTAACATTGCTATTGAAATGTTTTTAATGTTTTCTATGATATCTGAGCTTCTTTTATTTAACTTAACTTCCAATCATTTTGCAGTGATATGGTTTACTGTGGAATATATGACAATGCCTTAGACAATGACAACTACAATCTTGCTAGAGGTTTCAATTATCACCAAGAACCTGAAAGTTTTTCATTTTTCTTTGAGTTTTCAGTTATTTTTCAAATAGTTTTAGATATTCACTGTTTTTCTTTCCTTTACTTTTAAATTATCTTTTTTCAGGAATGGCTATGGCCTGTTGGATATTTTCTTCGTGCAAAGTTATATTTTTCTAAATTGATAGGTCCGGAGTGTAGTGCAAAGACAATGTTTTTGGTTAAAAACGTTCTTTCTCAACATTATGTTCATCTTGAGAGGTAAGTTGTCATGGGCATGTAATGTCTATAACTGGTGTGTCCTGAGTTCTTTGATATTAGGTAAGTTGGGTTTCCTTAGGATTCATTTCTCTGTGCTCTAGGTATCCCAATGAAGCTTGAAACCTTTCTTCTTTAACATGGCAGAGTCCATCGTGGAAATTTTACCTTCCCTTCATTAATTTAGGTAGTAAGTTACTTAAAGCTAAGGATTGATATTGTATGATTTGAACATATGGAATAGTCTTTGATTTTCAAAATTTAGCTCGTATTTTTAGAATGTGGTTAGCAAAGAATAAATACAAAAAACAAAAATATTTGTATCAGGCCTTTTGAACTAGTTGATATATATAAAATTGGCATAAATTGTATCACTTCTCTTTCAAGAACATAAGGGACTTCAAACTACGACGGCAAATATTGCATGAAAATTGGTTTTCATTAGCTTAAATATACTCACAGAACACCCAACTCTGTCGTTGCCCTGTACTGTTTCTGGGGGTTTTGCATTTATTTTCTCTTTGTTCCCTTTTATCTGTTAAAAGTAAGACTATCTGGCATGCCTGGGGTCATTCTACTTTTACCTGTCATCTCATCACTTCAGACCTGTTGTGAGACCTTGTTCCAGTAATTAATTATCTTCTCTTGGTATTCTACTTTATCTTTCCTACTTAAGCTACAGAGATATCTGTCAGCCCATTCTAAAACAAAATCCCTTCATATAGTTATTAACTCAAACCTGGTCCTGTCTCTCTTACCAGCCCATGTCCCCTTCAGGAGTAACCTCTTTTTTCTCTCTCCATTTTGACCCACTTAGTCATTACCACCTTCATCTGGCTTTCGCCCTCACCACTCTGGCAAAGCCACTCAACAAGATCTCTCCTAGTTTCCAGACCCCATGACTTCCCTTAAGTTCTCTACTTTGAGCTGGCTATTGCTTTCCTTTTTTCATGAAAAACCTTCTGGTACCATTAGTATTAGGTTTCCCTTGTTTACATGGTAGAACTAATGGTAATAACAAAAAATGATATTCATTGATCACATAACCATGTTCTTGGCATTATTCTAAATGTATGTATGTAAAATGACTCATTTAATCCAAACAACTATATAAATTTGCTACTATTACCATCATCATCATCTCCACCACCACCACCACATATTACTGTTGTTATCCACCAGTCCACTTACTCACTGTGTGACCATGAGGAAGTTGTTTAACTTCTCTAAAGCTTGGTTTTCTCATCTGCATAGAGTGAGTTGGGATCTTTGGAGGTTGGATTGTTTCAAGGAGTGATATATTTTTTTTTCCTTTTTTTTATTGGTTGTTCAAAACATTACATAGCTCTTGACATATCATATTTCATCCTTTAGATTCAAGTGGGTTATGAACTCCCATTTTTACCCCGTATACAGATTGCAGAATCACATCAGTTACACATCCACTTTGTTACATAATGCCATATTAGTAACTGTTATATTCTGCTACCTTTTCTATCCTCTACTATCCCCCTCCCCTCCCCTCCCATCTTCTCTCTCTATCCCATCTGCTATAATTTAATTCTTTCCCTTGTTTTTTCCCCTTTCCTCTTACAACCTCTTATATGTAATTTTGTATAACAGTGAGGGTCTCCTTCCATTTCCATGCAATTTCCCTTTTCTCTCCCTTTCCCTCCCACCTCATGTCTCTGTTCAATGTTAATCTTTTCCTCCTGCTCTTCCTCCCTGCTCTGTTCTTAGTTGCTCTCATTATATCAAAGAAGACATTTGGCATTTGTTCTTTAGGGATTGGTTTAGCATAATCTGCTCTAATGCCATCCATTTCCCTGAAAATTCCATGATTTTGTCATTTTTTAGTGCTGCGTAATACTCCATTGTGTATAAATGCCACATTTTTTTTATCCATTCATCTATTGAAGGGCATCTGGGTTGGTTCCACAGTCTAGCTATTGTGGATTGTGCTGCTATGAACATCCATGTGGCAGTATCCCTGTAGTACGCTCTTTAAGGTCTTCAGGGAATAGTCCGAGAAGGGGAATAGCTGGGTCAAATGGTGGTTCCATTCCCAGCTTTTCCAGGAATCTCCATACTGCTTTCCAAATTGGCTGCACCAATTTACAGTCCCACCAGCAATGTACAAGAGTACCCCTTTCCCCACATCCTCGCCAGCACTTGTTGTTTGACTTCACAATGGCTGCTAATCTTACTGGAGTGAGATGGTATCTTAGGGTGGTTTTGATTTGCATTTCTCTGACTGCTAGAGATGGTGAGCATTTTTTCATGTACTTGTTGATTGTATGTCCTCCTCTGAGAAGTGTCTGTTCAGGTCTTTGGCCCATTTGTTGATTGGGTTATTTATTATCTTATTGTTTAGTTTTTTGAGTTCTTTGTATACTCTGGATATTAGGGCTCTATCTGAAGTGTGAGGAGTAAAAATTTGTTCCTAGGATGTAGGCTCCCTATTTACCTCTCTTATTGTTTCTCTTGCTGAGAAAAAACTTTTTAGTTTGAGTAAGTCCCATTTGTTGATTCTAGTTATTAACTCTTGTGCTATGGGCAAAGGACTGATATATTAACATATGTTACATAGACAAGATAATAAGACAGATATGAGCTATCATTAATTATCTTCATTTTATAAACAAAGAAGGTGAAGTAACTTAGATAAAGTCAAACAGCAAGTAATCTACTTTAGTTTTTACTAAGATCCAGGCTGTCAGGTCCTCCAAGCTGTGCTCTTAACTGCACTATTAACTCTGTTTACTCTTTCTCTGGCTTTTATTTCCAGCACCTAAATATGCTCATTCTCTAAAAATCCAAGGGATTTTGTTTGTTTGCTTATTTCTTATTAATGTTTTTGCTTTGCAATACTGATTTCTGAACTCAGGGCCACACACATGTCTCGCAAACACTCTACCTGTGAACTACGTCCCTTGCCAGGCAGGCTTTGAACTTGTGATTTTCCTACCATAGCATCCTAAGTAGCTTGGGATACAGATGTGTACCCTGGTTGCCTCTTGACCTTTCTAATACCGGTGTTTAGCGCTATACATTTCCCCTTACGTATCAGTTTATCATATTCCACAAATTCTGATAAGTTGTATACTTATTTAGTTGAAGTACTTCCTTTTCTTAAATTTTTTTACTGGTGTTTTTAGTTTTACTTAGCAGTAGAATGTATTTTGACATATTATACATACATGGATTATAACTTCCCATTCTTGTAGTTGTGTATGATGTGGAGTTACACTGGTTGTGTATTCATATATGAACATAGAAAAGGAATGTCTTCTGTCTTTCCTATTTCCACCCTCCTTGCCTTGCCTTGATTCCCCTTTGTCTAATCCAATGACTTTCTATTCCCCCACCCCTTTTTGTGTGTTAGCTTATCAGAGAGAACATTTGGCCTTTGATTTTGGGGGATTCATTTATTTCACTTAGCATGATAAGTCTCTAGCTCAATTTATTTACCTGGCAAATGCCATAATTTCATTCTTCTTTATGGTGAGTAATATTCCATGTGTATATATACCACATTTTCTTTATCTGTTCATCTGTTGAAGGGCATCTGGGTTAGTTCCATAGCTTCACTATTGTGAATTGAGCTGCTATAAACATTGGGGTGGCTATATAACTGTAGTATGCTGTTTTTCAGATCCCTTGGGTATATACAAAGGAGTGGGATAACTGGGTCCAATGGTGGTTCTATTCCAAGTTTAGTTGAAGTACTTTGTTTTCTCCTTTGATTTTATCTTTCACTCATAGGTTATTTAGAAATTCATTATTTAATTTTCAAATGTTCATGAATTTTCCAGAGCTATTTCTATTATTGTTTTTAAAATTGGACCATTGTAGTCAAGGAATATACTCTGTGTGACTCAAACCCTTATAAACTTATTAGTAGTTATGATTCAGAATTTTCTGTCTAGGTAATTCATCTGTTTTCAATTGCAAAAAATATATATTCTGGGGCTGGGGATGTGGCTCAAGCGGTAGCGCACTTGCCTGGCATCATGAGGCCCGGGTTCGATCCTCAGCACCACATACAAACAAAGATGTTATGTCCGCTGAAAACTAAAAAATAAATATTAAAAAAAATTCTCTCTCTCTCTCTCTCTCTTAAAAAAAATAGAATATATATTATGCTCCTTAGGTGGCATGTTCTAGAAATGTCAGTTGGTTCAAGTTGGTTGATGTTCAAATTCCTTAAGGGATTTCCAAACAACAGGATATTGTCTCAATTTCTGCAGTCAGTAATCTGAAATCAAGGCATGGGCAGGGCCATTCTCTCTCTGAAGTCATCAGGGTTGTGACAGCAAACCTTCAGTCTTCACTGGACATTCCTTTTGTGTGCATGTTGGTGTCCAAATTTCTCCTGTATAAGGATGCCAGTCATATTGGATTAGGGCCCACCTTACCCCAGTATAACCTCATCTTAACTAATTATATATGCTAATAAGTAATCATGGATGTGGAGAATATAGTTCAATCACTTACAGATTACCTAACTATCCACTTTCAGAGATTTGGCATTTTGCTCTGAAGTAACTTTAATACTTGGAGACATTTAAATATTTTTTCTGTATTTTTCATTTCTATTTGATAGATTTTTTTTTAAGGAATATAATACCAGGCTACGGTCATAGCTCAGTGGTAGAATGCTTGTCTAGCACATGTGAGGCACTGGGTTCATTCCTAAGCACTACATAAAAATAAATAAAGGTATATGTTCATGTATATATACCTTTATTAAAAAATAAATATAATATTAGCTTCTTTGATAATACCTATCAAAAATAACTCATATTCATCTCATGGAATTATTTTCCTATTTTAATTATGAAATATTTCCTATGTACAGAAGAATATTTGTAACACAGCTGAGTTCCAGTGAAAAATAAGGAAATTAATATATTCTCAGAACCCCACTTAAGAAAAAAACATTATGGGCTGGGGTTGTGGATTAGCTGTAAAGTGCTCACTTAACAAGTGCGAGGCCCTGGGTTCAATTCTCAGCACCACATAAAAAAACAAATAGATGTTGTCTATCTACAGCTAAAAAGAAAAAAAAGAAATATTACAGATTTCTGTATTTTTATTTTTTTGAAATTTGCTTCATATTTAAGAATGTATTTTGAAACTAAGAATAAATTAGATACAATAATAGTTCTGTGTTCTAGAACACATTTTTTAAGCTTTATTAATGCCTCTTAATTCTGTATAAGTAAGGAGTAATTCTAGCTCCTGTATCATAGAGTTACGGTGAGTATTAAATGAGGTAATATATATAAATTACTAAATATTATAACATAAGTTTATACTATATAAATTTGTTATTTAGTAAAATGAAAATGGTCAGTTTTTCCCAGTGTCAATTCCTAGTGTTTATTTATTATTTTATTTAGTTTTACAGTTATATCAAGATCACACATGGGGATGTACCTCAAAAGTAGAGTGCTTGCCAAGCATGTATGAGGCCATGGAGTCAATTCCCAGCACCACACACACAAATCACACATACTATCTACATAATTACAACTTGAGTCTTATAATTTATTCTAAAATAATGAAATTAAGCCTCAAAGAATATTCCTATATTGCCTGGAATGGTGAGTTTTTACTATATTTCTAAAAGATAAAAGGATCCTTTGTGTTTGAAAGTTATAAATCCTAAGGATGGAATAGGAAAAAATAACTTTAATCTAAATTCTTTATATGGACATCTTTAGGATATTCTGGTTTATTTTGTTACAAGTGATTGTTTCTGTACTAAAAGGCAAAAAACATGAAGTATTACCTATATTGTTAAAATGTGTTAGATTATGTCTCATAAAAAATCCTTTCTATTTTTCAGATCCCATTGGAAAGGACTTCTAGAACTGACCAATGAGAATGGCCAGTATTGTCCTTTCAGCTGTAAGACACAAGCCTGTTCAATTGCTGTTATTCTTGAAACACTTTATGATTTATAGTTGGTTCAGATATATTTAATAAATATACAACTTCATTATGCAATGCAAGATCATAATGCAGATGCCTATGTATACAAATTCAAGTTTTTTAAAAAAATATTTCATATAATATTGATGCCCAATTAGGTAAGATTATAAAAGCATTGATTTATCTTTTTCTTTTTTAATGTATGATGGTAGCTTTCAGTTTGAATAAGAGAAAAATTATGATTACCAACAGAATTTTCTTTTGAGTTCATTAAGTATTCCTTGAAATCCAGAGTTAGAAAAAGAAAACTTATATAATCTTAATTTTTTACAAAAGTGAAAATGGAAAAGTATCTTTAAATTGTGGTATATATTCAGGAACAATACATACTGAACAGGCTGTGGATAATTAACGTTCCCACCATGTACTATGACCTTCTTTTTTTTTTTTTTTTTTTTTTGGTACTGGGGATTGAACTCAAGGGGCACTCAACCACTGAGCCAGCCCTATGTTTTGTATTTTATTTAGAGACAGGGTTTCCCGGAGGTGCTTAGCACCTCTCTTTTGCTGAAGCTGGCTTTGAACTTGCATTCCTCCTGCCTCAACATCTTGAGCTACTGGGATTACAGGCGTACACAACTGCACCCAACCTATGACTGCCTTCGTAATACCTTATTCAATATATATTTCAGAAGTGCTTCATAAATGTAGATTTATCAACATTTCTACCATATATGTTCATAAATGAAGCACAGATGTTCAAACTGTGATATTATTTTTTCACTGATGTATCAGTATGTTTTCAAATGTTATGAATGTCAATAGTTTATTAAAGACAACTGACTTGTGCTAATGATGCATAGACTGGGAAGAAATCAGAGCATTAAGAAATTGATTTCATTAAAAACAGTTTTGTAAAATTAGCCTCAAGTTCTAGTTTCCTGTTATATGAGATGACTTACATTTTCAAAATAGAAATTGTTGGACATATTTATGAGAACTTTCAAGAAGAAAAGAATGTTATATTATTTTTTAAAACTTGACAGCTCTCTCTGGTTTCTGTGCAAAAGTCTATTGACAGAGCATAATAAATACTGGTTTCTGTTGATGAAAGCCTACATTGACAAGTTCAGTATTGAGAACAATCTTTTTTTTTGGGGGGGGGGGGTACTGGGAATCAAACTCAGGACCTCATACATACTAGGCAAGCACTCTACCACTGAGCCACATTCCCAAGCTGACAACAGTCTTAATATAATAAAACTATAGATACAAATTCAGTAGTTATCTTGAATCCAATAAAATAATTTGAAACATATTTTGTTTTAAGATACCTTAAACTTGAAAATGACATAAAAGTGAAAAGGTTTTTAACATTTATAAGAATTTTCATTTTTGAATAGTACTTATTTCCTAGATGGAATTTTTTTTACTATTTTTTTTCTCAAGAGTAAATTAATTATATCATTATATTTTGTTTGGGAGAAAGTAGTTGTAAAAATCCTTTCATTACTATTTAATATTATTCAGGGATATGTATGTTTATATATAAAATAATGATACAGTAGAACTTTTCTCAAGAGATCATATACCTAACAACCTAAGAAATGAAAATAAAGATAGGCATTCAAGGCACAACTTCTAGTACCCAAATCTATAAATGCATCAAATGTCAAATGCCCATGTTGAAAGGCTCATGCAGTTTACTGCAGGATTACCTACCCACCCTTCTGCAAAGCTGACCCTGCTTTAGAAATAGTTTTCACTAGCTTAGTTTTCTGGTACCTAACCTAGAGCAGATTAAGTCCTAGAAATTCAAGGAAGCTTGTGATAGTAATCTGACCACTGTTTATAAGTAAGAATTTCCAGATTTTCCTTCATTCCCTCCCTTACTCAATATATAACCTCCTCTAAACTTTGGAGGTAAATGGAAAGACCTTAGCCAGGCCTAGAAACCCTTATCTGTAATCCCAGCAACTCAGGAGTCTGAGGCAGGAGGATCACAAGTTCAAGTCCAGCCTAGACAACTTAGTGAGACCCTGCCTCAAAATAAAAAATGAAAAGGACTAGAGATGTAGCTTAGTGATAGAGCACCACTGGGTTCAATCCCCAGTACTGGGGATGGGGGAGACTGACCTTCCTTGAGGGAACTATTAGTTCATCCAAGGTTTATGTAGCTATGCTGCTCTACCCTAACAATACAGGAAATAAGAAAGGTAATAGAAAACCTGCATATGTAACTAAAGCAAGAACTGACAGTTAAATGTGACTAAATAAACAAATAACAAGTTGATGGTTTTTAAAAAATAGATATGCTAGTTTTTCTACTGTAGGGGAAATACCCATCTTGGTAAATCTTTTGGATATTGCATTCTCATTAGGAGTATTAATGAAAGAACATTGTCATATTATGCATGGTCTGCTTTAAAGTTTAAAAAGGCATGTTGTGAGCTAGGGATGCAGCTCACTAGTAGAGTGCTTGCTTAGAATTTGCAAGACCCCTTGGTTAGATCCCCCACATATCTATCTCTCTCTCTCTCTCTCTCTCTCTCTCTCTCTCTCTCTCTCTCTCTCACACACACACACACACACACACACACACAAACACACATACACACACACATTGGGGAAAAGACAAAGAAGAAGAAGAAGGCATGTTCTACATTATTCCATCGTGGTAGTTAAAGTAACACTTTTAGACTTTAGAAGGATAAATGGCATTTGACTGAAGAACATTTATGTAGAATGCTTCATTCCTGTGCAACACTGGATAATCTATTATTATATTACATTTTGACAATGGTCTGTGCCTTGGTTTTTCATTAATCCAAATCAATCTGAACCCTTCAAAATAAGAATGAAACTTGCCACTTTTAGCAGTGTGCTGTGATATTTTAGTAACTTTTCAAAGGTAATTAAGGAAACATGAGGCTTATCATATGTATCAATATTGTAATATGAATTGTAGTGTATTCTGGTATCAGTATTATGCTGCTGTATCTAGTGGGCAAATGTCATTTATATCTCTGTGTGCCAAGAAAATAAAATGTTTTCTAAAGGACTGTGTTTTGATTTCATTACATCATTTTTCAATTAACTTGACATTTATTAAGTACTTGCTTATTTGGGTGCTTACCTTTTTGATAGGATGTGTGGGGACAGAGAAAGAAGAATTTTAAGATATTTGATAATTTAATTTGTCATGTCAAAATTTGGAGCAAATTAAACTCTTGATGTATAAATAGATCTATTAGCAACTATGCACTCCTCTTGTATGTCTTCAATACCATGAACTTTTTATTTTCCTTTCAACTTATTAAATGCAAATACTACACGCCAAATAGACATACATACATAGTTTCTACTGAAGTAACCAATAAAGATTTTGTCACTTTTATTTTACTGAATAATATATATGTGTGTATATGTATAACCTAAATTGATATATTTAACTTTTGCCTTAAGTAGTATTGCTTCATTTTTTTAATGCAGATATATACCTTTATCTTCAGATAAAAGATCTTAACCTAAAAATCTAAACCTGTAACTATCAAATGGTTTTAGGTTAACTTATCAAACTTGTAAGTTTACTTATTTAAATCCTCAATGTGTTGATATAATAAACTCAAGGAATTTGCTTAGTGGTTTATTGTTTTTGTTTTTTCTATTTGTAAGGGCCTTGAATTATAAAGCAGTATTAAAATCTTGTCATTTTGGCTGCAACTTTTTTTTTTTTTGAGAGAGAGAGAGACAGACAGAAAGGGAATTCCAATATTTATTTTTTAGTTTTTGATGGACACAACATCTTTGTTTGTATGTGGTGCTGAGGATCGAACTCGGGCCACACACATGCCAGGCGAGCACACTATCACTTAAGCCACATCCCCAGCCCCACCTTTTTTCCTAATATTTGTTTTCCTAATATATTTGGTTTTGTTATTTTGGCTAGGAGAATTTTTTGTTTAACTCACAAAGGCTTTTAAGTTTTCTTTAATCAAATCTTTAATTTTTACTTACCTCTTCTCTCCCTTCAAATTTTAATCAGACACACACAATTTAATAAACATTCCTTCTATTTTCCTTTGGGCTTATGGGTTTTTTAACAGTTATCTGATATGAGGTAAAAATCACTTAGGTTTTTTAAAAGTTGTTGCACTCTAAATTCATATGTTTATGGTAATGTCTTTTTATGGTAATGTCTTTTTTCAGTCATTGAATTTTTTTTAATAGTAGGACCTACATTTAGGGATTATTGTTGAAGTTATCTGCCTACACATTCACTTAACTATTGTAGTTTTTGTTTTAATATTTATTAGTTTTTTTTCTTATCACCTTACTTTCTAACCAATTCCCTACTCTTCATTTTTCAGAATTTTCTTATAAATTCCCAACTTGGCATTCTTATGTATTTTTCAAATCCAAAAACTATTAGTCTTTTTTCACTAAGTACATTTAATAAGAATTAACATAATTACAATATTTAATTTTATGTAAGAACATAGACTGGGATTTTTTTGTTTGTTTGATCTAGTTTTTTGTTTCTTTGCTTTTTCTTGCTGCAATTCTTCCTAATTTTTGTTTTGGTTGTTCAAAGCTATTTTAGTTCAACTGATAGCCTATTAGTCAAAATAAGAAATTCAAATACAAGGTTGAAAAGGTACATGTGAAAGTATGTATGAGAATATGTGTATATACACACACACATACACACACATATAAATACATATATATGTGTGTTATGTGTATATATATATATATATATATATATATATATATATATATATATATGTTTTGAACTAGGGAAAGTTTTAATGTGAGTCATATGAATACACTTATTAAATTTGGTGATGAATGTATATATAGGAATACATAATAATATATATGCAAATATACCATTGATAATTGTTATGACAAAATACACATATTATTTATATTACAATATATGCTCTTATGTAAAATGAAGTTTAGGTTTAGGATAAATTGTATCTAGGAATATATAATGATGTATATACCATTGGTTTGGTATATACATTGGTACTTGAACATAGAACTCAAATATACTGAATATTCATATGATTATTAATGCTGACATGTATAATTAGGTTTAGGTATAGTGGTAAGATTTAGTACTAAAGTTTGAGTTGAGTTAAGGTAGAGGGTTGGGGAACAAATCTGTATATTGAGAAACATCAATATTCATAAGAATGTATGCTTGAAAATATGTATCAAATCTTATATAAGCATGTTTTGAAATAGGAGATTGTTTTATGTGATGCTTATGAATACACTGCAAAAATCTGCTGTATAGGAGTCTTCTCATACTCTCTGAGATGTTGTATTCCGTCTAGGTAAGACCTTGTGGAGAAGCTGCCTGTCTGCTTTCTTGGTTTCATGCCACAGAGCAGCCAAAAACAGGACCACCTCTATTCTGCCATCTTGGATCTGTCCAAATAATTTTATTAGGGAGAACTGAGAAGACCCTTCTAAACAGATGGTGATAATAGAAGGATTATGTACCTGTTAAATCTCTAAGGATCTATAAATTGAGAATGTGTAGCACATCTGACCCCTGTAGTTAAAATAAGGGATAGCCCCTTCTACCTTGCTTAGAAGAAGATAACACTCTCCAGATGTCAATAGACTCTATATGTGTAGGTATGGGTGCCCCATGGACAACAGGGAATTCACAGACTTTCAAAATCATGTAAAGTTCCCCTAACATAGAATGTGTTATGCAGTTACTTAACTCCCCATCTCATGGTATCCCCAAACCTGGAGGTTCTATTTATTGATCCCTGTGAATAGACACCATTAACTTTTTTGTTCTTTCCATGTCTGGAGCCTCTAGAGCATGTTGTCTCTAGGGATGTCAACTACACTTAGAACAATATAGAGCTAATATTAATACTTTGCCTCTTCAACCCCTCCCCCAACCCCTGTACTCAAGAGAATGGCTTCAGGAAACATTTTTGTCTCAGCACTTGCCATCTAAGCATCCTAGACAAACACAGGAAAGTTGACATCTCCTTCAGATAGCTGATGTCTGTCTTTGTGCCTGGTCACTAGGTGGTTTCACTGACAGGTGGGGACATCAAAATGGATGTTCTCAAAGTGCTTAGAAGAGGGAGAACTGGGATCAGTACTGGACCCTCTTTCTCTTTCAGTTCCCCCCGCAGGAGGCCTGTCCCCATGGACTCTTGAAGGGAGAGGTGAGCCCCAACATGCCAGAGGTGCAAGCCTCACATGCACACATGGAGTCAAGAGTCCAATGGAAAACTTGTCTTGGAATGCAACTGGATTTACACTTTGATGGTGACAGCAAAGTCAGCCTGAGCCTTTCCTGCACCAACTAGAGCTTTATGATCAATACTAATTCTGCAAAATAATGGATGCTCTTCCAAGGTAGGGAAGGAAAGGGGAAGAGGAAGCCCAAATCCAAGTGTTGGTTGTCAGGGTGTTGAGGCCTCCCCATGTTCTCTTAGGGTCAGACTGAAATCTGAGATTCTCCAATGTGATGAGGTGAGCAGGATTGGGATTAGTATCAGAACTGCTCTCAGGTCCTGGACTGTCCTTGGCCACGTGGATTTTGTAAGTATTTACATCTCAATTACCTTATTTCAGAGACCTGATAAATAATATCTACATTTATACATGTGTGGTATAATTAATTAAATAATTTTCATAGTGATAATTCAGTAAACAAATTGTCCAGTTAAAGCATTCACTATGTAATATCAAGTCGTTAGGTCTTTCTGACAATATAAAACAAAATGATGTCTAGGAATTTTTTTTCATCTGATATAGAACATTTTTTCAGTAACAGTGTATAAATCCTAGGTCCACAACTCTGCATCATGACATATCCAGCTCCTTTTTCTCCTTTCCCACTCTCTTTGAAATAAAGTACAACCTCATAAGTGCACAAATTGGTCTCCCTGATGATTCCACACTCAGTCCATCCACTCCATCTGTCTCCATGGACATGTCCTCAGTGTCCTTCTCAACCAGGGTCCACTTTGCTCAGATGTGAAGAGTGAGCTTTCAGCCCTGCAAGCCCACTTCGTCTGAGTCATGATCATCTTACTCTCTGGTGTTCACTTCAGGTGGCGCCCTCATCTGAGATATGAGACCCTCAGTGCAGGAGGAGGCAAGGGTCATGGCAGATAAGGAGCACCTGCCTTGCACAAGGACAGCTGTCTTAAAGAGCTCAGTAAGCATCAGGGGTGCATTGTTCTGGACACACGTATGATAACATATACTGGTGAACACCTTTTCTTCCCACTGGCCTTCTACTTCTCCATGGGTTCCCACAATCTCTGTCAAGACTCATCCCATGGCTCAGTTTTTGGTCCGCTGCACAACTCCCACAGATACCAGAGCATGAAACCAGCTCCTGTCAAGATTTTGTAAGGATAGTTTGAAACCTCTGTTTAGTCCCACATACCTTCACACTAATTTCTTCTTGTTATCTAATAGGGCATCTGCTTTTCATGACATCTCTCTCTCATTCTTCTCATATTTCTAAAGATTTTCTATTTTCACATGAGTGTAATAATAATTATATATCATCTCTCCTGTATTCCTATATAACATCTTTGTTCAGAAAAATATCAATTCCTACATGATACCTATATGAGGGTTATTATATATAATGGGTATGTATGAAGCATATCATTCTTATGCAAGTTTTGTGAAATTCATAGGATTTCTCTTCTTTTCATTAATAGTGGTCTCCTCCTACTTTGATTTTGCTTGATTATTTATTTTCTCCTTCCTGCCCGTAGTGCAAACTATACCAAGTATGATTTCCTTGTCTTTCCCTTATACACCTGGGAGCTATTGGTTTTTAACAATCCTATTTTACTTGAATATTTTTTTATAAAATGGGAGAAACTTTACCTCCCAGCAAGCTTATCATCACCAGATATGTAAAAAGCAACAATAAAAATAGAAATATCCAACTCTTTCTAGACTTTATTTCTGAACTCCCTTATCCAAGACTGCTCTCTTGATTTGATGAACTTCTTGTGTGGAAGAGTCTATTAAAGTGAGGTCATAGATAATGAATTCTGTTTGTAAAGGAAACAAAAGGAGACAGATTCAAGGGCTGTCTAACAAGATACTTTCTTTATTCCTAGGAGCTGTATGCCTGAGTTCAAGGTCGAGGCTAATAAGACTCTAATACAGAACATCCTAATGCTGGGCATTTGTATAGCAGCCAGGCATTTCCTATCTGCTAGGCATTCTGTGTCTTTGCACAGAAACTTCCTTAGCCACCAAGCATGCCACAGTCATGAAGCTGTCAGAGACCCCAATCCCAAACACAGAATCCTTACACCTGTTGTCTCTGGTTTTCTTTTCAAAACTGCACTTGGACACTTTCATTGGAAAGAAGAACTCTCCCAAGCTGGAATGTGATGCTCTTGAAGGTTCAGCTGCTAACAAACAGGGTCTCAAGTACATGGTCTCATTGATGTCACAACTCTCCTGAGACAGAAGATTATCAGAAGAAAGCTATGGTTTAGCAAATGGAGAATAGCATGCAAATTCCCTGGCCTTCAAGCTTTGGGTACAGTGGTGATCATATATGTGGATCTGGGATGCACTTTCTTTTTTTAACTCTTTAAGATTATAATTCCCTCTCATGCTGTGTCTTCTCTTCACCATTTTTTATAACAGCTGATGGAGCTTCCATCTGGTCTTACCTCTATCTTCCTTGAGTTGCTGCCCTGCCATCCTCTTTAATCTGAATCTCTTGTTTGCATTGGGGTCTCTGTCACCACCAGACAGCAGCTCAGTCAGATTGGGGTCCTATACCTATGAAGAGCATCTTCTAAACACATGCTATCCTCTCTGAAATCACACACTTCCTAGACTTTCTTGGTCTTCTTTCCTTGAGTCCACTGCCTCTTTCTTCTGAGAGTGTGGCCTTCATAAGTCACTGGCACATGGCTCCTTTTCTTGGGCCTGCCTTGAGAAAAAAGACTGAGTCAACCCTGGACTGTTCTCTTGGACATGCAAATGAAAAGTGTTATAACTGATGAGAAAGAGCCCTGACTACAAACACTAAATTGCAAACTGGGCTCCAGGTGGGAGAAGCATACTGGCCTGAGGCACATTTGTCTTCAGCACCACTTGCACAGCGCTGTGCAACTGTACATGGGTTTTTCGGGACTCAGTGTCTGGAGTTCATGGATTCATTTCAGCTGACATTAATTAGAGGACATTAGATGACACCGTAAAAGGATATCAGTCTAATAACAGACCCCAGAGTGGTGCTTCAAACAGCTCAGATCCTGAGCTCCTTAGGCTCTGTGTTCTCCCTTTTTATTCCTGTTTCCACTTCTACCTGTCTAGTTAAGAGTCTAAAATGCAACTTTATTGAAATTAAAGTCTGAGAATATCAGAGAGCATGTTATTGACTAATTTGACAAAAGTTAGTTGGGGGACCAGCTCTATCAAAACTCAATATGAGGCAGGGCATGGTGGTGCATGCCTGTAATCCCAGCAGCTCAGGAGACTGAGGCAGGAGGCTCTCAAGTTCAAAGACAGCCTCAGCTACAGCGAGGCACTAATCAATTCATTGTGACCCTGTCTCTAGATAAAACACAAAGTAGGGCTGGGGATGTGGTTTACTGCATAGAAAAGACTGAGCATCCATTAGCCATTAAGAAAAAGTTGATTTGCCTCTCATGATGACTCGTTTTATGTCATAGAAAAAGATTTCAAAGGAAAACATGCAGATTTATGGCTTAGACCTGCAGCCTCTCTGTTGAACCACCTGTGTGCAAATTTTTTAGAATACAAGATAAAATAATAATAGCTGCATTGAAACTCAGTGCACAGAAAACAATACCTCCTACTATTACAAATAATCAAAATGAGTATTTCCTTTTTAATTTTTAAAACAAAAACTGCAGTTTACATTCAACCACATGAACTCACAGCCTTTTAATAAAATCAACACCACAACTGTGAGTTTTATATGAGGTCCATTCCTTTAATTAGGTAAAATCCCCCAATATATCTCTTTAGTCTCACTCCCTTGAAGGTTACAGAATGGTAAATCACCATGGAAATGCAGAAAATGATGGTTATTTAGACTGTATTCTGTCATTCTTGATACTAGTATGAAATACTGTCAAGAAATCTTTCTCAAAGGAGAACTTGGGGAAGGAAAAAGAGGAAGGGAGGAGAATACAGTGATACAAAATGTCATTCTTTTACCTGAGGTGTCCAGAGAGAATGTCCTCAAAATAGTTCACCTTCTGACAGGGTGCAGAGTCACCTGCAGGGAACTAAATAAAAGGATTTGGGCTGTGATTAATCTCGTTGCTCTCCCTTGGCTCATGACACTGTGAATGACTTCTTTTTCTCTTCACTGCTGATCTGCTTTGGAAGAACTGCTAATGTTTCCATGGATTCTTCTTTCTGTCTAGCCAAGGAGACCCAACAGTCCAGGTGCCTGGGATGCCTCCAGATTGCAGCCTTCCTCTCCCTCCCCCTATATTTATGGAAAGGGCCTGAGGCCTACACTTTGGATCCAGGCTTTGGATACACACACACACACACACACACACACACACACACACACACATATGCCCATATACATATATATATGCGTGTGTATATATATATATATATATATATATATATATATATATATATAAATAAATATAGTTAAAAGAGTGTGGTCTTCTCCTCTTTCTCTTTACATATATAAAATTTATATATATAATTTATAATACATAAATATATAATAATATATTTATAATAAATATATAAATACAATACTAATAAATATATAAATATAATAATATATAAATAATAAATATAATAATAATAAGTATATAAATATAATAATAAAGGAATAATTATATATAAAATATATGTGAGTATATATACATATATGCATATGTAAATATATGTATATGGGTATACACACACACAAACACTTTTGAAATCAAAGACCTCTTCATGTTTTTGCTTTCAGTTTTTGATGATTTTGACTTGTTTATTGACGACAAATCAGTTGTTGGCCTACACTCTGCAGTTCTATGACAGTCTCCTTAGAATGAAATTCAGTCTGAACTTTTAGCTGAGAACACTGTGCAGTTAAAGCTGTTTTCCCACCATATCCAACCCACAGGCAGAGCATCCTGTGTGTCCATCTCTTGAGGCTAGAACTGGTCATTTGGTACCCACTGGGTCAGTCTGTGGAGTGGATACATTGTTTTCTCTGTCATTGTATAGAAATTTGGAGACTGGTACTTAGACAACATACAAATATTCTGTTCGGCAATGATCTTTCTCTAAAAATTTTACCATTGTTCAAGATCTTCACCTGGGTAAATTATATTTCTTTTTGAACACTAAAAATGTTTTAATTCAGTTCTTCCTATGTTATTTTCTTGGATGGTCTTGTGTTGTTAAAAAAAAATGAACTTTTCTCTCTGAACTTCAAATTTCTTCCATAGTTAGTGTTAACCTGAATAATTAAAATGTTTTTGTTTATCACTGTGGACTCATGCATTTCTTAATTTCAATATTATGAACTTTTAGTACTGTGGCCAGTTTTGTGTTAAGGGTATAAACATATTATTTTCCTATTTATATTCTAACCTCTCCTATATCATTTAGAATGTATTTACCATTTGTAGTGGGTTGCATTATTAGATATTTTTCTCCATGTTTGTGTATATGTTATTTGGTATTTAGGAAGGGTCATATAGCTCATGTTTCACATTACCCTAACAACATTTAATATCTTTAGTTTTCTTTATTTTAAAAATATCATAATATCTGTTTTATATGTTTTACATAATATCATTCAATTTCAGCTCTAATGACCAGTATGACATCATGCACTTATTTCATGTCTACCCACAGAACCTGTGCCTTGTATTGTTATTCCAACCTAATCATCTATCTCCCAGTTACATTTATTTCTCCCATCTTGTCTACACATTGGTTTTGCTTTAGATAAAAACTGAATATGTTAATTCTCACCTGATATTTAAAATTGAGTGTCATCAGTCATCACTTTTTCACGGGAATTATCCTTAACATATTCTCATGATGGGATTATGATGTTCTGAGTTTTGCATGATTGCCTTGATACATAAATATCTCAAAGGATATTTATGATTTTCTTTTAGTATTTAGAAAATATTCGCTTAGTTTTGGGGATGGGCATGTTACATGTTTGGATTGAACGTCTACATTTTTCTTATGGGATTTGAAATTTCTATGAGCTACAATGAAGCACTCTATAAAATTCAATATACCCTCATGAGTAAAAAAAGAAAAGAAAAGAAAAGAAAGAAAAAAGAAAAAACCTCAACCAGTTAAGTATTGTAGGAACATACCTCAACAGAATATAGGATATATGTGAAACACACATTGTCAAAATCATGCTACTGAATTGGAAGAAAGTTGAAGCACTTCCTCTAAGAGTTCTAACAAAACAAGGATCTTTACTTTCACCACTTCTGTTCATTGTAGGATGGAAAACAGAACAATGGGCCAAAGAAAGGAATAGTGGACATGCAAATTGAAAAAAAAAGGAAATCAAATGATGTCTCTTTGTGGATCATATAGTATATGGAGAAAACAATCTGAAGACATCAGCAAGTAGCTCTTGAACCTGATAAACACACCTGATAAAGTTGCAGGATGCAAAATTAACATATAAAAATAGCATTGTTTTATATACCAATAACAGGCTATCTGGAAAAGACATTTTAAAAGCAATACCATTCACAGTATCCCCAAAGAGTGCTTGGGAATAAATTTTCCAAAGGAGATGGAAGATCTCTAATAATTAAAATTATAGAACTCTGATGAAACAAAGTATAAAGAGCACACACAGACACACACATTTGCAAGATAGCCCATGCTCATGGATTGAATTATTGATATTGCATACTGCCAATGCAGATTCAATAAAATATATAGCAACAAATAAATAACATTGATCACAGAACTAGAAAACCCAATGAAAAAATTTATATGGAGCCGCAAAAGACCCCAAATTACCATAAGGACCCTGAGGTGGCAGTGGAAGGGACAAAGCAGGAAGCATCAAAATACATGATTTCAAAACACACTACAAAGCTGTAATAATGAAGACAGCATATTAGTACCATAACATCAGACATATATGTCTATTAAAAATTGAGAATTTAATTTAGAATTAAATTGTTATTTTGAATTAAAAATTGAAATATTAATTAGATATTAATTCATGTATCTTTAGCCATTGAATTGTAGTTGACAATTCCAAGAACATACCTTGGAGTATTAATAAATGGTGCTGGGAAATATAGATATACACATGCAAAATAATTAATCTCTACCTATGACCGTATTAAAAAATCAACTGAAGAACTTATGATGTAGCTGAATGGTAGAATTCTAACTCAATATGTGTGCAGTCCTGGGTTTTATTCCCAGCACTGAAAAAGAAATCAACTAAAACTGTACCAAAGTCTGAAAAATAAAAATGCAGAGTTTGAAATTACTGAAAGAAAACAAAATAGAAACAGTTCAGGACACTGAGACACTTTTGGAATACCCTCAAACACACAGGCAACAAAAGCAAAAACAGTCCAATGATATTATATCAAACTAAAAAGCTTTTGACCAGCAGAGTAAACATCAAATTAAACATTATTCAGATACAGAGACAGTATTTTTGAGCTATTCATTTACATATACAGCATATAAAAGAACTCAAAATCTCAACAGAAAATAAAAGAAATACTATGATTTAAAATGGGTAAAAGATATATTACTCAAAAGATGATATACTAATGTTCATCAAATATGTGCCAAAATGCCCAGTATCACTAATTATCAGGGAAATGCAAATCAAAATTACAATGAAGTATAATTCTCACTCCAACTAGAGTGGATTTTATTTTAAAAAATCATAAAATAATGTTGGTGAGGATGTTGCAAAAAAAAACCAATTTTATACAGTGTCAATGGCAATGTAAACAAGTACAGTCATTATGGATAACAGTGTGGAATACCTTTACAACCTGAAAATAGCACTACTATATGATCCAGCAATCCCCCTCCTTTGTATGTGTGAAGACACTATATCCAGGAGATACCAACAGTGTTAGAAAAATAAAAGGAGACACAGACAAGATGCAGAGGCAGGAAAAGAAGTGGCTGCCTCTCCACGCAGCCACATTTATTTACATCAAAAGTTACCTTAGGTTGTTAGCGCCATGACTGGATTATTATTATTATTCCTTTTAATTTAGCAGAACTCAACTGCAAATCCATCTCCCCTGTGTGATTTATCAGGTTTGATCTTAAGCTTTGGGAGGGCTAATCTAGAATAGGTCTTCTTCTAAAACCTGGCCCAAATATCAGAACCAGGATCAATCCTGTGGAAGAGGGTTTGCATGCTTTACAGCTAAACAAACAAACAAACAAACAAAACCCTTGAATTTGAGTCTTTGTATCACTTTAGATCCCAGTTGCCAGATAACTGAGTTCAAAGTTCAGGCTGGTTAAGACACAGAGCCATTTTCTCTAAGGACATTACCATAGTAACTAGCTACTGCACCTGTATAGTTATCTTACTACCTTCAAGAAGAAACTGCTGGTCATTCCAAAAGTAAAGAGCAGAGCAACTGTTACCCCCAGGGAGTTTAATCACCAGAGGAAGACTTCCCTGTACATTTCCAATGTTGGAATACCTACATAGCAGACCCATATTTATTGTGGGAGTAGTCCTGGCTGTCAAAATATGCAATCAACCTATCAATGAGTGGATTCTGAAACTGTGGTGTATGTACACAAGAGAATAATATTCAGCCATAAAAAGAATGAAATACTGTCATTTGTAGCAACAACCATGGGACTCCTGGATTTTATCCAAGGCCTTTTCTGTACCTATTAAGATGATCATGTGATTCTTGTCTTTAATTCTGTTTAAGTAGCGCAATACATTTCTTGCTTTGCTTATGTTGAGCCAATCTTGTTCAATATCCATGTGTTTCTTATTATTTTTCTTGTTGTTAATTTCTAGATTTATTCCATTACAATCTATAGAATACATGAGATGGTACTGATATTTTTGTACTTGGTAAGACTTGCATTGTGGCCTAGAATGTGATATAATTTGGAGGAAGTTCAATGTGCTTCTGATAAAAAAGTAAACTCAACTGGTTTGGAGTGAAATATCCCATAGATCTATTTGATTTAGAGTGTTATTTAGTGTGGAGATATCTTTATTGATCTGCTGTTTTGATGACCTATGTATTGATGATAGGGTGTGTGGAAATCACCTAGTATAATGTTTTGGGGTCTATCTAGGATTTAATGTCTTAGAATTTTTTTTTTTTATGTAATTGGGTGCATCAAAATTTGGGACATAAATGTTTACTATTGTTATACTTCTTATTAGAATTTTCCCTTTACCAAAATGTAGTGGCCTCTTTTTTTCATTCTGATTAACTGTTGCTTGAAAAAGTTTGCCTGTCTGGTATGAGAATAGCTACTCCTGCTTCTTTTCAGGGAAAAGAAATATGCATGGAATAATTTATTTTAATTCTTTTACCTTCAGCTTATGGGTGTCTTCACCTATGAGTTTCTTGTAAGCATCCCATAGCTGTATGGTGTTTTCTGATCCATTTTGCTAATGTTTGCCCTAATGGAGGAATTGAGACCATTAACACAAATACAAAGTACAAAACTATTTCCTAAACTGGATAAAGAGTATTTACTACAAAACATTTAAAAGGCAACAAAACTAAATTTTGAAAAATGGGAAGAATGACTTACAATTCCAAGTACTTACTGTTTTTGTTGAGCTTTAATGAATGCAATAATAAAAACAGAATATAATATAAATATTGTTATCAAATAGAAAAATCCTTGATTTCAGCATTTATTACTTCAATAAAGAAATTTAGAGGGCTAGGGTTGTGGCTCAGCAGTAGAGTGCTTGCCTAGCACATGCAGGGTCCTGGGTTCGATCCTCAGGACCACATTAAAAAAATGAATAAAACAAAGATATTGTGTCCAACTACAACTAAAAAAATATTAAAAAGGAATTTAGAAAACATTATATATTCTGTATTAATGAGAAAACTGATAAAAATGAGATTTTATAAGGGCAAGTATAATAAATGAGCAGCAACCCAGTATATATCAATAATTAGTAACAAGAAATAGAAAATGTTTTCATTAACAAAAGCCATAACATATTAACCAAGAAAAATAAATTCAACAAAAAGCATGCAAGACTTGTAAGAAGAAAGTTTAAGCTATTAATGTGTGATCTTAAATACTATACAAAGACATGTCATCTTCCTTGTAGGAAGATTAATAAATAGATTAATAAATATGGTTATATGTACAAACCACACAAGTCCAAATGGAGTTACTTTGAATTTGAATTACTATTAGATAAACAACTGCAATAAGTATGAAGAAATAATAGTTTATTAAAACACAG
This sequence comes from Callospermophilus lateralis, assembly GCF_048772815.1. NCBI lineage: Eukaryota > Metazoa > Chordata > Mammalia > Rodentia > Sciuridae > Callospermophilus > Callospermophilus lateralis. Next base: position 69,146,546 of record NC_135311.1, on the reverse strand, counting down.
GAAAGGAATATTGTGGAAGAGTATGCCATAGAAGATTATTTTAAATACATATTAAATTATGTATTTAATTAAAATGGTGTGTCATTGATAACAGGATATTAAGTAAGTCATTATGAAGGTATAAACAATTCCAGTATATGGGGGACCCAAAATATTATTAATTTGGCATTTTAATTCAGTGGGGAAAAGAATTAAATACATAATAATCATGATAACTAGATATCTTTTTGGAAAAACATTAAATTCTTTCCAATGAGTCAGACTCATTTTCCTCATATTCCAAAACACTGAGCATCAAACATTCTAGAAATTTCTAGATTAAAAAAGAAAATCATTTGCCCAAAAATAGATTAAAAAATGGAAAAAGAACAAAGTTGACTTCACCAGCCACACTGAATTTCAAAAAGAGATAAAGACTTTAAATTCCTTATATATCTGATAAAAAATAATGTTCAGTCCTGAGTTCTCAGTGAAAATATCAAGCCCTAATCTCCTAGGATGCTGTGTTGAACATTTCCATGTACATATGTGAATAGAAATGCTAATAAATCTGTGACCATTATTTCTACCCAGGACATGTCAAACGTACTCCATTTATCATGGCAAGGGTCCTGCATAGTTGTGTGAAAGATGAAGATACAACCCTACATCTCTGGGAATCTGCTGCCTCACCCTTTGCAGCCTTTTTCTCATCATACTGCCCATAGAGATGAACCAGCTTCGTTCAAGTCCTGCATATGTTTTCTGCCCAGGCAAGGCCTAGTGCCTGTTCTCTACGGGAATAAGCCCCAGATCAGTGAGTGCAGTTGCATTGTTTTGTCCTCTATGTGTCCATCCTTAGAAAGCTTCAGTGCTCAGAACTGAACACAAATTTTGCCCTCTGTTTCCCCCATCATGTCACACCTATCTGAGGACAGGGCCATATGCACACAAGGAGTTTTCTGCTTTTAGAGGGAACACTGTGAACAATGTGGGTGTTATGTTCTGGGCATGTCCCTTAATAGAAAATAAATGAATCCCTTTAACCTCTTCCATGTCTTTCTTTTTGTTTGGTTTGTTTTGTTTGTTTGGAGTACTGAAATTTGTGCTATAGGGTGGAGTTACTCCTAAGTTTGGGATAGACTCCAAATCATGCCGTGGGTTAAAAAAAATGATTATTTTCAGATATTTGAGTGTTTTCAAAACCTTTAGAAAGTAGTGGGGCTTCATTTTGTCATCACAAGATAATAATTTATAGATATATTGGTCATGCATATTACTGATTTAGACTTTGTGATAAGAACAATCATAACTCCCTGAAATGCTTTAAATCATGTGTGACATGATCCAAATTACATTTATGAAAGGTATGTCCTTCGCAATTGAAGCAATCCAGACTCAAAAGGTCATGAATTACAGGACTTAGATGAGACGAAAGTGTTGGCATTATAGGTGGAATCACAAGATTACTCAGAGGTAGAGTTCATGAGATATTTTGACTAAAATGAATATGGAGAACAATGGGAAGAAACAGTCAAGAGCATGTCCAAAGTTTCCAACTACAAGGGGGTGGAATGGAAAGACATATTCTAATGCAGCAACACTGGAAGAGGTTTAGAGGAATAGAGAAAAGAGTTTACCTTTGGACTGGTGCAAAGGCCAAATTTGGGGGCCAACAGAGGTGAGGCAAAGAACTTCACCCCCCCCCCCCCGCCACTGGTGCATAGGCCTATCCACAAGTATGGCTGTATGCTGGACCAATAGTCAGTGACGGGTAAGATCCAATTGCAACGGTACCAACCTAAGACAGGAGGCTGACGCCTTGAGGTCAGCTCATCCGATGACGGGTAAGGACCATATGTAGTATTGGACAACCTAATACAGGCACAGTCCCTAAGCCACATTGCTTGTTGTTTAATTAAACAGAAGGGGGAGATGTTGAGGGCCACAGCCAAGTTGGGATGACGCATGGCATTTTTGGCAGAAGTAGTGGTTGAGAGGTTACGCCAGCGAGCCATTAAGATGATGGCTTTTGAGTTCTCGTGGAGTTCCTATTGAGTTCTGGTTGAGCTCTCATGGGGATTCCTGAAGAGTTCGCTTTGGTTGGTGAAGTTCGGGTGGTGGGGAGTTCCAGTTGGTGTGTGGTGTGTCCTGAAGGAGTCACATGGGTGGCGTTTGGGAGAGTTCCCGGGGAGTGTGCTGGTGGAGTTTGGAAATAAAGTTTGTTCCTGCTTGAGTGGCTCGTGATTTGTGCCCCGCCAGACTGCGCCAGACATGGTCACAGTATTGGGACTAGCCTGGAGTGCATTTGGAGGACATTATGGACATGGACCTGGAATTCCATGAACCAGAATCACAGACCTTCCCTCCCAGGGAGTCTAGAACACTATAAGGATAAGATTCATTTGTGACATAATCCATTTCAAAGTACAAAAGAGACTTCAGGGAATGAGGATGAGAGATAAAACATCTGGATCCTTTGAATATATTACACATAGTTACATTGAAAATGTTTTCTGTTTATTGGACATTTAAATTTAATTGTGTGTCTTCTATTTTATTTGCTAAAGCTGACAATCCAGAGAATATACATATGTTCCTGACTCCCTGATCTAATCTAATTTTCTGGCCTCTATACATCTCTTCCTTGGAGGAGATGTCTACTTGAGGGCTCAGGGTTGGAACATGAGCTTGTCTAGAGCGGCTAGTTGCTTTGCTGATGCTACAGTGTGTCCTGCAATAGGACCAGGTGAAGGAGATGTTGCCTATAAATCTTTATGTTCTATTCTGAGGATCCCCTCATAAGGCTTCCCCTCTTTGGTCAAAGAGAAAGTTTTTCTCCAAGTGAGAGATGTTTTCTCTCTCTACACTTGCCCCACTCTGGACAGGTCTCTTATCTGGATGATGCCTGCATTAGCAGTCCTAGCCACAAGGGGGCGATGTGTGACACCATGTCATCTTAGGAATTGATGTCTTTAACAAGACTCGTATAATGCACAAGTAAAATCAAGATCAATAATTGGGATGGACTCAAATTAAAAAGTTCTTTACAGCAAAGACACAATTAATGACATGAAAACAGAAGGCACAGAATGGGGGGAAAGTCTTCATCACACACACCTCTGATAGAGCATTGATCTCCAGGATATATTAAAAATTAGAAAAAAAACCACCAAAAAATCCAATAACTCAATCAATAGATGGTCAAAGGAACTGAACAGACACTTCAACGAAGAAGAAATGCAATCAATGAACAAATATATGAAAAAAAAATGTTCAACACCTCTAGCTGAAGCCAGAATTAAAGACAGACTTTCAGTGTAGATAGGCAAGAATCAGATCTAGAGAAGGGAGTCCAGTTTAGGTCCAGGAAGTTGGAGACCACCTCTGAGGAAGTGAAATCGTAATGCCTTCAGGGCCCTTCCTCCGCCCTTATCAAGATAACCTGCCAAAGCGCCAATCTACTGCTAAGGTGACTTGTCTCAGGGATTGTCTCTCCCTTCAGGGAGTTGTAAAAATTGTTAATTGATGCACCCTGGAACCACTTCCTGCCCACGTCACTCTACCTTGGCCTCTCCAGCCCATCTGGAAGAATGAAAACAAAATGCTTCTCACCTTTTGACCATCCCACCTGGACAATCTCCTGGGCCTAGTCACACATGCAGGAAGGAAAGAGATAAGGAGAAAAGAGCAGGAAAGCAAAGGAAGACAGAAAGCTCTCACTCTTTGGGGTACCAGGATACTAGCTATGGCCCCCTTCTCTTTCACAGGAGAAGTTTGTATTACCCCTTTGTAAATAAGTCCTGTTTTATATTCTTGCCTCCGCACCCTTTTTAAAGTTACACTTAATGGAAGCAGGAAGCAGATCTCATCACTGATAACTGGTGGCATCATAGCCATGAGAGAAATGCAAATCGAAACTACACTGAGATTTCACCTCACTCCAGTCAGAATGGCAATCATCAAGAATACAAGCAACAATAAATGTTGGCGAGAATGTGGCGAAAATGTACACTCATACATTGCTGGTGAGACTGGAAATTGGTTCAACCACTGTGGAAAGCAATATAGAGATTTCTAAGAAAAGGTGGAATGGAACTACTATTTGACCCAGTCATCCCACCCCTCAGTTTAAATCCAAAGGACTTGCAATCAGCATACAACAGTGAAGCAGCCACCACTGTCTGTCCCTGGAGTCCAGTGCTGTTCCCTGACCCTAGTTGAAGGCTGCTTGTTAGGAGGAGGTCCTGCTGCTCCTTCTGGGCAGGATTTGGAGCTCTTTTCTCTAAGAGCAAGCACATTCTATAGGTTTCACTGGCCTCTGTTGTATGCATTAGAGGCACAATTATGGATACAACAGTGATTAAAAGAGAAGTAATATGTCCCAAATCAAAGGAAAATGTATTAGTGGAAGATTAACCAGTGTGTGCCTTTGCTACAAGACAAACTGCCAAAATCAAGGGAGATTTATTGAGATATCATCTGGGACTTAAGGACAATGGTCTATGTAGGGGACAGAGGTAGGGGACATGGTTAGCTGCCCTCATTTTATGATGCTATTTCCAAATCCAATTCTTCAAACTTGTCTTCATCCAGAGCCTCACACATGCCAAGTTTAAAGACACTTTTTTCTTTTTCTTTTTTTTACTTTAATATAAATCTAATACACATAGCAGACACATGCTGATGGTAAAGAAATTTGAATTTTGAGAAACTACTAATATAAATACTTAGATTAATCTACATTAATCTAAATATACAAATGAAGGAATACATTTCAACTTACAGTGAGAGGAAGCAATTGCTAAGCCACAAAACCTAACTACTTAGGAGTATATCTATCAACATGTCATCATATTCTTCTCAAGACAGTTTTTTCTGACTTGCCTGAGCATAAGAAACACATCCCATGCCTTTGGAGCTGAGAAGACCTGCCCCTCTCCACTTTTAGATAAGTCCCTCAAAGGGATAAATAGATCTTTATCTATTTATAAATAGGTTCACAGGCTGGGTCTTGCTCCAGGCTGGGCCCCTGAGAAGAGAATAGCTGTATGAAAAGAAATTTGAGAGATTTACCTGCATCTTCTTGCTGCCTTTAGAATGGAGGTGCTGCTATGGGCCTTGCTGTCATTCTAGTTTTAACAGACATGCTGGGAACCTGGGTGGGAGGTAGGTTAAGGAGGCTTTGTTTCCTGTGGGATTACATCATTATGCCAGGAGGCATCAGGTGTGTTTTCTGGGGAGGAGAAAGAGGGCTTGGTGTAAGTAGATACCACTGAGGGGCAACAGGTAGATATGAGTGGTCTGCAGCAGGCAGCTTGGAGAGGGACCCAAGGAAGGTCTCAGGGCCCTGCCAAATTCATTCCTGCAGCTGTTAGAAGAAATTAAATAAAGAAGTGCCAGCAACATAAAGAAATATTTGTAGAATTATAGGTGATTTAGATAGTCCCTATCAATTCAAAATATACAAATTTAAATTATTCCAAACTTGACAAAGCTAACCTCCTAATTAGCACGTCCTCTTTAGTTAAGCACTGAAGCTCAAGTCTTTAGTAGAAATTGTTTCAAAGCCCAGTCCTGGAAGAAGAACATACTAATTTCAATTTCATAGACTCCTTGTGCTTTTGGAGGGTAAAATATCACAGTAGTCTCAAGAAAAGAATTTCTCAAAACCTAATGTTTGAATCACCTGCAAATTCTGAAATGTATATATTGGGCCACATCCATCACATTCTATATGATAGGGTCTAGGCATCTCATTTAAACCAAGAACTTTAAGTGGCTAATTTGCACATTAAAGTCTAAGAAACACTGAGAGATAATGAATTGTTTTCTTAGTTTTCAGAGTTCCATAAAATTATGCAGAGAGATTATTTCCTGAGGTAGAATATATATTAATGAAACTCTAAGAACGAAAACAAAATGCTTTTATTTTTAATAAATTTAATCATTAAACTAAGTTAATATTCCATCGAATAAGTTTCCTAGTGAATTTCAATGACCATAGGTAGATCTAAAAGAGGTTGACTAACTGAAAAGTGAACTAGTGGTAAGCCAGCAGAAAGCATGTTCCAAGGTTTCTGGAAGTATACTAGCAGCAGCAGCAGCAGCAGGATAAGCCATCTTTGCTGACATCTGAGGTTCTGAAGCCAGAAGTAAACAGGCAGTCAGTATAGACAGGCAAATCCTCAGATCAGATCAAGGAGGCCAATTTTGAGTGAGTCCAGGAAGTTGGAGATGTCTCCTGGGGGATTGAAATGTTAATTTATCAGAAACCTTCCTCCACTCTTATCAAGAACCTGCCCCTGCTCCTGTCTGTTGCCAGGGTTAACTGTCCCAGGAATTGTCCCTTCCTACAGGGAGCCAAAAGTTTGTTAATTAATGTGTCCTGGCCTGCTCCATCCTGCCCTTCCCCCTTCAACCCACCTGTTTTCCACCTTTTGGCCAGCCCACCAAGCAGCATTTCCTAGGCCTAGTCAGGAACACACTTAAAAGGTTTTGTCTCAGGTGAATTCTCTGATGTCTAATGAGAGTGTGTTTGTGGCCAAAGGATCTCCCACACTCACTGCAATCATAAAGATGTTCTACACTATAGATCCTTTTATAATGAACAAATGTGAATTTGAGTATGAAGACTTTCCCACAATCATTGCATTTGTGAGGCCTTACTCTCCTGTGTACTCTCTGGGTGTACAATTAGGTTAGAATGATGGCTAAATTCTTTTCCAATTTCACCACACTTATAAGGCAATTGTCCTGTGTGGATTCTCTTGGGCTGAATAAGGTTGCCTTTTTGACTGAAGGCTTTTCCACCTTCATTGCACTCCTAAGGCCTTTCTCCGGTGTGGATCCTCTGGAGCTGGACAATGTAGCTTTAGGACTAAAGGCTTTCCCACATTCCCTACACTTGTGATGCATTTGTCCAACATGCAGGATCCCCCTGGTTGCAGTTCTCTGGTCTGTTTTCCTCTTCTTTGGGGTGATCTTTTGCAGCAAGGGCCCAAGCTCCTCCAAGCTCTGCAGCCCCCAGAGCTCCTGGAGCAGCAGGGAGCCCGCAACACCGGACCTCTGCCCCTCCACCCAGCCCTCCCAAGCTGTGCTGGCCCAGCGCCTGCTCACCCCGAGGTTGGTGCCCACTGCTTGGGGGCCCTGCGACATCGTGGCTGGCTCCTCACCCCAGGTGGGGAGCGCTGCCCGCCTTTGGGCTGCCCTCTAGGTTGGCGCTCCTTCTGCAGCGACTTGGCCTCCCACCCGCTGACCGCTGACTGGCTCCTCATGGGGTGCTCCCCAGTGGGTGCAAAGGGGTGCACAGCACCCAACTGCCAACAGCCTCCGCTCGCGACCTCCCCTTGACCATCAGCGCAGAATGGCCAGACGCTGCGGGTCCCCTGCTCCCTCATAATTATACCAGCTTTTAAAGGACCTTCTATTTTCTGCATTAAACATAAAAGCTGCTCTAACCTTGGAGATGGAACTAAGAAGAAAAAGTTTTCGTCTTCTTTTATTTATATATATATATACAATGCTTTCTTATATTTGACACACAAAAAAGACAAACTATTAAGGTTAAAAAAATGATAAACACCATTGGAATCGTAAACTTCTACGGTTTCAAAGATTCCATCAAGAAAATTAAAAGACAAGTCACATATAATATTAATAATGATGATAATAATAATATACTTTATAGATTAACAGTGTTCAGATATCTTATTTTAGGCTTATATCTATTATTAAATTATTAAAATTCATATACTTATGGCCACATAATAGTTTCTAACTTGGCAGTAGTAAGACAAGCAACTTAAAGAGGGATCAAATATTTCAACCCATACTACACAAAGAAGAACATGTAAACATCAAAGAGCACCTGAAAAGATGCTCAAATACAGATTGCAGAATCACATCGGTTACACATCCACATTTTTACATAATGCCCTATTAGTAACTGTTGTATTCTGCTACCTTTCCTATCCTCTACTATTTGGGGTAAAAATGGGAGTTCATAATCCACTTGAATCTAATATATGTAATATGAGATGTCAAGAGCTTTGTAATATTTTGAACAACCAATAAAAAAAAGAAAAGAAAAGATGCTCAAAAGCATGAGTCATAGGAAAACAAAAATGAAGTCCAACTCACATCCATCACAATGTCTAAAATTCAAATGACCATGCCAAGTGTTGGAAGGATTTAGAACAAACAACTGTAGCTCCATTCACTGTTGGTGAAAGGGAGAAATGTTATAATCACTTTGAAAAACAGTTTGGTGACTGCTCTAGGTGAGCATACATTTATCATGTGACCCGTCAATGCTGTCACTAGACATAGAAGCACAAAGCTACAAAAGGACATGTAACATGAACTTCAGAAGTGCAGTACTCAAGAGCAATTCCAAATGGAAGCAATCAACATGTCCATTAGAAAGTGCATGGCTAAAACAAGTTATAGTCCTTGCAATGGAATACTACTCAGCAATAAAAAAACACAACTGATACTAGTAATAACAGGAAAGAATCTCAGAAATGATATGCTGAGCAAAAGAAGCCTCAGATATCAAAGAATGTATGACAAATCATTCCATTTATATTTAGTTGCACAGGCACTTTCCTTCCTACAAGTTGTTCTTGTTGAGTATTTTGTTCACAGTGAGAAAAACCTAACACAATTCTATTTCATGAACTTGAAAAAGATGATAATATTGGCATATAAACAAATATGCTAATGATACATCAAATCAGTGGAAGAAAGGATAGCTTTTAAAAGAAAATCATCTATTCTGGCACAATTAGGTTTCCCTCTAGAAGGAAATGATGCTGGGTCACTGTCTCATCAGACTCAAAAATAATTTATGAATAGATATAAGCTAAAATGTAAAGGAAAATTAACTTACATATTAATTTCAAGATAGTAGATGTATAACATTGGCATTGGGGAGAAGTTTTTCAACTAACACTGGAAACTCAGCACATGTAAAGAAAAAAATAACTTATTTGATAACACTAAAGTCTTCCAATTCTTCTCCATGGTACATTTATTCCTTTGTTGATACTTTTGGGGGTTTGTTCATTAACCTTGAATCCTATGACCCTGTCAAAATCACAAATTAATACCAACAATTTTAAGAAGATTTCTTAGGATTTTCTACCTACTTTTTTTTTTTGTAAATAAAAGTAGTTTAACATCTTCATTTCCACATTTTATTTCTCTCGGCTTGTCTTTATTTTTCCTTATTTTGTGGAGTAAGATATGCAGCATGAGAGTAAGTGAACATGATTCCAGAAGCTATTCCCATCTTGTCCTAGGTTACATGGGAAACATTCAGCATGTTTCTAGTACCTGTATAAGTTGTTTGTTCTTCATAGATGTATTTTGTCATTACGAATAATTTCTTTCTATTCCTAATTCACAAACAAAGAAATCAGGAATGAGTTTTAATTTTGTCAAATATGTTTTTTGAATTTATTGAAATTATTACATATTCTCCTTTTTCTGTGATTGAAGTCAAATACATTCATTTTCAATTGTTGAAAAAACTTTACATTCCTAAACAAACTACACTTGGTAGGGATATATTATTCCTGTTACATGTGTCTGGATTTGGCTTGCTCATATTTGGCTTGTTTTTGTAGAGGCTTTTTTGCACATGTATTTATGAGAAATAATTATGCATAATTTTTTGCTGTTATCAGATCTTTTGGTATTATGTATGTTCCATTTGGTTTTGGTATCAGGGTTATGACTCCCTAAGAAATAAGTTGGGAGGTTTTTTTCTCCTTTTATTTTTTGAAATAATTTGTGAATATTTGTATCATTTTTTTGCTTAAATAAAGGAAAGAATTCAACCTGAAATCATTGAGAGTTAGGATTTTCTTTGTATAAAACTTTCAAATTATAAATGTGAATTTTTTCATAGAGGGATAATCTTGCAATCTATTTTTTCTTGTCAGTTTTGGAGAATTGTATTTTTCAAGAGATTTGTTCAGTTCATCGAAGTTAGGTATTCCCAACATAATGTTATTCATTATAGTCTTTGATTACCTTACTTATAATGTCTGTAGAATCTATGGCTATCATCTGAAGATAATTTGTATTTTCTGTCATTTTTTATCAATTAGTCTTGCTTGGAATTTATCAGTTTTATTAATCTTTTCCAAAATTTGATGTTTTTTCTGTAGTTTGTCTGTTTTCTATTTTATTGATTCATGCTGTTAATTATTTCTTTGTCCTATTTACTTTGAATTTAATTTGCTTGTCTTTTCTTAGATTCTTAAGATTGAAATTAAGATCATGGGCTTTAAACTGTCTTCTCTGATATAGACATAAATTTATATATTTTCCTGTAAGTACCACTTTAGCTGCAAATTTTAGTATATATTTCTATATATTGTCATTAAGTTTGAAGTATTTTCCAATTTCTTTTGGGATTTTTTTCTTTGACATCCATTATTTAAGAGGGTATTAAATAATCAGACTCAAAAATAATTTATGAATAGATATAAGTCTATCTAATATATGGGAATTTCATAATTATCTATTATTAATTATAACAATGATATGATCAACAAATGTAATTAGTATTTTAAAAAGTTGTTGAGTTTATTGGGGTATGAAAATAGTAAGATCCTGATTTTGATCATTACACATTGTATAAATGTACTATATTATCATTACATGCCCCATGAATAACTATAAAATATTATCTTTTTACTTAAAAATGCAAAGGTGATGAGTCTTTTTCACTTGTTTGATTGGTTTCTCCCTGATTATACACCAAGGGGAGAAAATCGGTTCAAGTGTTATAACAATCTGAAACTTTCAAAGAGAAAGTCTATAAAACAGTGCGTGCCAGTTGTACCATGTTCCATGAACAAAATGTGCATGTGTGTATGCAGATTCAGAACTATTTCTCAAAGCACCAGATGGTGGGTTGTCTGGGCGTACACTTCTTTGTCCATCCTGGTAGTATTTCATGGCCGTTTGTTTGTTTTTCTCACTGCACAGATTATAAGAAATGAAGATTTTATAAGAAATGAAGATTCAGGAAAAGAAGATGCCAGCTAATGTAAAGAAGAGGAAGATGAGATTTTTGCTGTTTGAATCAAAGATAAAGTTGGTCACATTAAAATTTTAAACAGCTATTTGAAGAAGCATGGAGTCAGTTAATAACTCAGTTGGCAAGAGATTCAGGGCTCCACTCAATATGCGCCAGGGAAATAATTTTAAACTGCTAACGAAAGAAATGAACAAAATATTTGATTGGGTAAAGTGAGAAGCTCCTAGTTGCTAGTTAACTGTTGGTGTCTAATGATTAATCTTGGATTTCCTTTTTTTATTTTCATGGAGTTGTGATTTATTTTGCTTCAATAGGAAGCCACAGTACTGGAGCTGTCTCAGTCTAATAATCTCCCAATTGATTTTTAAAACAGTTTGAAGAGTGAGCTTTTTTTTTCCTCTAAATTCAGAACTGGACTAGAAGATTTGTTGGTGAAGGAGCCAGTAATGGAGGAAAATGCAGAATTGTAATCGCAGGGCAGCCAGTATGGGATGATTGGACTTAGTTCTGGAAATGCTGCCTTTGTATTGAGGAGAAACAGGAGTATATTCATTAGAATCATGGAAGAATCTGGAAGGGAATGGAGATCCTGGTAGATTTCCAAGGATAAGGCGCTGTCTTCCTTCCTTTGTTCCTCATCTTTTTTCTCTCTTCCTCTTTTTCTTCTTTCTTTCTTCTTCCCTCTCCTCCATTTTCCTCTTTCTCCTTCTTCTCCGCTTCATTCTACTTTTTTTCTCTCACAATTAGAAATGGAGTATGGGTCTTCAAATGGAAGATGAGGCAGAGAAAGAAGTCATGGTGATGAATCAGGCACTCTACCAGCTGCTGCTGGTTTGGGAGGTGAAGGAAGAAGCCACCAGCCAAGAAGTGGGTGGCTTCTTGAGCCAGAAAAATCAAGGAAGCAGGTTGTGCCTGAGATCCTCCACTGGGTGACAGACCTGTTACCCATTGATTTTAAGCCAGTGGGATCTTCTGTGGACTCCTAACCTACCACTCTGACATAATGGATTTGTGTTCTCCTCAGCCATGACGTTTGTGGAAATTTGTTACAGCAGCCATGGAAAATCATCCCTAGTGCCTCTGTCACTCACCTCAGCAGTGAGGAGATCTGAGGGACATGATGAATTCTCTGTAAATTCTGAAGGTCTTAGGTCAGCAGGTCAGGAGATACTTTTACATATTTGAAGTGATACAATAGGCACTTGCCCTCTGTTTTCTTTTTGTCCTCTTTTCTGGGACTTTTCATCCCCTTTTATGGGACTTTCACTGTATTTTCTAAAGTAAGCTGACTTACTAAGTATGACTATTTGAGTTGTCCTGTAATCATTGATTATTTTATTAAGGCGACCAGCCCTTGAGGCACAGAGATAAAAGAGAGAACTTTGCAGGCTGCTGCAATAACTCAGGGCCAGAGGTCCTTATCATTGGCTACTTTATCTTTAAATTCAATAATGGGTCTGAGGACTTTCCAACCATTCAGCTAATTTTGCCAGTAAATTCCTCTGTATTATAAAGGCAAAAGTACTCATACAAATCCTTAAAACACCTGGTGAAGCACAGGTTGACTTCACACTCCCAATAGGAGTGGTTATGTCTCTACCCAAGGAGGTCTCTTGAAGGGTCTTTTGTTGTTGCTGCTGGTAATGGTCCTGGTTTCATTGATAATGATTACAGTTTTTGTTCTAGCTGCCATTGTTTGTGTTCATTCTTAACTATTTGTAGGACATCATTGTAGAGTAATAGCTTTATTTTAATTCTGGAAGATAAAAGGACACAAGATTTTCTGAAGGATTATTTTAAATTTTTATTTCAAAATTTATGGAATGATAAGATTTTCAATTAAGGTTCATAAATAAATTCATTGTTGTGACTCAGTGACATGCACAATGTGTGGTAAACTGTGGTCTGCAGCCCACCTGTATCACAATCATCACCAGTGTGTTAAATTGTGCCTGCATCAGAATCACCTGGGATACTTAGAAAGATGCAGATCCTAGATGAGAGTTCAACTCCCACTAAAGCACTTGGCATTGCAGCCAGGGAAGTTGCACCCACAATCCCACAGCTGATGTTGAAACAGTCTTTGAAATGAAAATCTTCAAATTCTTTTAACCTTTGATCTTCTTTATACTGAGGATGGAGGCCAACAAACTGCCTGGCCCTGATGGGCACTGCAAAGGGGACCATGCACTGAGACAGGTTTCTGGCTAACACAGCCTAGTTACATATACACTTGGGTATTTCCTGTCTTTATTCCCACTGTTCCCTCTGTTCTTATGAAAGCTTTCAATGACACTGAGTCACCAACAATGGAGACTCATGAAAGAAAATATTCTCCTCTATTTTACTCAACCCACGATGGAAAGAGACCTATATTTCATTGCCATCCTGACTCCTGAGTTTTAATGCTGCAGAACAAACAGCAAAATATGTCCTTCCCTGTGAAAACTGAAAAGGCACATCAAGTTTAAGAATCACTCCATCATATCTTAGATTGGAGATTTTTGCAAAATGGCAAAGAGAGAAAATTGTAATTTTTAAACTTAGACTTCAGAATTACTGAATATGTTTCTTCATGATGTTTTTATTTTCTATTCTTTGTTTAAATGTTTATATTCTTTTTAAATTTTTTCTAAGTAATTATTCATGACAGTAGAATTAGTTTTGACACACTGTACACAAATGGAGCGCAACTTCTCCTTCTTCTGGCTGAACATGGTACAGTCACACCAATAATGTAATCATACATGTATATAAGGTGCTGATGTCCTTTTCATTCCACTGTCCTTCCCACATCCTCTCTGCTTCCCTCACTCCCCTCTGCCCAATCCAAAGTTTCTTCATACTTCTCTACCTGCCTTCCCCCTCCCATTATGAATCACCATTCTCTTATCAGAGAAAACATTCAACCTTTGGTTTTTTGAGTTTGGCTTATTTTATTTTCTATTCTTAACACTTGTTCTAGGGACTGGTCTAGAAATGGGAAACAACGCCAAAAAAAAAAAAAATAGAAAGAAAGAAAGAAAGAAAACTATTTGTATATATAATTTTGCTTTAAAAGAAATAATGTCACTGAAAGACTGTTATTCTGTTTCACCCTCCATGTCCATGAGTGATGTTGGCCTTCAACATATGGCTACAGCAACATAAAAAGAAATCTCTATCATACATGTATACACACCTACTCACATTCTAGGAAAACTCTGGAGACACAAAACAGACTTCAGTACAATTGGTGTGTTGCCCACACCACTAAAAAACAAGTAGAGGGCTGCCATATGCAAGACTTTGCATAGGCTTAGTGTGGACATGAGTCTCCTTCCTGAGGGAAGTCAGGTTAATAAAATGGGACAGCATACTTAATGGTATGGAGGAGGGCAGTAAATTTTGGAGAACATGTTACTAAAGAAAGCAGATTGTGATAGGCTATGAATGAGAGGTCTTCTTTGAAGTCACCAATATCCTTCCCCACATGGACTCAAAGAGGTCAGACCTGATGGTGCAGTGCAAAGTCCAGCTGGCTTGGCTCAGAGGAGCTACCTAGTGAGGTGTGGATCTGTGAAAGGTGCTTGCTGAACACCACTAACACTGTCCAGCAGTGCCCTGCTGCTCACTAGGGTGCTTCTAGGACTGCCAAGGAATGCCATGTTGGGACCATATGACTCATGTGTAGAGGGCAACTGTTGTCCCCAAGCTGATCATCTGAGGAGAGCTGCTGAGGTGAGAACCTTGCTGTGGCAGGTGTTGTGCCACAGATTCTGTTCAGAAGCAGTGTCACAAAGTTTACCACACAATCTTAGGTGCTCTTTCCTTAATGTTGAACCTGGTGGTATTTGGCTACTGGTATTCCATCACTGCCAGGAAGTCATTTTGTCTTTCTGCCTACCCTAGTAGGACACATCTCTGATCACCTCTTCAGATCTGCACCAGCTTTGAAGGAACATGGCCCAGATGCTCCTTAGCAGATAGGGTTATTCAGATGAGGGGCGGAGGTAGGCCAAGGCTTCCTTATGCTTTAGGGACCTGTGGTGGCTTTTTTTCTTGTGTGGCTCCTGGAAGGCAAGGCTCTCAAAACAGGAGCACACAGCAGGGCCCTTAAGGATTTCATGGGAAATCAAACAAAACAACACTGTTCAGATGGAACTGTCAGACCTGATGATAGTGCCCAGAGGCCAGAAAGAGGGCAAATAAAAAATAATTTTAAAAAAATAAAAAAATAATAATAAAAATAAAAAATAAATAAATAAATATTTTAAAAATTTTTTTAAAAAAAGAAAGAGGGCAAATAATGCAGGAAGGTAGGAATATGGTGGGAGATGGTTAAGAGGATGAGCCAAGGGGATGCACTGGGTCTGGAGGAGATTCCAGGTTCCAGCTTAGAGGAGAAGTCTCCCTGTGCCCCCAAATCTTGCTGGCCCAGCCACCATCCCACTGCATGCTGTGTGGTCATATCCTACCACTTCCTTTTCATGAGCCAGTTCATGCTACAAGTCATGTGGTCTGAAGGGAAATAAAGGCCTTTGTCATATTCTAGGAAAAGGAGGATGGAGCATGAAAAACACACATGTAGAAACACCCTGTGGTGATTGGAGAGGACATGTTGGGGGCAAGTTCTCTGTTAAATGTGTGCATCAGTTTTCTTAAGGAGAAGTCAAATTGACAGGGACCTCGGACATCATCTAAGTCTAGGTGCATCTTTTACAGATAAGGGGCATCAGCTCACAGAGACAAAGAGGACAGATAAAGGCATACCACCAGGTAGTGACAAGCCTGAAGTTACAGACCAGACATCAGGAAGAAGAGAGGGTGATCTGCACACAGGAGGGAGCCAGTGGGAACTGGAGGCTTCTGGGTTAACTTGGCAGGGACAGGATGAGGCTGTACAGAGGCAATCTTGTAAGTGTTGTGCTAAATTGGCTCAGGAAAGAAAGCAATCCTCAGAGAAGAACCAAAGGGAAGTAGAAAACAAGAGCTAGTTAAATCATGGCCCTTGATCCTTGATCATGCTGTAGGGGTCAAAGCTCTCAGGGTACAATTTAGGAACATTCCTAGGAGAATGCTCAGCTCCTCTGATATTTATCATCTAAGTGTAAAGGTTTTATTTCTGATTTTTAAAACAATCAGTTACATAGCAATTTTTTCTTCAAAGTATTTCTAGGGAATTATAAGCACAGCATTTAATTAAATGTAGACAATATCTGATACACATATTTTAAAAACTTTTCCCTTAAAGTTCAGTGTTTTTTATTATCAATTTTTCTTTTATGACAATGAGACCACATGGATCTTCCTTCATTTAAAAAAAAACTGATATGTCAAAATCAAATTGCTGTTCTTAACCTAATATTGTGCACTCAAGTCAATTTATAAGATTAAGCCTTATTTGATTTTTCATAAAGTAGTTGAAGAAAGTCCAGAATGTAAAGATGACCTCAAGATCTCCTTGTAGACAACTAATTTACAGACTTTAAAAGTTTCTTCATTCAAGGACCACCTTAACTGCATTTCTCCCACCTCCTTGCTTGACTGACATCAAGGAGGCAAAATTGGGGTAAAGAAGAGAGCAAGGGCAGGGCAGGGAGCTGAGGGGGCACGAGGGCAAAAGGATGGAACCCTAGCAAGAGGCTATCTAGGAGCTAAGATCTGTCTAATGGACCATATCGTATGCTTCTGGAAGGTCAAAGGAGGTCAGAGTCACTTACAGATCTGTTGATAGATGGTGATGTGTTTGAAGCAGGCTCTGTGACTGTGAAAGGTGCAACCAATACTTTAGCTCGAAGTTAGTCCTTGCCTTCTTCAAAACATCATGTGTCCTGGTCACTGAACAATAAAAGAGCCCCACAAAGCAGGAATTACCAGCTGGGCCATACTTGCTGGGTGTGTATTTTCTAAAGCATTTTCCTCTCACCCCTCAATCATGGGTCTCTTGCTCATCCTTCTTCCCCTCCCTCTGCACCCACAATTATTTTTAGCACAGCAGGGTTAGGCCCAGAGCATTAGGCACTCCCCTCCCAACATTTCTGTGCCTCTCTGGTGACTGTTCCTCTGCAGCACAAGTGGGGCATGTGAAAGGCCACCCCTTTCCTTTGTAGCACCAGAGCTCAGTGACACCTATGCTGGCTGATGATGAACTGCTCCATGTTCTCCTTCTGCTTGTTTGCAGTCTTCAGACATTCAGCTGTGCTCTGTTTGGATACTTGGGCTTGCAGATCCAGGAGCTCCCTTTTCATTGACTCATCCTGGGGAAGAGGGACAGGCTCTCAAACAACAGTTTGGAGATTGGATGCATCCAGTGCTTTGTGGTTCCTACCAATCAGAAGCACAAGTCCACAATCTTCTCAACACTACCAAGACTGAATTCTCTCCATTGCAGCCTCTCAATCCTCCAGCTCAGAACAGCTGAGGAAGAGACCACAGGTAGGAATGTTGAGAACCTTAAAGCCCCCAATCAGACTAGCACAGACCTACATTTCTGTGGTCAAGGAGACCCTGACTCCACACCTGCAGGAAACTACCAACTGCAAACAAGACCTCCATATCAGTCCCTGTAAAAGTTTTCTCTCACCCTTCCCCCATACATGCAGGACTTGGAATTTTAAAGATATTATTTCTGGGACACAGGAATGCCCTGATGACAGTGTTCAGGTTTCAAAATGTCTGTACCAATCTGAAGAAGGTAAAGTACATCCCTGGGATCAACATAGTTTCATCCTAAAACATACCAGCAACATTAATGTAGAACTGGAAACTGGAGAGGGGATCAAGAATCTAGCCCACCTCGGGACTGGCAATAAGAAACAGCCTGATATATGAAGAATTCTTTGGTAGTGGGGGAGGGATGGTGGTGGTGGTTGACTACCTTTCCCTAAGACTGGCACAGAGAGAAAAATTTTAAAAGTATATTGGAATTCTAGGAGCATGACCAAAAGAAGTTGCAGGATCATGGTGACATCCTCTGATCTTTTGACCAAGAAGACCCAAGGAGTGAAGAATTTTAAAAGGCCCCCGAATTTCTGCTCAAACTTCAGAATTATTGGAAGTGAACATTTATGGATTACCAGGGTCTGTGCTCCTCCATTTCCTTTTCTTCTCTTTGAATTATTATCTTGGGGCTGGGTGTGAGGAGAAGTTAAGGTAATCAGAACTTCAATGAAAGCAGCCACGATAGACCAGGGGTCTTCCTCCAGAATCCTCCACTAAGGTCTAGCACATTCTAACAGCCCATGTAGCTCCTGACCCTCAGAAAGCCCTGAAACTGAGAATACAGAATCTTATAAGGCAGAAGAGCTAGGCTTTTACCAGAAAATGACAAACTGAATGTTATAACGTAATTTGAGAAGAATGCAGATATACCTATTAGCCATGGTGGCAAAACACTAAGGATTTGTTCAAGAAATGCTGAAGAACTATAGGATTTTAGTGAACTATTGTGAATATGGAGTTGAGGACAGTGAAGCTAGACTTGGACAAGATTAAAAAAAAAAGGCCATAATCTGGAAACCAGTGTAAAACTACAATGCAAAGAAAAGACCACCAAAAAAGAAAGAAAGAAAGAAAGAAAGGAAGGAAGGAAGGAAGGAAGGAAGGAAGGAAGGAAGGAAGGAAGGAAGGAAGGAAGAAAGAAAGGAAGGAAGGAAGAAAGGAAGGAAGGAAGGAAGGAAGAAAGAAAGAAAGTTTAAACCAAGTACCTTGGTTTTCCAGGAATAAATAGCAGAATTTCCCTATAAATAAAGTCTGACAATCGATGTAAATTTTAAATTAAAGCTAAAATTGTGCAACTTATATAACTTCAAAATTGTTTTTTACCTTTTCTAAAATTATTTTCCTCTCCTTGATATCGGGGAGTGAACCCTGGGGAGCTTTACCACTGAGCCACATTCAGAGCCCTTATTTTTTGAGACAGGATCTCACTAATTTGTTGAGACTGGCTTTGAGCTTGTGATCCTCCTGTCTCAGTCTCCTGAGCCACTGGGATTAAAGACATGGACCTCCCATTTCTAAAATTGTAATTATCATATTTGTACACCCAGCTTTCTTTCAGGAGACTTTAATTGAAAACTCCCCTGAAGGCTGGGATGTTTCAGTGGTAGAGCACTTTCCTTGCATGCTGAGGCCCTGCGTTTGAGCTCCAGTGCTAGAGAGAAGGAAGGAAGTTAGGAAGCAATGGGGGAAGGAGAGAAAGGGAGAAAGAGAAAGGGAAAGAGGGAGGGAGAGAGGGACTATATCCCAGCCCCTAGATGCTATTTTTAAGTACTTTGGGTATATACCAAGGAGTGGGATAATTGGGTCAAATGGTGGTTCCATTCCAAGTTTTCTGAGCAATCTCCATACTGCTTCCAGAGTGGTTGCAACAATTTGCAGTCCCACCAGCAATATATGAGTGTACCTTTTCTCCCACATCCCTGACAATATTTATTGTTACTTGTATTCTTGATAATTGCCATTCTGACTGAATTGAAAAGAAATCTCAATCTAGTTTTAATTTGCATTTCTCTAATTGCTAAAATGTTGAACATTTTTCATACATTTGTTGACCTACTATATTTCTTCTTCTGTGAAGTGCCTGTCCAGTTTCTTTGCCCACTTTTTGATTGGGTAATTTTTTTGTGTGTGTATTAGGTTTTTTGAATTATTTATATATCCTGGAGATTAATGCTCTATCTGAGGGGCAGGGGGCCATTTTGTAGACTCTCTCTTCACATTCTTGATTGTTTCTTTTGCTATGAAGAGGCTTTTTAGTTTGATACCATACCATTTATTTATTCCTAATTTTACATCTTGGGTTTTAGGAGTCTTGTTGAACAAGTTGGCTTCTAAGCTGACATGATGGAGATTTGGGCCTACGTTTTTTTTTTTTTTTTCTAGTAAGCATAGGGTCTCTGGCCTAATGCCTGGTTCTTAATCCACTTTGAGTTGAGTTTTGTGTAGGGTGAGAGATTGGGGTTTTGTTTTATTCTGCTACATATAAATTTACAGTTTCTGAAGACACCATTAAAAGCCTACCAACAAAGAAAAACCCAGGATCAGACGGATTTTCAGCTGAGTCCTACCATCTTCCAAGAACTAATACAAATTCTCCTCAAATTATTCTATGAAATAGAAAAGGAGGGAACTCTTCCAAATTCATTCTGTAATATTAGCCTCACCCTTATACCCAAACCAAACAGACACATCAAGGAAAGAAAACTTCAGACTAATATCCTGATGAACATAAATGCAAAAATTCCCAATAAAATTCTAACATATCACATACAAAAACATATTAAAAAGACAGTGCACTATGATTGAGTGGGGTTCATCCCAGGGATGCAAGTTTGCTTCAATATATGGAAATCAATAAATGTAATTAAACACATTAATAGACTTAAAGACAGGAGTCACATGTTTATCTCAATAGATACAGAAAAAGCACTTGACAAAATACAGCATTCATTCATGTTAAAAAAAAGTAGAAAAACTTGGATAGTAGGATATATCTCAATATTGTAAAAGCTATACCTGTTAAAACCAAGGCCATCATTATTCTAAACTGAGAAAAATTGAAAGCATTCCCTCTGAAAACTGGAACAAGACTGAGATGACCTCTTATATCACTTCTATTCAACAGAGTCCTTGAAATTCTAGGCAAAGCAATTATACAGAAGAAAGAAGTTAAAGGGGTATGATTAGGAAAAGAAAAGCTCAAACTGTCTCTATTTACTGATGACATGATTCTATATGTAGAACCCCTCCACACACCCAAAAAACAATCTTCACCAGAAAATGTCTAGAACTCATAAATGAATTCAGCAAAGTAGTAGGATATAAAATTAACACCCACAAAGCAATTTCATTCCTATACTAATGATGAATCAGTTTAAAAAGAAATTAGAAATGTTATTTCATTCACAATAACCCAAAATCAAACCAAACCAAAATAAAAAAAAAAAAAACCCTTGGGTATCACTCTAACCAAAGAAGTGAAAGATCTGTACAATGAAATCCACAAAAGACCAAAGAAAGAAATTGAAGAAGAATTTAGAAGATGAATTTAGAAGATGTTCTTGGATAGGCAGAATTGATATTATCAAAATGGCATATTATCAATAGTGCTATACAGATTCAATGCAATTCTTTTTAAGGTTCTGATGACATGCATCCAGAAATAGAAAAAGCAGTCATGATATTCATTTGGAAAAATAAGTGGACTATCTCCTTATAAAAGTTCTGTAGTACTGAGTTAGTAGCCATGAATTCTTTTAGCTTCTTCTTATCTTGGAAAGTGTTTATTTTTCTTTAGTTTTTGAAGAATTGCTTTGTTTTATATAACAGTCTAGGTTGACAGTTATTTTCTTTCAGGACTTAGAACACATCCTTCCAAATCTACCTGTTGAGTTTGCTGAGGAATCAGATGGCTTGATTCTAAAAGTGACCTGATGTTTTTATTTTGAGGTTGAAAAATTCTATTCTTGTTCAGTATATTTTATCATAATATATTGTGGAAAAGTTATTTTCTTTCTTTCTTTCCTTCCTTCCTATCTTCCTTCCTTCCTTCCTTCCTTCCTTCCTTTTCTTTCTTTCTTTCTTTCTTTCTTTCTTTCTTTCTTTCTTTCTTTCTTTCTTTCTTTCTTTCTTTCTTTCTTTCTTTCTTTCCATATCATGGAATTTTACCCATGGATGCTTAACTTCTGAGTCCATCTCCAGCTCTTTATGTTTATTTTTTAAATTTTTTGACAGGGTCTTGCTAAGTTACATAGGGACTTACTAAGTTGCTGAGGCTGTCTTTGAACTTGTGATTCTCTTTCCTCAGCCTCCGGAGCCACTGGGATTATACGTGTGTGCCACAAGTGAGAGCTTCTTTTTATGATCTTATATATTTGTGGTTCTCAAGTATCTGGCTGTTCATCTCATTTCCAAGATTTGGAACATTTTCTGTTAGTATCTTCCTGAAGAGGTTGACCTTTTTATTCACCTATATCTCACACCCCAATTCAATTCCAAATATTCTTAAATCTGATCTCATAATGTACTTAAGAGTTCTTTTAAATTATTATCATGGTGACTTATTTTCCTTTCTTTAATACTGTCTGAATGTTCAATGCTGTCCACTTTACCTTCCAGCTTTGAGATGTTGTCTTCAGCATGATCTACTCTCACTCAGTTGTTTTTTGTTTTCTTAGAATTTATTGATCATTTTAATAATTATTCTTTTGAATTCTTTATCAGGTACTTCATCCACTTCAATACCTTTGTAGTCAGTTGCTGGTGAATTGTGACCTTTAGAAGTTATCATTTTACCTTTTTTTTTTTTTCATGTTTCTTGTATACCTGTATTGTGTTTTATGCATCTTTTGTGATGAATTTCTTCTCTATTATTCTATGTGGACCTTTTTAGGTCACAGACTTTTCCTACTAAAATGTTCAAGAGTGATCTAGTTTGAGACCCTCTCATAGGTATGGTATCTACAACTTTTGTGTTACTTCTTTTCTGTTTTTGTTGTAAGAGTGGATGTCCATGTATGGGTCCTGAAGGTCCACTTTTAGGTATTCATACCTGAGGCCTAGTCATTAATTTGTATTTTTGTTTTTTCTATCCTTTTAAATAAGATATAGCTGAATCTTGAGTGCTTTTAATTTGTGTGTAGAGCAAGATCCAATTTTTTTTTTGGCTGAATTTAATTCAGAAGCAGAGTCTGTACCCTATGAACTTGTAGTGTTCCTTTAGATTCCTAGGACCTTACAGAAAAGGGGAAAAACAACAGTATGAACATCCAAAGCAAACAATAAACAGCATTAAAATAAATACCCAACATGTATGGTGACTTCTACAACACTAGCTACCACCAGAACAGGAATGATGAAGCCAGCAGTTGTCGACCGCAAAATAAATAAGAAACTGAAATAAATCTGGTATTAAAGTGAACAGCAGGCTTCAATTCTGTCATCTACAGCAATAATAATTGCAACAACTTGAATGCTGGGGGCAGGAGTTATGTAATACTAATCATTCTGAAAAATGGTGAAAACACACTTCAAAACAAAATTGCACGTGGCTGGACACATTTCCAGGAGAGGATGAAAGCGTTTAATACTACTAGCAATAGCATAAGTCAGATCAACAGGAAAAGTCTGCTCACGAGAATAGGAAACTAGAAAACATGAGACTTGCACCCCAATACCTACACATTAGTGGAAAATTTCTGCCTGTTATCTCTGAGGGACTGGACACTCATGTGCTTTGTATTCTTCAAGCTTCCCACTCACAGTAACTACCCAGGAATGACATCACTATCTTTAGTTCTTAGCAAAACTATGAGGTTTACCATACAAAATACATGCCATAATCATGCAAACCTCACTTCTACCAGAGTTCTTCTCTTAGTCCAGGCTAGTTCGGAAATACAGCTTTTCCATTTTTTATTATTATTATACCTAGAGCTACGAAGTTGGGTTCCTCCTGACAAACTCATGCATGCATGGAAATCTGTTTCAGTTCTTTCCCTCCTCTTTCCCTTCCTGTCCTCACTTCCCTCTCCCATTCTCTTTTCTCTACTAGGCTTTCCTTTGCTCATCTATTAATTTGTATTTGTGTTATCTTTCTCTTCCCCTTTCCTTTATTTTACTCTGGCTTCCACATATGAGAGAAAAATTAAGACTTTCGAATTTCTGAGCTTGGCAAATTTCACTTAGCATAAAATTCTCCATTCCTTTCCATTTACCAGCAAATGCTATAATTTCATTCATTTTCTTTTGGCTGAGTAGAACTCCGTTGCCCATGCATATATATATATACTGGAATTTATATATATATATATATATATATATATATATATATATATATATATATATATATATATACCAGTATTTCTTAATCCATTCATCTATCAAGAGGCATCTGGATGGATTCCATAATTTAGCTATCATGAATTGTGCTGCTATAAACAGTGATGTGGCTGTGTTGCTGTAGTATGCAGATAAACCATACATTTTATATGAGGATCAAATTCTCACTGAGAAGGTTAGCCACAGTGTAAGAGGGATCTGCATGTTGTCCATAAAACCACAAGACAACAACATTGTGAACTCTCCTTATTTCCTCCTTCCACTGAGGTCCTAAAAGCATGCCTCTGCTTTCCTCAGGATTTTAAAGTAATGTTTAGTTGCCTTCTAGTTTTCCCATCCCAAAAGCACTGGCAAGGACTGCAGTGTTGCTACATTGAAAGAGAGCATGACTGGCATATGCGTGTTCTGTTTCCAGCATCACAAAAGGGAAAATCAAACAAACAACACTCTCTCTCTCTCTCTCTCTCTCTCTCTCTCTCTCTCTCTCTTCGCTGGCAACAGAAAGCCTGTGGATAGCCAGTCGCCAAGGACCTGCTTCTGTCAATCAGAAGAATGCCCTGAATACTGCACATCTGGATGCTCTGTTAAGGGCAAGGAGCACCAAGAGTGCCCTATCACCTCTCCCCAACATACGTGACCATCAGTGGAATATGAAACCATCAATAAGGAAAAGTTGGTATGAAATTGTGGCTATTTCATGATACAATAATGAAGGACTCAGGAGTGAGGTAAATAACAATAAAAGCAAAGTAATTTTTCTCCCCTCAGTTAAGTTAGGGCATAAGTTATCATCTGGTTTGTGTGTGTGTGTGTGTGTTTGTATGTGTGTGTGTGTGTGTGTGTGTGTGTGTGTGTGTGTATGAATACTTACATGTGTTTGTATGTATGTATCTATCTCAAATAGTTTTCCAAGCAAAATGATCTCCCCTGCATTTGAAGATTAATAAATAGTTGTTGAATTTTTGAAGGTACAACAGATCTATTTCAAATACCTTCTCAACAATTTTGTAGAAAGAAAAATGCACACCCAATTCTCTATATGGTATTTAGCCATTTCTAAAACCCCTTGTGCATGTTCTCAGACTATATCCACAGCTAAACTTGCTAGTGCCACCTTCTCATGTGTTGGGCTGAGTTTGAACAATCCAGAATAAACCAGTCCTTTGGGAAACTCTCCTGTTGTGGAGTAGAAGTTAGGGCTGGGAAATCATTAAAAATATAAAGCAATGTAGCCGACCTCTGTCCCAGAGAACTGGAAATAATGTGAGGAAACAGGTTAGTTGAGGAGACAGTTGCATGGTTGCTAAGAGCCATAGCCAAGTAGTATGATGCTTGGCATTTTTGGTTGATAGGTGAAACCAGCAAGCCATTGAGATGATATGATTATGTTAAGATCTGCATTCTTATGGATATTAGACCCCTGCTGTCTACCTCGGCCTTCCCCATTGGTTGGGGAAGTGCAGTAGGAGGAAATTCCGGAGGAGGGACTTCCTGTTGGGGTCGGGAGAACGCTGCGTGTGTCGGTTGGCAATTTTCCCAGGAGTGTAAGGGGCATTGGTGGCAGTTTCAAAAATAAAGTTTGTTCCTGCTTGAGTGGGTCGTGATTTTGTGCCCAGCCAGACTGCGGCACACGGTCTCCTTCTGGACTCCTCAGTCTCAGATTACATTCTGTCACAGAAGTATACATCCTTCAGAGGGAGGAACTAAACATATAACCAAGCTGCCTAATCCCAGTGAGAGCCCTCTGTGAAGCAAAGCCTCACTCAAGGGGGATTTAGGAAGGTTCTAAGGCAAGTTCTCTGCCTCAAAGTGAGATCAAGAGCTGCCTCCTTTCTGGAGAGAGGAAGTGGGCAGCAGCTCTAAACCCTGGAACATGGCACAACTACACAGGCTTGTAAGTCATGGTCATGAAAGTGAACAGGCACATGCTTGCTTCTCATAAACAACCATGTCCTTTCAAGCTGATTGGTGTCATTGCTTCTATCATATCCTTTGCACATTCTTCAAGCCTTTCTCGTTTTTTACAGAGAGCAATGATTCCTGTGCTAAATCATCTGCTATTAAGGTGATCACTTCAGATCAGGTCAATTCATCTGCTCATTGACCACCTCATCCCTGTAGTTTGAATCAGTTTTTATAGCACAGCACTTATTCTGTGCAATGGACTGACTGTTTACTGTTTACTGTTTACGTTGCCCCAAATGCACATGTTGAAACCTGATCCCCAGTGTGCTGGTACTAGGAAGGGAGGCCATGGGAAGTGTTCAAACCATGAGTGTGGAGCAATCAAGAATGAGATTTAGTGCCCTCCTGAAGGCACTAATTCTGTACCCAAGACAACAGAGTTTTTTCCTTCCACCATATGAGGATGTAGCTAGGAGCCACCATCTGTGGACCTGAAGGTGGGCCTCATCAGACACTGCATCTGCCAATGAGTTGATCTTGAACTCCCTGGATTCTAGAACTATGAGAAAGAATTACCTATTGCACAAACAAACCCAGACACTCTATGGTATTTTGTTCTAGCCACCAGAAAGGAAGGACTAAGGTCCCTTGAAATAATTTAAAGTATATTTTCACATGGACAAAATAAGAATTTAGGCTTATCTTATTTGCTCACCAGGAAGACAAAACCCAAAAACATCTTTATTGTCTCCCACAACTATACCAAATGAGTCTAGATTCTTTCTATATGGAGGGAATGAATATAATTTATCTTTCCAGAGTACACTTTCCTATGGGATCCGAGACACTCTGTGTGTATAGAAGTTTATTTATGAATATTATTGTTGCAAGCAGTCTCTTCCAATTGGAAGATTCTAGTTCAGAAATTGTGTCAAATCTTCCTCTCAGTGATTGCTTTTATGATTGTTGAGCAAATGCTTCGAATTCAGTACTTTCAGTTTCCTCTTCCTAGATTTTTGCATAGTTTGCTTTATTATTTAAACATTTTCTCATTGGGCCACTAGAAGAATTGGAATTCAGTACTTTCAGTTTCCTATTCCTAGTTTTTTTGCATAGTTTGCTTTATTATTTAAATGTTTCCTCATTGGGTCACTGGAAGAAGTCTATAAAGTCCCAGGAAGTCAGCGCAGTAGGTTATAAAGCAAAGTAACAGGTGAAACAGAAGGGAAGGAGCTCATCAGCACTCATCACCTCCTGAAAGTAGCCTTCTTCCCAAAGTAGCCTTCTCTAAAGGATCCTTGCTCCAGGTGAGACTGGGACACAGTTTACGAGGTGAATTCCTTCTTTCTGAAATGAGCATCTCCCAAGAGAGGCTGCTCCTGAGCCAGATGTGGGATAGGAGCTCACTTATAATCCTGGGGATATCAGGAGGCAGCTGTCCATTAAGTGCCCACTGCTCTTCCTGTGTTGAATCTGGCTCCAGCAAAGGTGGAGCCCACAGAGGGAACTGGGAAGGTTTTAAGATTGTTATTTCTTTCTTGACACTTAAATTATCTAATAAAATTAAAATGAAATCTTGCTTTATTGATTATTTTCATAGCTCTAGGTAGATAAAATTTAACAACTTGGAATTTGCCTAAAAAGGCCATTGTCCCAAATTTGGGAACTTTTAAAATCTTGTGCAGACATTTTTTCTGGACCAGTCACTGACTGGTTCTCATTTTGTGGTGTAATGCCTTATGCTATATAATTGAATAGACTATCAGCTTGGTGGTAATCTCGGTGGGGAATTGTAAGAGGAAATGGGTTCTGATCAGAGAAAAATTAATGGCTTTTTTGTGGTGGGGCTGGGGGGAAGACTTGGGAAGCTAGACTGAGGCAGAACTGGCATCATATTGATTAAAATGGAACAAGTCATTTTAATTTTTTTCAAGTTAAAGAATGAAAACTTGGGTGCTTATGCTAAATATTTGTATGTCAAAGAATTTACTCATTTCATTGTGAACTCTTTGAGTAACAGGGATTGTGATGCTGACAAAAAAATAAGTAAGTTAATTCATTAATAATGAAAAAAAATTTAATTTCTCATATATTCTAGATGTATTAAAATTTATAAATACATTCTAGATGTATGTAATTTTTAATACATTCTCAATGTATTCCCATGAATGGGAATACAGTGGTAAGATGAAGTGACATTTTTTCCAAATAAATCTTTTTGAAAACTCTGATTTCCCCTCTCCTTTTTTGGTACTGGGGATTGAATCTGGGAAGTTTTACCAGTGAGCTACATCCCCAGTCCTTTTTGACTTTTATTTTGAGACAGCGTCTCACTATGCTTAAAGCTCTGACTTATAGAACCGTGGTGTTTCACGTAGTCCAAAAATAAACACATACTGAAAATTAATGAATACACCAACATATGAAGAAGGCCCAAATGAAACAGAAACAGTAATGAGTGAATCTGAGTGTGCTACAAATGAATTGAGCACACCTCAGAAAGTGAAAAAGTGGAAGAAATTGTCTAAGCAACTTTGGAATATAGTGTTTTGACCATCTGCATAAGTCTAAAGACAAAAAAAGAACTGTCTGCTAAAAAATGCATTCTAGTTAGTAAATGTATTTTCTTTTGTAGAGTTCTGAATCATCAACTTTAAAATTACTTTCCGTGTGTGCTAGATTGGAGCAAATAGGTAAATTTATTGTGTATAAAGATAAGCAGCCCTCTCATAGTCAGAAAAATGAGTTGAAAATGAAGAAGGGGAAAGGTTGAATGAATTCAGTTCTCTTTCTCTTGGAGAAGAAATCTAAATAAAAACACATTATCCCCACATGAGCTTAAGAACTTAGGCTTCTTTCACCATTCTGAGACAGGAATTTGGGAATAAAGGGTGAGATACCAAGTCTCAAATGAACTACTGAGATGCAAAAAGTGCTCAGGAAAAATCATAAGTCCTGAACACATGCCCTTGGCTCATGCCCTTGAGCCATGCCCTTGTACCATGAGGGCAGAGAAAACTGGCACAAATGTATATAGATCACTCTGGTTTCAGCTCTAATCCAGTCTCTAGAACTGGGCCTCTAAAAATATTAGCACCCCACACCCACTAAAAATATTTGCACTCCCCTCTGGAGAGAGCCTTCACTCTCCCTTGAATGTGCATTCCTTCCTTTACCCCAAAGGCCTCTCTCTTGAGATTGTCCCCATTCTCCCTTGAATATGGATCTACACTGGCAGGGACTGAAATAAATAGATAAATTGTTTTCCCATTTAAAAATGTTTTAAATCCAACAAGATAGTAATTAAAATAATAAATGATAAATTAATAATAGATGTTAAAATATAATAAATACTAGCAAAATAACAATAATAAAAATTTAAAGGCAAAAGAATTAACTAGTCTTATATTTTATTTCTCTAGAATTAAATCTTTTTAAGCTTGTGAAAAAAATATAAAAGTAAAATAAGAGCAGAGTGAGGGGGAAAGAGAGAAAGAGAGTTAGAGAGAGAGAGAGAGAGAGAGAGAGAGAGAGAGAGAGAGAGAGAGAGAGAGAGACTTTGATCCATTTGTTGGGTGCCCATATCTCACTTTACATCACCAATCTTTGCATCTGAGGAAGTTAAGGCCACTTTATTAGGTCAGCAGTTTCAATTCCTTTCAGGATTTTAAAAATATCTTTTTCTGATACTGTTGTGCATACTTGACAGTTATGACAGAATATTCAGCATTAAATATTGTATGGTTCTATTTTATAAGATGAGCCCAGGCAGAAATTGGATTTTTTCTAGCTGCTCTTACAACTGAGTTGTCCTGGTGATTATATTTATACATGAGATTTCATCAGAATTACTTTTATGTTACTCTGTAGGTCTTATCTAGAGAACTCTGAGCCATTATTCAAGCAGTATCTCTTTTCTGTTCCTGTTTACTCAGGATACCAGATGTTGGTAGAAGTCAATCTTTGATCTTGCAGATGAATGCAGTGCTTTAGTATGTAGGAAACAAGGGGGAGGCAGGAATCTGAATCTCTGAATGACCATGTGAAGCAAAGCTTCCACTCATGTCTAAGGTGGAAGGGTTAAACATATCTTTCAAGTTGTATCAATAGCTCTTTAAGCAATCTGTGTCACCAATGCCATAACCTTATTCTCTGTTTCTTCCTCCTATCAGAAAGAAGGAACTCCAACACAGCTGAGTACCTAGTAGTCTTGAAAGTCTCTTCCTGTGTGTGCAACAAAGCCCAAGACTGGGGTCCCCAATGATTTTTCTACTTCATCCTCAGTAAGACTGTTCCACTGGCTGCATTGGACCCAGGCTGTTTCCCAGCCTTTAGCTCCTACCATGGTGTATCTCCTGTTCTAAAATACATTTTCTCCAAAATTGTTTTGCAGAACTCCAATTTTTAGATCCAATAGAAATGTCTCTTCTGTGAAGCCAGCTATAATGCTTACAACTAAAACTATTACTTGGGTAGAGACCACACCTTATTTGAATCAACATTTTTACATCCATTGCTTCTTGCTATATTTTACAATATTTTTTTCCTATCAAGACAGAATGGCTGAAGGAAGAAATGTGTTTTGTTCATCTTTAAGTATTAAATAGCAATAGACCCCACATTGCTATTGACTGAATGATTATATGTCCTCTAAGTATTGAAGAAAAATAGCATTGCTCATTTAAAAATAAAAAAAAAACAAGTAAAGAC
This sequence comes from Callospermophilus lateralis, assembly GCF_048772815.1. NCBI lineage: Eukaryota > Metazoa > Chordata > Mammalia > Rodentia > Sciuridae > Callospermophilus > Callospermophilus lateralis. Next base: position 69,116,074 of record NC_135311.1, on the reverse strand, counting down.
AATTGATGAAAATTGACCAACTAATTTCACAAACAATAGTAAATTTTAACTGGGAAGTTAGGAAGTGCTAGAAATGAGCCATAAAACCACAAGTATTCCAATAAAAACACTATCTATAGCGTTGCATAACATAGTGAAGAAAATGAGGGGTTTTGAAAAATTCACTTTGAAATTTATTCTTGTACTGTATCCAAGCAATAGTTGTGAATAATTGTTATTTTAGCAATTTATTTTGATGATGCTATACAAATGGACATCTAGCTGTTGGTACTTAGTTTCTGTCATGTTATTGTCAAAGATTCCATTCTATTCAAATATGAAAATGGGGTGGATACTCTTGATGACTTTTCTAGCAACATACAACTTTCTAGGCAAAGAAAAATAACCAATGAAACTAAGTTGACCGCAATTCTAATAACCCAGGGCCTAGTTATATGCATTCAGAAGGCAGCATGTATAGCAAAAGATGTAATGTAATGTAATATATAATCTTATATAATTTGATTACATATGATTTTTTTCCTATAGTTTAACATAATGAAATGATTTAAATTACTACATTGTTTTCTGAATGATTGCTCATACTGAAACTTAAATACGAGAGGAAGTGCCTTAATTAAAGATCAAAAACAATAAGTAGAGATGATATTTGTAGCATTTGTCAGCATTTTTTTTCTGTACTGGAGATTGAGCTCAGGAGCACTTAATCACTGAGCCACATTCCCAACCCTTTTTATTTTTTGAGATAGGGTCTCACTAAGTTGCTTAGGGACTTGCTTAATTGCTGAGACTGACTTCAAACTTGTGATCTTTCTGTGTCAGTCTCCCAAGCCACTGGGATTACCGATGTGTACCACCACATCTGGTGCGTTTGTTAGCTTTTAATTGTTCATGGTTCTGACTCTGTTAATTTTCAATAGATAATCACTTTTTTTGTGTGTGTGCTAAGAATTGAACACAGAGCCTAACACTCTAGTCCTCTAACAATGAACCAACACCCACAGCCCCAGTAATCACTTTTGAATTAATATTTTGTCATGTTTACTTAAATAAAACACCCCAAATATAATGTAAATTCCAGGTTCCTGTTGTCTAGATTTACTCTAGTGAAAAAATTGGTAGAATAAGCTTGGAAATAATAGGAATGAATTTGGAATGTAAAGTTGGAGACAACATACACATGTATGATTTTAGTCTTAATGAAAAGTGCTGATAACACTAGATAATAATAACAAGGAGAGAGAGAGCATGAGAGAGAGAGAGAGAGAGAGAGAGAGAGAGAGAGAGAGAGAGCGCAGGTGAGCAAGAGATGAGCAAGTAAAAATTTAAAATAAACATCAATCTTTACCCTACTAAAAAAGTACCACTGAGGTAGGGTGTTGAAATGCTCTAGTCTTTGGTCACTGTGGTGACATTTCTGCCTGCTGTTCTATATCTATTGTGGAGGTGAAGGACTCCCAGGGGAGGAGGGACACACCCAGGGTGTTGAAATCAAAGTCCAGGTGTGCAGCAACAGAGGATGGTTCACTTGGCTTCAGCCATTCACTCCAATTTCCATTTTGGTTAAAATGCAATGAAAAGCCCCCCAAACAGTTATATCCTTGAAAAAAATCACATACTTTTGATTTTGATTCTCTTCACCCTGACCTTAACTAGAGACCAAAATCCAGCACTCTGGTAGACAGGTGGCTGTGGAGTAGCTTCCTCCTGTCCACTCCCATTCTCTAATGTTTCCTGACTGTACTCTGTTGACCACTGGGAAAACAGTGAGAAAGATGATCTTTAAGAGAAAATACTGATCTGAAGAGATTGTAATTATCTGTCAGTCTTTTAATCAACAGTTAAACTAATTATTATTAAGGTTTGGATTATATGTGTCCCCTAAAAGCTCACATGTGAGATAATACAAGAAAGGTTAGAGGTAAATGATTAGGTCATGAGAGCTCTAACCTAATTGGGGCATTAATACAATTGAATGGATTAACTGAGTGGTATCTGTACACAGGTAGGGTGTGGCTGAAGAAGTCAAGTCACTTGGGATGTGCCTGTGGGTTTGTTGCTGGTGAGCAGAGGTTGCTCTTTGCTACCTGGTATCATGACCTGAGCTGCTTTCCTCCTCACACCTTTCTGCTATGATGTTCTGTTCCAGGTGTCTATGGACTGAGACCTTTTGAAAGTGTGAATGTCAAACAAACTTTTCCTCCTCTAAAGTTGTTTTTGTCAGGTCTTTTGGTCACAGTGGTGGAAAAGCTGATGAAAACAATTACTAAATGGTTTAAACCTGTGTTTCTCTCAATGTGTCATCCAAGCAACCAAACAGACACAAAAATTACTTTCACTTTCAAGTTCAGTTTTTCACTCTGTTTTCCTTTGTGAGAATGAAAAAAAAATCCTCAGTATGTTTTCATCTTCTATAAAATAACATCAGAAAATAGGGTGGAGGAAAGAGAACAAGATGAGTGGATAACAATTGGCAGCCTTTTTGGATCACACTGCCCTGCACAGAGATAGAGCAGAAATGCTTATTCAAGGACTTTCTTTTACATATAATTTAGTCTTGAGCTTAAGTTCCTTAATTTCTGACTTAAAGTGGCATATGAGAAATGGGGAGGTGAGGGAGAAGATAGTCTGATGGCCTGGATTGCAGGGTGCAGTTGCTAGCTTTAGTTGTTGTTACTCTAAAAGCTAGTCTCACTGTTAGTTTGGAAGTAACAGTGAGATGGGAGGCTCCTCCCCTAAGATCAGGAACAAAACAAGGATGCTCTCTTTTTTCACTTCTTTCCAACATAGTACTGGAAAGAACTAGCTAGAGAAAATAAGCAAGAAAAAGAAAGAAAAGACATCCAAATTGGAAAGGAAAAATTAAACTTTTCTGTTCCTAAGTAATGAGATGTAGAAAACTCTGGTAATTTCATAAAAATTTCTGCAAAGTGGCAGGCTCTAAAATCAACACTCAAATATTAGATGCACTCCTATATATTAACAATGAATATTCTGCACAAGGAAATTTTAGAAATACAATTTCATTTACAACAGCTTAAAAAATTGAAATATAAAACAGAACAAAATATTGCTGAAAGAAATAAAAGAAGACATAAGATAATAGGCAGCCTAGAGAATGGGAAACAATATTTGTAAATCGTATATCTAATTAAGGATTAATATTCAAACTATACAGTGAACTTCTAAATCCAGCAGTGCAAAACTAACCTGAAGCAAAAATGGCAGTGGATTTGAATTAACATTTCTCCAAAGACAATATACAAATATACAATGAGAACATGAAAAGATACCCAGGATAACAAATTATTATGAAAACATAAATCAATACTACCATGAAAAACCACCTTATACTCAGTAGGAAGGTTATTCACATAGAATATAAGGATTAGGGATGTAGCTCAATGATAGAGCACTTGCCTATCATGAGTGAGGTCCTGGGTACAATCCCCACCCCCCACCCCTCACCCCATTAATGAAATAAGTAAGTTAATAATAAAAGTTAATAAAGGGAGACAAACACACATATACACAATAACCAGTGTTGAGAGGAATATGGAGAAACTGAAATGCTTCTGAGCTCTTGGTGGGAATGTGAAAGGATATAACTGCTGTGAATAATGATAATGATGGTTCCTTAGAAAATTAAAAAATGTAATTATCATATAATTCATCAATTCCACTTGTGACTATATTCCCACAAGTATTGAAAGCAGGGTCTCAAAGAGACATTTGTTCACCAATGTTCGGAGCAGAATTATTTGTAATGTGTAAAACACAGAAGCCACTAGTTATTCATAATTATGCATGAATTAATAAGCAAATCGTGGTATATTTATTTGATAGAATATTATTTAGTCTTTTAAATGAAGAATATTCTGACATATATTACAAATATGAATAAGGTCATTGTGCCAAGTGGCTTATTTGCCAGTCACAAAAAGATAGTTGGTGATTCCTTATTTGAACTATTTTGAAACTTCAAGTATTATAAAATCATAGAAACAGAAAATAGAATGTAGTAGCCTAGGGATGGGTAACAGAGATGTGGGATTATATTGTTTAATGGATACAGAGTATTAGTTGTGCAAAATGAAAACCATCTTGTAGATGGATAGTGGTTTTTGGTGCAAAAACGGCATAAAGATATTTGAAACCACCCAGCTGTACATTTAACAAGGTTTTATGTTGTTAATTCTACCACAATTGAGAAAATGGAAAAATGAAAATTTTAGTTTTCCTCAAGGACCTTCCTGATCAAATAGCGTCCCTCACAAAGATGGTGGTTTGCAAATACAGAGAAAAAAGAGTTTGTCCCTAGTATTTTATCACTATTATCATTGGAAAAGATTGTTTCTTATTTATACTGGTGGAAAAATTAAGTACCTACATCTATTCCCTTTAGGTCAAAGTAGTCAAAACTGAGGTTTTTCTTTTTCTTTTCCATAGATTTATTTTCTTTAGGGATATCAGGATTAATCTAAGGTAATCCAATGTGTATCAATGTGTATGTACCCTATGTGTGGTGACTTTTTTACACACATTGATTCTTATTTGGGGGTGGGAATGGAGAATCAAATTCAGGGCACTCACTCAACCACTGAGCCACATCCCCTCCCTTTCTTATATTTTATTTAGAGGCAGGGTCTCACGGAATTGCTTAGTGCCTTGGTGTTGCTGAAGTTGGCTTTGAACTCATGATCCTCCTGCCTCAGCCTACCAAGCTACTGGGATTACAGGTGTGTGCCACCATGCCTGACCACACATTGATTCTTAAGTTTGGGAATCTGAGTTTTACAACCACTCTGAGTGAGACTCTTCTGTCTTACATTTTGAAAAAGACTTTCTGAGCAAGAGTGAAAAACATTATTCTGATAATGTGAAGCTACAATTTGTGGTTCTTTAATAATAGAGGCATGACAGGCCTGGTTTTTATTAAAAAATTCTGCTATCAAATTCATATCATTTTGCAGTCCCCTTAATCTGCTCCTTGAAAAAAGGAAAGCAAATCCAGAATTCTAATGTGGCCAAAAGGAGTTCTTATTTTCCATATGCACAGAGCCTAAAGGTTCTAACAAAATAAACATAAACAAAAACAATGTTTTCAGCCTACTAATGTCTCATTCTAATGAAAAATTTTTTTACACTGTATGTCTCTTTAACTTGCATTTACAGAATATTTTGAAATACATTATCTGGTAGATCAATCTTCATGGTAGATTTTACAGATTCATCTTTTTAAAAATTAATTAATTAATTAAATTTACAATAGAATGCATTTTGACATATTGTGCACAAATGGAGATTAATTTTATCAAAACCAACAATCTGTTGATTAAATAATGTTACAATAAAGGTTACATCATTCCGTTTAAATCTCAAAACAAACTTGAGGTAGGAAGAATTTTTTTTTTAACCTGTAACCCTCATAAAATGACGAATGTGTTTTGTTTTCATTCCTTGACACCCAGCTAGCTTAAGCTCTTTGCTCAAGTTATATGGGTAGATGTGTTAGTCAGTTTTCCAGTACTATAACACAAATCTGCGATGATCAGCACACAAGAGAAAAGGTTTCTTTTGGCTCACAGTTTTGGAGTTTCCAGTCAATGTCAATTGGTTTCATTTATTTGGGTCTATGATGACACTAGCATAACACATCATAGCAAGAGTGTGTGGCAGAGCAATACTATCCTCCTTGTGGCCAAGAAGCAGTAGAGAAAAAAGAGGAAGTGGCTGAAATCTGCAGTTATTTTCAAAAGCACTCCCCCAGTGACTTGAAGACCTACCATGAGGCATCACATGTTCAAGGTTCTACCGTCTACCCACAGTGCTACCTTGGGGACCAAGCTTTAACACATGGGCCTTTGAGGCACATTCAACATACAAACTGTAGCAGTAGTAAACTGTAGAGCTGAAAAATTTTGAAAGTCATAGATACATGCTGAATATTTAGCATTTAAAATATAAATATATTTGAGTGACTTCAACAGAATGTTCTTACATATTATTACAATAAAAAATTGGATATATCATAGAAAGCCACTGATATACAAAGCTAAATAAATGCTTGCCAAGAGATTCATGCAATAATAGAACTTTTAATGCTTAATAAGCTCTAATTAAATCTTTGTTTTAAAAAAATAATTCTGAATTATAGAGAAAGTTTAAGACTACTGAAAGTTCAGATATTCCTTCTCCTAGATTCATTCCTGGTGATATTTTGGACATCATTTATATACTTTTGTTTTACAAATGGAAGCATAGTTTTTCTATTTTCATTCCTATTCCAATTTTTAGTTGACAAAGAACAGAAAATAAGACCTCCCATGTGTGCAGGCCTGTTTCTGGTATGCAGGCCTGACTCTACAGGAATAAGTGGAGTTCATTCCATTACACAAATGGATCAGAGCATCATGCTGTTGGTAAATGAGTGTCAATGGAAAGCCCCTGTATGTTACTGATTAAGGAGCACAGGATGGAATGTTGTTGAGAAAGATCATTCTGCCAGATGAGTGGTCACAAAGCATGGTGTAGGGAAGTGACATTCCTGGCTTCAAACGTTGGAACTCCCATTATTCACTAGATATGACGAAGCAAACTCCTCAGTCTTTTTGAACTTCATCTTGTACATATGCAAACTGAGTATAAATAGCATTAACTTTCAAAATTCCTGTAAACATCAATGAGCTCAGGTATGTAAAACATACGTGACAGCTTTGTATAGACTGTCAATGCATGATAAACATTGCTTGAATTTTATTTTTATTATGGAAGTAAAACCTTGGACTGGTATCTAACTACTTCATTACTTCAAATTTTTTCATTCATTACTTTTAACTTCAGATTTCTAGTATAGAAGCCCTATGCAAATGATATCCTACATTATGTGCCATAGAAAAATATGGAAATCCTCTGAGCTCCCTCCTGTCATAACATGTTTGATTAAACTTCAGGGGTTGGGGGAACTAATTTACGATCTTATTTCTACAGTGAGGCCCTTTTATTTTTGTAGATCACCATGACATCTGGACCAATTATGTTGGTCCCAGTGTGTCTGGTAGAAAACAACAATGAGCAGCTAAGGGTGAACCAGAAAGCCTTGAAGATTCTTCGCAAGATTTCTCAGCCTGTGGTGGTTGTGGCTATTGTAGGGCCTTATCGCACAGGAAAGTCCTACTTGATGAACCGTCTTGCTGGAGAAAACCTTGGTGAGTGAGGTCCCTCGGCAGGGCTGTTTGCTTCAATCCAGCTCTATCTCAGTTTGTCACTGCATCTTCAGGATAACAAGGAGGGAGATTCTGAATCTCCTCTCCAACAAATCTAATTCTTTCCAGCAAAATTGCAGCCTTGTCAATGTGTCCAATGCTTTGATTTACATCTGTCATTTCAGCTTCCTGTAAAAGGGATATCCTTCATTTCTAGCAGCTTAGGACCTGAGCTCTTACAATGACCTTCACCCATCCGTGGTTTTCCTTTTTCCACTATCTTATTCTTATTAACTTGATGCTCTCTCTGAATTATGTATCTCATTATGGCTGCCATATCACTGTTTTTTTTAAAACTCTATTTCAAGCAAAATTATATTGACTCAATTTCCTTTTTATACTTTCTTCCCACTTTTCAATCAACTCCTCTCTTTTCTTAAAACCCAACATTCCACTGAATTGCTCTTTCTCTTTCAATATATACCAATGACCCTGTCTTTTCTGATTCAAATTATGTTTCTTTTTATCCATCCCAGACCCTTGCTTAGCATCACTTCTCCTGTTTCACCAGCTTGCTCCTAAAAACTCTTTCCTTTCTTATTATCTCTATACCACACACTCTTGGTTTCTTTCTATCTCTGAGTCTCCATCTCTATCTTTTCAAGGTACTCACAGGCTTTAGCCTCCAAAGGGCAGGTATTTCAGCCTCATTCAGTCCTATTGTATCTCCTGGAGCTTTAACTTATCTATAGTACCTGGAAAATAATAGTTACTTAATAAGTAATTGTTGACTAAATTTCTTTGTTTATTCCTCAGATGATTAAAAGGACTTGATCTAATTACAATACCATCACTAGCTTAACTTCCTTTTGAAGTCAGGGTGGTTGGACAGCTAAGAATCAAAGCATCTTTGTGTGTAGTGTAACTTCTTTCATCCAGTGCACTGGTGGGCCACACCAACAGGAAGGCACATTTTTTTACAATGGGAAGAGGAATTAGAAATTATGAACAAACCAAACTTTAAAATGTGGGAGAAGCTTACAGAGAAAAATATGAGGTGTTTATGTGACACTAAGTTGGATATCCTCAAAGAACAGAGAAGCATCATCTTTTTTTTTCATTGCAATAAGTATTATCATTGTAAAATAAAACATAAATATACTATATGCAACAACATATCCACACCCACTAAAAACAAATATTCACACACACATATACATATGGATATACATGCTTATACTTTATAAATATATGAAACGTACATGTAAATATATAAAATCAGAGAAGTAGTATCTCGTATCACCGGCTCTTATGATCCTACAAGTGCGATTCTGTAGTTCAGGAGGTTCCTGAATATCTGCTCTTCTCTTGCAGGCTTTCCTCTGGGATCCACAGTACAATCTGAAACCAAGGGCATCTGGATGTGGTGTATGCCCCACCCCAACAAGCCAAACCACAGTCTGGTTCTTTTGGACACTGAGGGCCTGGGAGATGTGCAAAAGGTGAGGCAGAAGCTCAGACAGATCTTTTTTATTCTGGTATTTTTTCTTAGCTTTCCATGGTACTTTTTACTTCAACTTCTGTATTTCATTCCTGAAATCCCCAAATGCTACTCTATGGAATGAGACTTACTTCGATCTCTTTGAATTTATACCATATAATGTGATACGTTAGGTAAAATTGTATTCCTGAGAAGTGAATTGAAGAGTTTCATCTATTTTAGTAAGCCTTTATGGAGAAGCTGAGATATAGGGTCTTGGGCAAGTACTGTTGATGAGGTAAAGGTCCTGCTCTCTCAGAGCCTTCAACTCTGTTGAGGAGATGGTGTGTATAAGTCAACTAGAATACCATGTGATCACTGCTTGGGTGTGAGTGAAACAGGTGAATTTCCTAGAAAGCACTCTAAGAGACACCAACAGGCAGGAGGTCTTTTAATTCAGGTTTTAGTTTGCCGAATCTTACATTAGAGTGCAATTAAGACACCATGTCTATTTCTGTATCTGTCTCTCCCTCTTTTCCTCCTTCCCTATTTAGAGATTAAATTGGAAACAAGATCTATATTTCTGTAGGGTTCATTTGCTCCCAAGTTTAAGCAGATATTCTGTTCTTACTTATAAAACAACATACCAAAGATACGGTCTTGGTGCCAAAACCTATTGTTGTTTCTCTAAGTCCAACTTGTTCTGATCTCAGTCAATTTACTTCTTAAATAATTAGAATTTGGGAAATGCAGTATATTCATAATATTTTTTTTCCAAATTCCCATATTCTGGATTTGAGTTTCAGGATTTTCATTTCCTCCAGCAGGTAATAAAACATATCAGAGTTTTACTACAACTGACTGCTGGCTTCAGTGATTCAGTCAACACAAAAGCAGCTTTGCCTCTTCAAGGCTCTCACCATCTTGCCACAGAGCTAGCTTTGAAGTCACATCTTCTGTATCTTCCCTTGGCTCTGAGACAGTCAGACCTAAGAACTCTATGCTTATTTAATTCTAATGTTGATTTGGCTTCTGCAAGTATTTCTATTTTGCATACCCTTTTGTTATGTCCACATTTTACAAAAACTTCAGCACTCAGATGTAATTTCCAGTTATATTCTATGTCACATACAGTCATTTCCTACTTTCAGTAGCTTTTGTTCTCATTGACACTTTCATTATTTTTATTCAATATAATAACTGTTCTTTTTACTTTAGATTCATTACTAATATGTAAACACTTTAATTATGTTATTATCCTTGTTTGTCATTGTTTTTAAATTAATGTATTATTAGATAATCACGTAGATTGTAAAAATTGCTGTGCTTAAGTATGTTTTTCACCAAATAAACAAGGCGAGCAACATTTTTTAGTAGCTCACACATATGTAGGCTTTGTGGATTTGACTTAAGTGCTCAGTGGTGATTAGCACAGCATGTATTATGTGGTCCTCTTATTGTTAAGTGAGACTTGGTCTCTTACTACTAAGCAACTAGTTGCATATTGGACTCTGTTTTTTCAACCTGTATTTTCTTATTTCATCTCATTCAGAAAAAGAAGGATCATTTGAAGAAAGTATTGTTAGAATACTTCCATAGATGAGGAAAGCTGAGATTTAATTTTGTTTTCATGTTTTATTTTCTTTGTGTCAACACTGTGCTGTCTGTAATAACAAATGAAAAATAACTGAACAACAACAACAACAACAACAAGAACAAAACCTGAATGAACATTGAAGGAAAAGATCATTCAGTGCTTGTTTTAACATGTTTTCCAGGGTGACCCTAAGAATGACACGTGGATCTTTGCCCTGGCTGTGCTTCTGAGCAGCATGTTGGTGTACAACAGCATGGGCACCATCAACAATGATGCCTTGGAGAAGATGCAGTATCCTTTCTAGTTTATTGAGAAATTGTGGAGGGAATGGAGACCAAGCTGAATCCTTCCCCCAGTGGCTGAGTTGCCTTTGGTAGGGCAGAGAGGACCCAGGGGAAGGGACAGCATTTGTAATAATTTTTTAAGGGGAACAAGGAAATTGTGCTTGGCAGCTCCTTTTCCTTAGCCAAGTCCTAGTTATGTGACAGAACTCACAGAACTAATCAGGGTGAAGTTTTCCCCGAGACTTGATGGAGTAGAAGATTCCACAGAATTTGTGAGTTTCTTTCCAGACTTTGTTTGGACTGTACGGGATTTCACTCCGGAGCTGAACCTACGTGGTCACCCCATCACGGAAGACGAGTACCTGGAGAATGCCTTGAGGATGATTCCAGGTATATGAGCATGATCTGGGTGGGGTGCTGACTAGTAAGGGCTGATATTTGATGAACATTGTCCATCATCTCTGGGGTTGCCTTGTACCTCACACTAGCTCAGGTCTATAGAAATGACTGGGTTCTGGGTTATTACTCTTTGATAAGTTCTAATGACTAGAGTTAACTCACCCAGTGAGAGTAGGGCATGAATGTGTACAAAGTGATTCCAAACCAATTTTCACTTAAAATAATTTGTACTTTAGCATTTAGCTTATGTCAGGCACTAAACCTTTCCAGATACCTGACATTGCTCTTTCTTATGCTTCTCCTTTTTTTTGTGGAAAAACAATGAGAAAAACAATGTACTAGTTAATTGTTAGTCATAGAATTACAAGGCAGAACCTACTTTGTTCAGTTTTATTCATTCTCCTTTCAGACATTGTTTTAGTCAGCTTTTTCACTGCAGTGACTAAAGGTCCTGACCAGAACAACTATAAATGAGGAAAAGTTTATTTGAGGACTCACGGTTTCAGAGGTCTAAGTCTATAGAAGGTCAGCTTCATTCCTCGGGGCTTGCGGTGAAGCAGAACATCATGGCAGAAGAGTGTGGAAGAGGGACGCAGCTTACATGATGATCAGAAAGCAGAGAGAGAGACTCCACTTTCCAGATACAAATATATATATATATACCCCAAAGTCACACCCACAATGCCTACTTCCTCCAGCCACACACCACCTGCCTTCAGCCACATAACGCCTGCCTCAACTCCATTAGGTGATTAAGTCACTGACAGATTAAGGCTCTTATAAACCAATCTTTTCTCCTCTGAACCTTATTGCATTGTCTCACTCATGAATTTTTGGGGGACACCTCACATCCAAACCATAACAGACATGTATTAACTTTTCAGGGAGTGGCTAGTTATGTCTTCCATAAAAGCAACTTTACACTCCAAATAGACCTAAACAGTCCCTTCCAAACTTTCTCAATACTTCTGCTGCCTGCCAGAGCCTTCATTTGTGTTTCCCTACCATATCATTCTCTTCATATTAGCACCTATGATGATACTGTTCTCAGTTAATAAATTATTCTAATGTATTGCATTTAGGTGGGTGAGTGTCTGATAAAACCCATAAGTTTATTATGTAGAGACAAATTATATAGCTTCCATTTTGAGAGTTTATATTCTTTAGAGTTTATATCCAAACTACATAATCCTATTTGTTGTGTGAATAACAGTGATTACAGTTTTCCTTAACAATGTGTCATCTGTCTTATTTTAGTTATTGCTCCACTATCTTTATTTGTGGCTCCTCTTCATTCAGTCTTACAGTTGGACTTCCACTATCAGTACTATCAGACCAGAAATTGATATGTAACCATCTACCAATCAAATCACTCCTGAAAATCTTATAAGACAGGTGCTGATCTTGGTTCAGTGGATACCAACCCCAATTTTTTTTTTCCTGGGCACATGCCTCCCACAATTCATTTACAGAGATGCATCACTGATATGAGTTTGATTTGCACTAAGCCATTGAATGAATATATAAAATTGGATCTTTAAGAAGATTCCAATGAATAATAATTCCAAGTCATGATATGCTTGAGATGCCTTGTCCCTAGTTTGTGCTCAGGGTGACTCTGTTTTTCCTCTTCCTCAGGTGATAATGATAAAGCGAAAAATACTAACACATCAAGGGATTGTATTAGACGTTTCTTTCCCAACTGGAAGTGTTTTGTTTTTGACCGACCAAAATATGAAAAGGAGCTCCTAGCTCATATTGAGGATGTGTTGGAAAATCAACTAAATCCTGAATTCCAGGAACAATCAAAAAATTTCCGTTCTCACATCTTAACCCACGCAAAGATCAAGACCCTCAGGGAAGGAGTCAAAGTCACTGGGAATCGTGAGTTTACTTTTCTTAAATGATACTTCTGTGTGGTCTAATATTTGTTGAATCATAGTACATGCTATTCAGTTTTTTATTTCTTTTTATACAGAAGAGTATAGACTATTTATCAGTATTCATATACCACAAGAAAATGTGTAAGTGTTCATGTCATAGGATTTACAAAATCTTATTATTTATTTTATTTTCCAAAACTTCAAACATCACTGGTATGGACAGTTCCTACATATATGAAGGGACCCATCTTGGATGAAATAGAAGTGATAGGGTTAAAAACAGACTGCATTGTCTTTTCACAGGAGGTCCTGTGAAAAGGGAGACTATCTGGCAGTTTAAACCAGTCCAAAATAAATGTTAGCTTATGAGGCCCTGAAAATCTCTTGAATGCTTAATAATTAGAAATAAATGATTTTTGGATTCCCCTACCTCCTTAGTCTATCTGTTTATCCTACTTTTCTCTTCAGTTAACAAAAAATAGTTTCTTTTTTTCCTGAACAACCATGATTATTTTATTTTATTTTTATCTTTCAAAAGAGAAAGAAGAATCACAATATTATGATATTTGTAAATGACCACAATTCCTTACTAATGGGATGTGGGCTTGAGGAACCTGCCTAGATCCTACCTCCTTTAGTCCCTTGCCCACATTGATTTTCATGGTTCAATTGCTTTCATCACCGTAACCATTTAAAACTCAGCTTTGTAAAGATCTCAGACCATATCTTTAAAACTTTTTAGAACATTATAGTTAGTATAGTAGTTGGGTTCCTCCCAACAAAATCACACATGCATGGAGTTCAATTTCAGTTCATGTCTGCCCTTCTTCTCTTCCCTCCTCTTTCCCCCCATTCTTCCTTTTCTCCACTGATCTTCCTATCACTCACCTATTTATTTATATTTGATTAATTCTTTCTATTTATATATAAAAGTGAGATTCCTTGTGGTATATTTATGAATGTACTTAACATGATTTAAAAAAATTCATTCCACATTTCTCTGTTTCCCATCTCTTTCCTCTCCCTCTCAATTTCCTTCTTCTATTCCATGATCTTCTCTATATTTTTATGTATTTAATACTCCCTCTTTTATTTCTTTATTTTTCCCTAGCTTCCCCATATAAAAGAAAACATTTGACTCTTGATTTTATGAGACTGACTTATTTCAGTTAGCATGATGTTTTCCATTTCCATGAATTTACCAACAAATGATATAATTTTATTTATTTTTTTGTGGCTAAATACAACTCCATTGTATATATGGAGTTGTATTTAGCCACAATAGGTATATATATATATATATATATATATATATATATATATATATATATATATATATACTATAATTTCTTAACCCATTTATTAATTGAAGGATACCTGGTTTGATTCCATAATTTGGGTGTTGTGGATTTTGCTACTATAAATATTGAGGTGGCTGTATTTCTATAATATGCTGATTTTAGTACTCTTGGATTAACACCAAGAAGTGGGATAGCTGGATCATAATCATCTAAATCAGATTTTAGATGAAGGTTGGTATTCAATATTTTAAACTGTTAAGTCCCAGTGAGTAATAGAATGAAGAAAAGGTGTGAAATTGTATGTGCTGATAGAAAAAGTATGCAAGGCATGTGTTAGTTTATCTTTGTCCTTTGGACTATTATTTAAAAATACCTTAAACTGGGAGTATGAAACAACATACATTTTTTTCTCCAGGTTTTGTAGGCTGGGAACTCCAAGATCAGGGTGCCAACATGGTAGAGTTTTTGAGAACTCTTCCAGGTTGCAGACTGCTGTGTTCTTGCTGTTACCTCACATGGTAGAAGGGGCAATTTAGCTCTCTGGGGTCTCCTGTAACATACTAATTCTGTTCATGAGAACTGTTCCCCCATTGTCTCTAATCACTTCACAGAAGGCACCACCTCCTACTTCCATCACCTTCATGGTGAGAATTAATAATCAGTCCATGGTGTTATGTGTGATTTTAAAAACACAGTCTCAGACTCTTGTATCCTATTGAGTGAGAACTTGACATGCATACCTATTCTCAGCCTTATTCAGGGCTGGGGAGTTTGGTGGAGACCTATGTGAATGCCATCAACAGCGGAATGGTGCCTTGTTTGGAGAATGCAGTGACCACTCTGGCCCAGCGTGAGAACTCAGCAGCTGTGCAGAAGGCAGCCGACCACTACAGTGAGCAGATGGCCCAGTGGGTGCAGTTCCCCACAGACACACTCCAGGAGCTGCTGGAGGTGCACACAGCCTGTGAGAGGGAAGCCATCGAAGTCTTCATGGAGCTCTCCTTCAAGGATGACAAGCTGGAGTTCCAGAAGAAGCTGATGGTAATTAACCTTAGCTTATACCTTTCCTGATCTTGTCCTGGAATAAGGTTGATAGTTTTTTTTTTTGTTTTTTTTTTTTTTTGTGGTGCCAAGGATGAAATCCAGGGCCTTAAACATGCTAGGCAATCACTCCACCACTGAGCCACATCCCAAACCCCTAAGCCTAACATTTTTATTCCAGGGTTTGTATCCTTCTTATCTCAGAAATAACCTAGATTTTTGTGGGTAACAAGACTCTGCAGGCTACAAGTGCTCTCTTTATCTAAAAGATGACACTTTGTTTTCTATTACTGCAAAACAAATGATCATGTACTCAACAGCCTAAAAGAGCAAGCATTCATTAGCTCACAGTAAGGTTAGATCCCAGCATAGGTTATGTGGGGGTTCTGCTCAGTGCCTCACAAGCTGAAAATAAGATATAAAATGGGCTTAGTTCTCATCTGGGCACCTGGGAACCCTTTTCATCTTCAACATACCAGTGATGCATCCCATCTTTCCTTCCTTTCTAGTCTCTCTGTTTTCCCTTCTGCCACAGCTGGAAAAAACTGTTCTAATGTGCAGATGTGGTTAGGTTCAATAGGGTACTGTTCATTTATTATATTTATCCTGTGTAATGCCACATATTGTAACCATAGGATTACTAACCATCATATTCACAGACCTGGGGACAAGGCAGGAAGTGGACACGGAGGAGAGAACTCTCAGGTGACAACTTAGTTCGGCTGATCAGATGCACCTTCACTGAAAGTTTTTTTTTCCAGACTATTTAGGACAGATCTTAATTTGACAAAATTCTCTTATTTCATATTGAGGAAAATCCAACTGGATTGTAATTTCCAAATAGAAACAAACAAATGCACCTATTCTTATATCCTCACACACTGAAACTGTCACGGAAAGAACTTGCAAAGCAGTCAAAACTCTGCTCAGAATATACTTAACTTGTTTCTGGTGGGTAGATGTGCCATGCATATATTTTCATCTGTAGCAACCCGCATTCTCTGAGGGGAATTTTACTTCAACCAGAATTAAACATTAAACATTTTATTAGTGATTGTTAGGGTTTCGGTTGCTGTTAATCATACTATTACTAAATAAACTATAAAGTTTATGTCTTCCAACTCCATCATTTCACATATATTGAGACTGACATTGAGGTAAGAGACTTTTCAGAGTCACACAATGAATTGGCCAGACCTGGGACTGAAGCATGTCTCCTGACTCCTTCTATGTTCCAGTCCTTTCTGAGGCGGTCAGACTGCTTTTTCTGAGAGGATACCAGTTGGGCCTTCCTTCTAACAACTTCTTTGTATTTTACTTCCCTACATTTCCCTTACAGGACACCACAGAGAGAGAGAAAAAAGCTCTCCTGCTGCAGAATGAAGAGGTATCTGTCAACTGCTGCGAGGCTTGGCTGAAGCAGCTTTCAGGGCCCCTGATGCGAAGCATCTCAAGAGGAGCGTTCTCTGTTCCTGGAGGCCATAGGCTCTACTTAGAAGCAAAGAAGAAGGTAGAACTTCAGTACAATCTAGGGTCCAGGAAAGGAGTGAAGGTGAGGAGTAAGGGGAGGGGAGAGGGCCAGTATGTGGTCAGAGAGTCTGTGCTGCTCCTTCTAAAACTAAGCTCCCACCATTATTTGTGAAACAAAAGCAGAGAATGGCTATGTGTTGACATTTATATGCTTTTATATCCCCTGTTAGTAAGATCCTCTTAAGTAAACCAGAAACAGTTCTTCCCAGAGAGGGTTCAGAACCAGGAATTCAGGTGAAACCAACCATTTCTTTTACTTATCAAAAAAGCTGTTTTAATTTTTTTCTGCTAAAACACAGAAGGTACAATATGAAAGAAATGACTTTGTTCTTGTGAGGCTTAACATATTTCAGTTGGACAAATAACAGTCAATGGTATATGAAGTGATAGGGTTATCATAAGTTAACGGTAACTGGTGTGTACTCATAGTAGCAGAGAATGATGATGCACGTGGTTGTAGGAAATATTGAACATTCTCTTCCTACATCAGGTACAGGTTCTGGTGATTTCCTTACATTACCTATTTAATTCTCAGAATACACAAAGTACATATTACTATCTTCCATATTAATACCCTTAAGAAAGGTAGTGCACAGAAGGCCTAATACGTGACCTAAGATCATAACAGTCTGTCAGTGACAGAGCTCATGGGCAGCCATTTTAAACTCAGAATTTATTTTTAAGGTGGGGGGATAGGGGGATCCTCCTACTGCACCACTTCAGATTCTTCCAGCTATTCTACAAGGTTCCCTTTTTCCCACATCCTCAACAACATCTCTTGTCCTTTGACTAATTGATAATAGGCATCCTCACAGATGTGCTAAGATCTCATTGTGGTTTTCATTTGTGTTTCACTGGTATTAGTGATGTTGAGCACTTTTACAAATATCTGATTAACATTTGAATTTCTTCTTTGAAAAATGTTTATTCAGGTCCTTTGCCCATTTTGTAATCAGGTTATTTAATTTTTTTTTACTGTTGAGTTATGATTTTCTAATATGCTTTGTATATTACCTCTTATCAGATATATGGCTTACAAATATTTTCTCCCATTCTATACATTGTCTTTTTCATTTGGTTGCTGGTTTCCAGGCTGTGCTGAAACTTTAGTTTGTTGCAGTCACATTTATTTTACTTTTTGCTTTTGTTGCCTGTCTTTTGGTTTTAAATACAAGAAATCTTTGTAAAGGCAAATATCAAGGTTTCCCCCCTAAGATTTCTTCTAGGAGTTTTATAGTTTCAGGTCTTATGTTTAAATATTTAATAAACTTTTAGTCCATTTCATAGAAGGCATAAGATAATGGTTCAATTTCATTCTTTCCTGGCTCTCTATTCTGATCCACTGGTGTATGTGTCTGTTTTTATGGTAGTACCATGCAGTTATGAATACTAAGTAATACAACTATACATATCATATAGATATCATTCAGTCTTAAAAAAGTACTGTCAATGATGACAACATGGATTAACCTAGGGACATTGCACTAAATGAAATAAGTCAGCCACAGAAAGATAAATGCTGCATGGTTCATGTTCAGTGGTGCCAATCAACAAAAGGAGCAAAAAGCCATTAAGCTCATATTAACATAGTGTTCAGTTAGAGTAGAATAGTGATTAGAAGGGCCTGAGAGAGGGGAAGGGAGATACTGGTAAAATATATAAACATGCAGGTATAGATGAGTAAGTGCTGCCCACCTGATGTACAAATGTGACTGTAGTTAAAATACTCTATTGTGTACCTTAATGTTACTAAGATAGTAGGCCTTATGCATTCTCACGACAATGGAAAATGTAACTGTGTGATGTGATCAACATGAAAACTGGCTTGATTGTAGGAACCATTCAACAATGCAGTCATATATCAAACATCATGTTATATAATTTCAAAGTATACAATTTTTATTTGTTAATCTCAACAAAGCTGAAAAGAAACTCAGGAGGCAGCCTAGAAAAGCTTTCTAGTATAGGAGGTGGAAGATACAAGTCAAACAAACTGTAGATATGATGCTAGTTAAGGAAGGCTAGAACAGATCCAGAAAAAGGATGTGCACATACCACAAACAATGGAGAGGGTACGTGTTTGTAGAACTGCTCTTACATATGACTGGGGTGGCTGGTGGGCAGCACTCAGGGGAGAGGAGTCTGCTGTAGAGGGTTTTCATGTCTCACCAGAGCACGGACTTTTGTTGTGTCCTTAGAAGGACAGGAATCCCTATGGGATCCTAACTAAGAATGATGCAAAATAAAGTCAGTCTATTGAATAATAACTTCCTTATCAGAAGACTAGATCTTTGATGCCTAAAATGTTTTTTTTCCTTCTTGGTTCCCCAGGCAAAGGAGGTCCTTCAGAGCTTCCTGCAGTCACAATTTGCCATAGAAAAATCCATCCTGCAGTCAGATAAAGCCCTCACTGCTCAAAAGAAGGCCATAGCAGGTACAGGGGAGGTCACAGCTCTCAGAGAGTGGGGAGGTTCCTGCATAGACTGACTGACTGGACAGGAAAACCTTCCTGAAACCAGAAGATTCTTCCTGCTGTGGAGCACATGCTCTGCTAAATCTGAGAGCAACAGGGAAGGCCAGCAAATCAGTTTTTCATCACATTTGGAAACATACTGTGGCTATCATGGCTAAAGGAAGGATTCACATATCCCTCTTGCCTTTTCTGAAATAAGTTTGGTTTGTGAAGCTAGGATAGTAGAGCTCAGACCTGACTGTTTTTTTTTTTTCCCTCCCTAAAACTTTTGTGGAACAGTTGAGCGGCTCAAGAGGGAGGCAGCTGAGAAGGAACAGGAGCTGCTAAGACAGAAACAGCAAGAGCAGCAGGAAATGATGGAAGCACAAAAGGGAAGCTTAAAAGAACACATTGCTCAGCTGGAGAAGAAGTTGGACAGGAAAATGGAGAACCTTCTGAGAAGGTTGGAAAGTAATCTGGACCATAAGCTAAAGGTGAGCCTGGACAGGGCCTGGCAGTGCCTGACAGACAGTGCCCTGGTTCCTCAGGAAGGGAAGTACCAACATGTTAAGCATGGACATGATTTCAAAGGGAAACTCAAAAGGTGCATGTTTCACTAACTCCTCATGTATACCTGCATCCTCCTGAAGTCTGTAAACCTCTGAGACTCCAGCACCTTGGATATTGATAGAATTCAGAGTATACAGTGTTCCCCAGGGTGATGGATTAAGGTTTGTTGAGATTATAGGGTGGTCTTACTGTGTCCCAGTTGAACAGTGTTTTAGTCCATTGGTCTTTTTAGGACTCTTGGCACAACCATCAAAGAGATCAAAATTAGATCCATCTGAACGTATCACCTTTATTTCCATAGCCTGATTCTTTCTACAACAAAAATAAATTAAAGTCTTTGTCCCAACCAGGAGCTTGATAACTAGTTTTCTCTACTAGGTATTTCCTATTATTTGTTAGAAGATCATAGCCATGCTACTTCAGTGGAACTGATAATTCATTAGATCTCAATCTGTGTGCCAAGAGGAATTATTTTTGGAGGGGATTTTAAAATCATGAACAATGGCATATATTAATTGTACAAGTTAATGGAATTTACCATGATATTTCCATACATGCATATACTGTGCATTGATCAGGTCCATAGATCCTTCTTCTACCCTTTTCCTCTCTCCCTTCCTCTCTCCCAGCCCCAATCCTGGTCCCTAATATTCCCTCTTCTACTTTCTGGTCACTTTTATTATTGTTGTTGTTTCCACATATGAGATATTTACCCAGTAGTGGGATAGCTGGATCACATGGTAAGTTCTAAGTTTACTTTTGGGAAACCTCCAAACCATTTTCCATAGTAGCTGTACTAATTCACATTCCTGCCAACCACATGTAAGTGCTCCTATTTCTCCAAATCCAGAACTTCCCATTATTATTATTATTATTTATCATTATTATTTATCATTATTATTTATTTGGACAATTGGCATTCTAATCAGAAGGAGATATAGTCTGAGGGTAGTTTTGATTTGAATTTCCCTGATAACTAAAGATATTAGTACTTTGTAACATATTTATTTGCCATTTGTATTTCTCCTGTTGAGAAATATCTGTTTAGGATATTTGCCCATTTCTAATTGTATTATTTAGGGTTTTTGTTGTTGTTGTTAAGATTTTTAAAGTTATTAATCCTATGTCAGAAGAATAGGTGGCAAAGATTTTCACGTAAGGTGCCTCTTTAGTGTTCTTACTTTGTTGTGCAGAAACTTTTTAATTTGATGTAATCTCATTTGTTAATTCTTGCTTTTGTTTCCTCTGTTTTTGTGATCCTATCTAAAACACCATTGCCTGTGCCAATATCTTAAAGTGCTTCTGCTGATTTCCTCTCATAGTTCCTGAATTTCAGGTTTTGTACTTTAGTCTTTGATCCATTTTGGGTTCTTTAGTGTACAGGGTGAGAGATAGGGATCAATTTCAGTCTCCTACGTGTGGATATTCAGTTTCCCAGTGCCATTTGTTGAAGAGTCTGTCCTTTCTCCGTTGTCTCAGTTTTGGGTACCCTCATTGAGAATCAGTGAGGGGAAGCTGTGTGGATTCATTTCTGGTCCTCTGTTCTATTAACTGGTCTACATGTTTGTTTACATGCCAATATGGTGTGGTCTTTGTTGCTACGGCTCTGAAGTACCTCTTGAAATCAGGTATTGTGATGCCTCCAGCTTTGCTCTTTTTGCCCAATATTGCTTTGCCTATTCAGGGTCTTTGTGCTATCATATAAATTTAATTTTTTTTATCTGAAGAATGTCATTCATATTTTGATGACCACTGAATCTGTAGATCACTTTGCTTGTCAAAGCATATTAAGTCCTATTACACAAATGCTAAGGTTGCATCACCAGAATGAGGATAAAACTACAAACACCTCTCTGATTTGGTCAGTGGAGGTGATATGGCTAAATTAGTGAAAATAGCTAGTAACCTTTTGGCTGCTATAGAAGGAAGAAATGTTTATAATCCTCAAGTTAATAATACAGTTTGTTTATAGTTTGAGTCAGCAAGGCAGGATAGTATTGATGGTGTGAAGCTATAGGCAATGATTAAGGCTGTGGTTCCTGTAGAACTTCATGATGTTTGAATAAGAATAACTACAATTGTTATTAATACGATACGATTTATAGGTTATTAAGTAATTAATGACTTTTGATCTGATGTAAGAAATAAATTTTGTTATAATTTTACCTCATAAAGATGATATAAAATATGGATAGGCTAGATGATCTGTTAGTGGATTTAGAACTGTAGTGATTCATATTATACCATAATCTCCTAGTATCCACAATACACCCAAAAGGACCACAGATCTGGTGATTAGAATCTCTGTTATGCTTTTGATAGTCATAGGTGGAGGCCACAGTGTGTTTTTATGTAAAAGCTTTTATACATGTTAATCACAAAATGTTATTAGATCAGTTGTGTGGATGTGGTTTAGCTTTGCAAATTTAGTCAGCTTTTTGCTGCTATGACTAAAGAACCTGACCAAAACAATTGTAGAGAAGGAAAGGTTTATTTGAGAGCTCACAGTTTCAGAGGTCTTAGTCCAAAGAAGGCCAATTCCATCCCTCAGGGCTTGAGGTGAGGCAGAATATCAGGGCAGAAGAGTGTGGCAGAGGGAAACATCTCATATGCTGATCAGGAAGCAGAGAGAGGTTTCCACTTTCCAGATACAAATATGTACCCCAAAGCCACACCCCAATTCCCACCTCCTCCAGCCACACCCTACCACTTCAATTACTACTCAGTTAATCCCTATCAGGGGATTAATTCACTGATTGGGTTAAGACTCTTACAACCCAGTAATTTCTCCTCTGAACCTTCTTGCATTGTCTCACCTGTGAGCTTTTTGGGGACACCTCACATTCAAATCATAACACTCTGTGATGGTCAGCTAAAAACGTTAGTGATTCTACTGTATTCTGAGTGTAGATTAATGCTATAGGAAGTTGTGGAGAGCAACAGATATGTACAATAGAAAATAAAGTCTTGCATTTAATTGTTCTGTTTGATTTCTTCACTGGATAATATGATTAAAGTTGGAATTAATGTTGCTTTGAAGAGCATACAAAATATAGTGGCTGTGAATGTTACAATTGAAAATATTTCTAAGGAGATTAATATTGCAACAAAGTTTTTGTAGAATTGAATATTTAGTTGATATTGACATGCTAGAATTATTAGGGATAGAATTCAGGTTGCTACTATTAATAGGGTGAGTGATAATGAGTAAGAAAAATACTTGGGTGAAAAAATTAAAACTTTCTGCAGAATTAATTGAGAAGAAATAAACTCCTGGATATCTTTTGGGGGGTGAGTACTGCAGATTGAATTCAGGGGTATTCAACCACTGAGCCACATCCCCAACCCTTTTTTGTATTTTATTTAGTGACAGTGTCTCATTGAGTTGCTTAGCACCTCACCATTGCTGATATACATTTATCCAAAAATTAATAAATAAAACAAATGGGGTGGGGGAATGAGAAGAGAAGGTAGACAAACAACTATGAGATATCAAGGAGAGAGAAAAGTATAACCAAAGTACAAGAAGAACCATAGCTCAAATACCTCCAATGAACATGACTATAGATTTAATTCAATTTCCTGGACTGGGGGCGGGGGGGTTGTCAATATGCATTGTATACTACTCCTCTATTTTCCTTCAGTATTTTCTTTGCTATTTTGAATGGGATTGTTTTCCTGATTTCTTTCTCATCAAATTCATTATTGATGTATAGAAGA
Source organism: Callospermophilus lateralis (assembly GCF_048772815.1). Lineage (NCBI taxonomy): Eukaryota > Metazoa > Chordata > Mammalia > Rodentia > Sciuridae > Callospermophilus > Callospermophilus lateralis. The sequence continues at coordinate 69,092,612 of NC_135311.1, read as the reverse complement.
GTTACTGATTTTTTGCATATTGATTTTGTATCTTACTACTTTTCTGAATTAGTTTATTGGTTACAAAAGTTTTTTGGTAGAGTCTTTAGGTTTTTGTATGTATAGAATCATATTATTTGTACATAGAGATGCCTTTTTCCTTTCCTGTTTGTATCTTTTATTTCTTTCTCTTGTCTAATTGCAATGGCTAAATTTTCTAGCACTGTATTGAGTGAGAGCACTGAGAGTGTATACCCATATCTTGTTCCTGATCTTAGAGGAAATACTTTCAGTTTTCTTCCATTCAGCATGATGTTGGCTATGGATTTGTTATATACAACCTTTATTATGTTGAGGTATGATCCCTCTATACCTCATTTATTCAGAACCGTTATCATGTAGGTGTATTGAATTTTATCAAAGACACTTTCTGCATCTGTTGAGATGATCATGTGATTTTAAAATTTTATTTATGTGATTCATTATATGTATTGATTAGATATGTTGAACCATTCTTGAATCCCTGAAATGAAAGTCAACTTAATCATCATGTATGAACATTTTATTGTGTTGTTGAATTCAGTTTGCAAGTATTTTATTGAAGATTTTGCATGTGTGTTTATCAGGGATAATGATGTATACTTTCTTCTCTTCTTGGTGTGTCCTTGTAGGGTTTGGTGGCAGTGTAATGGTATTCTCAAAGGATGAGTCTGGAAGGCTCCCTCTCTTCACTACAGTGGAATAATTTTGTGAATCATTGTTGTTAGGTCTTTAAAAGTTTGGTAAAATTTAACAGTGAAACCATGAAGTCCTGAGTTGTTATTTTTGGAGGATTCTTCTAAACTGAATCAGTTTTGTTACTTGTTATTTCTCTATTTAGGTTTTTGTATCTTCTTGTTTTTTGTTTGTTTGTTTTGTTTTGTTTTCACCAGAGATTGAACCCCTGGGGACTTAGCCACTGAGCCACATTATCAGCCCTTGTTTTTATTTTAAAATTTGAGACAGGTTCTAACTTGCTTAGAACCTTGCTAAGTTGCTGAGGCTGAACTTGAACTTGGAATTCTCCTGCCTCAGCCTCCCAAGCCACTGAAATTATAGGCATGTGCCACACACCCACCTTTGGTTCAATTGTGGCAGATTGCATGTAACCAGAAAGTTCTTCTTTTCTTCTAGATTTTCCAATTTATTATCTTATATCTATAGGTCTCACAAGAGTGAGGCCATTTTGGTAATTCAGCCAGGAGTTGTGTGGACATAGTGTATGCATTTTTATGTTTACTATTACAGTGGGATTGATTATTTCTATCAAGTGATGGGGGTTTATATTGGCTCTGTTTTTTTTTTAATATGATTCTGATACAGATGCTCCAGTCATGGTACAGGGCAGGAAGCTCTTGTCCTCTGATTAAATACTGGTACATGTCTAGGTGGTTCATGGGGAGAAGTGGGGGCCAGAATCACAGTTCTCCTCTAGTGGCATTCACATCTAGTCTTATCAACAATGCATGTTCTGACAAGTTGCAGGTGCAGCCAATGTAGAAATAATGCATAAGAATGATGTCAGCAAAAGTTCTGTAACTCTTCTCTTCACTATTGTGGAGTGTCTTCCCAGGAGTGGGAACTCAGAGCCTCCCTACCCATACCCACCTGAAGTGTCTGTCAGGTTTCAAGTCTGTCAAAGCTGGAGCTGGATACAATTCCTCTCAATTGGCCTGGGAATGCAGCTCATCAACTGAGCAGCCGTGCAATTTGTGTAAGGCCCTGAGCTCCATCCAAAAATAAGCAAAATAATAAAAATCACAAAAATAAAGACAAGGAGAACAACAAGGAGAAAAGAGAGATATTACTTAAATAAAAAAATAAATTTTAATAAAAATAAAACTAACAAGAAAAGTTAAATAAAAGATAAAAATAAATAATAGCAAATAAAAAAAAAACAAAAGAAAAGATTTTTTTTTTTTTTTTTGAAAAGAAGAAAACAAATCCTTCCACTTGAGATGCTTGGAAAAGTAAGAAAGGTGTGTTATTGCAGCCTATTTTAAGTCAGCTTCTCTGCTAATCTTAGAGTGTGCTTCCCAGGGGTGGGTTTTTTCATTCCTCCCCACCATTCTTTCACTTGTGGTAGCCACCAAGGAGCCACAGGCAGTGAGACCCATGAAGCTAACTGAAAATCCTTTTAGCTAGATGCAGGCCAGAGCTAGATCCTGTGTAAGATGGGTTTTGCCAGGCCTAGATTCCCTTTGGCATGTCTTAGGCTGTGTGTCCTGAGGCAGGGCATATTTCCGAGCAAAGTATCTCAGGCAGGTAATTGGGAATGAAGGTGTCAGGGGCAGACTGGACACTAGAACAATACAGTTTTGTGATGGGAAGGGAACAGTGGGATCCACATAATCTGCCGTCGTAATCCTGGCATCTTCAGGCCTGGTAGCCATGAGAGACCACTTGCAACTACTCAGTCCCTTTTTTCAGAGGACAGGTTCCCTGGTGAGATGATTGTAGAGGGTGACAGCCTCTGCTCCCCTTAGCTTCACAGCCTGCATTCCCACAGAATGGGACTCTTAGTGAGTTTGTGTCAGAGCCAGTCCCCTGAGCCAAGGCCCTCTCAAAAAACAGTCACCCACTGAAGCAATGCAGTGGAAAGTCCATGCAGTCCTAGAGATGGGAATATGCCCCTCCTGAGCAGGGAAAACTCAATGGGACCCTTCTCAAGTTGACTCTTGGCTTCAGCACCCTGAGGGTTTGTTGGGAGATGGAACAAACCTAAAGTGTAGACCTCAGGTCTCTCACTTATTTAAATTGTATGTCTGCAACATATTGACCTGTGCACCAGTGGAGCTGGCTGGGACTCTTTCCCCTTTATTCCCATTGAGAGAAGATCCCAATACCTGACCTCAGTGATGGGCAGTAGGTACTGGGGCATTCTGTTTCTCTTGCTATGCTGTTATCCCAAGATTCTGTGTTTTCACCAGGTCCCCATCTCTCTGCTGCTGAACTCTAGCGCTCTCCCAGGGCCACTCACCTCCACATGCAGTTCCACAACTATTGCTTTGTTTCTAGTCCACAGAGGAGAAGGCAAGCACTGGGTGCATCTATTCTGACATCATATGGCTCAGGACAGTCTCTGGGCTTGAACAAAACATCTCTCCAACATAGCCCGGTGGTGCTGAGGAAATCTCACAAATGTATGAACCATGGATTGTCCCGTTATCCAAGTCCAAATGTCTAGAGACATCAAAAACATTCTAAGGTGGTAGAGAAATGAACACATGATTAACTTCTGAAGTTGTTCAACACAAAACTCTGTCTGTTAGCAATGGGATTTTCAAAAGTGGATTTCTTCTCTTTCACAGGTCCAAGAAAAACTTCTGACTGAAGGATTTCAAAAGGAAGCTGAGAAGCTAAGAAAAGAGATAGATCGACTACGAGATGAACTAGATGACATCAACACCAAAAAATCCTCAATTGTCTCACAGATCCTTGATTTTGTTTTCTCTGTGATAAGGGTAGGAACTTCTGATACACTCTTGGATATAGTGAGGAATATATGTGATCTATTACTAAGGCACTTCTCCTAAGAAAATGATAAAATGAAATTTTAAATTTTAATTACACAACACTGTTGTTCAATATTTAAGTAAACAATATAAAGAAATGGGAAACAAATAAGGAGATAATGAAATTGTTAGTAGAAAAGTTTTGAGTAAAGCAAAGACAAATGCCAAGATGAAGAAAACATTTGCAGTTTGATTTTAGACATGATGATATTATAACTAATGATGAGCTCTTGTGAGAAGAGACCAACAACTACATTTCTAAATCAGCAGAGATATGATAAAAATTTTTACTTTACTGATAATAAAATTTGTGCAAAATGAAATTAGGAAGTTTGTGTTTCACTTCATTTATGGGTAAGAAAGGGTAATTTTTCCAGGACCCTGAGCTAACAAGGGTTTGGTGTAATCAGTGGCCTACATTAAAAATTAGAATACAGATATCTTATATACTTATTTACCCAAGATGAAATGGGCATTGTTAATGATATGCTGTAATGACAAAAGACTGAAAAACAAAACTTTGAAGTCCCTCAGTAAGTGATATTGTTTTGATCTTAAATGTCTCCCAAAAGCTCATGTTTGAAATCATGATACCCAAACCAGTACAGTTTGAAGGTGGAGTTTTAGGCAATGATGAGAGAATTAATCCATTTGATGGGTTAATAATTTAAATGAACTCCTATTAACCGTAGGTAGGTTGTGCATGCCTGGAGGAAATAGGTCATTGAGGTTGTGTCCTTAGGGATTATATCTTATCCCTGGCTCCTTGAGTGTCCTCTGACATTCTCTCTCTTTGTTTCCTGGCTACCATGAGCTGAGCAGCTTTCCTCTGCTATTTCCTTTCCACCATTTCCATCTCAGTAATAGAGTTGACTGACCACAGACCGGACCTCTAAAACTCTGACCAAAATAAACTTTCTCTCTCTCTCTAAGTTGTTCTTGTTAGATGTAGCCATAGTGCCATAGAGCTGACTGACACAATCAGGTATTGATAATGTAAACCTTGGGACATACTTTCAGAAGAATACTCTGCATTTTCACTGATATGAAAGGCAAAGCTTTATTGGTATTGATATGAGATCTTCTCCAAGATATATAATAAGTGAAAAACAAGATGCAGAAAGTGTATATACACATTATCACTGAATTAAGAACAAAGTGTATGTGCACACATGTTATTGTCTACCTCTGAAAAATCACAAAAGAAACTAGTATCCATGGTCACAATAGATTGGGACTTAGATAGCTGAAGTAAGAAATAAGAAAACAACCAACTTTATATTGTATATTCTTCCACAACTTTAACACTTTAGGTGAATTTGTCACCTATTCAAACAAATAAATACAAATTAAAAGGCTCCCAGGACAGGATGAAAGCTTTTAATACTACTAGAAATAGTATAAGTAGGCCCAACAGGAATAATTTACTCACAAGAACAGGGAACTAGAAAGCCCAAGACCTGCATCTTGATTTTGTTTTCATTATGGCCTTTCAATTGTCCTTAAAAGTTTATTCACCAGTATATGTTCAGATACAACTCCCCTAAGATATTAAACTGGAATGGTCTTTAAATTTCCTCCCAGATTTATAAAGATGGTGAATTAGAAGGGAAAATTTTCTTCAGGTTAACTCAGTATTTCAGGAATTCTTTTCAGCCTTGTAATGCTTAAGACTTCCAGCCAGAATGAATTGTGTGTTAGTCTACAATTTTGCTAAATACCAGGTATTGGCTGATTAATCACATTCGTTTTAATCACATTAATCACATATCCAATAGGGCACCAACTGATGAGGTCCTCACCCTGTTCCTCAGTCTCTAGTGCTCTCAAAATGAAGGACACAATTGTAGGAACTAGTGCTGAAAAAACTCATTGAAGCAAAGGGACCTGTACCCTAGTGTGAAACTGCTGCCTATTTCTCTGATGAACTGGACACCCCATGAGCCCTGAGTTCTTAAAATTTCTCACTCGTAGTAACTACTCAAGAATGGCATAAAAGTAGGATGTTTAAAATAGTAAACAAAGTATTCATGCAAACCTCATTCCTGCCATAGTCCTTCTATCATGCTGAAATAAAACCACACATTTTATATGAGGATCAAATTCTGACAGAGGAATCTGCTTAGCATCCACAGAGCCACAAGACTGCAACATTGCAAATACTCTTTATTTGTTCCTTCCCTCTAATGTCTTAAGAACACATCTGTGCTTTCTTTAGGATCTTAAAGTAATGGTCAGTCACCTTTCAGTTTCCCCAATAAAAACCACTGATAACAGAAGTTCTATCACTGAACCAGTGCCCAGGAACCTGCTGCTGTCAGTGAAGGGAATACGCTGAATAGTGCACACTGGGATAGTCTGGTGAGGGCAATGAGGGGGTAGGCTAGAGTTCTGGTGTTCCATCACGACTTCTCAATACACATGACCAGCAAAGGAAAGTGTAACCTCAATAAGGAAATGTTGGCATGAAATTATATCTATTTATATATCATGAAGAAGTCAAAAGGGAGGTGATAAAACAATGAAAGCAGAGAAAAGTGATTCTCTGCCCAGTGTAAATTTAGTCATAAGTCATCACCTGTTGGGTTAATATTTATATACACCACGAATAAGTTTCCAGGGAAAAGATCTCTCACATTCTTGAAAATCAACACATATTTGTTGAAATTTTGAATGTATAATGGATTTATCTCAAGGACCTTCTCGACAACTTTTTTAGGAAGACCAGTGCACAGCCACTCCTCCTCCACATGGTATTTGGGCCACTTCTAAAACTCCTTGTTCCTGTTCTCAGATAGTGTCCACAGCCTGCCTTGCTAGGGCCACCTTCTCACCTATTGGTGCCAAGTCTGAACAACCCAGATTAAATCCGTGTCTTCAGGAAACTCCTCTTGTGGACTAGAAGTTAGGGCTGGGAACTTGGAAATACAAAGAAATGGAGAAGACCTGTGTCCTAGAGAACTGGAAATAACACAAAGAAGCAGGAAAGCTGAGGAGAGAGTTGCAGGATAAGATCTCCTGTAGTGAGGGAAATAAGATCTCCTGTAGTGAGGGAAGCAGGCAGCATTTCCAGTCCCAGAAACATGGCCTGACTTTTGTGGGTTTCTAGGACTGCCATAGCTTACTATGTCATGTTCATGAAGGAGAACAGGAGCCTATTTACTTCTCTTAAACAATCACATCCTTTAAGAACAAATCAACACCAAAAGCAGTAGAACACAGGAAATAATTAAAATCAGAGCTGAAATCAATGAAATCAAAACAAAAGAAACAATTCTAAAAAATTGTCAAAACAAAAAAATTGGTTCTTTGAAAAAATAAATGAAATAGATAAATCCATGGCCATGCTAACAAAGAGAAGGAGAAAGAAAACTCAAATTACTAACATACAAGATGAAGAAGGAAATATCAAAATGGACGTGTCTAAAATACAGAAGACAATTAGAAGGTATCTTGAATATTTATATTCCAATAAAATAGAAAGTATCGAAGATGTCAACAAATTTCTAGGGACATGACTTACCCAAACTGAATGAGGAGGTCATACATGATTTAAACAGATCAATTTCAAGTAATGAAATAGAAAACACCCTCAACAGCTTACCAACCAAGAAAAGCCCAGGACCAGATGGATTCTCAGCAGAGTTCTACAAGACATTCAAAGAAGATTTAACACCAATACTCCTCAAAATATTCTACGAAATAGAAAAGGATAGAACCCTTCTAAACTTATTCTATGAGGCTAATATCACCCTGATACCCAAACCAGACAAAGACACATAAAGGAAAAAATCTTCAGACCAACATCCCTGATGAACATAGGTAAAAAATTCTCAATAAAATTCTGGGAAATTGCATACAGAAACATATTAAAAAGATAGTGCCCTACAATCAAGTGGGGTTTATCCCAGGGATGCAAGATTGGTTCAACATACGGAAATCAATAAAAATAATTCATCAAATTAATAGACTTAAAAACAAGAATCATATGGTCATCTCAATAGGTGCAGAAAAAACATTTGACAAAATACAGCACACCTTCATGTTCAAAACTTGAAAAAATAGGGATAGTAGGAACATACCTCAACATTGTAAAAGCTATCTGTGCTAAACCCAATGCCAGCATCATTCTAAATGGAGAAATATTGAAAGCATTCCCTCTGCACAAAAATCAACTCAAAGTGGATCAAAGACTTAGCCACTAGAACAGAGACCCTGCACCTAATAGAAGAAAAACTAGGCCCAAATCGTCACCATGTCAGCCTAGGATCTGACTTCCTTAACAGATTCCTAAAGCACAAGAAGTAAAATCAAGAACCAATTAATGGGATGGCTTCAAATTAAAAAGCTTCTCATCAAAGGAAATAATCAATAATGTGAGGATATAGTCTACAGATTGTGAGAAAATCTTTAACACATATACTTCCAATAAAACTTTAATCTCTAGGATATAAAAAGAACTCAAAAAACTTAACACCAAAACACACACACACACACACACACACACACACACACACACAAATAATCCAATCAACAAAATCGCTAAGGAACTGAAAAGACACTTTACAATAGAAGAAATACAATCAATCAACAAACATATGAGCAGATTATGCTAAGCGAAGCTAGCCAATCCTTAAAAAACAAATGCCAAATGTCTTCTTTGATATAAAGAGAGCAACTAAGAACAGAACAGGAAGGATGAGCATGAGGAAAAGACTAACATTAAACAAAGACGAGAGGGGGGAGAGAAAGGGAGAGAGAAGGGAAAGCATATGGAAAAAGTAGGAGACCTTCAATGTTACACAATATTATAAGAGGTTGTGAGGGGAAAGGAGGAGGGGAAAAGGGAGAGAATTAAACAACAGCAGAGGAGGTAGAGAGGGAAGATGGGAGGGGAGGGGAGGGGAGGGGGGATAATAGGGGATAGGAATGGTAGCAGAACACAACAGTCACTAATATGCCATTATGTAAAAATGTGAGTGTGTAACCAATGTGATTCTGCAATTTGTATTTGGGGAAAAAATGGGAATTCATAAATTGAGTCAAATGTATGAAAGATGATATATCATGAGCTCTGTAATGTTTTGAACAATCAATAAAAAAATATGAAAAAGTGTTCAACTTCTCTAGCAATTAGAGAAATGCAAATCAAAATTACACTAAAATTTCATCTCATTCCTGTCAGAATAGCCATCATCAAGAATACAGGCGACACTAAATGTTGGTGAGGATGTGGGGAAAAAGTACACTCATACATTGCTGGTGGGACTGCAAATTGGTGCAACCACTATGGAAAGCAGTATAGAGATTCTCAGAAAACTTGGAATGGAACCACTCTTTGGCCCAACTATACCACTCCTTGGTTTATACACAAAGGCCTTAAAATCAGCATACTACAGTAATGTAGCCATATCAATGTTTATAGAAGCTCAATTAATATATAGCTAAACTATGGAACCAACCTAGGTGTCTTTCAATAGATGAATGGATAAAGAAAATGTGATGTGATATATATATTATATTTTTTTCCAATGGAATTTTATTCAGCTTTAAAGAAGAATGAAATTATTGCATTTATCAGTTAATGCATGGAGTTGAAGAATATCATGCTAGGTAAAATAAGCCAATTCCAAAAAAAAACAAAGGCTGAATGTTTTGTCTAATATGTAGATGCTAATTCACAATAAGGTCGGGGGTACTAGTGTTAGATTAGATATAGAAAAGTGAAAGGAGGGGAGAGTAGGAGATGTGGGGATAGGAAAGATTGTAAAATGTCACAGACATTATTACTGTATGTATATATGTGACTGCATGACCAATATGATTCTACAACATGTACACACAGAAAAATGAGAAATTATATCTCATCTATGTATGCTATATTGAAATGCATAAATACATTCTACTGTCATGTATAACTAATTAAAACTAAAAAAAATCAATATTATAGCAAGATTATTGTTAGACATAAAACTGCAATGGAGAACTAGGTTTGCTCAGCTGTATCTACAATAGCATAGGCACCAAGGAAATGTGTAACCTTTTAGCTAATGGATAGCTATAACCTCTTCAAAAATAATCACACATTCTAAATAGATCTAGGGTGACTTTCAGTTTATAGTTTTTCAATGTATCTGATATCTGCTGGATTGTCCATTTTTCATTCCCCAGCACATATTTCTCTTTATTCTAACAGATTTATTTATGTGGATGCTATTTAAGTTTACAAATCATCTTAATATGTTGAATTTAGGTGGGTGAATACCTGGAAAAAAAAAAACATGAGTTTATTAAGTAGAAGGAAATTCTTTAAATAGTTTTTGGTCTTTGGAATTCATAGCAAAAAAATATACACAATTTTATCAAAAGTTTTCTTTAATGAATAAAGTATCATCCGATCCTTGTTAATTGTTGTTCTTATTATCCTTTTTTGTTGCTCCTCTTCATGCAGTGCTATATCAGCAGGCATAAACCAGAGATTGATATATGACCATTAACTAATTAAGTCATTTAGTAAACATCTGTTCTAGCAGTGTGTAACTGTGACCAAAAGACCTTCAATGTAGAGGGGGGGGGAAGTAGCTCTGAGCCTGAGATGAGGCAGAACATCATGGTGGAAGGACTCGGTGAAGGAAAACAGGATATGGCAAAGAGGAAGGAAAGAGAGAGAGAGAGAGAGAGAGAGAGAGAGAGAGAGAGAGAGAGAGAGAGAGAACAAAATTCAAACCCCAAGTACATACCCCAGTGACCTACAACCTCCATCCATACCCTACATGCCTACAGTTACCACTTAGTTATCATACCATTGGTTTGGATTAATCCATTGATTAGGTTATACCTCTCATAATCTAATCATGTCACCTCTGAACATTCTCATGTTGTCTCACACGTGAGCTTTTGTGGGACACCTCATTCTAAACCATAACATCACTTAATAATTCATGAGCGATTCTTGTTTCTATGGATATCAGCTATAAATTTCTTTGCCTTGGAAAATGCTTCCTACTATTTTATTTCCAGAGATACATCATTGCTATGAGTTTGATTTGCACTGAGGCATTGAATGAATTTGTAAAAATAGATCTGTAAGAACAAATAACTCCAAAGAACAAGAATCACCAGTCAAAATTCTAGAGCTGCCTTATCCCAAGACTGTGCTCACTGCAACTCCATTTTCTCTCTTTCTCAGGTGAAAGTCCCAAAGCTAAAAATTCCAACATATCTATGGAGAATACCAGGCATATATTTTTTTTCTTTTTTTTTAAGAGAGAGAGAGAGAGAGAGAGAGAGAGAGAGAGAGAGAGAGAGAGAGAGAATTTTAATATTTTTTTTTTTTTTTTAGTATCGGCGGACACAACATCTTTGTTTGTATGTGGTGCTGAGGATTGAACCTGGGCTGCACGCATGCCAGGCGAGCGCACTACCACTTGAGCCACATCCCCAGCCCCAGGCATATATTTTCAAATTGGATGTTTTATCTTTGACCAGACAAAATATGAAAAGGAGTTCCTATCCCATACTGAGGACATGTTGGAAAAGTAACTAAAATTCCTTAATTCTAGGAACAATAAAAAAATATTTCTGTTCTTAGATCTTCACCAACCCAAGGACCAAGACCCTCAGGGAAGGAGTCAAGGTCACTGGGAATGGTGAGTCTCCACTTCTCATCCTAACCAGTGGGTGGACAGAGACATTAGGGGGCACACAGGTGGCTCTGAGGTGTTCCACCTGCTGGGTGCTGTGCTCCCAATTGCCAGCATCTCTGTTTGGTCCAGAGGTGTCTGTGAGGCCAAATTCTTGCCAAAGCTTAATAAGTGCATAAGTTTAATGCCTTATTTACATAATTAAGAGGACCCATCCAACCATGTGGTTGACACATCTGTTGGGGAGAGGAAGCACTTTACATAAGGGTAGATTTGGTGGTCAGCTATTGTTAACGGTAGGAGTAGGGTAGCTAAGAAAGAGCAATTGTGGTTAAAGCTGTCAGAGGCAGTGACAGGATGTTCTACAGGTCTGACGTTTCCTTCTGACAAATCATGATATTCTCCTCCCTCTTCTCCTTCTCTGAGGCCCTTATGCTGTCTATCTATGGGTGTTCCTGCCTCATGGAGGCAGAGGCACTGCTGTGGGGTTGCCTCTTCCACCTTTCTCCTTCTGTCCTCAGACACCAATTTTGTGATTGTGCCCTGACAGGAATTGAAAAAATAAAAAAGATGTTTCTTAAGGTGCAATTTCCATCTTAAAAAATATTTATTACCTGTTGATTAAAAATAATAGGCTGATTAATTTAAAAAGAATAGAAGAAAGTGGGTGGTGGCTACAATAAAATGAGCAAATGTTGAAAGAAAGTGATTGTTCCTTGTATTAACAACATTCAATACTACATACATTTGATAAAGCTGGTTGTATATGGAATAATTAACTTTCATCTTTCTGATCAACTCTCAAGTATCACTACTAAATGGTCAAAGTTTATTTATCCTGAACTGTTTCTAAATAAATGATCCAAACAATTGAACAAAAAACTGCTACATAAATTACTTTTGAGTTCAGTTTTTAGCTCCATTTTCTTTGTGAGAATGAAACAATATGCCCTCAGTTTGTTTTAAATTTCTTCCCTGAAGTAGCAACAGAAAAGTGGAAAGAGGAAATGGAGCAGACTGGCAGCTTTATCTTGACCACACTGACCTGCACAGGAGCCGGGCAGGAAATGCTCACTTACACTTAATCCCTAGTTTCTGAGCAGAAAACCCTTAGTTTCTGATTCATTGAATCTGAGGGATGGGGAGGCAAGGGAGAAAGTAGGCTGATAGCCTGATCTGCAGAGTTCAGCTGCTGGCTTTAGTTGTTATTACTTTAAAGCTATCATCATTGTAACTGTGGCTTTTAACTCTGTATTTTATTGTCCACATTATTTAAGAGACAGTGTTGTTTCAAAAAATGATTAGTTCATGTTTTTAGGCACATAAGTTATGAAGGTATAATTTTGTGATATCAATAACTAAAAGGGGTGAGGAAGAACCTCTTGAAGATAAAATCTTTTGTATATTATTAAAATGAAGCTGGTATAAGTTTCTATTAGAGTTTTATGGATTTAAGATATTAAATATAAGCTGAGGGTGGCAGCACATGCCTATAATCCCAGCGGTTCAGGAGGCTGAGGCAGGAGGATCATGAGTTCAAAGCCAGCCTTGACAAAATTGAAGAGCTAAGTAACTCAGGTGAAACCTTGTCTCTAAATAAAATACAAAATAGGGTTAGGGATGTGGCATGGTGGTTGTATGCCCCTGAGTTCCATCCTTGGTACCAAGAAAAAAAAGATATTAAACATAATCCCTATGGTAAATATTACATGTGAATACTGGTCCTACTATTAGGATTAGTATAGTCACCCTAATATCAACAAAATTCACTTTGAATCAAAAGAAGTAGAAGAGATACAAGAATAATACATACCAATAAATATTCTAATACAGAAAAAAGATATAAAATTATAAACATTTGTATCACTAATAATGGGTGTTCTCAGGTGTTGAAGTCAAAATGGACAAAACTAAAGTGAACATAGGCAGTTCTACAGTAACTGGAGAATTCAGTACCAAGGGATAAATAGACATATTCTCCATGGACTCGATCATGAATTTCTGATCCACTGACAACATCCTATGTTTCTGCTGAAGTATAAGAATGGTTCTTAGGGTAAAGTTAGGCAGCATTTCTCCGAAAGGTCTTAGTAATGTTCCAATACATCTAAATCTACAGCTGTCATCCAATAGATCTCTTGTAAACTTACTATTGAATCATACTGCAAACAATGAGTGAGATTTTTTTTTATTGGCAGACTTAACCAACCATGATTTATGTGAGCAGATAGTACATGATAGGAGGAAGGAAGAGTATGCCTGGTTCTCAAGGATTTATTGGGAGTCTGTTGTTATTTCTGTGGTTGGTTTAAATGTATTGGAAACAAGCACAGACTAACTGAAACAGAAACAGATTTTTTAGGATCCCTTGTAAGTGCAAAGGAAGAACTGATGGCTAAGTATGAATAATCTAGAATGGGTAGAAGAGGGGAAGATCTTGAATATCAATTTTGATCATAAAATCCATGGCAATAATGAGGGCTATAGGTTAGACTTTCCTGTTGTGGGTACCTAAAAAAAAAATTATGAGAAGCCATCCATTTGAAGAAGTCTTGAAGAAAAGAGTGGATTTTCTGTGAGATATGAGGGGATCTTGGAAAATAGGAAATGGTTTTCACAGATGCTGTGGGTGCCCCACCCAGCTTCCCTTACCACTTACCCTTTCAGCACATTCCACTGGTGTCTTACAACAAATATTTCAGATCCCAGCAATGCCAGGAAGTCAAGCTGCCAGGATCATGCTGCAGATATTGAAGGAAGCAGGAGGAAAAAGCTCCCATCCTAAGGGCCAGATTCCCAGGCAGATTTTACCTGGTTTCCTGGAGTTAGCTAATGGGACTAACCTCGTGGTTCACACAAAAGGAACCACTGGCTCTTGCCCCATTCCTTGGCTTCATTCCCTTCCAGTTTTTATTCCTTATCTCCTACTCTGCTTTGTAGCATTACCTTCCAAGCAAATCCCTCAGTCTCAAATCCTTGACTCTGGAAGGAAACCTCAGGCAACACAGCCCAAGAACCCCTGTGTTTATTCTAAATTACAGATAAAACCAATGGTCCTATATGACTGTTGTCAGAATAAAAAGAGATCTAATTATGAAAAAGAAGTAATGATGCTGATGGCAATTATGACACAGCACAAACCAGAAGGACTCCAGGAAGTGCTCTGGTTTGAACCTTAAGGTCTGTTTATCAGTAGCTCTGTGGTTTTGAACGGGTTACTGAACTTCTGAGGGCTCTAGCTGTTTTAAAATGGAGGGAATTTTTACTGGGAGAGTTGACATAGGGTACTCCATCTAAACTAGTGAGCCCTGTGCATGGAGTATAGCAAATGTTTAGAAAATAACTTCCTTCTCTGCATTCATTGTGTACTAATGCCAGGACCTTTGTCTTTTCCTATCAATTGAAGTCTCAGTTTCAATTGAACCTACCATAAAAGCAATAAACTAACTACTAAATGGGTGCACTTCACATTTCAGTTTACCAGACCTACCAAAGTATGTTCTTCCCAGTTGGAGATAAATATCATCTTATCTCAAGCTACTTCAAATAACACACCCTTGGAAAACTCACAAAAGAGCTCAAATTTCTCCTTCAGTTACACTATCTATCCAAACCTTCCACCAGAGGATGCTCAGAATATCCCTTTTGCTACTACTTAGTCACTAAATGTGTTCTGTGGTTTCAGTTATCTGTAGAGAAGTTTGGTAAACCCCTTCTGACTTTTGGCATGCTTACATTTTATATTCAAGTTATCTTCAGGGAGGTGGGAGCTGGGAAAGAATGGAAATCCCCAGGATTGGGGGAAGAGCTCATCAGAATTCATCACAGCTAAACTAAAGTTCAGCTGTTGGGACTAATCTTACCAAGTGCTCCTGGAAGCAGCTTTTCTACTGGCTCCAAAAGATCTTTGCTCCAGATTTTACAGGTAAGGTAAGGACATGGACAAGGGTGGGAAGAGATTTGCAAGGTTCTGGTAGATCTTAAAACATTTTATCCAGTATAGCGTGGCATTCTGCCTGACATGCTACATAATGGATCTAGTAAAGACTAAATTGTGGTGTAGCCACATAGACAGCAGAATTCATTAAGTGTCTGCTAAGTTTGTTTCCTGCTGAATCAGACACAATAGCAGTGGGGAGTAACTGAGGGTTCAAAATGTCTTAGTACTGTTTTTCTTCTTCTGCCACCTTATGTCCTATCATATAATTGTCACTAAGTGACATTTGTCTTTACTAACACCTGGTTTTGCTGTTTAAACTGTAGCCTGAATATTTTAAGAAGTTTTCATTATTTTCATGAGGGAGCAATAAATGAAAACGTCAACCAACATAAATATTTGCTGGCATTGTTAAGGACAAAAAAAGAAAAAAGAAAATAAAAAGAAAAAATTGAAACCCAGAGTGAACAATGAAGCAGTTTCTTGAAAAGAGCAATATATTGTTATCATATTGGCTTGCCCCCTAAACCCCAATGCCATCCATTCCTGCAATCTCCTTAGTCCCTTTTGTGTTGGTTCCTATTTTTTCTACTCCAGTGTCTCTGCTGTTAGGATCACTTAATTCAACAGCTCCATATTGCTGTCCTCTGGGATGCATTCTTTCCAACTGTGGTAGAGGCCCGTGACTTTTATAAATGTACAAGATGCGAGAGTGGATCAAAACACATAGAAAACAAATGCACATTTGGGCTTATGGTGGATTAGATTTAATTTCCAAACTCAATATTGGTCTAGCAATTTTGTCACTCCTTGGAACTCCTTCCTCCTCTCAACTTCTTTCCATAGCACTGCTAATGAGTCTCATGTTTGTTTGATTTCCACATATCTCTTTGATCAGTGCCTTTTCCTTTCCCTCTAAACTTTGAACAAAACTACACAAAATAAATCAAAAGCAAACATAATAAAAACAGCAACAATAAAACATAAAACCCAAGCTAGACTAACATGGATTTAAAAAAGAATTGTTTTCTTCCAGAAAAATCTATCAACAACATTTCTTAGCATGTTCTTTTATTTCTTGGCATTTTTCTTCTTTGAACTTTTTCTCTCTCTCCTGCAAACCTCTTTTTTAAAAATAATAGCTGTACTGATATAAATACAGAGTCATTTACTTCCACTTTAGGAAATATTACTTCCACTTTAGGCTTAAAGAATTGAGTGAAATGCCAATGTGATAGCCAGTTACAGGGCTGAGAGATTGAAAATTAAATTTAACTCACTACAAATCCAAATGTGCATTTGTTTTCTATGTGCTTTTTAAAAATATTTTTTAGTTGTCAATGGACCTTTATTTTTTACTTATTTATGTGTGGTGCTGAGAATCAAACCCAGTGCCTCACACATGCTAGGCAAGTGCTCTACCACTGAGCCACACCCTAAGCCCTGATTTCTATGTGTTTTGGTCCACTCTTACATTGTTTTCATTTATAAAATTCTTGGGCTCTACTAGAGTGGGAGAGAATGCATCCCAGAGGCACACGCAGGCTGAGATGTAAATTGCAGAGCAGCAGTTATGAGTGTGGCTTGAACACTATAAATACTCAAAGATGTGCTAGAGATTTGGTCTTCTAAAAGCACTAAAGATGTTACGCAGAGAACACCTGGGAACAATATATAAAGCACTATTATTAATACACATGCTAATGCTATTCACAAGAAAGTCCAAAACCTTAAAGCTGTTAGCTCCCACATTAGTAAATTCACTCGAAAGCATGAGAGTTTGTAAGCTCAGAATATCTGTATACAGATTTAGTTATATAACTTCTGTTTTTATAGCTAATTAGTGTAGATTATAATTGGGAGTTGCCACATTTTTCTAATCTAAATATTATTCTCGCATCTGCTACATGTAAATCAGGCAGCCAGAATTCTACTAATCTAAGGTGCCAATATTGCAATAGCAGTACATTAAAATGGAAAGACACCTGGCA
Source organism: Callospermophilus lateralis (assembly GCF_048772815.1). Lineage (NCBI taxonomy): Eukaryota > Metazoa > Chordata > Mammalia > Rodentia > Sciuridae > Callospermophilus > Callospermophilus lateralis. Next base: position 69,075,508 of record NC_135311.1, on the reverse strand, counting down.
TCTGAGCTTCTAAATTCATCATAAAATTGCCCCTTTCTGCAGTACAAGCATTCCCTGACTTCCATGCCCTGGAGCTGTGCCATGTGTGAAGGCAATTTGTGACTTCCTACTATTGTTTCCAAGCAGCAGTTTCTGTTTTGTCTTTCATCTAGAGGATTGACAGGGCTTTGGCTATGAGAAAGGGAGAGAATGGATCTTTATGGTTGTCAACAACAACAACAAAGAAATTCACAGCTTATATAGTCTGCTACAACAAGAGTCCAGAAGTATTCATTTAAGATGTCCATGAAAATAAAGTCAAACAGATAGTGAATTTTTAGTTTTGTAAAATGGCAGAAAACTCAAGAAGAATTTTAACAGCATGACAAGTCAGAAAAGCAAGAATTTGCTTAAAAATATTTTACCAGAGACTCCTCAGATTACAGGAGCTAAAGAACAGAAGTAGAAATTGGTTAAAATTAATAAAAGAAGTTTTGTCTTCCACTCATATAGCCAGTCATAAAATCATCATGCTTTGAACATTTGTTTCAATAAAGGGATTCATTAACTAAGTTAAAAGCACTTCAAAAGTACAGCTTTAAGAAATAAGCACCTGCAATTTATTTTTAATGCTAGATAATGGCTTAGAATTAATGCAATTCACTTTGGACCTGGACTTAATAAGAGAAATACAAAAATTTATATTTGGCAAATAATCAAGCTAGGGACATTAAAAAAAGGAATATAAGTAAACCAAAATCCAGGGGAAGGAGTTAGATACAAAGAGCCAGTAGGTAAGATTCAGGAAATAAATTTTTCTATGTCCACCAAATATTTAAGAATAAGCAAGGTAACTGATAGCAGGCCTAGGACTGACTGACTTTACCATGGTGCTCTTGATTATCTTTTTTTATATTTTGTTTTTTAATGTCTTCAGAAAGAGGCCATGCTGGGGAACAGTTATGTTTTCAGGTTCCGTAAGCAAAATGGCTTTCTCTGCTTAAAGACTAGAAATTGCTGCTCATCCCACCTCTTCCCTTGAAGACTAAGTAATATCCCAGACATGGCCTCAGAGACCTACATGCCCGGCCCTGTGTGCCTCATCGAGGACATGGAGGGGCAGCTAGTGGTCAAGCAGGAAGCCCTGCAGATCCTGTCGGCCATCACTCAGCCCATGGTGGTGGTGGCCATCGTGGGCGTCTGCAGCACAGGCAAATCCTACCTGATGAACCAGCTGGCTGGGAAGAAAAAGGGTGAGTGCCACCAACAGAGCTCTGCTGAGCCTTCTGTCCACCACACTATGGGCGTCCAGCATGGGGATGGACGGGGAAAAGATAGTGCCAAGGAGGGACAGTGAAAACCAGTGTTTGGGCCACATATGGGTCTTTTAATTGGAGAGATAAAAGGCAGGTTTCTGTCCCTGACATACAACTTTTTAAAAATGTCGATCTTAATGTCTTTCAGGGAGAAACACAATATATTCCCATCATACAGAATGAGATCAATGAAATAATTTCCATATTTATTTATATATGACAGCGGAATGCATTACAATTCTTATTACACATACAGAGCACAATTTTTCATAGCTCTGGTTGTAGACAATGTACATTCACACCAATTCCTGTCTTCATACGTGTACTTTGGATAATAAGATGGTCCATATGCATAATTATAAACTTTAAAAAATTCACTTGCATATTATTATAAAAACCATAAAAATTTTCCACTTACAGAATTTGACTTTATTTCCCCATTTCTCTATTGTAATGAAGATCGTATTTTCTGCTGTTTCCTTATTATGCTTTCCTTAAACCCTAACTCAATCATCAAGAAAATACACAAATTCTCGATCCCCTTCTCTGTGACAACCCCTGCACTCCCCTCTGCAGGCTTCTCTGTGGGCTCCACGGTGCAGTCTCACACCAAGGGAATCTGGATGTGGTGTCTGCCTCATCCTGAGAAGCCAGGCCACACCTTAGTTCTGCTGGACACCGAAGGCCTGTGTGATGTAGAGAAGGTAAGGACAGAAGATTCTTTTATGATTAAACTCCTTATCACTGAACATGCTTTGTACAAGGAGTTTTTCATTTTGTTTTTATAAATTTGTACTTTTACTTGACTGGACTATATTGCCCCTCATTTTTTTGTTTCTATTTTCAATAGTGTTTGGAAGTCTGAAGTGAGAAAATATATTTATAATGCAGAATGAGTATTAGAACTACATTGATGTTTTTGCTTAGTAGTTCCCAGGTATATAAAAATGGTGCAAATAAACTCACTTTACAAGCTTATATGGTTAGTAGTGGGCACAGGATGAGATGAACTTCTGTTCAAATCAGGGCTCTGGCACTTTTCGCTTTCTGACCTTGACAAGAAGAGTGAGTCTCCCTAAATTTTTAATATTCTTTTTGGTCTTATCCAACTCATCATAGGAGAAGTAGACACATGGATCTTTTTTACTGCATAGGTCTTTTCTAGTTATATTCTAATAAGTATTTAGGAACAAGTTCACAGAAGAAAATGAATTAGATTTGTACAACTTGACCATTCCATAAAGATACCTATCATAACTAATTACAAGCTACTCAAGCAAAGTCACTAAACTCAGACTTGAGAAGAGATGTACATAGTTGACTCTCATGAGCTGGTTTTTGCAACTAACCAAACTTTCTCTTGAACGTCCACTGTTTGCTTTTTATGTTTTGATTTTGATTTTTACATTTGATTTACCTACCAAGATGCAAAGATAGTAATCAAAAATTTCAGCTTCAGTTTCCTTACAAAATGGAGATATTAATAATGAGTTCATCCCACAGCATTAAAATTAGAAAAGATCAGTAATGTGAACTCCCTTGTGGATAATAATTATTTAATAAAATAGATATATGTATTGTTCACATAGGCTGATTTTGTTTTAGTACCAGGAAAACCTTGATTTTAACTATTCTGGTTACCCCATTGACTATTAATTTTGCATTTTTCTATCAGTGACTATAAGTGGGACTCTGGAGTTAGAAATTTATGCTTTAGGGTAAAATTATCAATGAGAAAACTATGGAAGTTCATGTGTTTGATCACTTGTGTTTTCCCTGCTTAACACTTGTATATCAGAATCTTATTTTCAATGATAGTTCATTTGGAAATGCCATTTGACATGACATCTTCAACAAGTCCAAGATCAAGACACTTCCAGGAGGCATCAAGGTCAATGGACCTTGTGAGTATCTCTTTAAGGATTTCCCTTCTATTCAACATAATGTGTAACATGTAACAAGGTCCTTGGGTCAACATTGCATAAACAATTACCACTGTGCAAATCATATGCACCATGTTTACAAAAGCTATAATGAATCCAAAAAGTATTTCTAATATTTGTTTTAGTAATGCCTATAAGGTTACATGAAATAGGAACATGATGAAGTTAGATATTTTATCTTTCAGTCTTCCCCTGTTCATTTAGATTACTCCCCGTAGATTGACAGCATTTGTTCAACAAATAAATTCAATGCATGTGGTGTGTCACAATTTTGGTAGATATAGTGACACATACCTGTTCCCTGTGAAAATGGAACTTGGTTGCTACAAGTATTGAACTAAGGTCCAGTATTGAACTAGACCCTCTAAAGATATCCAATCAGACTTCTTGCTCTACCTTTACCTAACAACTTCAGGTTTCATAACTTTGTAAATGATTGTTGTATTATTGAGGGAAGTAGAACAAATGACAAAGAAGGAAAACCAGGAAGTTCCAACACAGAATAAGGGACAATTGATCTAAATTGTATAATTTGCTTCTTTTCAGAGAATGGTATGATAACTTAAATACTTTTTAAAAAATGAGAGAAGAGGAAATTTTGAAGAAAATGGAAACCCAAGGCAGAGGGAAATAAAAGGAGGATTAAAGAGGCAAAAAAAATCCAATCACATGAATGTGCATGATTTTATAAGATCATCTGCTTATTTCTCTATGGAGAAGGATTAAAATCATACAATCATATATCTTGGGGCTGGGGTTGTGGCTCAGCGGTAGAGACCTTGCCTAGCATGTGTGTCGCCCTAGGTTCGATTCTCAGCACCACATACAAATAAGTAAAAAAAAAAAAAAAATTAACAACTAATAAAGATATTTTTTTAAAATCATACGATCATATATCATATATCTAGACATTTTCCCTATTTTCTTCTTTAGCCCCTATTTCTTTTCCCAAAGAAGGAAAAACCTGTCTTCTTAATCTCATGATTTCCTAAAGAAAGTTATCTACTGGTCAGAAAGTTGTTGAATGAATGTTATCAGAATTAATTGACATTAATTAATCAATTAGTCAATTGTTTCATTTACTTTCAAAGCAAATAACACCAGTATCTCTTCCTCTGGGCAGGTTTAGAGAACCTGGTGCTGACCTATGTCAACGCTATCAACAGTGGAGATCTGCCCTGCATGGAGAACCCATTCCTGACCCTGGCCCAGAGAGAGAATGCAGCTGCAATAAAAAGGGCACTTGCCCACTATGACCAGCTGATGGGCCAGAAAGTGCAGCTGCCCACAGAGACCCTCCAGGAGCTGCTGGACCTGCACAGAGCCAGTGAGAGAGAGGCCATAGAAATCTTCAAAAAGAACTGTTTCAAGGATGAGGACCAAAGTTTCCAGAAGGAATTACAGGTAATTGTGTGTGTTTTATTCTAATTCATGTGCTTTATGGTGAACAGAAGGAAAAATATTACTGTGAATAACACAATAAGACTTTTTTAAGAAAAAAATTCCTATTAGACTAGAAAACAATGATATTTGCCTATGTGTACATATTGTCACTTTTCATTTGTAAACAAAATGTAAATACCTGGGCCCTTTAGAGTCTGAAGTTTTCCTCTATGCACACAGCTCAACTTTACCTTGTTACACCCAAGAGCTAAATTTGAATTGATTTTATTCCTTTAAAACATTGTATTTATAGGGGATAATATTGGCCAAAATATGTTATATTCTTTGCATGTTTAAATACATAAAAACAAATCCCATCATTATATACAACTACAATGCACCAATAAAAATGTGGAAAGAAAAAAATAATTGTATTTACAAAGTCATGTTTTATCTTTTTATTAAGCAGAGAGAATTATCATTTGGATCTGCTAAAGTATGAGCTATCTACGATTAATAGAGCAATTTGACATCATTCCAGCTAATTATTCACTTCTACTTCTTAAAGGTAGAAAAATACTGAAACCAGAAATGCTAAAAAAAAGTAGGCTGCATTTAAAATGAGGATTTGAGTTTAGAGGTCTGTGGACATAAGATCACATCTAAAGCAGAAATGCAAGAGAGGGGTTTCAGGAAATTTCACACCCAAAAGTAAATGCCATATTTTATAGACTATCATTCTTGTAACTATTTCAGGTTTGCTGGGAAGGGTATAGTCTTGCTTATATTCATTGAAGTTTCTTAAATAAATAATCTCTTTAAAAATAAATTTCAGAAAGACTGAGGTGTTGCTAATATCTCCATGGGTTCTTTCCCTTTGAAGACCCTACTAGATGCGAAGCAGAATGACATTTGTAAGCAGTGAGAAAGCCTCTTCGGATTGTTGCTCAGCTTTACTTCAGGATATTTTTGGTCCTCTGGAAGAAGCAGTGAAGCAGGGGCTTTATTCTAAGCCAGGAGGCCATAATCTCTACCTTCAGAAGACAAAGGAGCTAATGACAAAGTATCATCAATAGCCCAGGAAAGGAATACAGGTATTTCCCAGGATTCTATCTATTAATTATGTGAAATACTGAGGTGCCTGTTTAAAAAAGCCATTGAGGGCAGGACATGCACACAGGAACAGAGGTGCAGTTTATGTCTCTGCCTCAGAGTTACTCTGTAACTGAATGAGCATGCCTGGGAATTATGTACCTGGTGTTGGTATTTTAGCACAGGATGTGGGTGTGCTAATGATAGCTTCGGAATTAACCTGAACCATCACCATAATCACCAGAAGTCTATTGCAAACATGAGTACTGACTGCAACAAAGGGACCATTTTTGGCTCTACAGAACAGAATTCCAATTATTATTACTTATTTAAGAAAAACTATAATTGGTTTATATATCTAAAATCAGAAGTTTTTAATATGAATACTTTCCAGAGTTCAAACAGTGTCCTCAGTGGTCCTCCTTTCTTTTTCCTTTCCAACCTCTGCTTCATTATTCCGCTTCATTTTCCTGATTATTGGCTTCATTTTCAACTAGACTTGCCCCACATGACTACCAGGAAGATACAACTGATACAATTCCTCTTAGTGCCTCAATCCTCTGGGAACAGAATATGTGTTTCCCAGCCTCCTTACCAGTATTTAAAACACTCAAGTTGCAGTATTTTTCCTTCTGTGAATGAGTTCTTTTCATCAAGTGGCCTTGAGTGCTCTGATTGGCCCAGCCAGGTTCTTTTTTTTCTTTTCTTTTCTTTTCTTTTTTTTTTTTTTTTTTTTGAGAGAGAGAGAGAGAGAGAGAGAGAGAGAGAGAGAGAAGTTTAATATTTATTTTTTTTTTAGTTATCGGCGGACACAACATCTTTGTATGTGGTGCTGAGGATCGAACCCGGGCCACACGCATGCCAGGCAAGCGCGCTACCGCTTGAGCCACATCCCCAGCCCCCCAGCCAGGTTCTGAACCCCACCTATGGAGAGGCTTGATGCACCTCTCCATCAGGTGCAGGCAGAGCGCCTTCTAAGAGGAAAAGATGATTGATAGAACAAGAAATATAATTGTATCACCTCGCTAAACACAATTTCTAGATCTTACTGTGTGTTTTTGGGGTTCCTAGGCTGAGGAAGCTCTACAAAAGTATTTAAAGTCCAAAGAGTCTGTGTGTAACGCTGTTCTACAGACAGACCATGCTCTCACAGCCAAGGAAAAGGAGATGGAAGGTGAGAAGAGAACAGAAGTAATGCAAGAAAGACAAGAAATGTTCAGAAATTTGAAATTCATGTGTCCTGGCCTAGCTGTGATCATTCACCTAGAGCAAGACAAAGAGGCTTCTTGTCCCCACAGGTGGTATCTGAATATGGCAGGATCAGTTGCAGTATGGTTATCTGGAAGGAAAAACAATGGCAGGAATTTTCTGTGTGGGTTGGAACAATAAGGATTGAGAACTGAGAACCGGAGGCCCAAAGGAGGGACAGAGCTGTCCTAGAAGGTTTATCCTTTTCCTTGTTCTCCTCAGAGGCACGTGTGAAAGGAGAGGCTGCCAAGGCTGAAGCAGAAAGTGTGGAGGTGATTCGTAGGCAGATGCAACAAATGATGGAGGAGAAGGAGAGACTCCATCAGCAGCAAATAAGTCAAATGGAAATAGAAATAGCAAACATTTTGGCACAGCAACACAGGAATGTGGCACGTCAGCTCCAGGTATTGAATCAGTTGTTTCAGCCTAGGGTTGTGTTTCTGTCCTTTCTCTATAAGAATGAGAGCATGAAACAGTGAGGGGAGATGAAGAGTACTAGGGTGGTTCAGGGCAGGAACTGTGGAATCAGACTGCTGGATGTGCATCCAAGCTCCACTGTTACCAAATACATGGTGTAAGCAAGTTATCTATGTCGTCTGTGCCTGTTTTCCTGTTGCATAGAATAGAAATGGGGGTTAGACATATTTGTGAGGTTATTGTGATAAGCAAGTGCTTTAATATTTGGATTTAGAATGGTGAGTGGAATAGAATAAGAATATAAATTATTAAATCTATAGCAATGCATTTCCGTCCCACATTGATTAGCCTTTTCTGTTAATTTGTTAATGGCTCTGGAAAATCCTTTGCCCTGATTATACCTGTTACATCAATTTCATCTTGCATTTTGTCTTTGCTGTTGTCCTTGCCTCGGTCATCTCTGGTTCTTATGGCCTTGAACTTGCAGTGCTTGTTTCACCAAGTCCTGTAGTTTATCATCACTCAATAAGCAGGAGTTCTCCTCTCCCAAGCACTGTACAAAGCCCTCTGTATGCATTCTCTCATCTATTTACTGTGAAGCAGAACTGTTGTGTCCCCAGTTTTATATGAGGTTAGCGATGCCCCAAGTAGATAACTAAATGTGAGTATCTCACACCCTTGTGAGGCTTTGAAGCTGCCTTTCCCATTAGTGGTATCCTCAGTGTTGATGCTCCCTAGATTCTTTGGCAAATTCCTGTGGGAACACCTCATAAGATAGACAACATCCCAACATTTTCTCTGGCTTACCATGGAACCTGTGGGTACCAGTTTTTCAGTAACTACCCCAGGGTATTTTGGGGATTGTAGCTCTTTTCTGAAAGGCATTATGGGCAAACTCTGGTGTTTGATCCCCTCATTCTTTTCTTGTACTTCTCCCTCCAAAGTTTGGTGACCTGGACCATTTCCCTCATCTAAGGCTCAGACACCTTGCCTGACTGCACATCACCTAGATATTCTGTTTTTGTGTCAGTTTTTTCTCTTACAAACACCGTTAATTTTTCCTAAAAATGGAAAAGAGGATTCGGAAAGAGGATTGAAGTCAAGTTGTGACTAAGATTAATCAAGGAAACTGGGTAGCATAGGTGAAAGGGGAGCCTTGGGATGGAATTCTACAGACCCCAACATTTCAGGGACTGGATGTTTCTGGAACTAGAGAAAGAGGAATGTGACTAACTATAGAAGTAGAATGGACCTACCTAAATGGAAAAGAAAAACATGGAAATGCCTATTGTTTCTGTGCATTAAAGGTAGTAAGGACAAGTCAGTGGTGTAGCAATCAGAATGAAGCTGACCTTGCTTTTTGCTGTTTTATTGTTTTTATTTATTACTTCTCAGGCAAGTGGTGACATGATCCCTCAAGCTCAAATTACCAGGTTTCATGATCAGATCCAGCATCTCCACCGTGCTAGTGATTCATGTATCATTCTCTAACATACTGAAAACATTAGAGCTTCCTCTTCCTATTTCTTTTCACTGAAGATGAGAAACTAGAAAATGTGGGACAATGAACATTTAAACAATCCCAAAGCCTTTTGCCTAATCTTTCAGTTTATCTCTAGGTATGACAAGTTACCTAGGTGTTGTTAAACACAGTCAAATGGACATCTCTAGAGGATGAAAGGAAATACTACTGTAAAATTGTGTCATGTGCTTTAGGGCTAAAGAGAAAGCCTTTTCCTTCGCATTCATCCTCACCTGAGTTAGTTCATACTCAGAGAATTATATAATAGAAAACATTGGTCTTAATATTTGTGTATTATTTGAAATCCTTTAGACCTCATAAATAATAGGCATAAGTAATGTGTAATGTGCCAAAATTCTGATGATGCTCATTTAGTTTTATACTTTCTATATGTGAAAGTTAAATCATCATAACCTTTGCAGTCTTTTGTGAGAGCCTGTTGATTATTTAAAAATATTGATTAAATGAATGTATCTGTTAGTATGTAGTTTTAACTATAAAATATTTTTAAGCCATAAATCTATTATGGTTTTAACTCTTTTTAAAAATGTTTCACAGTATTTAAAATTCTATGGGGAAATCTTCTAAATTTTCATCAGGAGATTAGGAATTTCTTTAAAAACTAGAATTAAAATATACTTTGCTATGCCTTTCTATTTGTTTTGTTTAACTCCAATAAAAGTTTTAAAAATTGTCGGAATACTCCACAAAGTTACATTTCTTTATCCCTTATTACCACTTAATTATATAAAGAATTTCCAGTGGGGAGATATTAGAAGTGCATCATTTATTTTTTAGTTGCTCAAAATGTGTTTTACTTATATACAGAAGAAAAACACATTAGTGTTAATATCTGTACTTTTTCTTCTGTTCTTTGAGAATTTTATTTCTCTAAACTTCTTGTATCAGCAAAAGTCTGTTCAGCTATATTTCTGGACTTGACCTCAACTCCACAAGGTACCAGCACACTGGCTGAGCATTTATTTAGCAATACTCTATAGATACCTTTGTGAGCTATGCAGACCACAAAACAGAAAACAACATATATTTTACACCTGAGGAAATGGCATAGTCGGAAAGAACAACTTTCTATATCATTACTATTTATCTTCAACACACTTTTAAACCTGGGTCATGGCATAATTAATCTACTTATCCAAAGTTCCTACCATTTATATTGTTAGTCTAGACCACACTACAAATAATCTGACATCTAGCTCACTAACTCTTCTCTAGTATCTCCCCACCAAATAAGGGGTCTTCCCCTTACAAAATTCTAGAGGTGCAAGTTGCTTCCACCAGTGGTCCACAAACTTTCCTTCCCACCAGCTTCCTTGGCTCCCATGTGTCCCCACATACTCTGTCATCTAGAACAGAACTGTGTTATTGGATACAAAATGACAAGAAAAGGCACTGAAAGATGAACAGGGACAGTTTTTTAGAACTACTAAGAACTAGACTATGTTTTCTGACCCCACTGATCTTATTATTATGAAATTAAATGACTAAATTATTTAGGTATAATGAGAAGTGAGGAAATAGATTCTCTCCTGGAGTCTCCATATGAATCACAAACCTGCTAATGCCTGAGATTAGCCTCGCAGACTTCTGATTTCCAGAATTGTAGAGTATAACCTTATATTTTTTAAAATATTATTTTAGTTGTAGATGGATATGATACCTTTATTTATTTATTTTTATGTGGTACTAAGGATCTAACCCAGTGCATCACCCATGCGAGGTGAGGGCCCGACCATTAAGCCACAACCCCGGCCCTTGCTCTTATTGTTTCTTTCTTTCTTTTTGTTGTAACATATTTATTTTTATTTTTTGTAGTTTTAGATGGATACAGTACTTTTATTTTATTTATGTATATTAATGTGATGCTAAGGATCGAACTCAAGGTCTCACAAGTGCTAGGCAAGTGCTCTACCACTGAGCTACAACACCAGCCCTTTCTAGCATATTTTAAGAGATAATTTTACTGAGCATCCTTAGTAAATGTTTATTTCAAACATTTCTCAAGTTCTATGTTGTCATATAATAGAAGCTTCTATACCACATGTGTCATTTTCTCTGAGCATTTTAATTTATTATTACTGAAATGTTTTTTAGAAACTCAGATCTTACTCTTATTGTTTTGAGTCACTTAGTTGGTGGTCATTTGTTACAACAGCAATAGTAAACATGTACAACTTCTTTATTCCTTAGCATGGTAAGTAGTTAGTAATAGCAGCTAATATTTTTTCAGGATTCACCATGTGCCAGTTGTGGTCCTTGTAATAACACATCTATTGCTCACAAAATCTTATGAACATGAAGTATTGCTTTATTGTAATTATCATTACTTAAAACATTTTTATGTTTATTAGTGGGACTATTATTAAAAAGTTATTAAATTTAAGGCACTGAAGATAATTAAGTCATCTCAAGGCAATACCACAGGAGCCTTTTGAGTCTGGACCCCACATTAATAACCATTTTGATATTGTCTTTCTTGTCCTGCTTAATAAAACAATAGTAAGTAATATGTTAAAATTTAGAGAGAATTACTGAAAGAATGAAAACCAAAAGCACAGTGTGAAAACAACATAAAAGTACTCAACACAAAAAAGAAGATACATTGTTAAAAATAAAGGTTAAAAATGTGGTAATGACTCTTGAATGTATAGATCACCAATGGAACAGAATAGAAAGTCCAAAATAAACTCTATAGAAAGCATGGAGAGTAAAGGTGGACTTTTAAATAGAAAGAGACAACTGCATGGCAAACTTAGAAAGAGACCAAATCAGAACCAGATCTCACATTCTACACTGAAACAACAACAACAAAAAAGTTTAAAGTGTAACCATATAAACTGTATTTAAGAAAACCAAGGTTGTATTCTTTATGAACCTATAGAAGAGGGCCTTTCTATGAGTCAAAAGTATCTTGAACCTTCTCTTGATCCTATATCTTAATCAGTTATAACACAATGACTTCATCCTTTTCAAAGCAAGATTCTGATGAACTATATTCCCTTCTCTGTTTTTCAAAATTATGAAATATGACACATTTAGAGGAGTACATTAAATATAAAGCATATAAATTATAAAAAATCACACCCCAGAAACATAAATTGAGCATTGCTAAAACCCCAAAGGAGTGTATTTCAATCTCTGACTACCCTACTAGAGACAACCAGTATCACAACTTTTGAATTCCTCATGGATTATATCATATACAAATGATGTCTGAAATAACATAACTTAGTTTGACCTTCTTTCTAGATAAATCAGATTTTATTGCATGTCTTCTTTTGTACTTTGCTTTATTTGCAAAAAGATATCAATAAGATTCTTCTATTTCATTGTGTGGTTGAAAATGTATATATTGTATATAATAAAATCACTTTGTTTATTATACTATTGATAAATATATAAATTCTCAGGTTTATCTTTTCTGAAATATTATTCAGTTGATTTTGAAATATGTATGTGTGTGTGTGTGTGTGTGTGTGTGTGTGTGTATACATGCACAATTCCCTTGTGTAACACCCCTAGGAATGGACTTCCTAGGTTAGAGGAAGTGAATCTTGTCCTTCTACATCAGGTTTGCCATGACTTCAGAGTCTTTGTTGCATAGTATGATGGTTTCCACACCAAAATTGCTCACATTTTGAAGTACAGGGGCTGTACTGTATATGGTAATGTGTTGTATCTTATTGAGACATTAATTTGCATTTCTCTCAAATGAATTAGGTGCAACACTTCTTCATGTTTTTCCACTAGTTCTTTTTCATGTTTTGTGATGTCTTTTTCTATCATAGTCTGTCTTTTTCTTGATTTTTAGGCGTTCCTTAAATACAAAGGATATGAGTTTCCTGTGTGTTATATGATGTGTCAATGTCATTTCTCATTCTGTGATTAGCTTTAACACCTTTTATGGAATTTTTGTGAAAAGAATTTTTGACTGTAGTCAACAACATTTTACTTTATGGTAGGAGGGATATATGTGTGATTGCCTGTGTGTATCTTCACATCTATCGGCATGGTGCTCCTTATCTATTTATTTTTCTAAATGTGTGTCATTTGACCTTTCATATGTATCTGTATAAATTTCTGCAAAAACTTAAGATCTATGTAGTGTGAATTATGGGTTCAAAGTATTTTTCTGAAAAAGGATGATCTATTTTCCCAAAACAATTTAAACAGAAGATAGTCTTTGTCTCCAAACTCATGAAAGAATTGTAAGTTTGATAACAATATATGACTGTTTATTTTGCAACTCTCCCAATTCTTTGGGCCTGTTGACCCACTCAAGCACAAATATAATTATGTATTACAAACTAAAGAATTATAAGAATTATGTCTTATTTCTACTGTGCTCAGTCTTTCTACAATGTTCATCAAAAATTTCTTGGCTGTACTTAAACATTTGCATTTATATATAAATTTTTGGATCATTCTGTACCTCCCTGAAAAAAAATCATATTTTTTTCTTGGATTACATTGAATCCATTAATATTTGTTTTCATTGTTTTTATAATTTGTAAAACTCTGTATTTACAATTAATAGACAAGTAAAACAAAGGCTAGTAGAATAGAGAAAGAGAGGGGAGGGAAAGTGTGAGGGGAGATGGAGATCATGAACTGAAAGGGATTTTCATTCATGTTTGAGTTTATCAGGATGAACCCAGAAACTATGTGTAACCATTAAGCTCTAATAAAAAATAAAATAAACTCTGTATTTACATTTATTTACAAACATTTTCACTAGGTAAAGAATTTGGAATTGCCATTTTCTATTCAATATCTTAGAGATGATTTTCTATTTTATCTCACTTATAGAGTTTCCATAAATAACTGCTCCTATTTTTATTTTTAATTCCTCATATGTAACATTTTCTCTAGTTGCCTCCAAAATGCTTACTTTATATTAGATTTTATTATGTTGTCTATGATGTGCATGAGTGTGTTTTCCTTGCAGTTATTCTGGTCCGGTTCTCTGAACTTGTGGACCTGTGGTTTGTTGTCTTTGAGTAGTTTCAGAAAGCTCTCAGCCATGTTCTCTTCCCTTTCCATTTTGTCTTTTGGAATCTCAATCATATTTACAGTAAACTCTTTGACATTGCTTTTGGGGATGCCCCAAGCTACTGGGAACTCAGCTGTCATTGATTGTACTCCTGAATCTCTTTGTGCTGCTGTTTAGTTAATTTCTATTGACCTTTTTCAAGGGCTCTGATTCTTCTCTCTGTTATGTTCATGTGTAGTATTTTGTTGAGCCCACTGAAGAATTCTTCATCACTAATATTGTGATTTGTGGTTTACAGAGTTTCCACCTGACTGTTAACAATTTCCACTTTCCTGCTGCAAATCCACATCTGTTCATGTATATTGATCACCTTTCTGCTAGAATCCTTAAACATCATACATATATAATTCATCATAATATATAATTCTATATATGTTGCTTGCTTCAGCTCTTTAAAATCAATAGTTTTAACTTCATTTTCCCATGCGTCTCACAATTTTTTAAATCGTTCATTGCTGAAGAAATAGTTGAGAATTGTATGATAATATTTGTAATGGAAATAGAAATACCTCTTTTGTATTAAGATGTTTGGGGCAAGCATGGGTTCAGTGTCATCATACTTCAGTTGGATTTGAGTTTGGTTTTTATGGATAGCTACCTTGAAAGTACCACAAGCCTGAACTTTCATCAGTGACGTTCTGCAAGGACACTGATCTTTATGTAAGGTCTAGTGTGCTAGAAAGTATGTCTCAATATTGCTGTGACATTTCAGTTTTAGCAGACTCTGCATAGCTATCTCACATGGATATCAAAAAAGTGATACTATTCCTGTCTGAGCATATTCTCCAGACACCAAATTGAGTACATGTAAAAACAACAACAAACAAACAAAGAAAACTACAAATTAAAGCAAAACTGTTTCTAAAGAAGATACTACATTTATTTCGGGGGTTCAACTAATGGAACAGAGAAGAACTTTATTTCAGTTAAATAAAGTCTCATTAAACTATCAGTTTAGGAAACTATTTCAACAAGCTTTCCTTAATCAATATTTTAACTTTTATGAGACTTATTGAATATCATTTTAAGAGATGTTCTTTCTTGCAACAGCTTGAAATCATGGAGCGAGAAGAATGATGCCAAATTTGCTTTTTTCTTCCGTTATCAAATAATGATCATAAATCTTCCTTAAGGTCAGAAAGAACAAATAAACCTGAGTATCTTCTTTTCTAGAGTCATGTTTTCATACCTGCATGAACAAAATGAAAACAAACAAAATATATAAGAGAGAGAGAAAGAGAGACAGACAAAAAGACACTGACATTTTAGATCCCATTAATAGAGAAAGGACTGTTGCTATTTAGGCTTGCAACAATGTGCATGTCTACTAGGTATGTCCCTCTCTGTCTCAGTAACTATAAGGCCACTGTACTTAGCCCAGCTTTGATTCATCTCCAGAAATTGCCAAGTTTAATTTCAGGATTAAAAAATTCTCTATCAGATAAGGATGCAAATATCTCAGAGTTATACTAAACGTTTGCCTTTAAATATTCTGTGACTATATTTTACATGAGGAGTTCATGGCAACCTAGATAGAGGTTATATTTTTTTCTAACTACACTGCAAGCTGGTATGGCCAAAGAGAGTAAATATAGATTATTTGTACATCTGTGTCACAGAATTTGAGTCTGCACTCCACAAATTCCTCTTTCCCCTCTTTCTGTCTGAATCTTGCAGATGAGTAAAATGGCTTCTTGGGAACAGAATCAAGGGATGTCAGGAGCCAGCCTCCCTGGAAGGTCCTGTGGTGCAGGGCTTACCCTCAAGCCAAAGGGGAAGGGACATAACATATTTTCCAAGCTGTAGCAACAGCCTCTTGATGAGCTCTCTCTTTCTCCATTATCTCCTCTTTATGCTTTCTTTGCTCCTGCTATCAGAGTGACAGTAGTGAAAAATAAAGGCTGAAGCATGCCTCTGAAAGACAGTCCATAGTCCAGGTGGCCACTGATCTTTCAGCCTCATCTTCAGTAAGCCCACCACCTGCAGTGACACAGGTTAACCTGAACCATTTACTTTTTGTCATTATATACTCTCTCTCATTCCATTTCTTTGCTCTAAAATAAATGTTCTACAATATCTTATATATTATATCTTATATAATATATTATAATATAATCCATGTTTTATATATCATATTAATATTAATTATACTAATATAATAATTGTATTATTATCTTATTAATAATAGAAATTATATTATTATATAATTACATTACAATGATATGCAATATAATATAAATTAATATAAATCTAAATATATTATATGATATATAATAAATATGTTATATATAATAAAATAATATTTATACATTTAATTTATATATTATTTTATTATATGTGTATATAATATATATGTATTTCATATATTATATATAATTTATATTAAATTCATATGAATCATAAACATTTTGATATGTAATATATAATTTATATAATATATATACTTATATATTTATATATTAATATATATAATTTATATATAAATATATAAGTACGTTATGTAAATATATTATATAAATTATATATAATATATTATGAATATATAATATATTTATATATTAATATACATAAAATTTATATATATTATATATTTTTATTATATGTATATATGATAAAATAAATGTATTATATATAATATAATATAAATTAGAATGTTATATAAATATATTGTATTTAATTTATATTATATATGTATTATATAATATGCAATATATTTATATAATATTATAATTTAAATTATATAGTTAAATTATGTCTTATTTGACTTTAGATGATTTTAATACATTTGATAGTTTTTAACCCCTTAACTTTTTCTGTGTAAATTTTTATTTTATGACATTTTTAACCTTTTTTATATTTTTTATAATGGTCTTAAAAAATGCGTGCTTCAGATATTTTTAATTTCAATGCATTTTCTCTTGACATTATGAGGGTTTGATTAAAACCATTCCTTTGGATGTATGCCTGTAATCCCAGTAACTTGGGAGGCTGAGACAGGTGGGATCTCAAGTAGAAAGTCAGCCTTAGCAATGGCAAAACTCTTAGCAACGCTGTCTTTAAATAAAATTCATAATAAGACTGGGGATGCGGCTCAATGGTTGAGTGTCCCTTAGTTCAATTTCCAGTACCCCCAAAAAATATCCTTTTGTATGAAATGTTTTGACTTATAAATCACTTTACATACTTTTTCTACCTGGAATATCAACCAGTGAAAACGTATATGTCATTAGAATTGAGCAATAATTTATTTAAGTTCATTTTGAGAGTATAGTAAGTCACATTGTTTGCAATTTCAGAGATGTAGATGACTGAATGTTTCACTTATAAAATACCCAGTTTTTATAAACTAGTCCATTCCTGTTATTTTCTGGGTTTCATCATCTTGCCTAAAATATGATGTAAAAGGGACAAAAATAAAATAGCATTCTTGGTATGTGTGAACTATATTGTGAGTCAATGTTGTTGTATGATCATATATACTTGATAAAAATTATATGTACAGATTTACACACATTATTATATGTAAATTATTTCAAGTACAATAAGTTATTGTGGCTTCTCTGAAATTGTTGCCTCTTGGAGTATGATACTTTAAGATTATTAACTATTGACTCAGTGGTCAACACATGGGCTCACCACTTGACTATAATATGAAATGGGTTTTAGGGCATGTTGTCTTATAGTTCTTCATAACATTAAGGACTAAGGAGAAATGAACAAATGGCCTTTTTAATGCTAAAGCCATTTTTTAGCCTTCTTTATACAAAGTACAAGAATCATATTGGTTTGAAAACTTAAAAATAAAATCAGAGCTAACATTTATTGAGCTTTGTGTATTTAGACTTTACCAAGTTGAAATTTCACAGCAACCTCTAGTGGGTAAGTAAGCATTTTATAATTCCTGTGTTACAGATGAGGAAACTGAGGCTTAGCTAAGTGACATGCTTTTAGTTTTCAGAGATGCAGCAAGCAGAATTGAATCTCAAATACAGGGTTGTGAAATTTTGATTAGTGCTTCTTTTTTGGGGTACCAGAGAGCCACATCCACAACCCTATTTTGTTTTTTATTTAGAGTAGGGTCTCACTGAATTTCTTAGCACCTTGCTTTTGCTTTTGCTGAGGCTGGCTTTGAACTTGCAATTCTCCTGCCTCAGCCTCCCAGTGGGATTACAGGCATGAGCCACTGTGCCTGGCTGGTAAGTGCTCTTAATGAATGTGATTACTAAATAATAGCAGGAAACACTGAACAGAATAGAAAATGCATCTTTCGATGTTTTTATTGTAAAATACACTTACAATTTGCCATTTAGACCATTTTGAAGTGTACAGTTAAGTAACACTAAGTATATTCACATTGTCCAAGGTGGCGTGTATTGCTGCATCATCAGTTGACAGAAAGCAGAAGGGGGGAAAGGGATGTGAATGATGTGTGAAGCCTCTTATATAAGGGCATTCATTCTGTTAAAAAATATAGAGCTCAATGACCTATTCACACGTTTTGACATATAAATCACATTACATACTTTTTCTACCTGTACTATCAACAAGTGAAAACATATATGTCATTAGAATTGAGAAATAATTTATTTAAGTTGATTTTGAGAGTATAGTAAGTCTCATTTTCCTTTTGCTGCTGTCACAATAGTGATTGTCACAACATATACATTTGGGAAGAACATATTCAGACCATAGCAACCATGTTTAATACACTGTAAAGACAAATCCTTCTGGGGAAAGAATGTTGGTTTAAATCATGTGGAAAGTCCTTTCTAACTCTGAACCTAAGACTGTAGGGTAAATAGACCTTGATTCTAGTGGGCTGTTTCCAAATATGTGTCCATACATGGCAGTGCCCTGTGCTGATGCAGTTTGCATCCTGAGGTTTCAGCTACCAGCCAGGGATCACTGCACTGTGGCCCTGGTTCCCATCTCCATCTTGCTACTAACATGAACTGATGTCACTATTGGATTGTAGGATTTAAGGACTGTTGTGTAGTTTAAAGCTTTAGGTTGTTGATATTTAATTACAATAATTAAACAAACATTGAATGACAATTTACTATACACCATCACCATGCTAGATAACAGAGACAAGACAATCTTTAAAAACACTTTCTGGGCTGGAATAAAGCTCAGTTAAGTGCTTGCCTAACATGTGCAAGGCTCTGCATTCAATTTCCAGTACTAACAACAACAAAAAACCTTTCTGTATTTGTGGAACTTACAACTAAATACTATCAGGAATTGGCAGCTAACTCTCAGTGGATTCTATTTTCACATTTGAAAAAGTCAGATTTGTTTAAGTACCATGTTTTCAAGAAAAAAATAGCAGAATGTCCTGTAAATAAAGTCTGATAATAGGACTAAACTTTTAAATTGAAGCTAAAATTATGTAACTTGTACTATTTCTAAAACATTATTTCCCATTTGTAAAATTCTTATCTTCCCCTTGGAACTGCAGATTGAACCCTGGGGAGCTTAACCGCTGAGTCACAATCAGAGATCTTATTTTTTTGAGACAGGATCTCACCAATTTATTGAGACTGGCTTTGAGCTTATGATCCTCCTGCCTCACACTCCCAAGCCACTGGGATTAAAGGCATGGACCTCCCATTTCTAAAATTGTAATAATTATATTTGTGCACCCAGCTTTCTTTCAGGAGACTTTAATTGAAAACTCTCCTGAAGGCTGGGATGTATTTCAGTGGTAAAGCACTTTTCTTGCATGCTGAGGCCCTGGGATTGAGCCCCAGTGCTAGAGAGAAGGAAGAAAAGAAGGAAGGAAGGAAGGAAGAAAGGAAGGAAGGAAGGAAGGAAGGAAAAAAGGAAGGAATGAATGGGGGAAGGAGAGAAAGGGAGAAAGAGAAAGGGAAAAGTGAGGGAGGGAGGGAGGAAAAAGGAATGGAAGGAAGGAAGGAAGGAACAAAGAATGAAGGCAGGCAAGAAAAAAGATCAGGAAAAGAAAATTATAATGAACACCAATTAAAAGGTCTTCTGCTAACCTACATATTAGTCATTCAATAGAGGAACCAAAGCCCTTGTATGACTATTTAAATTAATTAAATTCTACAAAATCAAATTTCAGTATCTCAGTCCCACTACTTATTTCAAGAACTCAGTAACCACATGGGCTCATGGGCTGGTGGCTATTATATGTGACAGTGCAGTGCAGATACTGTACATTTCTGTCATGGCAGAAGGTCTATTGGACAACACTGATAAAGAGGAAGCATCACATCAAGATACTGGTATTGTGGATGTGTTAAAGAATATTCAATAAAATTAAACACCATACATGTTAAAAAAAAAAAAAAACACTTAGCAAATTGTGACCTACAAGAGGAAATCCTGAAACTAAAAAAAAAAAAAAAAAAAAAAAAAAAAAGGACCTTTTTAACAATCCAGTCAAATTGGCAGCATCTCATTCATGATGTTGGCAAAATAACATCATTTGGAAAATAGCCTCTTTGCTGTGTATATACAAAAAAGCATCATAATGAGTTTAAAAGTCCCAAATCTTGTATACAAATCTGGGTTGATTATCAATTGAATGTTACAAATAGAAAACCAACCAGGAAAACTAGTTCATCTAATGCATAATAGCACAGCACTAAAATAACAGACTGGAAATTCTTCCATGAAACAAAACCACTGAGGGGTGTGTTAACACAGTGAAAGTTCTTTCTTGACTAACTGCTCAACAGGAGTGAAACTAGACTTTTGAAATTAATAAGGAATTTTCTAACTTTTTTTGACTGTTGTCTGCCTTTAGTGAATATACATATGTAAATATGCTTTTTTAAACTATATTTCACTCAATTTTTTCTACTATAATTTTGTTGTAAGAGTTCATACACACTGATTTAAAAAACTACTTCTTGCTACTGCAGCTCTAGATACTAGTAGAGCTTTATTCCAATTGATACATGAAAATAGGGTCCTATATGATATCTTTGACCTTCATTCTGGTATCAGTAATCATAAAGTCTAAAAACCCCTGCACTGAAGTTTAGTAATTCCTATTTATTACATGCTAGGCATTATACAAAGTGCTTAATTCCATTTATTTTATTTACTTCTGAAATAACTGTGTGTTAGGAAGTAGGTAGCATTAATCCTATAGCCTAACAGGCTGATCTTAGTTTAATAATGTGCTCCAAATTGTGCTCCCAATGAGTCCTTCAGTCAGAATTTGAACCCAGCTAGCTTCCATTAATTTTACTATCCCAAGATCTAGAGCTCCTAATGAGGAATATTAAGAAAAGATAAGTTAAAATTTTTAATTTTGACTGCTTATTACATACCAAGTAATTCTAAGCCTCTTCCTTAGTAGATGATTAAGACCACATGCCAACATATCTCCACATAGGAGTCAGTCTTCACAGAGGAAGGCAGGTAGGGCTAGTGCAATGGACTTGTCCAGGGAAGAACTGGAGCAGGAGCTGAGCCAGCACCCAGGCACCTGGCTGCAGAGCCTGCACTCTTCATGGTGCTAGAAGTTCTGCAGGACTGTAAATATGTTCTGGTGTTTACCATCCAACCACAATGGCTCAGCTCCCTTCTATCAATGTGGAGAAGGGCCCAGGACAGCAAATCACATGAGCAGTGCCTGGGAACCAGGAAAGAGAGGCCAGCAGCCTCAGGTGAAGAAGGAGGTCAGATGAGATGATGACCTGCAAATGATCCTGGTGTGCACCTGTCTGCAAACCACTGCCCAAGGATGTGGGAGAAGGAGCAGGTGGCAGGGATGAGGACCATGGGCTATGAACAGGGCCATTGGAAAGCCATCAGACCACTGGCAAGGCACACAGTTCCACTATCTAAGGATATATAGTACACAATAAGAAATGTTGATCTTAACCAGGTGATGGTGAAGTGTACTGAGAATTTATTAGGTGAGTTACTGTTCTAAGCACTTTTCATCTCAACAAACTCAAAGGAACTCCTAGTTGATCTACATAAGAGTCGGCCCTTTCTCATTCTATGATTGCAAGAAGAGTTTGTGGTGCTATTTAGTCCAGGGCCAGTGCAGATGGTGTGAACAGTTTGGTCACGTGGGAAAATCCTCAGGGAGTTTAAATTAAAGACACAGACACCATTTTACCTTTAAACCAGCTCTGGGATGGCTTCTTGAACCCTCAGCCTCAAGCCCCCCAGGGAGGCAGTGAGGTTTAACTGAAGAGGAGAGACAGAGTGAGAGAGAGAGAGAGAGAGAGAGAGAGAGAGAGAGAGAGAGAGAGAGAGAGAACACTAGGGATAGGGCTTTTATTGGGGAACAAAAAATTCTGGGGAAAATTTTATCCAATGAAGGTCAAGCGGGGGGCAATGTGGCAAGGTCAGGTGCGATGATTGGGTCTTTGAGGCAGTGGTGAGACATGCCTCCACATCACACGGAAAAGCTCTCAAACCCAAAAAGGGTGGGGAGAGCTCTGCCACATTAAAAGTGTCTGAGCACCTCACACCTAGCCAGGGAGTAAACTCAGTCAGTTCAAGGATGGACTCCCACAGTGCTGCACTTTGAAGGGAAGGGAAACAAAAATATATAATGACTCCTCTCTAGGGAGCAGAGTGGCTCAGCAGCTCAGCAGCTTGGGGGTCACCCAGTTCCAGGAATGGGGGTGGGTCCAGAAAACTCACCCAGTTCCAGAACTGCAGGGTTCTGGGAGATCACTCCATTGTAGGGTCTAGGATTCCTATCCAGTTCCAGGACTGCAGAATCTTGGCAGGCCTGCCGCCCCCAGCAGCACAGGCATCCAAACTAAAGGTTACTCCAGTGAATTTCCTAGGATACCAAATAAAACACCCAGGACAGCTCCTCTGCCTCAAGCTCTCCAAATGGGAGAGCAAGGAATCTCACGAGGGGCTGGTGAGAGTGAGCATGTCCAAGGGTGGACTTTTACCAGGGAGACCCTCATTCTTTAGAAAATTTCATCCAAATAAGGTCAAGAGGGGCAGGGTTACAAGGACAAGTAAGGTAATTTGACCCCTGGGTTATAGGAAGGCATGCCTAAGCATGAAGACACATTCTGCTACTTCCAGGATCAGGGCAGCCATGTAGGGCCACTTTGAATGTGGCCAGATCACTGCAAGTGACTGACAGAGCTGCAACCAATCAGGGAAGGAAAATGCAACAGCCCCCCACAGAGGCCTATCCAGTTCTAGGAGTGGAAGGTCTAGGAAGATCACACAGTTCCAGCATTGCAGGGTCCTCGGTCTTACCCAGGGTTGTAGGGTTTTCTGACCTGTAGGTGAGGATGCAGCTCAGCCAATGCTGTTTTCTGAACCCACGACACTACATTCATCTCAGTCCTTGCAAGTCTGGCTGCTCTGCTAGGTCCCAAGAAGTGATGTGAAACTTCAGTCAGACGTAGGTTATGACTGCTGTGGGCACTCAGATGCCTCTTCCAGGAGGCAGCCTACAGTCCCAGTCCAGGCCCTGAGGGGCAGGATGCACCAGGGTCTGGGAGCACTGATGTGTGGCTTCACTGCAGGCTGGCCCCATGGGGTAGGCTATGACAGGGGCTGAGCTCAGGAGTGGCAGGCCACCAAGTGTGGGTGGTTTAGCAGTGCTAAGTCTCAGGGAAGGTGGGGTGCCATGGCTGTTTGTCACTTGAGCAAGACACAATCCAGCAGTATTTCCAGTCCCCAGGTGTCATGGTCTAATAGCTGTGCTGGCCACAGGAGTGGGGTACACCGTCACCTCCTTCTCTTCTGGGAGCTCAGATGTGTGGACTCCAGGCAGTCCCCTCAGGAGAGCTGAGTGGCATGAGAATACAAGAGTCCTAGTAGTGAGTATGGAAGGTGTCCAAGGTTTGGGTGGGAGCTGCTGGGGTCCTCTTGCTTGATTAGTCCACACAGGGAGGAAGCTCCCTTGTTCTGAGCTGCTCCTGGCTGTTGATGGTGTGTCAGAAACTAAGTGTGTCCTATACTCTGTGTGAACCTCCCAGGATCCCATGCTCTATCTGGCTTCTGGTGATCCTTAGATGTGCTCTGGGGCTCTCTTCACTTACCCTCACCAAAATGCATTGCTTATTTTGGGAGTTGTCTTTATGGGAGGAAGGATGGTAGGACTTCTAGTCAGACTTCTTGCTAGCATCTCTCCTCCCTAGAAATGTTTATTTAAAATCAGAATAATCATACCCAGTATCACCATGTTTAATCAAATTTGTATTGGAGATCCTCATGAGTAAAATATAATGAGAATAAAAGAAAGTAGAAGAATGGAATACTAAAATATAGAAAGCTTAAACTTGCATTATTTTCAAATGATGACGATTTTTTTAATATATTGTTTATTTTTTAAATAGAAATTGTCAAGGTTCCTGAATAAAAGCTTGAGATATAAAAGCAAAATTAAAGTTTTATATTCCAGTGGCAAATGATTAGAAATCGTGATTGAACAGGATATACTATTTACAATAGTATCAGAGACTGAAAATTCCTAAATAATCAAATAATAGACTTAAGACTTCTGTAGACAAATTATAAAATTTTATTAGGGGATATGCAAAAGAACATAAATACATAAAGGCATATACTACATTTGTCAACATAAGACTTTGTCTAGGTCATTTTTAAAAGTATTTTTAAGGTATCCAGGTGCAGTGGCACACACATGTAATGACAGCAGCTCAGGAGGCAGAGACAGGAGGATCATGAGTTCAAAGCTAGCCTCAGCAAAAACAGGCACTAAGCAATTCAGTGAGACCGTGTCTCTGAAATAAAATACAAAATAGGGCTGGGGATGTGTGGCTCCATGGTAGAGTGCCCCTAAATTCAATCCCCAGTACATCCTCCCTGCCAAAAAAAAAAAGTATTTTGAAGGCTAAAACACCATGAAATCTAAAGAGGAACCTGGAGTGGTTCTGGCCTATCAATTAACTATTAAGCTATTATTATTATAAATTAAGCTATTGTCATTATAAAGTTGTTCTGATTAAAATAGTAAAATGCTGGTGCAGATGTAGAAATTACATTAAGTGCAAAACTTTACTTTGATGTAACAGCAACCTCCTATCAATTAGACATTCCATTTTGCATGAAAACACAGAGGCTCACAAAACAACACAGCATTCTAGAATCACAGAGTCTTTGAAGAATTTAAAAATGTTCAGTAAAATGAAAGGAAATTCATTGCAAAATTACACACTAGGGTAGTGAGCAAGAAGAATGCAGAGTGGAAGCAATATACAATCTAAATGTTGGAATGTTCTATTCCTCATGACATACCCACTCCCATGCACACATTAGGCTTTCTTGGTAACAGTGTAAGAGGGTAGTTGTGAGGACCAGACTGAAGGGAAGCAAGGCTTCTCAGCAGAGGGAGTTTTCTGAGAGCCATGCACTCTTGCTCTTTTGGGAGATGCAGGGGCAACGCTATTGGTCAAAGCCACAATTCTCTCTTTTTTAATTTTTAATTTGTTTTAATTAGTTATACATGACAGTAGAATGCACTTTTATACTTTGATATATCATACGTAGATGGGATACAATTTCTCTTTTTCTGAGTGTACATATTGTAGATTCACATTGGTCAAACAGTCACATATATATAAAGTAATAATGTCTGTTTCATTCTACTATCTTTCTTATCCCCATATCCCCTGCCTTCCCCTCCTTTCACTTCCCTCTACCTAAGGTAATGCTATATTTTTTTTTTGTAGAATTACAATTCTTAATACACATATATACCACAATTTTTGTATTTCTTTTTGTATATAAAGTATGTTGACACCCAATTCAAGTCTTCATACATCACATTTCACCATCCTTGCTAATCCCCTGCCCCCTCCCTTTCTCTCCCACCCCTTTACCCTGTTTCCCCCATGCTCTCCCTCCCAACCCCACCATGAGTCAACCTTATTTTATCAGAGGAAACATTCAGTATTTGTTTCTGGGGGATTGACTAACTTCACTTAGTATTATCTTCTCCAGTGCCATCCATTTACATGCAAATGCCATGGTTTGTTCTTTTTTAATACTGAGTAAAATTCCATTGTGTATATATGCCACGTTTTTTTATCCATTCATCCACTGAAGGACATCTAGGTTGGCTCACATCTATTTCATTCTACTATATTTCTTAAACCCACTTCCCTGCATTTCCCTCCTTTAGCTATTGTGAATTGTGCTGCTATAAACATTGATGTAGTTGTGTCCCTGTAGTATGCTGTTTTTAAGTCCTTTGGATATAGTCTGAGGACAGGAATAGCTGGGTCAAATGGTGGTTCCATACCTCCATACTGTTTTCTATATTGGCTGCACCAATTTCCAGTCCCACCAGCAAGGTATGAGTGTACCTTTCCCCCCACATCCTCACAAACACTTATTGTTGTTTGTCTTCATAATAGCTGCCATTCTGACTGGAGTGAGATGATAACTTAGAGTGGTTTTGATTTGCATTTCTCTGATTGCTAGAGATGATGAGCATTTTTCTTATATTTATTGAATGATTGCAAATCCTCTTCTGAGAAGTGTCTGTTCAGGTCCTTAGCCCTTTTGTTGATTGGGTTATTTGTTTTTTTGGTGTTTAGCTTTTTGAGTTCTTTATGTACCCTAGAGATTTGTGCACTATCTGATATGTGAGGTGTAAAGATTTGCTCCCAGGATGTAGGCTCTCTGTTCACCTCACAGATTGTTTCTTTTACTGAAAAGAAACTTTTTAGTTTGATTCCATCCCTTTTACTGATTCTTGGTTTTAATTCCTGTACAGTAAGAGTCTTATTAAGGAAATTGGGGCCTAATCCCACATAATAAGATTAAGGCCTATTTTTTCTTCTATTAGACACAGAGTCTCTCACAACTCTCTCTACAATACTGAGTAAGTGGCAATTATTTTACATGGAAGACTTTTCATATGGTAAGAATAGATGTCATGAAAGAAAGAGAGCTGTCCATTGGTAGGGGACAGGTCTCTGCTTTGTGGCTACTTAGTGTTGAGTGGGTTCTATAAGCAGTGTTCTGATACTCCTACATTAAAAAAAATTATGTCCAAAATATATTCTTCCCAAGGAAAGCTATATCACACAGATTACTATTATTACCCTTCTATACAAGTGGATGTCTTATGATTATATTTTTTCTTTTTACTCTGTAGTGGAAGGAAACATTCTCAACCGATGTAGCAAGAATCATGTATCAATACAATAAAAACACAAGTTTATCAACACATTCTTAAGAATCCCAGAAACAGAACTGTCCACATGGACAACTTGGATTCATGATGGAGATGGCATCATAGAGAAGTAGGAAAAAAGAGAATTACTTAACAAAAGGGACTGGAGAACTGACATTCCACAAATAAAATACACACTTGCATTCCTACATCATTCCATATGTATTGTCAACTCTAGATATATTAACCATGTTAATATTTTAAAAGGAAATTTTAAAGTGATTAGTGGAAAATATTGTGGGTAGCTTTTAAAACTTGATCTTATAAAATATTTCCTAAGATTGCACACATAAAAACATATGATCACATGAGAAAAGATTAATAATTTGAGCACATAAAATTAAAAACATCTGGGACTGGGGCTGGAGCTCAGTGGTGGAGTGCTTGCCTACCATGTGCAAGGTGCTGGGTTTGATTCTCAGTACCATATAAAAATAAATAAATAAAATAAAAGTATCGTGTCCAACTATAACTAAAAATATTTTTTTAAAAAATTAAAGACATCTGTATGTCCAAAGATGTCTTAAACAGGAAGACCAGGGTGCTGCTGGGTGGAAAAGGGTGCCCAGCGAAGATGCTGCTGGACTTGTCAGAAGAGCATAAGGAGCACCTGGCCTTCCTGCCAAAGTGGTGGTGGAGTTTGGGTGGATCAGGGTGGAGTTCCTGAGGCAAGGGACCATCCCCAAGGTCTATGAGGGTGCCGCCAGGAAGCTCAACATGAGCAGTAACACTGTCCAGCATGGTGTGGAAGGGTTGACCTACCTGCTCACTGAGAGCTCCAAGCTCATGATTTCTGAAGTGGGTTTCCAAGACTCTGTTTTTGTTCTGGGATTCTCTGAAGAACTGAACAAATTATTGCTTCAGCTTTACCTGGACAACAGAAAAGAGATCAGGACTATTCTGGGTGAATTGGCACCCAGCCTTCCCAGTTATCACAGCCTTGAGTGGCGACTAGATGTACAGCCTGCAAGCAGAAGTCTCAGGCAACAGATAAAGCCAGCAGTGACTATAAAACTACACCTAAATCAGAATGGAGACCACAACAACAAAGTTCTGCAGACAGCCTCAGCCACCCTACTTCATCTAGTTCAGCAACTGTAACAATCCTTGGACGAGATGAAAACCAACCACTGTAGGAGAGTAGTTCACAACTTCAAGTGGTACCAAGTGTTAAGGTCCTAATGCCTTTGACTCATTTGTGAATGGATGACATTCAGGAATTACTTTTCAGAATTAACTTTTATTAATTGGTGTTGATAAATGCATCTAGATTCCATGAAATTCCTTTTCCTATTCCAGGATATTGAGGTCATGATCAGAAGCTAAAGTCAAGTTCCTTTTCTGATGCTAAATGTGGTCAGCTTCTTGACAGATTGAAATGTAATTTTGTATTTTAAATGTGTAAATAGGATTGAATCAACTAGAAATAAATCTATACTGTTCATATCTTCTGTATATATGAGCAATACCCTGTTTTTGGTACATTTTTGTCTGCTTAACTAGTATTTTCCTCTTTATTGATCAATTTTGAGAATAAAATTTACAGCTAATTTCTTTCCTATTCAGAGTATTTCTAAATAGTACACTATTTCTGACTTTTAAAAGCATCTCATGATGTTACTAGCTACAGAATAATGTAAAGTGAGTATGAGTTTTTTTTAAATTATATGCCCATATTGTTATAGGAAGTTCATGAATTTTTCTGTGAATGTAAAGGTCAGTAGTTTTTTACCATATTGCTGAAGTTTGACTTATGATTCATTGACTTAAGTAGTACTCAATTTTGTGTGATTGTTAATAATATTTTCACAAGGATTAATTTTTCCTATATACCAAAAGCAACTAAGAGACACACTGTCATTTACATTTATAAATAATGGATACAAGAATAATGTAATCAATGCTTGATTATCTGGGGTAGAAAGATGTCTTAAACTAAAAATGTTTTGAAATTTAAGAATATATTTTCAATATAACTGATAGAGGTTTCAATATAACTAACACACTTGAAAATTGAAAATATGTAAAGATAACCTACAAATTGGTAAGAAAAATATAATTAATCTAGTTAAAAATGACCAAAATATATGACCAGAAATTTTACAAAGGAAGACAAATGACTATCAAACACAGAAAAGGAATATAACATTATCAATGACAATAAATATAGACCTCATAATGAAATAGCTTCTGAAGGTTTTGTTGCCAACAGCTAAGAGACCATGAGAAAGTGCCTGGACACCTCCAAGGAGACTAGACCAAGGGCATCTCACATGTGACCGACACTTGTGGCAACTGATGCTGCTTCTAGGAAGAGAGCTGGGTGTGATCCCTGGGCTCACCTCTCATATGCCCTGTGACCAGCAGCCACATTCCCTGCACATATACCAGGTACAGTCCCACACAAGGGAGGCCTGTGCCTAAAGCTCGTAGCAATGAGGTTCAGAGCAGCAAAAACCTGGAGATCTCTCAAAAGTGCATAAGCAGGAGAGTGATCAATGCAACCAGGTACATCCACAGGCTGACTCCAGTCAAAACCAGTGAGCACAGTGGGTGAGTTTAAGGACCACCACTCTTTGATGCCTATTTTTATGTGTCCAGCTGGCAAGGTTATGGTCCCCAGTTGTTTGGTTAAGCATCAGTCTAGATGTGGAAAAATACTTCTTAGCTGTGATTGACATTGACTTTGAGTAACATAGGCCACCCTTTATAGTGTAGGTGGGCCTCATCTAATCAGTTGACGGCCTTAAGTGCAAGAACTGAGGTTCCTGAAGCAGAAAGGATTCTTCTCAAGGTAGCAAAATAGAAGACTCATCTGAGTTGTCAACCTGCTAACTTATGGAATTGACTCGAGATTGCAACATCTACTTTTTCCTAAATTTCCGGCCTGCTGACAAGTGCCATGGATTTCTGATTGTCTGTTCCCATAATATGAAACAACACATCAAAACTAATCTCTCTCCCATTCTCTCTCTCCTTATCTCTTCCCAGACTACACAGAATGTAGATACATTCAACAGAATATTTTTGTTAAATTAAAGGATCACTTATATGCTATACATTTATATGCATTTGTACACACAAACAAACACATACACATACACATATAATGTTAGGAATACTAGCAGCTTCCATAAAACTTCAAAGAATGTGAGAGAATAAGGACTCCTAAAGGTGGAAGGAGGCAGGGGAAAGTGTATACTTTCATGAAAGTTGTTACACTTGAATTTTCAAGGTAGGTTTATGGGAAATAACTAAAAACTTAATAAAAGCAGGCCAGTATGGACAATGTAAGTGTGTTATCAATGTGAGTTATGGGCAATTGAATCTTTGCCATCTGAGATCTTTTGAAACATGAGAAAATTAGTAATCAATGTTTCAATGATGTGCATGGATTTCTGGTGGCAGTGGATGGGGGTGGAAGAGGAAAACAAAGGCCACATGCTGAGGAGAGGCACATTCCCACACCTGTGCTCATTTTTCAGTCATCTGACCAGCAAACAGAACTGTGGAATCTTGGCTGTCCCTGGAGTCACCTGGGAAGTTCTTAGTGCCTGGATCTCACCCCCAGACATCCACATTTATTGGCCTTAGAATGAGTTTAGGAAAGGACATATCTGAAGGCTCACCAAGGGGTTCTCAGTGCAGGTCTGAGACTCCCTGCGGGACAGGATGCTCTCAGGCTGCAGGTGTCTGAGCTCTGATTTAAAGTTAGTTTCAAGCAGGTGAAGAGCACAACCAGATCTGCTTTGTACAAAGAGTACAGGGCAGAGGGTAGAGGACAGATGAGCAAGAGGACAGACTGGCAGTCGCAAGGCAGTTTGATGCCCTTCTTGGTGGCTTTGGAGAAAGGTGAGGCATTTGGAAGCAAATGTGCTGACTGTGATGTGTGGAGACCAAGAGGGGAAGCTGCTCAGTGGTGTCTGGTGGGACCCAGGATTTCAAGCTGGTGATTAGGTAGGTTGTGATAAGTAGTGATGGTGAGCAGACTGGAACCCCTGGTCCTTTGATGTGCCAGCTTTGCAGAGCCTGGGAACCCTTTGCTGCAGAAAAATCTTTGTTAATCATTGGATGGCTTGAGAGAAGGTTAAAATCAATGAGTGATTATGGGCATGGTGACATATTCCTGTAATCCCATCAGCTCAGGAGGTTGAGGCAGAAGGATCCTGAGTTCAAAGCCAACCTCAGCAAAAGTGAGATGCTAAGCAACTCAGTGAGACCCTGTCTCTAAATAAAATACAAAAAAGGACAGGAATGTGGCTCAGTGGTTGAGTGACCCTGATTTCAATCCCTGGTACCCTTACTCCAATTTTTTTTTTTTTTTACAATAAAAGCAATGGGTGATCTGTGCCTTTCCTCCCAGAGGACTGTTCAGGAAACTTTGCTTCTCATTCTCTGGTTCCTTGTGCCATGTCTGTTGGTGGCACAGCTTTTCTAGAGAGCAGGATTGATGGTTACTATGGAACCCACAGACTTCTCATGAGTTGTTCCATGGGGCCAGTTGCACTCACCTCTGTCTTCAAGTTTCCAAAATGCTGGTATAGTCCCATGAACATCTTCTTGGTTTTATTTCATCTGTTTTTAAACAAAAAGTGAGGATCTATTGAATTTCACCTAAAGTAATTAGCAAATAACATTTTTCCCCTTAGTTCACAGTGTCACAGCAAACCATCTAAAAGGTATTCATGAGCAGAGTAATGTTAATATTAATAAACCTAATGATGATTTAAAAGCAAATTGAAAATTTAATCTTTCATTAATTCATGACATAGTTATAGAAAGCCTAGTTATTATGACTTCAATAAAAGTTCTTTTGGAGATTATCACACTTTATTTGGAAAGAAACAGAAGGGCAAAAGTTTCTAAATCTAACTTGCAGTTCAAATCTTCCAATTCCTCCTCCTTTTCTGGAGGCAGGGTGAGGTTAAAGACTTCCTTTCACTCTTTTCTGCTTTCTTGTTATGGACTTCCCATCTCCTCCTGGCTGATGATTTATTTGAGTTTCTTAGGATGGAGGAGGCATAATCCAGGGGGTGGGAAACAACCTTCAAGAGCTGCAGCTTGACTAGACAGCACTGGACAGGTACCCAGGTGAAGAGCTGCAAGTGCTGGGTCAGGGGGCCCCCCGTAGCCCCAGACACAAATGTTTGCAAATTAAGCTCAGAAATACACCAGGAGTTTTTAAGGGAGTAAAAGCATCTCTGGTTTGTGAGATCACATGAGGAGAAGATGGTTGCCTGGGCCACTGCTCTGTCAGGTCACTGGCTCTGGAATAGAGCTCAGAACAGAAAAGGTCAGAGCCCAGTCAGAGGTTGCCCTGCCTCTCGCCTCCCTGTAACTGTGCTTTGGCAGCCTGCACCTTCTGATGGACTCAGCGCCAGTATCTGCAGCTGCTCAGTCTGCCAGAAGAGCTGTGTGAAGACAGGCCTGTCGGGAGGTGTCAGGAGTAGTAGGGATGAGAGCCTGGGCCTGGCTCCAGCACAGGAGTGAGTCTGAGCCGCACCAGGTTGTAGAGACGGCTGCATGGCAGCCTGGCAAAACTCCTCTGTCCTGACCTCTGAAGGTAAGGAGGAGCCCACATTGCTTTTGGGACCATGCTACATACCACTTTTAAATATGTTTATAAGGAACTGGCTTCAGAGTTATCACCAGGCACTGCTCACGGAGTTCGGTGAGAGGCCAGCACATGTTTCCAGAAGGTAAGACAGAGATACCCAATGAGGTCCGACCCCTCACACAGCATCCTCCTCACCCTCTCTCCTGTATAATAAAAGGTGTGAAGGTCATTACACCTCTCAGCACTGGGCTGGGGACACATGGGTGACTGGGTACCCTGCTTCAATTCTGGCTGATGGCGTGACTTTAACAGTGCATGTCTGGAATGTTAGAGCGGCATTTATGATCATTAGAAATAATCAAGTCCAGACCAAGGAAAAAGGTCTAAGAGAATGTTCAATAATTTATAGCTAAATGACTTTGGGACCTCAAGGTAGAATATCCAGGTGGTTCTTAAAGGACTCATAAATACTCAATTTAAAGGGGAAATATTAACATGGAGGTTTATGATCAGAGCATTGAAATTACATTGATCATCTCTACTCTGGCTCTAAAAATAAAAACGGAAGAATATTCCAGCTACCTAAGCAAGAAGGCTGCAAGCCATGTCTTGCAATGTAAAGTAACATCTGCCATTGGCACAGCTCAGGGACCTTGCTCCAGGAGACCTTCCTGGAAACGCCCCCAAGGACTCTCAATCGACCCAGCCTCTAGCCCCAACTCTGCCTGTCAGTGGTGAGTGTGTGCATCATTTGCTGTTATATTCTGTTTCTTTGAGGCAGAGAGGACACATATCAGAGTGAGAGAGGTTGATGGAGACAACTTCTCAGGAAGAGATCTGCCCATGAGCTGGAATGGGACCTTCCAAAGTTCTGGTTGTCCTGGGGCTGGCATGGAGAATGCAAAACAAGAGGTGATCTGAGGATCTTTGGTGAGGGTTTATAGTACAGAGGGGTGGACCACAATGAGAAGCGGAGAAGTGTGAGGCCTTCCTAGGGAAGCAGAGTGCCCAGGCCTCTCCTTAGATACCTGCAGCTCCTGATAGGGTTAAGGAATACCAAGCTGGTTCTGACACCTCCTAGAATGGAAATGACAGAAAAACTCACAATTCCTGCCCTACCTACCTTAGGATCTGTTGGAAAAATGCAGTAAGATCAGTTTTTACTGGAAAGAGATGAATTCTAGATAGGGCAGAGGGGTGGGAGGGAAAGGGAAGGGGCAAGGGATTAACAAGGATGGGGAATGTGATGGACATCATTACCCAAAGTACATGTATGAAGACATGAATTGGTGTCAACATGCTTTATATACAACCAGAGATATGAAAAATTATGCTGTATATGTATAATAAGAATTGTAATGCATTCCACTGTCATTTATTTTTTAAAAAGTCAATAAAAATAAATTTTAAAAAATGAGAAGCTAAAAAGGAGATTAATAATAATAAAATAAAATAAAATAAAATAAAATAAAATAATATAAAATAAATAATTATAATAATTTCCCTGAAAAAAAAAAAAAGATCATCCTGGAAACTAAAATGTGCAGTCCAAATGCAAGCTCCACAAAACACACATGAACGTTGATTAATTACTTCCTGAATGGACAAAGCCAACAAATGGGTGGTGGTGCAGAGGGGAGAAAAATCACTTCCCAGTAACTAAAAAGAATGAATCACTGCCTCTCCTAAGACATTCACTGGCCATATTGGGTGGATTGGTACATTAGTTAAGAATACAGCCTGGGGCTCTCACTTGACTTCACACTCAGCTTTCTTACTCTCTGTGCCTCAGTTTCCTCATCTACAAAATAAGGCGATTGTGATATTTCCTATTGAAGATTTTCTGTCATGATCCTAGGATGTAAAATGCTCCATAAAAGAAACACTGAAAGGAAAAACAGGGCTAGAAAAAGAACCTAGAGGTGGAGTTATTGTTTTAGACAGGGCTTCCAAGGTCAGGAGACTGAACAATGCCTCAGGGAAAGATCTACACAGGGAGCTCAAGAATTGAGCCCCAAGGCAAACTGACTTAGGAGGTTAGGAAAATAGCAAAGAAGTTGCCTTTTACCTAAGATTGCACAGCCAATTGGGTTGGAAAGAAGCAGGACAAGAGTCCTTGCCATTGTGCTGAGCATACTCCTTTGCAAAATGCTTGAGCCTCAGTGGGTGTGGGGCGCCATCAGCCTTCCCCCTCTTCACATGCAGGAAGGCGGCCTTGCCCAGCTTCAGGCGCTGCCATGCAGACAGTGCCTCCATCCTCTTCTTCTGGGTCTCTATGGCCCTGTGCTTCTCCTCCAGCGTCATGTGCAGCTGCACCAGCTCAGATGCCAGGAGGCTGGCAGGATCCCAGCTGTGCCTACCTGGGCTCTGCTCTTACTTCTTCCACAGCGTCAGAGGGGCTGGGCAGATTTCCGATGCATCTGCTGTGGTCTTCTGGGAGCTGCTGGTACTGGACTTGCTTTCACAGCTGTTGAGCCTCTGGAGCTTCCTCTCAGCAAAACTGAGAGGAAATTCAGAGCTGACAGCCCATGATCCACAACAACCCTCATCTGCCACTGGCCCTGGTTCCACCCCCATGAGCACTGCGCAGTGGCTGGTCTTTGGGGGACTTGGCAGTGCATGGCGGGGAGGGGCTTCTGTGGCCAGGGTGGTCTTGGAGGTGGCTTGATAGGGCAACCAAGGGCAATGCATGGGGGATGGAGGCAGCTAGCTCTGGCCCTCTATTGCCATGCATTTGGCGGGAGTCTGAGTCCTGGACCCTGGAGGAAGCACAGGGATGAGTGTGGGATGGAGGTGGTCGCTCTGGCGCTGCACTGGGCTGGGGACTGCAGAGATGGCTGCTGACCAATTGCCATCCAGGGTCAGAGCAGCCACAGCATCACGGGGTGGTCCTGGAGGTGTGGCAGCTGGGGATGGGGCGGGACATGAATCAGAGTGCTTCACAGCTGACAGCCAGTGATCCACAACCGCCCTCATCTGCTGCTGGCCCTGGTTCCACCCCCATGAGCACTGCGCAGTGCCTGGTCTCTGGGGGACTTGGCAGTGCATGGTGGGGAGGGGCTTCTGTGGCCAGGGATTTCTTGGAGGTGGCTTGATAGGGCAACCAAGGGCAATGCATGGGGGATGGAGGCAGCTAGCTCTGGCCCTCGCTTGCCAAGCATTTGGCAGGAGTCTGAGTCCTGGATACTGGAGGAAGCACAGGGATGAGTGTGGGATGGAGGTGGTCGCTCTGGCGCTGCACTGCGCTGGGGATTGCAGAGATGGCTGCTGACCAATTGCATTCCAGGGTCAGAGCAGCCACAGAGTCCCATGGTGGTCCCAGAGGTGTGACAGCTGCGGGCGGGGCGGGGGGCGGGGCCTGAATCAGAGTGCTTCACAGCTGACAGCCTGTGATCCACAACCGCCCTCATCTGCTGCTGGCCCTGGTTCCACTCCCATGAGCGCTGCACAGTGCCTGGTCTCTGGGGGACTTGGCAGTGCATGGCGGGGAGGGGCTTCTGTGGCCAGGGTGGTCCTGGAGGTGGCTTGATAGGGCAACCAAGGGCAATGCGTGGGGGATGTAGGCAGCGAGCTCTGGCCCTCACTTGCCAAGCATTTGGCGGGAGTCTGAGTCCTGACACTGGAGGAAGCACGGGGATGAGTGTGGGATGGAGGTGGTCTCTCTGGCGTCGCGCGGTGGTCCGGGAGGTGCGGCAGCTGTGGGCGGGGCGGGGCCTGAATCAGAGTGCTTCACAGCTGACAGCCTGTGCTCCACAACCGCCCTCATCTGCTGCTGGCCCTGGTTCCACCCCCATGAGCGCTGCACAGTGCCTGGTCCATGGGGGACTTGCAGTGCATGGCGGGGAGGGGCTTCTGTGGCCAGGGTGGTCTTGGAGGTGGCTTGATAGGGCAACCAACTGCAATGCGTGGGGGATGGAGGCAGCGAGCTCTGGCCCTCTCTTGCCAAGCATTTGGCGGGAGTCTGAGTCCTGGACACTGGAGGAAGCATGGGGATGAGTGTGGGATGGAGGTGGTCGCTCTGGCATCGCGCGGTGGTCCGGGAGGTGTGGCAGCTGCGGGCGGGGCGGGGCCTGAATCAGAGTGCTTCACAGCTGACAGCCTGTGCTCCACAACCGCCCTCATCTGCCGCTGGCCCTGGTTCCACCCCCATGAGCGCTGCACAGTGCCTGGTCTCTGGGGGATTTGGCAGTGCATGGCGGGGAGGGGCTTCTGTGGCCAGGGTGGTCTTGGAGGTGGCTTGATAGGGCAACAAAGGGCAATGCGTGGGGGATGGAGGCAGCGAGCTCTGGCCCTCTCTTGCCAAGCATTTGGCGGGAGTCTGAGTCCTGGACACTGGAGGAAGCATGGGGATGAGTGTGGGATGGAGGTGGTCGCTCTGGCGTCGTGCGGTGGTCCGGGAGGTGTGGCAGTTGTGGGCGGGGCGGGGCCTGAATTAGAGTGCTTCACAGCTGACAGCCTGTGATCCACAACCGCTGTGTGGGATGGAGGTGGTCGCTCTGGCGCTGCACTGGGCTGGGGACTGCAGAGATGGCTCCTGACCAATTGCCATCCAGGGTCAGAGCAGCCACAGCTTAGCGCCCTGGTCCAGGAGGTGTGGCAGCTGCGGGTGGGGCGGGGCCTGAATCAGAGTGCTTCACAGCTGACAGCCTGTGATCCACAACTGCTGTGTGGGATGGAGGTGGTCGCTCTGGCGCTGCCCTGGGCTGGGGACTGCAGAGATGGCTGCTGACCAATTGCCATCCAGGGTCAGAGCAGCCACAGCTTAGCGCCCTGGTCCGGGAGGTGTGGCAGCTGCGGGCGGGGCGGGGCCTGAATCAGAGTGCTTCACAGCTGACAGCCTGTGATCCACAACCGCTGTGTGGGATGGAGGTGGTCGCTCTGGCGCTGCACTGGGCTGGGGACTGCAGAGATGGCTCCTGACCAATTGCCATCCAGGGTCAGAGCAGCCACAGCTTAGCGCCCTGGTCCAGGAGGTGTGGCAGCTGCGGGTGGGGCGGGGCCTGAATCTGAGTGCTTCACAGCTGACAGCCTGTGATCCACAACTGCTGTGTGGGATGGAGGTGGTCGCTCTGGCGCTGCACTGGGCTGGGGACTGCAGAGATGGCTGCTGACCAATTGCCATCCAGGGTCAGAGCAGCCACAGCTTAGCGCCCTGCTCAGGGAGGTGTGGCAGCTGCGGGCGGGGCGGGGCCTGAATCAGAGTGCTTCACAGCTGACAGGCTGTGCTCCACAACCGCCCTCATCTGCTGCTGGCCCTGGTTCCACCCCCATGAGCGCTGCACAGTGCCTGGTCTCTGGGGGACTCGGCAGTGCATGACGGGGAGGGGCTTCTGTGGCCAGGGTGGTCTTGGAGGTGGCTTGATTGGGCAACCAACTGCAATGCGTGGGGGATGGAGGCAGCGAGCTCTGGCCCTCTCTTGCCAAGCATTTGGCGGGAGTCTGAGTCCTGGACACTGGAGGAAGCATGGGGATGAGTGTGGGATGGAGGTGGTCGCTCTGGCATCTCGCGGTGGTCCGGGAGGTGTGGCAGCTGCGGGCGGGGCGGGGCCTGAATCAGAGTGCTTCACAGCTGACAGCCTGTGCTCCACAACCGCCCTCATCTGCTGCTGGCCCTGGTTCCACCCCCATGAGCGCTGCACAGTGCCTGCTCTCTGGGGGACTTGGCAGTGCATTGCGGGGTGGGGCTTCTGTGGCCAGGGTGGTCTTGGAGGTGGCTTGATAGGGCAACCAAGGGCAATGCGTGGGGGATGGATGCAGCGAGCTCTGGCCCTCTCTTGCCAAGCATTTGGCGGGAGTCTGAGTCCTGGACACTGGAGGAAGCATGGGGATGAGTGTGGGATGGAGGTGGTTGCTCTGGCATCTCCTGGTGGTCCGGGAGGTGTGGCAGCTGCGGGCGGGGCGGGGCCTGAATCAGAGTGCTTCACCCCTGACAGCCTGTGCTCCACAATGGCCCTCATCTGCTGCTGGCCCTGGTTCCACCCCCATGAGCGCTGCGCAGTGGCTGGTCTCTGGGGGATTTGGCAGTGCTTGGCGGGAGGGTCTTTTCTGGCCAGGGTGGTCTTGGAGGTGGCTTTATAGGGCAACCAACTGAAATGCATGGGGGATGGAGGCAGGGAGCTCTGGCCCTCTCTTGCCAAGCATTTGGCGGAGTCTGAGTCCTGACACTGGAGGAAGCACGGGGATGAGTGTGGGATGGAGGTGGTCTCTCTGGCTTTGCGCGGTGGTCCTGGAGGTGCGGCAGCTGTGGGCGGGCCGGGGCCTGAATCAGAGTGCTTCACAGCTGACAGCCTGTGATCCACAACCGCCATGTGGGATGGAGGTGGTCGCTCTGGCGCTGCACTGGGCAGGGGACTGCAGAGATGGCTGCTGATCAATTGCCATCCAGGGTCAGAGCAGCCACAGTGTCGCGTGGTGGTCTGGGAGGTGTGACAGCTGCGGGCGGGGCGGGGCCTGAATCAGAGTGCTTCACAGCTGACAGCCTGTGATCCACAACCGCCCTCATCTGCTGCTGGCCCTGGTTCCACTCCCATGAGCGCTGCACAGTGCCTGGTCTCTGGGGGACTTGGCAGTGCATGGGGGGGAGGGGCTTCTGTGGCCAGGGTTGTCTTGGAGGTGGCTTGATAGGGCAACCAAGGGCAATGCGTGGGGGATGGAGGCAGCGAGCTCTGGCCCTCTCTTGCCAAGCATATGGCGCGAGTCTGAGTCCTGGACACTGGAGGAAGCATGGGGATGAGTGTGGGATGGAGGTGGTCGCTCTGGCGTCCTGTGGTGGTCCGGGAGGTGTGGCAGCTGTGGGCGGGGCGGGGCCTGAATCAGAGAGCTTCACAGCTGACAGCCTGTGATCCACAACCGCTGTGTGGGAATGGAGGTGGTCGCTCTGGCGCTGCACTGGGCTGGGGACTGCAGAGTTGGCTGCTGACCAATTGCCATCCAGGGTCAGAGCAGCCACAGTGTCCAGCAGTGGTCCGGGAGGTGTGGCAGCTGCGGGTGGGGCGGGGCCTGAATCAGAGTGCTTCACAGCTGACAGCCTGTGATCCACAACCGCTGTGTGGGATGGAGGTGGTTGCTCTGGCGCTGCAGTGGGCTGGGGACTGCAGAGATGGCTGCTGACCAATTGCCATCCAGGGTCAGAGCAGCCACAGCTTAGTGCCCTGGTCCGGGAGGTGTGGCAGCTGCGGGCGGGGCGGGGCCTGAATCAGAGTGCTTCACAGCTGACAGCCTGTGATCCACAACCGCCCTCATCTGCTGCTGGCCCTGGTTTCACCCCCATGAGTGCTGCACAGTGCCTGGTCTCTGGGGGACTTGGCAGTGCATGGCGGGGAGGGGCTTCTGTGGCCAGGGTGGTCCTGGAGGTGGCTTGATAGGGCAACCAAGGGCAATGCGTGGGGGATGGAGGCAGCGAGCTCTGGCCCTCTCTTGCCATGCATTTCACGGGAGTCTGAGTCCTGGACTCTGGAGGAAGCAGGGGGATGAGTGTGGGATGGAGTTGGTCGCTCTGGCGCTGCACTGGGCTGGGGACTGCAGAGATGGCTGCTGACCAATTGCCTTTCAGGGTCAGAGCGGCCACAGTGGCTCGCGGTGGTCCTGGAGGGGAGGCAGCTGCAGGCGGGGCGGGGTCTTCCGCGAGGATGGAACGTTGAGATGGGCGCCCACGAGAGGTAGACGTCAGGAGTGGGCACTATGGGAACCGGAACACTGTGGTCCTTTGTGATCAGTTAGCAGTTGGAGCAGGATAACGACGCTGAGGCAGCTGAGGACCACAGCGATACTCACGGGTTAACTTAACTTTTCCTTCTTGCTTTTCGGGTCTTCACAATCGTCTTTCCCACTGGGATCTTTTTGTAAGTGTGGGTACATTTCCTGAAATTTCATTCTGATGAGTACCTAGGTAAAGAAACTAACAAGTGCTGTTCCCTTTTTACTTTTTCTTTACACACTTCACCTCATCTAGGCCTTTGTTGATGACTACTTTGAGCAGGGAAGGGGGCCTAAAGGTGCAGGGACTCCCTCTTTGCCTTTCTTTCTGACTGTATCTCTATCCTGTCTCTTTTCTGTCCTTCCCTTATTACTGTCCCTTCTGTTTCCATTCACCTTTTTTCAACCATGACCTCAGCACAGAAAGTTAGGGTCTAAATTGGAATTGATAAGCTGGGAGATCCCAACTGCTACAAGGAGGGTATGTCCCTGTGAGTATGTGTCCAGGATTCCCCAAGACCCTGTCGGTGATAAAAATCTGGTGTTCCAGAGGTGGCCCCCCTTCTGAGGAAACCAGTGGACCAGGACTGCCCTTTTCTTTGAGTCAGACAGGTGCTGGTTTATTTGACTTTTTCACTACTGTCCCTGTCTTACAGACCAAGGAGAGGGTTCCACACTGAGTCCTTTGGATCTTTGACATCCACTGAGTTCTTTGGATCTTTTGGGGGAAGGGAGGAGTGTTAGGTGTTTTGTGAATATTCCAAGGCTATTTCTAAACAGCAGGCAGCTTTTTGTTCTAAATCAGTTTTGTTCTTTTCCTCTTTGGGTTCACTTCACCTCCTTATTGAGTTTGGGTGTAGGGGTCTCCCTCTTCATGGAAAAGAATTCAAAATTAGATGTGGAGGTGAGTATTTAGGATGAGTAAATAAATCACAGCACATTATACATATATACATGTGTGTCTTTGAAATTTAGATCCTTTTCCCTGCAGTGAGTTCTTTAATCAGTTTGCCAGAAATGCCTACATAGAAATGCTAACCTATTGTAAGAGTTGTGAAAGTGAGGAATAGTGACACTTAAGCCTCATTAGGTTGACAATACCTATAGATCTGGTCTCATGCAGACTGAATTTGAAGAAAGCCCAATGGGCCCCGGTAGAAAAGTTTCAGCCCCCAAGTTGGCAGGATATTGAAGTTTGGCTGAGTTGAAGAATCACTATATTCAGTGAATGTAGGGTAACACCAGACCACTCCACCTCCCCAAAATAGAACAACCTCTCAATTATCATCCCCTTCACCTCCCACCTGTAAAAGCCCTTGACCTAGGAATGTGGGCATTTACAACTGCTCTTTGTCCC
The DNA here is from genome assembly GCF_048772815.1 of Callospermophilus lateralis. NCBI lineage: Eukaryota > Metazoa > Chordata > Mammalia > Rodentia > Sciuridae > Callospermophilus > Callospermophilus lateralis. Next base: position 69,033,751 of record NC_135311.1, on the reverse strand, counting down.
AGGGAGTTAGTACTACCATTGAACAAAGATGATTCCCAGAAGGGATTCTGGAAGGATTTTGATTCCTATGTATTTTAATTTATTCAGATTCTGAAAATTAATCAGAATCTCACTTTATGCTAGACAGACTCCCTGTAGAACCTTTCCATTTAATGAGTGGCAGAATACAATAACCAAAAACTAGAGCCAAAGGAATGATTATTTTCAATGGAGGGAATGAAGTGGTATTTTTGTGTGAGCTTGAAAGTAAAGGGTAATTTTAATAAGCACAGAAGGGGGGGGGTCTTCCTGCACAGAATTGCTGGTCATCTCTAATGTCTACCAGGATCTCACTGCTTTGACAGTGCAGCCATTTGCTCAGAGACACTGAGAAATCTGAAAGAGAGCTCTGTAGGTTGCCAGTATGTGCAGGTTCTCAAATCAAGCCAGAACCACTTGATCTGAGACAACAAGTCACAGACAATAGCTCTGCTTTGAAGATTTGAAGAGTAGTTGGTTTGCTGTTTCTTTTAAATTTCCCATTCATTTTCATCATGGTGATGAGACGCACACACAAAAATAATTCATATGTGTAAAGAATACAGGGGATTGATAAAGGTTGGGAGCATATTTTATTAATTGTCTTTATGATTACATGATAAGGAATTGAGCCACCTTGTTCATAGAGCAGATTTTCGGCAATAATGCCTCCCTTGATAAGAGTTTTATTTTTCTTGAAGAAAGTTTCAGGGTGTATTGCTGAGAAAGTTTTCAAATGTCACAGTCTTCCTTTTTATTTTATTTGTTGTGGTGTTGCATATTGAACCAGGGCTTCAGGCACACTAGGCAAGCACTCTACCACTGAACTACACTCTAGCCCCACAGTCTTCCTTTGAAAGGAAGAGGTCGGAGCTAATTAACATGTTTCTAGAAGTGTTAGGGAAGGGCAAGTTCAGTTTCAACTTCAGGGTGTATGCAGACAGAACCTTCCATAATTTTACTTATAATATATATTTTCTAATATTCATTGAGTACCACCATGATGTCACATTTGTGCTTAGCATGTTAGAATGAATGGCTGGCTTCCACAGGACATTCAGGGGACTTTAGGATTGGTTGAGCCTTGCTGGAGAGAAATGGGAAGGAGAGTGATGGAGCTTATGGGGATGATCTTGAGATAGCCCAGAGTAGATCTGAAGGTAGACTAAAAAAACAAAAACAAGTTTTCATAATGGGAAATTTCAAGCAGGCATCAAAGTAGGCCAAACAGTATACTCTGTGAATACAACCTCAGTTTCAAAAATTATCAACACCTGAACAGTTATTTATCTCTACTACCATTATATTTAATAATCCTTAAAAGCAATTATACACAATACATCAACATGGCTGTGTTCCCAAAACATCCTTTATTTATAAAAATAGACAGCTGCCCTTCATAACCCTGAATTCAAAGACGGATAGTGTTAGGTTGTATGTTTAGGTGTGTGGTTTCTGTTCATTTTAGAGTTGACTGAAATAAGGTTTGATGTTCATCCCTCGCATTATGGATATCTGTTATTTCAGCACCATTTATTGAAAGACCACGGAATTACTTTGGCATCTCTGACAGAAATCGGTTGACTGGGATCCAAGGTGGCAGAGTAGAGGAGATCCTGCTTCAAGCTGCTCTGTGCCTGAATCAGAGAAAGCTATCAGGTGGCTTCTCCTGCTCGGGGTCTTGCCTTGAGGGAACACAACATCTCAGTTCATGTGACAGGACCCCATCCAGCGGATTTTCACAGAATCCACCAGAGCTGCGAACACCAAGCAGAACTCAGAGCCTCTGTGTTCAGGTGAGACTCCAGGCTTCAGTCCCAAAGCCCACAGTTTGAGCACAGGCGCGACTCTCAAGTGGGGGAGCAGAGACACCAACTAAGCACCTCGGTGGAGTGGCAGAACTCCAGGGGATGCTCTGCTCCCACGCAGGTCCCCAGACCACGTTCTAGGCACAGCACAAGGACATCCCAGCTCCCCCCACCTCACCAGACACCCCGACTGGGAAAAGGACTGACTTGACCTTTCTCACCATCTTTGGTGGGTGTGGTTACCAGCTGGATCTGTGACTGAACAGGTACCTGGGTTCCAAATCCACTCCCCCAGCTGTAATAACTCGGTATAGAAACTATCAGCACAAAATCAGCTCTCAGTTGAACAGGAGTGCAGTGCCACCGGGACACTGCCCACTTGGTGCAATCCTAAGTTGGAGGGTGTGAGGTCCCCCAGATGAGACCTGATAAGCAAGAGAGGGGAGGGGGCTAAAACCTAGGAGCAACTCAGAGAGACCAAGATTAGGGAAGCCCAGACAAGAGAGGGAGAGCTTTAGTCTTCTCACACTGGTTACCTACACCACACTGAGGGCAGAGAACCAAGCTTGGAATAGACAACTCTACCTACTAAAAGAGAAGAAAAGGGAACTCTGAGAGTATTTTGTTGTTTGTTTGTTTTGTTTTTTGTTTTCTTCTCTTCCATATTATCCTCTTTCTTTCTCCTCTACCCCTCCTCCTCTGGTCCTCACAACCCCAACATATAACCAAGAACTTTGCATGAAATAGAACTGAGTCACCAGAATAATATAATATAAAGGAATTGCATAAGCCACCCCTCTTTTTTTTTTACTTCTCTCTCTCTCTCTTTTCTCTTTTTTACTTCCTTTTTATTTTTCTTCCTCCCTCTCTTTCTCTTTCAACCTCCTAATTTTTACTATTTTTACTTCTTGTAATTTTCTAAACACATATACATGTTTGTTTTTATGCATTCTACTGTCCTCCCACATACTTGTCTCCCCTAAATTACCTCCTGTCTATTCCCCTGCTACTAACTCTCTTGATTAGAGTTCTCCTCCAAATTTCTAAGTTTTATTAATCCATTGCCCTCACATCTTTTGCCCTTAACATAAAGTCAGATACCTGACCTCTAGTTCTCTGTCCACCACCAGAAGAAAGTGTACATCTTCTATGAAACTACTGATTATATTTTAAATTATAATTGAATCTAGAATAACTAGACATTGAGACTAACTATGAATGTCTTAATAGCAGTAATTTACACATAGGTGATGTACTGTTTATTTTGGGAATGTCAACATTGTCTCTCCCCACAAAGAAGGGATCTTGGAATATACAAGAGCACTACAAATCTATAGGGTAAAAAGAATAACACACCAGTCCCACAGAGCAGGAACGAAATACCAGCAACATGAAAAGACAAGGGAAGAAAATACCACAAACAATTGAAGACAATGCATCATTAGAAGAATAATTAGAAACAGCAGAAAAAGTGACAGAAAAAGATTTCAGGATTTACATTATTCAGATGTTTTGGAATCTCAAAAAAGACATTAGACAACAAATACAGATAGTGAAAGATCACTTTGACAATGAGCTACATAAACAAATCCAAGAAACAAAAGATGACCTCTACAGGGAGATTGAGGACTGAGGAGATATATATATAATTACTTGAAATGAAAGAAATATGAACCAAATTAAAAACACAAATGAGAGCATCACCAGCAGAAATACAACTTAGAAGATAGGACATCACGAAGACAAAGTATATTATCTTGAAAAGAATGTAGACAGCACAGCAAAAATGATAAGAAACCATGAGCAGAAAACCCAAGAAATATGGCATAGCATAAAAAGTCCAAATTTAAGAGTCATTGGGATAGAGGAAGGCACAGAGTTCAAAACCAAAGGAATGTGCAAGCTATTCAATGAAATAATATCAGAAATACTTCCAGACATGAAGGATGAAATGGAAATCCAAATCCAAGAAGCCTGCAGGACACTGAATGTGCAAAATCACAACAGACCCATACCAAGACACATTATAATGAAAATTCTCAATATACAGAAATAGGAGAGAATTTTAAGAGCCACAAGAGAAGTGAATCAGATTACACATAGAAGTAAACCAATTAGGTTAACAGCAGATTTTTCAACATATTCCCTGAGAACTAGAAGATCCTGGAACAACATATTTCAAACTGGAAAGATAATGGGTTCCAACCAAAAATCTTGTATCAGGGAGAGAAATGAATTACAGTAGATGGGGTTCGGAAGAGAAGATGGGAGCTAAACTGTGGAGCCAACCTAGATGTCCTTCAGTGGATGAATGGACAAAAAAATGTGGCATTTATACACAATGTAATACTACTCAGCATGATAAAAGAACAAAATCATGGCATTTGCAGGTAAATGGATGGTGTTGGAGAAGATAATGCTAAATGAAGTCAGCCAATTCCTAAAAAACAATGCCAAATATTTTCTCTGCTATAAGTGGGGTGACTTATAGTTGAGTTGGGAGGAACAGCATGGGAGGATGAGATTAATTCTAGGGAGGGGTGGGAGGGAAAGAGAGGAGGAAGGGGATTAGCAAGGATGGTGGAATGTGTTGGACATCATTTTACAAAGTACATATATGAAGATTTGAAATGGGTGTCAACATACCTTATATACAAACAGAGATATGAAAAATTGTGGCATATATGTGTATTAAGAATTGTAATGCAAAAAATAGAACATATATACTGGCATAAACTGAAGTGAACATACTTTATATCCAGAGATAAAAGAAATTGTGCTCTGTATGTGTAATAAGAATTGAAATGCAATCCAGTGTTGTCATGTATTTAAAAAAATTAAATGAATTTTTAAAAAAGAAATAGCTTCACTAAATACAAGAGAGTCTACTTTGGATTCTATTTTATTCTGTTGATTTGCATGTCTCTTCCTAGGCCAAAAGCACACTGGCTTGAATCCTGTAGCTCTACAGTGAGTTGTAAAGTCAAGCAGTCTAGATTCTCTAAAATTTCTTTGGCTCTCCAATATCTTTAACATTTTCATATAAACTTTAGAATCAACTTGTTAATTTCTGTATAAAAACATGCAGGGTTCTTCCAAAATCCTATGTACTCAGCAATAAAAGAGAATAAAATCATGGCATTTTCAGATAAATGCATGGTGTGGGAGAAGATAATGCTCTGTGAATCTAAGCAAGCCCAAAGAAACAAATGCCAAATGTTCTCTCTGATATAAGGAGGCTGACTCATAGTGGGGTAGGGAGGGGGAACAAGGGAGGACTCTGAAACAGAGGGATGCGAGGGGAAGGGAGAGAACATGGGGTTAGAAATGATGGTGGAATGAGAAGGTCATCATTATGCCAAATACATGTATGAAGACACGAATTGGTATGAATATACTTTGTATATGACCAGAGATGTGAACTATTGTGCTCTACATGTGTAATATGAATTGTAATACATTCCACTGTCATAAGTAAATAAAAAAAGAAAAAAAATGTGTGTTTTATAAGAGATCAATAAATGAGATGCTTTTTTATGTTAGAAATTCAAAATAATAGCTTTTTGTAATATATAAGTAATCTCAAAGTCTAAAAATTATTCCATGTACAATATCATGTGGTATATGTTTTTGTCATTTTACCCTTCTTACATACTAACATTTCTGTTGTAAGGACCCAGCTCCCTTGGAAGATTTCAGCAATCATTAATGGCAAAAGCAGCTGCCACCCATAAGTTCAAAAAATGGAGATATCCAGCAAGATGTAGATACTGTGAACACATTGTCATATTTCAAGGTCTTAAATGCCAAGAGGTAAGATCTTTTTGGAATCACAATTTTTTCTTTTGCTATATACTTTTTTGTTATGATTTTACTTATTTAGAGATGTGTGTGTCCACACACAAACACACATTTAAATATATATAAATTTGTTGTTTGTACTCCTGGGAACTAAATTTAGGGTCTTGCACATGCCATATTTTTAGAGAGAGAAAAGAGAAAGAGAGAGGAAGAGAGAGACACACACACACAGAGAGAGAGAGAGAGAGAGAGAGAGAGAGAGGAGAGAGAGAGAGAGATTTTTAATATTTATTTTTCAGTTTTCGGTGGACACAATATCTTTTTTTAAATTTTATTTTTATGTAGTGCTGAGGATCCAACCCAGCACCCTGCGCACACCAGGGGAGCGCATTACCGCTTGAGCCACATCCCCAGCCCATACACTCTTTCTTAAAATTGTGCTTTGAAATGGGCTCTTGCAAGATTGGTCTGGCCTTTAACTTGTGAAATTCCTGTTTCAACCCCTCAAGTAGCTGGAATCATGGGCATATGCCATCACACCTAGCTTGCCAGTACATGTTTAATAAAGTCCCACAGTTTATTTTTGTAGTTTTCTTATTTGTTTTCCTGTTAAATGTAATTCACAAACCACAAATAGTACTTTTTCACTTATTTTTGTCGTTATTAGTCGGCCTGTATTTTGCTTAGTTGTGAATAATTTTAAGGTGAGTCAATCAGTTTTCAAATATCATTTTCTTATAGTGTCTTCTTATCTGCCATAAAAAATGCATGGCAAACTTAACCATCGTTTGCGGACATCGTAAACTTCGGGGGAAAATACACCTATTTGGAGCAGAATTGTCCTGTGTTGCCAAAAAGGAGCCAGATGGCATTCCTTTCATAATCAAAATGTGTGCTTCAGAAATCGATAGGACTGCCTTGAGTTTACAAGTATGTTGTTTACTCTTAAAACTCTAAAAACATAAATGCCTTTGTGATTTGATTTAATGAAAAAGAGATTTTAAGAAAATCAGCACTCTCCATTTGTAATAACTAAATTTATTCACATTTATTTGGAAAATGTTAATTTATTTGACTTCAACTTGTATTTTTTAAATACTAATAAAAATTGAAGTAGATACATCAACTCTGTCTAGATGTCTGCATTTAGCCCATTGTACTAAAGTGAAATATTGCATTCTGTTTTCCTTTTCTCTTCAAGGGCATCTATAGAGTCAGTGGCAACAAGGCAAAAATCGCAATCCTGTGTCGAGCTCTGGAAAGTGGAAGGCATTTAGTAGATCTGTCCGAATTTTCTTCACACGATATATGTGAAGTGTTAAAATTTTACCTACAAAAGGTTAAAGTTTTATTCTAAACCTACCATCAAATGCAAAGAGCAAAAATATTTTATATTGAATATTTTTCATTAGTATAGACTATGTCATCACCCCCCTCATTATTCTAAGATTTTATAATGATGTACTTTGATGTGGATATATTTCCATCCAGTATTCTGGCCACTCCATGAGCTCCGTCAGTTGTGAGCACTTTAGTTCTTGGAACTTTTCTTGATTTTTATTGCCATTCTCCCACCCTTGTACTTGAAGCTCTTCTTTGGAGATGTGTGTGTGTACCATACACAAACACACATATAAATATTTATAAATTTGTTATTTGTACTCGTGGGGATTAAAAATTCAGGGTCTTGCACTTGCTTGGCAAGCATACTTGTTCTCCAGTTCCCTTACCTTTTCTTTATTGTTCTTTTTTTCTTCAAAAACTTTCTAAGACATTTCCTTGTCTTTTTCTTCTTGAATAAGTAAATTACTCCATTTGTGAGATCATGTTTTAATATTCAAGAAGTCTGATTTTCTATTCTTTTGATCACATTTTTTAAATGATTATATGATGCTCTTTTATTGTGGATGTTCATAGATTTTTCTCATTAAGGGTTCTTTTCTCTATTTGGCCTCTAACCTCTGTAGAAATACAATGTGACCCTCATATATAACATTAAATTTTCTATAGCAACATAAAAATTAAAAATAAAGTGAAGTGATTTTTAACATTTCATTTAACATTTTGAATATCTAGTTTTTCAAATTATGAGGTATTTTGTTTATTTATGTATTTGTATTGCAGCTCTTTTTCTTTGAAATCTGGTATCTATTTTTCATTTAGAACACATCTCAATTTAGATCAGTTGCATTTCCAGTACTCTTTCACCATATCTGACTAGTTGCCAGCATATTGACAGCATCATTTTAGAACTTCATTTTGTTCTTTTTCCATCCATTTTGATTTTTGTCTTTCATGGTGGCTAGTTACATGAGTTTGGACTTGAAATCACTTTGGAAGCACTTGAACACATCAAGGCTTTTTAAAAACTTTGAACTTTACTATAAAGTGGTCTAGGTGGACTGTTTGGTATATGCCTAACTACATGTCTCTAGTTCCCTGTTCTGGCACTGGTGTGATCCTCCTGGGAAGGCATTTTTTTCTAATTGTAGATGAACACAATACTTTTAATTAATTTATTTATTTTTATGTGGTGCTGAGGATCCAACCTAGTGCCTCACACATGCCAGATGAGTGCCCTACCATGAGGCACAACCCCAGTCCCCCAGGAAAGAGTTTTTTCCTTGCCTAGAGATGCAGTACCAATACTGTGGAAGCCAGGGTTACTAAGACTGTAGGATCTGTGCTTTCAGTGTGCATATAGCCAACATATCCCCGTTTGAAAACAGTTACCTCTGTGGTCCTTATGTTTGGCATTGCCTCGATTCAGAGAGCCTCTGTATCCCATTGCCCAGAGAAAAATTTTCCAGTTTTAGAAAGGAGATTGCCCTAGTACATGGAGTGGAGACAGGATTCTATAGAGAGCTAAGCTTTCTCCGCTGGCCCACCTGCAACCTAAGCCAAGATCAGAGGACCTGGTAGTGATTGTCCACATCCCTTTAGGATTCTGAAAATCATGTTGAGTGACAAAGAGTCAGTTCTCTTGGAAATGCTGCATCAGGACTTATTCATCTGCTCTTCTACTTGTGAATTGTTGCTTTTTGTTTTCTCTATTTTCCTAGTCCTTATGAGCCTACTGTATTTTAGTGGAATTGCAGGAGGGAAAGAAATTAAGTATAAATTGCTGGGTCTACAATGTTAGCCCAGGAAAGCATTGATAACCCTTTAATCACATTCTACAGATTCCTCAACTGAGAAATGGAGGTTGATACCTTTGAATGACTGGAAGTCTCATAATGTGTCATCCTTAACCTTGTTTAGTCAGTCAGGGAAAGGAGATGAATTGGGTCCAATACAATAAACTTGCATTCTGTTGAGGAATTTTATATGTCTAAGACTTTCATTTGGCAAAGTGTGCTCAATTCTTGCAATAGTGTTAGAGAGTAGCCTTTATCTGACTCATTGACCTAAAGCTCCAAGAGGTGATGTGACTTGCTTCAGATCCCAGAGTGGTTGAAGATAGAAACTGATCACAGGGCAACACCTTAACTTCCCACAGATATTATAGGACATCAGGTAGCCAACGATTCACTGAATTTTTTATTGTAGGTCAGTAGAAACATTGAAATTCATTTTGGCAGTGGATATTTGTTGTAAGAACTTCTTTTGACCTATTCATGGCAAATCAGCCTGTTTGAAAGTTTCATGAGATGTTGACAGTCTGTTTTTGTAGGTCATATTATCTTGTGCTGATCTTCATTCTTGCCTAAGTAAAATCTGTGCCCTTTAGCACTTTGATATTTTTACCCCTTACTCATAAAATCCATGGGTTTCTGATTCATTTTATAGATTCTGTTCACTATTCTATGTTTGTTCCAGTGAAACAGCTGAAGATTATATATTTGGGGGGCAGATGTGAATAGAAGAGTTTTAAAATCCCATAATGAAGCTTAAAGCTTAAACTTCATTTAAAGTTTAGAATTTCACTCATTTTCCATTAATTTGTTATTAACATAAATATAATTTATAGTCAAGATTTTGATTTGCTTTCTAAGTCACTTCTCTACCAAACATATATATTCTATTTTATGGGCAGGGATGAAGCTCAGTACTAGAGTGCTTGCATAGCATGCTTGAGGTCCTAGGTTCAATCCCCAATACTGAAAATGATATCAATAAATACAGATTGACTTTAGAAAATTTTGTTAATCTAAAGGGGACATGCTAAATTATTTGAGTAATTCTCACTTATAGTTGACTTTAACAAAAAAAACAGGCAGAAGATTTTTTCAAAATATTTATTTTTTGGTTGTAGCGGGATGCAATACCTTTATTTTATTTATTATTTTTTATGTAGTGCTGAGGATCAAACCCAGGCCCCTGCATGTGCTAGGCTAACACTCTACCTCTGAGCCACAACCTCAGCCCAAAGGTATTTTTAATATAATTTTGTTTCTTTAGCTACCAGAGCCATTGGTTTTATTCCAATGGTACCAGGAATTTATGCAGCTTGCAAATGTCATCCAACAAATTAACCAAGAACAGAACACCAAAAGGGACAACTCTGAAGACAACACATCTCCAAATATGTGTACAGATATCAACCAAATTTTTCTCAAAACCAAGGACCTTGTAAGAAAATTGCCACCGTTCAATTTTAACACTCTACATTACCTTATCATCCATCTTAAGAGGTAAGAATTTTTATACCATCTTAGCCATTTTTAATTCAACAGGGCAATAGTATTCAGTACATTTATATTGTTATGATTTTCAAAATGATTTTAGGATGTTTTTATTATGTGTTGGGAGAGGGAGACATTGAATACATGTTCATGCAGCAAACATGGTTCCCTCAGATGCTTCCTGTGTGCCAGGCTCTGGCTGGGGAAACTAGGGTGGAAATATAGAGTTTCTGCTATTTGTGGGTTTATCCTCTTGGGGTACAGGTCTGTATATAACCACAGTTCACCATCATTCTTTTTCTAGTAGCTGTGCACAGCTTGTAGGCATGCAGAGGAAGTTTTGGGGGTAGGAATAGAGCAGAAGAGGCAAAAGGCCTTGTGTCTGATTTTTAAGAACTGAGTGGTGATTTGGTATTGAATGTGCAGAAGAGCATATGAGGCAGAGAGAAATGACATGGAGACACAAGAAAGCATTTTGCATTTAGAATATTTGATTTTATTAGGCTACAATATAGCAAGCAGTAGCAGGAACTGTGCTACCCTTCCTAGAGACTTGATAAAAAATCTTACCTACCTGGCAGATTAGTTGACCAAGGTGTTTCTATGCCCACTAAAGAACTTGGAATCAGGAATTTCACATATTCAGATTTGCCTGTTAGACCTTTCTGACAGTAATTAAGATCTCCTTTTTAAATTTTTTTTAAATTTATTTTTTGTGGCTGGAATTGTGGCTCAGCAGTAGAGATTGTGCAAGGCCCTGGGTTCGAACCTCAGTCCCACATACAAATAAATAAATAAAATAAAAATTTAAAAAAATTTATTAGTTCAAATCAGTTATACATGACAGCAGAATGCTTTTCAATCCATTGTACACAAATGGAGCACAAATTTTCATTTCTCTGTACATGATGTAGAGTCATACCACATGTGCCGTCATACATGTACTTAGGGTAATGATGTTTGTCTCATTCCACCATCTTTCCTACCCCATACCCCTCCTCTTCCTTCCCTCTCCTGAGCCCAATCAATGTTCCTCCATCCCCAGGAACCCTATTATGTATCAACATTTATTTATCAGAGAGAATTTTGGCCTTTGATTTTGGGGGATTGGCTTACTTCATGATATTCACCAACTCCATCCATTTACCTATAAATGCCATTATTTTATTCCCTTGTAATGCTGAGTAATAGTCCATTGTGTATATATACCACAGTTTTTTTAACTATTCATATCTTGAAGGGCTTCAAATTATTCCATGAAATATAAAAGGAGGAAACCCTTCCAAACTCATTCTGTGAAGCTAGTATCATCCTGATACCCAAACCAGCCAGAGACACATCAAGGAAAGAAAATTTCAGACCCATATCTACACGATGAACATAGATGCAAAAATTCTCAATAAAATTCTGGCAAATCACATACAAAAACATATGAAAAAAAAACAATGCACCATGATCAAGTTGTGTATTCCAGGGATGCAAGGTTGGTTCAACATACAGAAATCAATGAATGTAATTCATCACATCAATAAACCTAAAGAGAAGAAACCTATGATTATATCAATTGATGCAGAGAAAGCATTTGACAAAATACAGTACCTTTTCATGTTCAAACTATTAGAAAAACTAGGGGTAGTAGGAATATACCTCAACATAGTAAAAGCTCTCTATTTTAAATCTAAGGCTAACATCATTCTAAATGAAGAAAAATTGGAAGCATTCCATTTAAAAATTGTTCAACATAATCCTTGCCACTCTAGCCAGAGCAATTAGGTGAAAGAAATTCAAGGGAATACAAATAGGAAAAGAAGTACTTAAATTACCATTTTTGCCAACGACATATTTTATACTTGGAGGATCCAAAAAACTCCACCAGAAAACTTCTAAAATAATAAATGAATTTGGCAAAGTAGCAGGATATAAAATTAATACCCATAAATCAAATGCATTTCTATACATCAGTGGTGAATCCTCTGAAAGACAAATAGCAAAGCTAACCCATTCACTAGATATATATATATATATCACAGCTACTTTACCCATAGATGAATCTAGTATCATCCTGATAGCTAAACCAGGCAGAGACAGATTTCTTTGGATAGTCATAGAAATATCAAGCTGAGAGTGCTTGAAGTAAAACCAGAACATTGATAGTGGCAATAGAACAGAGAGGTGTTCAGGAGAGAGAACCATCCAGGCTAGGAAACTAGCTGTGGGCAGCTGGGAGTGTGGCTAGTGATAGAACACTTGCCTAGCACATGTGAGACACTGGGTTTGATACTCAGCACTGCATAAAAATAAATAAATTAAATAAAGGTATTGTGTCCATCTCTAGGTAAAAATTATTTTTTAAAAAAAGAAAAATAACTGGGCAGTGAGAGAGAAATTGACAGTGCTGTTTCAGTTTCCAGTTCTTATACTGGAACGGGGAGTATATCCCACATACAATGATGGAGCAATTTTTTGAGGTGTTTTTCTTCCTTCTGCTACTGAGTTCAGTAGTTCCTTCTACTTACATGCATTTTATCCTAATATAGTACTCTGAAACTCAGTTTGGTGTGTGGTAAGTATCATAATGAAACAAAGGATTCTTTCCCTGGACCCACCAAACTTGACCCTTGACAAACGTTTTGTAGTCTTCTATAGCCCGAGTTTTCTCCAACCTTCTCAAGTCATAGTAAACTAACATTAAAGACATCTATTAGGCAAATCTCATACACTTTATGTGTTCTTCTTTTCAGGGTTGCAGACCATTCTGAAGAAAACCTGATGAACTCAAAAAACTTGGGGGTGGTATTTGGACCCTGTGTCATGAGGCCCAGGCCTACAACCACTCCTGGTACCATCTCCTCCTCTCTTGTTGCATATGCCAATCAGGCCCTGTTGGTCGAATTCCTCATTACCAATGCAGAGATGATCTTTGATGGGTCCCTAGACCCACAAAATGTTTCATCTAGTACTGACGTTGTTGCACCTCGGGTGGATAAAAGCCCTCCTTGCAAACCCGTAATATCAACAGAACATTCCACAAAGTCACAATATTTTTCTATGAAGCAAGTGAGTTTTGACCATTACAGAATTGCATTAAATTTGTGATGTTTATGTTAACAAGTTAATAGTCTTTGAACTGTTTGTTTTGAGATGTGTTTTGCTTTTAGTTTAAAACTTTTCTTGTTTCAATAGGATATTCACACTGCAGATATTGAAATTAAAAATTATGAATTGGCTACATCATTTGAGGAATCAGAACGCAAGCAAAATGCATTGGAAAAATGGGATGCATGTCTCATTGGTGAGTGGTCATGTAACATATATCCTTGCATATTTCAAACCTTGCCAAGAAGTCGTGATTAAAAACCAAGGTGAGGGCTGGGCTTGTAGCTCAGTGGTAAAACGCTTGCCTCGGCATGTGTGCGGCCATGAGTTGGATCCTCAGTACCATATAAAACAAATAAATAAAGACAAAAATATTGTGTCCATCTACAATACTCATCCTTTAAAAAAAAACAAGGGGTATTAAGTTGAGGTAAGTTCAAACTTCAAGGTTTTATTAGTTAACTTTTCTAGCCATTGAGAAAGTTTAGTGAATGTCATTTAAATGAATATCATGCTTTGTTTCTCTCTTGTAAAAAGATATCTTGAAATTCATAAATTATTTTTGTTCTCTTTCTGAGATTTGTTTTCACCTTCACTTCTTTGTCATCAATTAAAGTCAAAACAGAAAAAAGCTGGACTCCTGAAAATCAAAAAAAAAAAAAAAAAATAGACTCCTAAAGTTTTTTGATGTCCCTTTACCTGTGGCCTAACTTTAGCACATTAAGCACACATGTCTTCCATTTTCTTGGCTCCAGTCTTTTTGTTCACTGTTTTTAATCATTTTATTTCAGTGTATCATTTCTGGTAAGGGGGTTGAAAACCTTCCATTCCTTACTGCTCTAGTAGAGCTTAATCTGAATTTTTCAATATATAGTCATAAATGTTAAATTTGATATATAAAATTAATGAAATATCAATAAGTGTAGCCTGAGAAAGTCTGAAAACAAAGAGTCCATTTCCTCTCTGCAAAGAAAAACACTGGACTCACTGATTCCATTTATCTGATTTGATCTTATCAGCACTTCTGTGCTATGAACCTTGACCTCATTTAAGCCATAGTTAACAGTCTCAGGAAGGTAAATAATGCCAAGGGTCATGTCCTTAAATTATTGTTGATTCAGGATTTGAACCTCATCCTGTCTCATTCCTAAATGTAACCTTGTTTTGCTGTCCAATGAAATTGGATTCCCAGGTAGGTATAGTAATAACAATAAATAATTTTAAAATATTTGAAATTTTCATTACATACCAGGTAATTCTGAACCTTTTATTTAGAAGATCATTAATAACACATGCCAACATATCTCCACATAGGAGTTTGTCTTGACAGAAGAAGGCAGGTAGGGCTAGTGCATTAGGCTTGCCCAGGGCAGAACTGCAGCAGGAGCTGAGACAGCACCCAGGCAGCTAGAAGTGGTGCTAGAAGTTCTGCAGGACTGTAAATATGTTTTGGTGGTTGCCATCCAACCACAATGGCTCAGCTCCCTTCTATCAATGTGGAGAAGGGCCCAGGACAGCAAATCACATGAGCACTGCCTGAGAACCAGGGAAGAGAGGCCAGCAGCCTCAGGTGAGGAAGGAGGTCAGATGAGATGATGACCTGCGATCATCATCAAGTGATGCTGCTGTGCACCTGTCTTCAAACCACTGCCCAAGGATGTGGGAGAAGGACCAGGTGGCAGGGATGAGGACTGTGGGCTATGAACAGGGCTATTGGAAAGCCATCAGACCAGTGGCAAGGCACACAATTGTCTGATGTTTCTCAGCAGGGAGAAGAGGATCATGGCCAGAGGGCTGCACCTTTCTAGTAACAGGAGCTTCTAAGGCACATGCAGCAAAGACAGAGTGGGAGATGCTAGGGTTTTAGGTGAGAAAACAGGGACCTTGGGACCAGACTAGAGGAGAAAGAGAAGAAGGTAAGTCTGGAGTCTACAGAACCAGTAGCACAATGGCAATTCTGACAGCTCTTCAACCTTCCTTTGTGCAGAGGATGTTGCCATGTATTAGTGGATCAGCTGGGAGAGCATCCAAGTCCTCTCTGGTGTGTTGCCCTCAGTATGGACAGAATGTAGCTGGAGAGCAGATTAAGTGACAGGCAAAGTCCTTGGGATTCAGGACATGGAGTTTGTTGGTGTACAGAATAGTGTTACTGTTCTAGAGTTACCATTGTCTGCCTGTTGAAATCAGGAAAGTCTTAACACAGAAAATATTCATTCATGGGTAGTATATTAAAACAAGTAACTACAGGAAGTGTTTTTTTTTTAATTTTATGTGCTTTGTGACTATTTATACTATTAAGATAAATTTTAAAAAGTAATGCTTTAATTAAAAATGTGCCTTTAATATTGTATGGATTTTTAATTCCTCTGCATAGATGACTGAGAAAATAGTGTTGGAAAAATATGTAAGTCTCTGTTGTTTGAGAGAATGCCCATTCATAATAACCACACTTCCTTATTAACCAAGCTTCATGAAGTTAAAAAAAAATCTCTTCTTTTTCAGATCACAAAGAACTTGAATCATCATCACAAAAGATGGACAATATATGTAAAACCACGAAACCACTTAGTCTGAAATCTGATGTGACAACAAATGATATTCAGAGGCCTATGCCAAGCACCAAGATCAGATGTTGCTGTTTGCCTGTAGATAGATTCCATCTTGCAAGCTCTCCTAATGAGAAAAACAGGAGAAATGTGGGAAATGTCAATTCAGACAAGTTTTGCCAGAATCTTACCTTTGAAGGACTTAATATAAAAGATACCTCTACTACTGTTGGCTCCCAAATTAATGGTTTTGATCAGCAGATTTCAGAAAAAACTCAGGAACAAAAATGTGAACTAAAGAACTTAACTGGCATGAGTGCAGTGATTGTGCCAAGTGTACTCCAGGAAAAAGTGACAATGAGCATCAATGATAGTGGTGACCATTCCAATGGTGCCACACAGCCCAACACGCCAGCCAGTTCAGCAAGAGAGGCACCAGTGAGACTGTCTTCTCATTCTCACCGTCTTGCTCCTGCAAGAGCACCCAGAATAGTGCAGCCCCATCTCGGGACAACATTTTACAAACCACCTATCCTGACCAGCAAAGTCAGGGGGACTGAGGAGAGACCAGCTTCACCTTTAGCAACAGTGCCTCCTAGCACAGCTCTTACTCCCCTGAGTCATGTGGAGAAATCTGTTCCAGAGGCAGACAGCACATCAGCTTATGCTTTGAAACCAGCTGCTGAGCCTAAAGAGAACTGTGAGGAGGTTGGCCTGCCTGATATGAATCCAATGTGCCAGGGACTCAGGCTAAAACAAATGGAAGAGGTACAAGACCTTGAATTTGAAATGCCACAGTTTGTGTAGGTGGTCAAAATTCAGTTTTTTTTTTCTTGTTTCGTTTTTATGTATTGTGTTTATTTTATGAAAGAATGTTGTAACAGAACCACTTTTGTATAGGATTTTCAAAGTGTATATTTTGCCTCTTGGCCTTGTATTGTGTTTGCTAGTCATATAGAATGATAGAGTTTTAGTCATATAGAATGATAGTGCCTCACTGGTATTGTCTTTAAATTCTGTGTTTTTGAAGTTTTGCATAAAATAAGTACTATAATTTAAAACTTAAAATAATATTCTCTATAAAATGATTCATGTAAATGCATCTTTAATGTATAATATTGTTCTCAACAAATAGGGGCAGTAGGGAAAAATGAGCTTTATTTTGGAGCAAACCTGGTGCTGACTCATAAAATGCTTCTGAATGCAAGTGCCTGAAAAATCTTGATTGGGTATGAATATATTTTTTCCCACATAATGTTCTAGTACATCTTTGACCACTTGTGTTGTTATAGCATGTGTGGAATCATTGGCAATTCACTTAACTTTTTAAATATTTACATAGTGGCCTAAAAGCTTGCGAATCTGTGTGTACTAGAATTCTACTTGTCAGTTTTTACATATAGTAATTAATACAATTGTAGAAAGAAAATGCACTTCAATACTAAAAAGTTTGAGACATTGGCAGAGACAACACAGACGAACAGAGTTGAGGCATCTTGAGTTTAAGAGACCTGTAACCTCACTGCTGTCAGCTGCAGCCTATTGCTGGATTGCTGGCGACTTCTGGCTGTCTGCTGATGAGAGCAAGTGGCCAACAGCTAGGGCAAGATAAAGCTCTCTCTGGTGGCCGCGGTTCTGCTGCTGCTCTGCGCAGCATGGCTGAGCAGGATGACAAGAAAAGGACATGGGTACCATGGTCGTCATCGACCTGGGGACCACTTACTCCTGCTTCAGGGCGTTCAAGAATGGCCAGTGGAGATCATCTCCAATGATCAGGGAAAGTGCATCAGGCCGTATTATGTGGCCTTCACCCCTGAAGAAGAACATCTGATCCTCGATACAGTCAAGAATCAGCTCATCTCCAAACCTGAGAACACGGTCTTCGAAACCCAGCGGCTCATTGGCAGCACAGGGAATGACCCTTCTGTGTAGCAAGACATCAAGTTCTTGCCTTTCAAAGTGTTTGAAGAGAAACATAAACATAAACCATACATTCAGGTTGACATTGGAGGTGGGCAAACTAAGACATTTGCTCCAGAAGAAATCTCTGCTATGATTCTCACTAAAATGAAAGAGACTGCTGAGGCTTATTTGGGAAAGAAGGTCACCTATGCAGTTGTTACTCTATCAGCCTTTTTTAATGATGCCACTGGCAAGCAACCAAAGATGCTGGAACTATTGATGGCATGAATGTTATGAGGATCATCAATGAGCCTAGAGCAGCTGCTATTGCTTATGGTCTGGATAAGAGGGAGGGAGAGAACATCATTTTGGTGTTTGATCTGGGTGGTGGAACCTTCTATGTGTCTCTTCTCCCCATTGACATTTTGATGTCTTCGAAGTCATGGCCACCAATAGAGATACTCATCCAGGTGGAGAAGACTTTGACCAGCATGTTATGGAACATTTAGTCAGGCTGTACAAAAAGAAGACTGGCAAAGATGTTAGGAAAGAAAACAGAGCTGTGCAGAAACTCCAGCATGAAGTAGAAAAGGCCAACTGGACCCTGTCTGCTCAACATTAAGCAAGAATTAAAATCAAGTCCTTCTATGAAGAAGACTTTTCTGAAACCCCGACTCAGGAAAAATTTGAAGAGAAAACATGGACCTGTTCTGGTCTACCATGAAGCCTGTTCAGAAAGTACTGGAGGATTCTGCCTTGAAGAAGTCTGATATTGATGAGATTGTTCTTGTTGGTGGCTCTACTCAAATTGCAAAGATTCAACAACTTGTTAAAGAGTTCATCAATGGCAAAGATCCATCCTGTGGCATAAACCCAGATGAGGCTGTTGCATATGGTGACACTGTCCAGGCTGGTGTACTCTCTGATGATCAAGATACAGGTGACCTAGTACTGCTTGAAGTATGTCCCCTGACACTTGGTATTGAAACTGTGGGAGGTGTCATGAGCAAACTGATACCAAGGAACACTGTGGTACCCACCAAGAAGTCTCAGATCTTTTCCACAGCTTCTGATAATCAACCTACTGTTGCAATCAAGGTCTATGAAGGTAAAGGACCCCTGAAAAAAAGACAACCACCTTCTGGGTACATTTGATCTCACTGGAATTCCTCCTGTGGGGTCCCCCAGATTGAAGTCACTTTTGAGATAGATGTGAATGTTATTTTTGGGGGCGACAGCTGAAGACAAAGGTAAAGAGAACAAAAATAAGATTACAATTACCAATGACCAAAATTGCCTGACACCTGAGGAAATTGAAAAGATGGTTAATGATGTTGAGAAGTTTGCTGAGGAAGACAAAAGATGCAAGGAGTGCCTTGATACTAGGAATGACTTGGAAAGCTACGCCTACTCTCTAAAGTATCAGATTGGAGATAAAGAAAAGTTGGGAGGCAAACTTTCCTCTGAAAATAAGGAGACCATGGAAAAAGCTGTAGAGGAAAAGATTGAATGGCTGGAAAGCCACCAAGAAGCTGACATTGAAGACTTCAAAACTAAAAAGGATCTAGAAGAAATTGTTCAGCCAATTATCAGCAAATTCTATGGAAGTGTAGGCCCTCCCCCAACTGGTGAAGAGGCTACAGCAGAAAGAGACGAGTTGAAGACACTGATCTGCTAGTGCTGTAATATTGTAAATACTGGTCTCAGAACTTTCCTTAGGAGAAAACCAAGAGAACTTAAGTCTCAAATGTAATTGGAATCTTCACCTCAGAGTGGAGTTGAAAATGCTATAGCCCAAGTGGCTGTTTACTGCTTTCCATTAGCAGTTGCTCACATGTTTTGGGGAAGAGAGAGAGGAGGAATTGGCTATCTTAAAAAACTGGATATAAAAATGTGGGTCAGGATGTGTGTTCACCTCAGAAATGTTCTATTTAACGATTGGGTCATGCACATCTGGTGTAGGAACTTTTTTCTACCATAAGTGACACCAATAAATGTTATTTAAAAAAAAAAATACTAAAAGTTTGGAACTGTCATAAAATAAAAATTTGTACAGATAAAGCTAAGAGATAAATCACTATCAGAAGCATTAAAACCATCTAAAGCCAAATAACTAAACTATATAATTTAAATTATAATATATTTATATATTATATATTATGTATTATTTATTATATACTACATATAATAGATTTATATATATCTATATGATATAAGTTGTTTATATATAATTATAATATAATCCATGTTTTATATATCATATTAATATTAATTATACTAATATAATAATTGTATTATTATCTTATTAATAATAGAAATTATATTATTATATAATTACATTACAATGATATGCAATATAATATAAATTAATATAAATCTAAATATATTATATGATATATAATAAATATGTTATAGATAATAAAATAATATTTATATATTTAATTTATATTTTATTTTATTATATGTGTATATAATATACACATATTTCATATATTATGTATAATTCATATTAAATACATATGAATCATAAACATTTTGATATGTAATATATAATTTATATAATATACATACTTATATATTTATATATCAATATATATAATTTATATATAAATATATAAGTATGTATATTAAATAAATTATATATAATATATTATGAATATATATTTATATATTAATATACATAAAATTTATATATATATATTTTATATATTTTTATTATATGTATATATGATAAAATAAATGTATTATACATAATATAAATTAGAAGGTTATATAAATATATTGTATTTAATTTATATTATATATGTATTATATAACATGCAATATATTTATATGATATTATAATTTAAATTATATAGATAAATTATGTCTTATTTGACTTTAGATGATTTTAATACATTTGATAGTTTTTAACCCCTTAACTTTATCTGTATAAATTTTTATTTTATGACATTTTTAACCTTTTTTGTATTTTTTATAATGGTCTTAAAAAATGCGTGCTTCAGATATTTTTAATTTCAATGCATTTTCTCCTGACATTATGAGGGTTTGGTTAAAACCATTCCTTTGGATGTATGCCTGCAATCCCAGTAGCTTGGGAGGCTGAGACAGGTGGGATCTCAAGTAGAAAGTCAGCCTTAACAATGGCAAAAACTCTTAGCAATCCTGTCTTTAAATAAAGTTCATAAAAAGAGTGGGGATGCGGCTCAATGATTGAGTGTCCCTTACTTCAATTTTCAGTACCCACCCCCCAAAATCCTTTTGTATGAAATCTTTTGACTTATAAATCACTTTACATACTTTTTCTACCTGGACTATCAACTAGTGAAAATGCATATGTCATTAGAATTGAGCAATAATTTATTTAAGTTCATTTTGAGAGTATAGTAAGTCACATTGTTTGCAATTTCAGAGATGTAGATGACTGAATGTGTTTCACTTATAAAATACCCAGTTTTTATAAACTAGTCCATTCCTGTTATTTTCTGGGTTTCATCATCTTGCCTAAAATATGATGTAAAAGGGACAAAAATAAAATAGCATTCTTGGTATGTGTGAACTATATTGTGAGTCAATGTTTTTGTATGATCATATTATACTTGATAAAAATTATATGTATAGGTTTATACACACATTATTATATGTAAATTATTTCAAGTACAATAAGTTATTGTGGCTTCTCTGAAATTTTTGCCTCTTGGAGTATGATACTTTAAGATTATTAACTATTGACTCAGTGGTCAACACATGGGCTCACCACTTGACTATAATATGAAATGTGTTTTAGGGCATGTAATCTTATTATAGTTCTCCATAACATTAAGGACTAAGGAAAAATGAACAAATGGACTTTTTAATGCTAAAGCCAGTTTTTAGCCTTCTTTATACAAAGTACAAGAATCATATTGGTTTGAAAACTTAAAAATAAAATCAGAGTTAACATTTATTGAGCTTTGTGTATTTAGAGTTTACCAAGTTGAAATTTCACAGCAACTTCTAATGGGTAAGTAAGCATTTTATAATTCCTGTGTTACAGATGAGGAAACTGAGGCTTAGCTAAGTGACATGCTTTTAGTTTTCAGAGATGCAGCAAGCAGAATTGAATCTCAAATACAGGGTTGTGAAATTTTGATTAGTGCTTCTTTTTTTTTTTGGGTACCAGAGAGCCACATCCACAACCCTATTTTGTTTTTTATTTAGAGTAGGGTCTCACTGAATTTCTTAGCACCTTGCTTTTGCTTTTGCTGAGGCTGGCTTTGAACTTGCAATTCTCCTGCCTCAGCCTCCCAGTGGGATTACAGGCATGAGCCACTGTGCCTGGCTGCTTAGTACTCTTAATGAATGTGATTACTAAATAATAGCAGGAAACACTGAACAATAGAAAATGCATCTTTTGATGTTTTTATTGTAAAATACACTTACAATTTGCCATTTAGACCATTTTGAAGTGTACAGTTAAGTAACACTATGTATATTCACATTGTCCAAGGTGGCGTGTATTGCTGCGTCATCAGTTGACAGAAAGCAGAAGGGGGGAAAGGGATGTGAATGATGTGTGAAGCCTCTTATATAAGGGCATTCATTCTGTTAAAAAATATAGAGCTCCATGACCTAATCACACGTTTTGACTTATAAATCACATTACATACTTTTTCTACCTGTACTATCAACCAGTGAAAATGTATATGTCATTAGAATTGAGACATAATTTATTTAAGTTGATTTTGAGAGCATAGTAAGTCTCATTTTCCCTTTTGCTGCTGTCACAATAGTGATTGTCACAACATATACATTTGGGAAGAACATATTCAGACCATAGCAACCATGTTTAATACACTGTAAAGACAAATCCTTCTGGGGAAAGAATGTTGGTTTAAATCATGTGGAAAGTCCTTTCTAACTCTGAACCTAAGACTGTAGGGTAAATAGACCTTGATTCTAGTGGGCTGTTTCCAAATATGTGTCCATACATGCCAGTGCCCTGTGCTGATGCAGTTTGCATCCTGAGGTTTCAGCTACCAGCCAGGGATCACTGCACTGTGGCCCTGGTTCCCATCTCCATCTTGCTACTAACATGAACTGATGTCACTATTGGATTGTAGGATTTAAGGACTGTTGTGTAGTTTAAAGCTTTAGGTTGTTGATATTTAATTACAATAATTAAACAAACATTGAATGACAATTTACTATACACCATCACCATGCTAGATAACAGAGACAAGACAATCTTTAAAAACACTTTCTGGGCTGGAATAAAGCTCAGTTAAGTGCTTGCCTAACATGTGCAAGGCTCTGTGTTCAATTTCCAGTACTAAAAACAAACAAAAAACCTTTCTGTATTTGTGGAACTTACAACTAAATACTATCAGGAATTGGCAGCTAACTCTCAGTGGATTCTATTTTCACATTTGAAAAAGTCAGATTTGTTTAAGTACCATGTTTTCAAGAAAAAAAAATAGCAGAATGTCCTGTAAATAAAGTCTGAGAATAGGACTAAACTTTTAAATTGAAGCTAAAATATGTAACTTGTACTATTTCAAAAACATTATTTCCCATTTGTAAAATTCTTATCTTCCCCTTGGAACTGCAGAGTGAACCCTGGGGAGCTTAACCGCTGAGTCACATTCAGAGATCTTATTTTTTGAGACAGTATCTCACTAATTTATTGAGACTGGCTTTGAGCTAATGATCCTCCTGCCTCACACTCCCAAGCCACTGGAATTAAAAGCATGGATGGACCTCCCATTTCTAAAATTGTAATTATTATATTTGTACACCCAGTTTTCTTTCAGGAGACTTTAATTGAAAACTCTCCTGAAGGCTGGGATGTGTTTCAGTGGTAAAGCACTTTCCTTGCATGCTGAGGCCCTGGGATTGAGCTCCAGTGCTAGAGAGAAGGAAGGAAAGAAGGAAAGAAGGAAGGAAGGAAGGAAGGAAGGAAGGAAAAAAGGAAGGAAGGAATGGGGGAAGGAGAGAAAGGAGAAAAGGGAAAAGTGAGGGAGAGAGGGAGGAAAAAGGAATGGAAGGAAGGAAGGAACAAAGAAAGGAAGGCAGGCAAGGAAAAAGATCAGGAAAAGAAAATTATAATGAACACCAATTAAAAGGTCTTCTGCTAACCTACATATTAGTCATTCAATACAGGAACCAAAGCCCTTGTATGACTATTTAAATTAATTAAAATTCTACAAAATCAAATTTCACTATCTCAGTCCCACCACTTATTTCAAGAACTCAGTAACCACATGGGCTCATGGGCTGGTGGCTATTATACGTGACAGTGCAGTGCAGATACTGTACATTTCTGTCATGGCAGAAAGTTCTATTGGACAACACTGATAAAGAGGAAGCATCACATCAAGATACTGGTATTGTGGATGTGTTAAAGAATATTCAATAAAATTAGACACCATACATGTTAAAAAAAAAAACACTTAGCAAATTGTGACCTACAAGAAGAAATCCTGAAACTAAAAAAAAAAGGACCTTCTTAACAAACCAGTCAAATTGGCAGCATCTCATTCATGATGTTGGCAAAATAACATCATTTGGAAAATAGCCTCTTTGCTGTGTATATACAAAAAAGCATCGTAATGACTTTAAAAGTCCCAAATCTTGTAAACAAATCTGGGTTGATTATCAATTGAATGTTACAAATAGAAAACCAACCAGGAAAACTAGTTCATCTAATGCATAATAGCACAGCACTAAAATAACAGACTGGAAATTCTTCCATGAAACAAAGCCACTGAGGGGTGTGTTAACATAGTGAAAGTTCTTTCTTGACTAACTGCTCAACAGGGGTCAAACTAGACTTTTGAAATTCATAAGGAATTTTCTAACTCTTTTTTGACTGTGGTCTGCCTTTAGTGAATATACATATGTGAATATACTTTTTTAAAACTATATTTCACTCAATTTTTTTCTAGTATATTTTTGTTGTAAGAGTTCATACACACTGATTTAAAAAACTACTTCTTGCTACTGCAGCTCTAGATACTAGTAGAGCTAAATTCCAATTGACATATGAAAATAGGGTCCTATATGATATCTTTGATCTTAAATCTGGTATCAGTAATCATAAAGTCTAAAAACCACTGCACTGAAGTTTAGTAATTCCTATTTATTACATGCTAGGCATTATACAAAGTGCTTAATTCCATTTATTTTATTTACTTCTGAAATAACTGTGTGTTAGGAAGTAGGTAGTATTAATCCTATAGCCTAACAGGCTGATCTTAGTTTAATAATGTGCTCCAAATTGTGCTCCCAATGAGTCCTTCAGTCAGAATTTGAACCCAGCTAGCTTCCATTAATTTTACTATCCCAAGATCTAGAGCTCCTAATGAGGAATATTAAGAAAAGATAAGTTAAAATTTTTAATTTTGACTGCTTATTACATACCAAGTAATTCTAAGCCTCTTCCTTAGTAGATGATTAAGACCACATGCCAACATATCTCCACATAGGAGTCAGTCTTCACAGAGGAAGGCAGGTAGGGCTAGTGCAATGGACTTGTCCAGGGAAGAACTGGAGCAGGAGCTGAGCCAGCACCCAGGCACCTGGCTGCAGAGCCTGCACTCTTCATGGTGCTAGAAGTTCTGCAGGACTGTAAATATGTTCTGGTGTTTACCATCCAACCACAATGGCTCAGCTCCCTTCTATCAATGTGGAGAAGGGCCCAGGACAGCAAATCACATGAGCAGTGCCTGGGAACCAGGAAAGAGAGGCCAGCAGCCTCAGGTGAAGAAGGAGGTCAGATGAGATGATGACCTGCAAATGATCCTGGTGTGCACCTGTCTGCAAACCACTGCCCAAGGATGTGGGAGAAGGAGCAGGTGGCAGGGATGAGGACCATGGGCTATGAACAGGGCCATTGGAAAGCCATCAGACCACTGGCAAGGCACACAGTTCCACTATCTAAGGATATATAGTACACAATAAGAAATGTTGATCTTAACCAGGTGATGGTGAAGTGTACTGAGAATTTATTAGGTGAGTTACTGTTCTAAGCACTTTTCATCTCAACAAACTCAAAGGAACTCCTAGTTGATCTACATAAGAGTCGGCCCTTTCTCATTCTATGATTGCAAGAAGAGTTTGTGGTGCTATTTAGTCCAGGGCCAGTGCAGATGGTGTGAACAGTTTGGTCACGTGGGAAAATCCTCAGGGAGTTTAAATTAAAGACACAGACACCATTTTACCTTTAAACCAGCTCTGGGATGGCTTCTTGAACCCTCAGCCTCAAGCCCCCCAGGGAGGCAGTGAGGTTTAACTGAAGAGGAGAGACAGAGTGAGAGAGAGAGAGAGAGAGAGAGAGAGAGAGAGAGAGAGAGAGAGAGAGAACACTAGGGATAGGGCTTTTATTGGGGAACAAAAAATTCTGGGGAAAATTTTATCCAATGAAGGTCAAGCGGGGGGCAATGTGGCAAGGTCAGGTGCGATGATTGGGTCTTTGAGGCAGTGGTGAGACATGCCTCCACATCACACGGAAAAGCTCTCAAACCCAAAAAGGGTGGGGAGAGCTCTGCCACATTAAAAGTGTCTGAGCACCTCACACCTAGCCAGGGAGTAAACTCAGTCAGTTCAAGGATGGACTCCCACAGTGCTGCACTTTGAAGGGAAGGGAAACAAAAATATATAATGACTCCTCTCTAGGGAGCAGAGTGGCTCAGCAGCTCAGCAGCTTGGGGGTCACCCAGTTCCAGGAATGGGGGTGGGTCCAGAAAACTCACCCAGTTCCAGAACTGCAGGGTTCTGGGAGATCACTCCATTGTAGGGTCTAGGATTCCTATCCAGTTCCAGGACTGCAGAATCTTGGCAGGCCTGCCGCCCCCAGCAGCACAGGCATCCAAACTAAAGGTTACTCCAGTGAATTTCCTAGGATACCAAATAAAACACCCAGGACAGCTCCTCTGCCTCAAGCTCTCCAAATGGGAGAGCAAGGAATCTCACGAGGGGCTGGTGAGAGTGAGCATGTCCAAGGGTGGACTTTTACCAGGGAGACCCTCATTCTTTAGAAAATTTCATCCAAATAAGGTCAAGAGGGGCAGGGTTACAAGGACAAGTAAGGTAATTTGACCCCTGGGTTATAGGAAGGCATGCCTAAGCATGAAGACACATTCTGCTACTTCCAGGATCAGGGCAGCCATGTAGGGCCACTTTGAATGTGGCCAGATCACTGCAAGTGACTGACAGAGCTGCAACCAATCAGGGAAGGAAAATGCAACAGCCCCCCACAGAGGCCTATCCAGTTCTAGGAGTGGAAGGTCTAGGAAGATCACACAGTTCCAGCATTGCAGGGTCCTCGGTCTTACCCAGGGTTGTAGGGTTTTCTGACCTGTAGGTGAGGATGCAGCTCAGCCAGTGCTGTTTTCTGAACCCACGACACTACATTCATCTCAGTCCTTGCAAGTCTGGCTGCTCTGCTAGGTACCAAGAAGTGATGTGAAACTTCAGTCAGACGTAGGTTATGACTGCTGTGGGCACTCAGATGCCTCTTCCAGGAGGCAGCCTACAGTCCCAGTCCAGGCCCTGAGGGGCAGGATGCACCAGGGTCTGGGAGCACTGATGTGTGGCTTCACTGCAGGCTGGCCCCATGGGGTAGGCTATGACAGGGGCTGAGCTCAGGAGTGGCAGGCCACCAAGTGTGGGTGGTTTAGCAGTGCTAAGTCTCAGGGAAGGTGGGGTGCCATGGCTGTTTGTCACCTGAGCAAGACACAATCCAGCAGTATTTCCAGTCCCCAGGTGTCATGGTCTAATAGCTGTGCTGGCCACAGGAGTGGGGTACACCGTCACCTCCTTCTCTTCTGGGAGCTCAGATGTGTGGACTCCAGGCAGTCCCCTCAGGAGAGCTGAGTGGCATGAGAATACAAGAGTCCTAGTAGTGAGTATGGAAGGTGTCCAAGGTTTGGGTGGGAGCTGCTGGGGTCCTCTTGCTTGATTAGTCCACACAGGGAGGAAGCTCCCTTGTTCTGAGCTGCTCCTGGCTGTTGATGGTGTGTCAGAAACTAAGTGTGTCCTATACTCTGTGTGAACCTCCCAGGATCCCATGCTCTATCTGGCTTCTGGTGATCCTTAGATGTGCTCTGGGGCTCTCTTCACTTACCCTCACCAAAATGCATTGCTTATTTTGGGAGTTGTCTTTATGGGAGGAAGGATGGTAGGACTTCTAGTCAGACTTCTTGCTAGCATCTCTCCTCCCTAGAAATGTTTATTTAAAATCAGAATAATCATACCCGGTATCACCATGTTTAATCAAATTTGTATTGGAGATCCTCATGAGTAAAATATAATGAGAATAAAAGAAAGTAGAAGAATGGAATACTAAAATATAGAAAGCTTAAACTTGCATTATTTTCAAATGATGACGATTTTTTTAATATATTGTTTATTTTTTAAATAGAAATTGTCAAGGTTCCTGAATAAAAGCTTGAGATATAAAAGCAAAATTAAAGTTTTATATTCCAGTGGCAAATGATTAGAAATCGTGATTGAACAGGATATACTATTTACAATAGTATCAGAGACTGAAAATTCCTAAATAATCAAATAATAGACTTAAGACTTCTGTAGACAAATTATAAAATTTTATTAGGGGATATGCAAAAGAACATAAATACATAAAGGCATATACTACATTTGTCAACATAAGACTTTGTCTAGGTCATTTTTAAAAGTATTTTTAAGGTATCCAGGTGCAGTGGCACACACATGTAATGACAGCAGCTCAGGAGGCAGAGACAGGAGGATCATGAGTTCAAAGCTAGCCTCAGCAAAAACAGGCACTAAGCAATTCAGTGAGACCGTGTCTCTGAAATAAAATACAAAATAGGGCTGGGGATGTGTGGCTCCATGGTAGAGTGCCCCTAAATTCAATCCCCAGTACATCCTCCCTGCCAAAAAAAAAAAGTATTTTGAAGGCTAAAACACCATGAAATCTAAAGAGGAACCTGGAGTGGTTCTGGCCTATCAATTAACTATTAAGCTATTATTATTATAAATTAAGCTATTGTCATTATAAAGTTGTTCTGATTAAAATAGTAAAATGCTGGTGCAGATGTAGAAATTACATTAAGTGCAAAACTTTACTTTGATGTAACAGCAACCTCCTATCAATTAGACATTCCATTTTGCATGAAAACACAGAGGCTCACAAAACAACACAGCATTCTAGAATCACAGAGTCTTTGAAGAATTTAAAAATGTTCAGTAAAATGAAAGGAAATTCATTGCAAAATTACACACTAGGGTAGTGAGCAAGAAGAATGCAGAGTGGAAGCAATATACAATCTAAATGTTGGAATGTTCTATTCCTCATGACATACCCACTCCCATGCACACATTAGGCTTTCTTGGTAACAGTGTAAGAGGGTAGTTGTGAGGACCAGACTGAAGGGAAGCAAGGCTTCTCAGCAGAGGGAGTTTTCTGAGAGCCATGCACTCTTGCTCTTTTGGGAGATGCAGGGGCAACGCTATTGGTCAAAGCCACAATTCTCTCTTTTTTAATTTTTAATTTGTTTTAATTAGTTATACATGACAGTAGAATGCACTTTTATACTTTGATATATCATACGTAGATGGGATACAATTTCTCTTTTTCTGAGTGTACATATTGTAGATTCACATTGGTCAAACAGTCACATATATATAAAGTAATAATGTCTGTTTCATTCTACTATCTTTCTTATCCCCATATCCCCTGCCTTCCCCTCCTTTCACTTCCCTCTACCTAAGGTAATGCTATATTTTTTTTTTGTAGAATTACAATTCTTAATACACATATATACCACAATTTTTGTATTTCTTTTTGTATATAAAGTATGTTGACACCCAATTCAAGTCTTCATACATCACATTTCACCATCCTTGCTAATCCCCTGCCCCCTCCCTTTCTCTCCCACCCCTTTACCCTGTTTCCCCCATGCTCTCCCTCCCAACCCCACCATGAGTCAACCTTATTTTATCAGAGGAAACATTCAGTATTTGTTTCTGGGGGATTGACTAACTTCACTTAGTATTATCTTCTCCAGTGCCATCCATTTACATGCAAATGCCATGGTTTGTTCTTTTTTAATACTGAGTAAAATTCCATTGTGTATATATGCCACGTTTTTTTATCCATTCATCCACTGAAGGACATCTAGGTTGGCTCACATCTATTTCATTCTACTATATTTCTTAAACCCACTTCCCTGCATTTCCCTCCTTTAGCTATTGTGAATTGTGCTGCTATAAACATTGATGTAGTTGTGTCCCTGTAGTATGCTGTTTTTAAGTCCTTTGGATATAGTCTGAGGACAGGAATAGCTGGGTCAAATGGTGGTTCCATACCTCCATACTGTTTTCTATATTGGCTGCACCAATTTCCAGTCCCACCAGCAAGGTATGAGTGTACCTTTCCCCCCACATCCTCACAAACACTTATTGTTGTTTGTCTTCATAATAGCTGCCATTCTGACTGGAGTGAGATGATAACTTAGAGTGGTTTTGATTTGCATTTCTCTGATTGCTAGAGATGATGAGCATTTTTCTTATATTTATTGAATGATTGCAAATCCTCTTCTGAGAAGTGTCTGTTCAGGTCCTTAGCCCTTTTGTTGATTGGGTTATTTGTTTTTTTGGTGTTTAGCTTTTTGAGTTCTTTATGTACCCTAGAGATTTGTGCACTATCTGATATGTGAGGTGTAAAGATTTGCTCCCAGGATGTAGGCTCTCTGTTCACCTCACAGATTGTTTCTTTTACTGAAAAGAAACTTTTTAGTTTGATTCCATCCCTTTTACTGATTCTTGGTTTTAATTCCTGTACAGTAAGAGTCTTATTAAGGAAATTGGGGCCTAATCCCACATAATAAGATTAAGGCCTATTTTTTCTTCTATTAGACACAGAGTATCTCACAACTCTCTCTACAATACTGAGTAAGTGGCAATTATTTTACATGGAAGACTTTTCATATGGTAAGAATAGATGTCATGAAAGAAAGAGAGCTGTCCATTGGTAGGGGACAGGTCTCTGCTTCATGGCTACTTAGTGTTGAGTGGGTTCTATAAGCAGTGTTCTGATACTCCTACATTAAAAAAAATTATGTCCAAAATATATTCTTCCCAAGGAAAGCTATATCACACAGATTACTATTATTACCCTTCTATACAAGTGGATGTCTTATGATTATATTTTTTCTTTTTACTCTGTAGTGGAAGGAAACATTCTCAACCGATGTAGCAAGAATCATGTATCAATACAATAAAAACACAAGTTTATCAACACATTCTTAAGAATCCCAGAAACAGAACTGTCCACATGGACAACTTGGATTCATGATGGAGATGGCATCATAGAGAAGTAGGAAAAAAGAGAATTACTTAACAAAAGGGACTGGAGAACTGACATTCCACAAATAAAAT
This sequence comes from Callospermophilus lateralis, assembly GCF_048772815.1. Classification (NCBI taxonomy): domain Eukaryota; kingdom Metazoa; phylum Chordata; class Mammalia; order Rodentia; family Sciuridae; genus Callospermophilus; species Callospermophilus lateralis. The sequence goes on along the minus strand of NC_135311.1, from coordinate 69,002,554 downwards.
ACACACTTGCATTCCTACATCATTCCATATGTATTGTCAACTCTAGATATATTAACCATGTTAATATTTTAAAAGGAAATTTTAAAGTGATTAGTGGAAAATATTGTGGGTAGCTTTTAAAACTTGATCTTATAAAATATTTCCTAAGATTGCACACATAAAAACATATGATCACATGAGAAAAGATTAATAATTTGAGCACATAAAATTAAAAACATCTGGGGCTGGGGCTGGGGCTGGAGCTCAGCGGTGGAGTGCTTGCCTACCATGTGCAAGGTGCTGGGTTTGATTCTCAGTACCATATAAAAATAAATAAATAAAATAAAAGTATCGTGTCCAACTATAACTAAAAATATTTTTTTAAAAAATTAAAGACATCTGTATGTCCAAAGATGTCTTAAACAGGAAGACCAGGGTGCTGCTGGGTGGAAAAGGGTGCCCAGCGAAGATGCTGCTGGACTTGTCAGAAGAGCATAAGGAGCACCTGGCCTTCCTGCCAAAGTGGTGGTGGAGTTTGGGTGGATCAGGGTGGAGTTCCTGAGGCAAGGACCATCCCCAGGGTCTATGAGGGTGCCGCCAGGAAGCTCAACATGAGCAGTAACACTGTCCAGCATGGTGTGGAAGGGTTGACCTACCTGCTCACTGAGAGCTCCAAGCTCATGATTTCTGAAGTGGGTTTCCAAGACTCTGTTTTTGTTCTGGGATTCTCTGAAGAACTGAACAAATTATTGCTTCAGCTTTACCTGGACAACAGAAAAGAGATCAGGACTATTCTGGGTGAATTGGCACCCAGCCTTCCCAGTTATCACAGCCTTGAGTGGCGACTAGATGTACAGCCTGCAAGCAGAAGTCTCAGGCAACAGATAAAGCCAGCAGTGACTATAAAACTACACCTCAATCAGAATGGAGACCACAACAACAAAGTTCTGCAGACAGCCTCAGCCACCCTACTTCATCTAGTTCAGCAACTGTAACAATCCTTGGACGAGATGAAAACCAACCACTGTAGGAGAGTAGTTCACAACTTCAAGTGGTACCAAGTGTTAAGGTCCTAATGCCTTTGACTCATTTGTGAATGGATGACATTCAGGAATTACTTTTCAGAATTAACTTTTATTAATTGGTGTTGATAAATGCATCTAGATTCCATGAAATTCCTTTTCCTATTCCAGGATATTGAGGTCATGATCAGAAGCTAAAGTCAAGTTCCTTTTCTGATGCTAAATGTGGTCAGCTTCTTGACAGATTGAAATGTAATTTTGTATTTTAAATGTGTAAATAGGATTGAATCAACTAGAAATAAATCTATACTGTTCATATCTTCTGTATATATGAGCAATACCCTGTTTTTGGTACATTTTTGTCTGCTTAACTAGTATTTTCCTCTTTATTGATCAATTTTGAGAATAAAATTTACAGCTAATTTCTTTCCTATTCAGAGTATTTCTAAATAGTACAATATTTCTGACTTTTAAAAGCATCTCATGATGTTACTAGCTACAGAATAATGTAAAGTGAGTATGAGTTTTTTTTAAATTATATGCCCATATTGTTATAGGAAGTTCATGAATTTTTCTGTGAATGTAAAGGTCAGTAGTTTTTTACCATATTGCTGAAGTTTGACTTATGATTCATTGACTTAAGTAGTACTCAATTTTGTGTGATTGTTAATAATATTTTCACAAGGATTAATTTTTCCTATATACCAAAAGCAACTAAGAGACACACTGTCATTTACATTTATAAATAATGGATACAAGAATAATGTAATCAATGCTTGATTATCTGGGGTAGAAAGATGTCTTAAACTAAAAATGTTTTGAAATTTAAGAATATATTTTCAATATAACTGATAGAGGTTTCAATATAACTAACACACTTGAAAATTGAAAATATGTAAAGATAACCTACAAATTGGTAAGAAAAATATAATTAATCTAGTTAAAAATGACCAAAATATATGACCAGAAATTTTACAAAGGAAGACAAATGACTATCAAACACAGAAAAGGAATATAACATTATCAATGACAATAAATATAGACCTCATAATGAAATAGCTTCTGAAGGTTTTATTGCCAACAGCTAAGAGACCATGAGAAAGTGCCTGGACACCTCCAAGGAGACTAGACCAAGGGCATCTCACATGTGACCGACACTTGTGGCAACTGATGCTGCTTCTAGGAAGAGAGCTGGGTGTGATCCCTGGGCTCACCTCTCATATGCCCTGTGACCAGCAGCCACATTCCATGCACATATACCAGGTACAGTCCCACACAAGGGAGGCCTGTGCCTAAAGCTCGTAGCAATGAGGTTCAGAGCAGCAAAAACCTGGAGATCTCTCAAAAGTGCATAAGCAGGAGAGTGATCAATGCAACCAGGTACATCCACAGGCTGACTCCAGTCAAAACCAGTGAGCACAGTGGGTGAGTTTAAGGACCACCACTCTTTGATGCCTATTTTTATGTGTCCAGCTGGCAAGGTTATGGTCCCCAGTTGTTTGGTTAAGCATCAGTCTAGATGTGGAAAAATACTTCTTAGCTGTGATTGACATTGACTTTGAGTAACATAGGCCACCCTTTATAGTGTAGGTGGGCCTCATCTAATCAGTTGACGGCCTTAAGTGCAAGAACTGAGGTTCCTGAAGCAGAAAGGATTCTTCTCAAGGTAGCAAAATAGAAGACTCATCTGAGTTGTCAACCTGCTAACTTATGGAATTGACTCGAGATTGCAACATCTACTTTTTCCTAAATTTCCGGCCTGCTGACAAGTGCCATGGATTTCTGATTGTCTGTTCCCATAATATGAAACAACACATCAAAACTAATCTCTCTCCCATTCTCTCTCTCCTTATCTCTTCCCAGACTACACAGAATGTAGATACATTCAACAGAATATTTTTGTTAAATTAAAGGATCACTTATATGCTATACATTTATATGCATTTGTACACACAAACAAACACATACACATACACATATAATGTTAGGAATACTAGCAGCTTCCATAAAACTTCAAAGAATGTGAGAGAATAAGGACTCCTAAAGGTGGAAGGAGGCAGGGGAAAGTGTATACTTTCATGAAAGTTGTTACACTTGAATTTTCAAGGTAGGTTTATGGGAAATAACTAAAAACTTAATAAAAGCAGGCCAGTATGGACAATGTAAGTGTGTTATCAATGTGAGTTATGGGCAATTGAATCTTTGCCATCTGAGATCTTTTGAAACATGAGAAAATTAGTAATCAATGTTTCAATGATGTGCATGGATTTCTGGTGGCAGTGGATGGGGGTGGAAGAGGAAAACAAAGGCCACATGCTGAGGAGAGGCACATTCCCACACCTGTGCTCATTTTTCAGTCATCTGACCAGCAAACAGAACTGTGGAATCTTGGCTGTCCCTGGAGTCACCTGGGAAGTTCTTAGTGCCTGGATCTCACCCCCAGACATCCACATTTATTGGCCTTAGAATGAGTTTAGGAAAGGACATATCTGAAGGCTCACCAAGGGGTTCTCAGTGCAGGTCTGAGACTCCCTGCGGGACAGGATGCTCTCAGGCTGCAGGTGTCTGAGCTCTGATTTAAAGTTAGTTTCAAGCAGGTGAAGAGCACAACCAGATCTGCTTTGTACAAAGAGTACAGGGCAGAGGGTAGAGGACAGATGAGCAAGAGGACAGACTGGCAGTCGCAAGGCAGTTTGATGCCCTTCTTGGTGGCTTTGGAGAAAGGTGAGGCATTTGGAAGCAAATGTGCTGACTGTGATGTGTGGAGACCAAGAGGGGAAGCTGCTCAGTGGTGTCTGGTGGGACCCAGGATTTCAAGCTGGTGATTAGGTAGGTTGTGATAAGTAGTGATGGTGAGCAGACTGGAACCCCTGGTCCTTTGATGTGCCAGCTTTGCAGAGCCTGGGAACCCTTTGCTGCAGAAAAATCTTTGTTAATCATTGGATGGCTTGAGAGAAGGTTAAAATCAATGAGTGATTATGGGCATGGTGACATATTCCTGTAATCCCATCAGCTCAGGAGGTTGAGGCAGAAGGATCCTGAGTTCAAAGCCAACCTCAGCAAAAGTGAGATGCTAAGCAACTCAGTGAGACCCTGTCTCTAAATAAAATACAAAAAAGGACAGGAATGTGGCTCAGTGGTTGAGTGACCCTGATTTCAATCCCTGGTACCCTTACTCCAATTTTTTTTTTTTTTTACAATAAAAGCAATGGGTGATCTGTGCCTTTCCTCCCAGAGGACTGTTCAGGAAACTTTGCTTCTCATTCTCTGGTTCCTTGTGCCATGTCTGTTGGTGGCACAGCTTTTCTAGAGAGCAGGATTGATGGTTACTATGGAACCCACAGACTTCTCATGAGTTGTTCCATGGGGCCAGTTGCACTCACCTCTGTCTTCAAGTTTCCAAAATGCTGGTATAGTCCCATGAACATCTTCTTGGTTTTATTTCATCTGTTTTTAAACAAAAAGTGAGGATCTATTGAATTTCACCTAAAGTAATTAGCAAATAACATTTTTCCCCTTAGTTCACAGTGTCACAGCAAACCATCTAAAAGGTATTCATGAGCAGAGTAATGTTAATATTAATAAACCTAATGATGATTTAAAAGCAAATTGAAAATTTAATCTTTCATTAATTCATGACATAGTTATAGAAAGCCTAGTTATTATGACTTCAATAAAAGTTCTTTTGGAGATTATCACACTTTATTTGGAAAGAAACAGAAGGGCAAAAGTTTCTAAATCTAACTTGCAGTTCAAATCTTCCAATTCCTCCTCCTTTTCTGGAGGCAGGGTGAGGTTAAAGACTTCCTTTCACTCTTTTCTGCTTTCTTGTTATGGACTTCCCATCTCCTCCTGGCTGATGATTTATTTGAGTTTCTTAGGATGGAGGAGGCATAATCCAGGGGGTGGGAAACAACCTTCAAGAGCTGCAGCTTGACTAGACAGCACTGGACAGGTACCCAGGTGAAGAGCTGCAAGTGCTGGGTCAGGGGGCCCCCCGTAGCCCCAGACACAAATGTTTGCAAATTAAGCTCAGAAATACACCAGGAGTTTTTAAGGGAGTAAAAGCATCTCTGGTTTGTGAGATCACATGAGGAGAAGATGGTTGCCTGGGCCACTGCTCTGTCAGGTCACTGGCTCTGGAATAGAGCTCAGAACAGAAAAGGTCAGAGCCCAGTCAGAGGTTGCCCTGCCTCTCGCCTCCCTGTAACTGTGCTTTGGCAGCCTGCACCTTCTGATGGACTCAGCGCCAGTATCTGCAGCTGCTCAGTCTGCCAGAAGAGCTGTGTGAAGACAGGCCTGTCGGGAGGTGTCAGGAGTAGTAGGGATGAGAGCCTGGGCCTGGCTCCAGCACAGGAGTGAGTCTGAGCCGCACCAGGTTGTAGAGACGGCTGCATGGCAGCCTGGCAAAACTCCTCTGTCCTGACCTCTGAAGGTAAGGAGGAGCCCACATTGCTTTTGGGACCATGCTACATACCACTTTTAAATATGTTTATAAGGAACTGGCTTCAGAGTTATCACCAGGCACTGCTCACGGAGTTCGGTGAGAGGCCAGCACATGTTTCCAGAAGGTAAGACAGAGATACCCAATGAGGTCCGACCCCTCACACAGCATCCTCCTCACCCTCTCTCCTGTATAATAAAAGGTGTGAAGGTCATTACACCTCTCAGCACTGGGCTGGGGACACATGGGTGACTGGGTACCCTGCTTCAATTCTGGCTGATGGCGTGACTTTAACAGTGCATGTCTGGAATGTTAGAGCGGCATTTATGATCATTAGAAATAATCAAGTCCAGACCAAGGAAAAAGGTCTAAGAGAATGTTCAATAATTTATAGCTAAATGACTTTGGGACCTCAAGGTAGAATATCCAGGTGGTTCTTAAAGGACTCATAAATACTCAATTTAAAGGGGAAATATTAACATGGAGGTTTATGATCAGAGCATTGAAATTACATTGATCATCTCTACTCTGGCTCTAAAAATAAAAACGGAAGAATATTCCAGCTACCTAAGCAAGAAGGCTGCAAGCCATGTCTTGCAATGTAAAGTAACATCTGCCATTGGCACAGCTCAGGGACCTTGCTCCAGGAGACCTTCCTGGAAACGCCCCCAAGGACTCTCAATCGACCCAGCCTCTAGCCCCAACTCTGCCTGTCAGTGGTGAGTGTGTGCATCATTTGCTGTTATATTCTGTTTCTTTGAGGCAGAGAGGACACATATCAGAGTGAGAGAGGTTGATGGAGACAACTTCTCAGGAAGAGATCTGCCCATGAGCTGGAATGGGACCTTCCAAAGTTCTGGTTGTCCTGGGGCTGGCATGGAGAATGCAAAACAAGAGGTGATCTGAGGATCTTTGGTGAGGGTTTATAGTACAGAGGGGTGGACCACAATGAGAAGCGGAGAAGTGTGAGGCCTTCCTAGGGAAGCAGAGTGCCCAGGCCTCTCCTTAGATACCTGCAGCTCCTGATAGGGTTAAGGAATACCAAGCTGGTTCTGACACCTCCTAGAATGGAAATGACAGAAAAACTCACAATTCCTGCCCTACCTACCTTAGGATCTGTTGGAAAAATGCAGTAAGATCAGTTTTTACTGGAAAGAGATGAATTCTAGATAGGGCAGAGGGGTGGGAGGGAAAGGGAAGGGGCAAGGGATTAACAAGGATGGGGAATGTGATGGACATCATTACCCAAAGTACATGTATGAAGACATGAATTGGTGTCAACATGCTTTATATACAACCAGAGATATGAAAAATTATGCTGTATATGTATAATAAGAATTGTAATGCATTCCACTGTCATTTATTTTTTAAAAAGTCAATAAAAATAAATTTAAAAAAATGAGAAGCTAAAAAGGAGATTAATAATAATAAAATAAAATAAAATAAATAATTATAATAATTTCCCTGAAAAAAAAAAAGATCATCCTGGAAACTAAAAAGTGCAGTCCAAATGCAAGCTCCACAAAACACACATGAACGTTGATTAATTACTTCCTGAATGGACAAAGCCAACAAATGGGTGGTGGTGCAGAGGGGAGAAAAATCACTTCCCAGTAACTAAAAAGAATGAATCACTGCCTCTCCTAAGACATTCACTGGCCATATTGGGTGGATTGGTACATTAGTTAAGAATATATCCTGGGGCTCTCACTTGACTTCACACTCAGCTTTCTTACTCTCTGTGCCTCAGTTTCCTCATCTACAAAATAAGGCGATTGTGATATTTCCTATTGAAGATTTTCTGTCATGATCCTAGGATGTAAAATGCTCCATAAAAGAAACACTGAAAGGAAAAACAGGGCTAGAAAAAGAACCTAGAGGTGGAGTTATTGTTTTAGACAGGGCTTCCAAGGTCAGGAGACTGAACAATGCCTCAGGGAAAGATCTACACAGGGACCTCAAGAATTGAGCCCCAAGGCAAACTGACTTAGGAGGTTAGGAAAATAGCAAAGAAGTTGCCTTTTACCTAAGATTGCACAGCCAATTGGGTTGGAAAGAAGCAGGACAAGAGTCCTTGCCATTGTGCTGAGCATACTCCTTTGCAAAATGCTTGAGCCTCAGTGGGTGTGGGGCGCCATCAGCCTTCCCCCTCTTCACATGCAGGAAGGCGGCCTTGCCCAGCTTCAGGCGCTGCCATGCAGACAGTGCCTCCATCCTCTTCTTCTGGGTCTCTATGGCCCTGTGCTTCTCCTCCAGCGTCATGTGCAGCTGCACCAGCTCAGATGCCATGAGGCTGGCAGGATCCCAGCTGTGCCTACCTGGACTCTGCTCTTTCTTCTTCCACAGCATCAGAGGGGCTGGGCAGCTTTCCAATGCATCTGCTGTGGTCTTCTGGGAGCTGCTGGTACTGGACTTGCTTTCACAGCTGTTGCACCTCTGGAGCTTCCTCTCAGCAAAACTGAGAGGAAATTCAGAGCTGACAGCCCATGATCCACAACAACCCTCATCTGCCACTGGCCCTGGTTCCACCCCCATGAGCACTGCGCAGTGGCTGGTCTTTGGGGGACTTGGCAGTGCATGGCGGGGAGGGGCTTCTGTGGCCAGGGTGGTCTTGGAGGTGGCTTGATAGGGCAACCAAGGGCAATGCATGGGGGATGGAGGCAGCTAGCTCTGGCCCTCTATTGCCATGCATTTGGCGGGAGTCTGAGTCCTGGACCCTGGAGGAAGCACAGGGATGAGTGTGGGATGGAGGTGGTCGCTCTGGCGCTGCACTGGGCTGGGGACTGCAGAGATGGCTGCTGACCAATTGCCATCCAGGGTCAGAGCAGCCACAGCATCACGGGGTGGTCCTGGAGGTGTGGCAGCTGGGGATGGGGCGGGACATGAATCAGAGTGCTTCACAGCTGACAGCCAGTGATCCACAACCGCCCTCATCTGCTGCTGGCCCTGGTTCCACCCCCATGAGCACTGCGCAGTGCCTGGTCTCTGGGGGACTTGGCAGTGCATGGTGGGGAGGGGCTTCTGTGGCCAGGGATTTCTTGGAGGTGGCTTGATAGGGCAACCAAGGGCAATGCATGGGGGATGGAGGCAGCTAGCTCTGGCCCTCGCTTGCCAAGCATTTGGCAGGAGTCTGACTCCTGGATACTGGAGGAAGCACAGGGATGAGTGTGGGATGGAGGTGGTCGCTCTGGCGCTGCACTGCGCTGGGGATTGCAGAGATGGCTGCTGACCAATTGCATTCCAGGGTCAGAGCAGCCACAGAGTCCCATGGTGGTCCCAGAGGTGTGACAGCTGCGGGCGGGGCGGGGGGCGGGGCCTGAATCAGAGTGCTTCACAGCTGACAGCCTGTGATCCACAACCGCCCTCATCTGCTGCTGGCCCTGGTTCCACTCCCATGAGCGCTGCACAGTGCCTGGTCTCTGGGGGACTTGGCAGTGCATGGCGGGGAGGGGCTTCTGTGGCCAGGGTGGTCCTGGAGGTGGCTTGATAGGGCAACCAAGGGCAATGCGTGGGGGATGTAGGCAGCGAGCTCTGGCCCTCTCTTGCCATGCATTTGGCGGGAGTCTGAGTCCTGACACTGGAGGAAGCACGGGGATGAGTGTGGGATGGAGGTGGTCTCTCTGGCGTCGCGCGGTGGTCCGGGAGGTGCGGCAGCTGTGGGCGGGGCGGGGCCTGAATCAGAGTGCTTCACAGCTGACAGCCTGTGCTCCACAACCGCCCTCATCTGCTGCTGGCCCTGGTTCCACCCCCATGAGCGCTGCACAGTGCCTGGTCCATGGGGGACTTGCAGTGCATGGCGGGGAGGGGCTTCTGTGGCCAGGGTGGTCTTGGAGGTGGCTTGATAGGGCAACCAACTGCAATGCGTGGGGGATGGAGGCAGCGAGCTCTGGCCCTCTCTTGCCAAGCATTTGGCGGGAGTCTGAGTCCTGGACACTGGAGGAAGCATGGGGATGAGTGTGGGATGGAGGTGGTCGCTCTGGCATCGCGCGGTGGTCCGGGAGGTGTGGCAGCTGCGGGCGGGGCGGGGCCTGAATCAGAGTGCTTCACAGCTGACAGCCTGTGCTCCACAACCGCCCTCATCTGCCGCTGGCCCTGGTTCCACCCCCATGAGCGCTGCACAGTGCCTGGTCTCTGGGGGATTTGGCAGTGCATGGCGGGGAGGGGCTTCTGTGGCCAGGGTGGTCTTGGAGGTGGCTTGATAGGGCAACAAAGGGCAATGCGTGGGGGATGGAGGCAGCGAGCTCTGGCCCTCTCTTGCCAAGCATTTGGCGGGAGTCTGAGTCCTGGACACTGGAGGAAGCATGGGGATGAGTGTGGGATGGAGGTGGTCGCTCTGGCGTCGTGCGGTGGTCCGGGAGGTGTGGCAGTTGTGGGCGGGGCGGGGCCTGAATTAGAGTGCTTCACAGCTGACAGCCTGTGATCCACAACCGCTGTGTGGGATGGAGGTGGTCGCTCTGGCGCTGCACTGGGCTGGGGACTGCAGAGATGGCTCCTGACCAATTGCCATCCAGGGTCAGAGCAGCCACAGCTTAGCGCCCTGGTCCAGGAGGTGTGGCAGCTGCGGGTGGGGCGGGGCCTGAATCAGAGTGCTTCACAGCTGACAGCCTGTGATCCACAACTGCTGTGTGGGATGGAGGTGGTCGCTCTGGCGCTGCCCTGGGCTGGGGACTGCAGAGATGGCTGCTGACCAATTGCCATCCAGGGTCAGAGCAGCCACAGCTTAGCGCCCTGGTCCGGGAGGTGTGGCAGCTGCGGGCGGGGCGGGGCCTGAATCAGAGTGCTTCACAGCTGACAGCCTGTGATCCACAACCGCTGTGTGGGATGGAGGTGGTCGCTCTGGCGCTGCACTGGGCTGGGGACTGCAGAGATGGCTCCTGACCAATTGCCATCCAGGGTCAGAGCAGCCACAGCTTAGCGCCCTGGTCCAGGAGGTGTGGCAGCTGCGGGTGGGGCGGGGCCTGAATCTGAGTGCTTCACAGCTGACAGCCTGTGATCCACAACTGCTGTGTGGGATGGAGGTGGTCGCTCTGGCGCTGCACTGGGCTGGGGACTGCAGAGATGGCTGCTGACCAATTGCCATCCAGGGTCAGAGCAGCCACAGCTTAGCGCCCTGCTCAGGGAGGTGTGGCAGCTGCGGGCGGGGCGGGGCCTGAATCAGAGTGCTTCACAGCTGACAGGCTGTGCTCCACAACCGCCCTCATCTGCTGCTGGCCCTGGTTCCACCCCCATGAGCGCTGCACAGTGCCTGGTCTCTGGGGGACTCGGCAGTGCATGACGGGGAGGGGCTTCTGTGGCCAGGGTGGTCTTGGAGGTGGCTTGATTGGGCAACCAACTGCAATGCGTGGGGGATGGAGGCAGCGAGCTCTGGCCCTCTCTTGCCAAGCATTTGGCGGGAGTCTGAGTCCTGGACACTGGAGGAAGCATGGGGATGAGTGTGGGATGGAGGTGGTCGCTCTGGCATCTCGCGGTGGTCCGGGAGGTGTGGCAGCTGCGGGCGGGGCGGGGCCTGAATCAGAGTGCTTCACAGCTGACAGCCTGTGCTCCACAACCGCCCTCATCTGCTGCTGGCCCTGGTTCCACCCCCATGAGCGCTGCACAGTGCCTGCTCTCTGGGGGACTTGGCAGTGCATTGCGGGGTGGGGCTTCTGTGGCCAGGGTGGTCTTGGAGGTGGCTTGATAGGGCAACCAAGGGCAATGCGTGGGGGATGGATGCAGCGAGCTCTGGCCCTCTCTTGCCAAGCATTTGGCGGGAGTCTGAGTCCTGGACACTGGAGGAAGCATGGGGATGAGTGTGGGATGGAGTTGGTTGCTCTGGCATCTCCTGGTGGTCCGGGAGGTGTGGCAGCTGCGGGCGGGGCGGGGCCTGAATCAGAGTGCTTCACCCCTGACAGCCTGTGCTCCACAATGGCCCTCATCTGCTGCTGGCCCTGGTTCCACCCCCATGAGCGCTGCGCAGTGGCTGGTCTCTGGGGGATTTGGCAGTGCTTGGCGGGAGGGTCTTTTCTGGCCAGGGTGGTCTTGGAGGTGGCTTTATAGGGCAACCAACTGAAATGCATGGGGGATGGAGGCAGGGAGCTCTGGCCCTCTCTTGCCAAGCATTTGGCGGAGTCTGAGTCCTGACACTGGAGGAAGCACGGGGATGAGTGTGGGATGGAGGTGGTCTCTCTGGCTTTGCGCGGTGGTCCTGGAGGTGCGGCAGCTGTGGGCGGGCCGGGGCCTGAATCAGAGTGCTTCACAGCTGACAGCCTGTGATCCACAACCGCCATGTGGGATGGAGGTGGTCGCTCTGGCGCTGCACTGGGCAGGGGACTGCAGAGATGGCTGCTGATCAATTGCCATCCAGGGTCAGAGCAGCCACAGTGTCGCGTGGTGGTCTGGGAGGTGTGACAGCTGCGGGCGGGGCGGGGCCTGAATCAGAGTGCTTCACAGCTGACAGCCTGTGATCCACAACCGCCCTCATCTGCTGCTGGCCCTGGTTCCACTCCCATGAGCGCTGCACAGTGCCTGGTCTCTGGGGGACTTGGCAGTGCATGGGGGGGAGGGGCTTCTGTGGCCAGGGTTGTCTTGGAGGTGGCTTGATAGGGCAACCAAGGGCAATGCGTGGGGGATGGAGGCAGCGAGCTCTGGCCCTCTCTTGCCAAGCATATGGCGCGAGTCTGAGTCCTGGACACTGGAGGAAGCATGGGGATGAGTGTGGGATGGAGGTGGTCGCTCTGGCGTCCTGTGGTGGTCCGGGAGGTGTGGCAGCTGTGGGCGGGGCGGGGCCTGAATCAGAGAGCTTCACAGCTGACAGCCTGTGATCCACAACCGCTGTGTGGGAATGGAGGTGGTCGCTCTGGCGCTGCACTGGGCTGGGGACTGCAGAGTTGGCTGCTGACCAATTGCCATCCAGGGTCAGAGCAGCCACAGTGTCCAGCAGTGGTCCGGGAGGTGTGGCAGCTGCGGGTGGGGCGGGGCCTGAATCAGAGTGCTTCACAGCTGACAGCCTGTGATCCACAACCGCTGTGTGGGATGGAGGTGGTTGCTCTGGCGCTGCAGTGGGCTGGGGACTGCAGAGATGGCTGCTGACCAATTGCCATCCAGGGTCAGAGCTGCCACAGCTTAGTGCCCTGGTCCGGGAGGTGTGGCAGCTGCGGGCGGGGCGGGGCCTGAATCAGAGTGCTTCACAGCTGACAGCCTGTGATCCACAACCGCCCTCATCTGCTGCTGGCCCTGGTTTCACCCCCATGAGTGCTGCACAGTGCCTGGTCTCTGGGGGACTTGGCAGTGCATGGCGGGGAGGGGCTTCTGTGGCCAGGGTGGTCCTGGAGGTGGCTTGATAGGGCAACCAAGGGCAATGCGTGGGGGATGGAGGCAGCGAGCTCTGGCCCTCTCTTGCCATGCATTTCACGGGAGTCTGAGTCCTGGACTCTGGAGGAAGCAGGGGGATGAGTGTGGGATGGAGTTGGTCGCTCTGGCGCTGCACTGGGCTGGGGACTGCAGAGATGGCTGCTGACCAATTGCCTTTCAGGGTCAGAGCGGCCACAGTGGCTCGTGGTGGTCCTGGAGGGGAGGCAGCTGCAGGCGGGGCGGGGTCTTCCGCGAGGATGGAACGTTGAGATGGGCGCCCACGAGAGGTAGACGTCAGGAGTGGGCACTATGGGAACCGGAACACTGTGGTCCTTTGTGATCAGTTAGCAGTTGGAGCAGGATAACGACGCTGAGGCAGCTGAGGACCACAGCGATACTCACGGGTTAACTTAACTTTTCCTTCTTGCTTTTCGGGTCTTCACAATCGTCTTTCCCACTGGGATCTTTTTGTAAGTGTGGGTACATTTCCTGAAATTTCATTCTGATGAGTACCTAGGTAAAGAAACTAACAAGTGCTGTTCCCTTTTTACTTTTTCTTTACACACTTCACCTCATCTAGGCCTTTGTTGGTGACTACTTTGAGCAGGGAAGGGGGCCTAAAGGTGCAGGGACTCCCTCTTTGCCTTTCTTTCTGACTGTATCTCTATCCTGTCTCTTTTCTGTCCTTCCCTTATTACTGTCCCTTCTGTTTCCATTCACCTTTTTTCAACCATGACCTCAGCACAGAAAGTTAGGGTCTAAATTGGAATTGATAAGCTGGGAGATCCCAACTGCTACAAGGAGGGTATGTCCCTGTGAGTATGTGTCCAGGATTCCCCAAGACCCTGTCGGTGATAAAAATCTGGTGTTCCAGAGGTGGCCCCCCTTCTGAGGAAACCAGTGGACCAGGACTGTCCTTTTCTTTGAGTCAGACAGGTGCTGGTTTATTTGACTTTTTCACTACTGTCCCTGTCTTACAGACCAAGGAGAGGGTTCCACACTGAGTCCTTTGGATCTTTGACATCCACTGAGTTCTTTGGATCTTTTGGGGGAAGGGAGGAGTGTTAGGTGTTTTGTGAATATTCCAAGGCTATTTCTAAACAGCAGGCAGCTTTTTGTTCTAAATCAGTTTTGTTCTTTTCCTCTTTGGGTTCACTTCACCTCCTTATTGAGTTTGGGTGTAGGGGTCTCCCTCTTCATGGAAAAGAATTCAAAATTAGATGTGGAGGTGAGTATTTAGGATGAGTAAATAAATCACAGCACATTATACATATATACATGTGTGTCTTTGAAATTTAGATCCTTTTCCCTGCAGTGAGTTCTTTAATCAGTTTGCCAGAAATGCCTACATAGAAATGCTAACCTATTGTAAGAGTTGTGAAAGTGAGGAATAGTGACACTTAAGCCTCATTAGGTTGACAATACCTATAGATCTGGTCTCATGCAGACTGAATTTGAAGAAAGCCCAATGGGCCCCGGTAGAAAAGTTTCAGCCCCCAAGTTGGCAGGATATTGAAGTTTGGCTGAGTTGAAGAATCACTATATTCAGTGAATGTAGGGTAACACCAGACCACTCCACCTCCCCAAAATAGAACAACCTCTCAATTATCATCCCCTTCACCTCCCACCTGTAAAAGCCCTTGACCTAGGAATGTGGGCATTTACAACTGCTCTTTGTCCCAGGGAGTTAGTACTACCATTGAACAAAGATGATTCCCAGAAGGGATTCTGGAAGGATTTTGATTCCTATGTATTTTAATTTATTCAGATTCTGAAAATTAATCAGAATCTCACTTTATGCTAGACAGACTCCCTGTAGAACCTTTCCATTTAATGAGTGGCAGAATACAATAACCAAAAACTAGAGCCAAAGGAATGATTATTTTCAATGGAGGGAATGAAGTGGTATTTTTGTGTGAGCTTGAAAGTAAAGGGTAATTTTAATAAGCACAGAAGGGGGGGGTCTTCCTGCACAGAATTGCTGGTCATCTCTAATGTCTACCAGGATCTCACTGCTTTGACAGTGCAGCCATTTGCTCAGAGACACTGAGAAATCTGAAAGAGAGCTCTGTAGGTTGCCAGTATGTGCAGGTTCTCAAATCAAGCCAGAACCACTTGATCTGAGACAACAAGTCACAGACAATAGCTCTGCTTTGAAGATTTGAAGAGTAGTTGGTTTGCTGTTTCTTTTAAATTTCCCATTCATTTTCATCATGGTGATGAGACGCACACACAAAAATAATTCATATGTGTAAAGAATACAGGGGATTGATAAAGGTTGGGAGCATATTTTATTAATTGTCTTTATGATTACATGATAAGGAATTGAGCCACCTTGTTCATAGAGCAGATTTTCGGCAATAATGCCTCCCTTGATAAGAGTTTTATTTTTCTTGAAGAAAGTTTCAGGGTGTATTGCTGAGAAAGTTTTCAAATGTCACAGTCTTCCTTTTTATTTTATTTGTTGTGGTGTTGCATATTGAACCAGGGCTTCAGGCACACTAGGCAAGCACTCTACCACTGAACTACACTCTAGCCCCACAGTCTTCCTTTGAAAGGAAGAGGTCGGAGCTAATTAACATGTTTCTAGAAGTGTTAGGGAAGGGCAAGTTCAGTTTCAACTTCAGGGTGTATGCAGACAGAACCTTCCATAATTTTACTTATAATATATATTTTCTAATATTCATTGAGTACCACCATGATGTCACATTTGTGCTTAGCATGTTAGAATGAATGGCTGGCTTCCACAGGACATTCAGGGGACTTTAGGATTGGTTGAGCCTTGCTGGAGAGAAATGGGAAGGAGAGTGATGGAGCTTATGGGGATGATCTTGAGATAGCCCAGAGTAGATCTGAAGGTAGACTAAAAAAACAAAAACAAGTTTTCATAATGGGAAATTTCAAGCAGGCATCAAAGTAGGCCAAACAGTATACTCTGTGAATACAACCTCAGTTTCAAAAATTATCAACACCTGAACAGTTATTTATCTCTACTACCATTATATTTAATAATCCTTAAAAGCAATTATACACAATACATCAACATGGCTGTGTTCCCAAAACATCCTTTATTTATAAAAATAGACAGCTGCCCTTCATAACCCTGAATTCAAAGACGGATAGTGTTAGGTTGTATGTTTAGGTGTGTGGTTTCTGTTCATTTTAGAGTTGACTGAAATAAGGTTTGATGTTCATCCCTCGCATTATGGATATCTGTTATTTCAGCACCATTTATTGAAAGACCACGGAATTACTTTGGCATCTCTGACAGAAATCGGTTGACTGGGATCCAAGGTGGCAGAGTAGAGGAGATCCTGCTTCAAGCTGCTCTGTGCCTGAATCAGAGAAAGCTATCAGGTGGCTTCTCCTGCTCGGGGTCTTGCCTTGAGGGAACACAACATCTCAGTTCATGTGACAGGACCCCATCCAGCGGATTTTCACAGAATCCACCAGAGCTGCGAACACCAAGCAGAACTCAGAGCCTCTGTGTTCAGGTGAGACTCCAGGCTTCAGTCCCAAAGCCCACAGTTTGAGCACAGGCGCGACTCTCAAGTGGGGGAGCAGAGACACCAACTAAGCACCTCGGTGGAGTGGCAGAACTCCAGGGGATGCTCTGCTCCCACGCAGGTCCCCAGACCACGTTCTAGGCACAGCACAAGGACATCCCAGCTCCCCCCACCTCACCAGACACCCCGACTGGGAAAAGGACTGACTTGACCTTTCTCACCATCTTTGGTGGGTGTGGTTACCAGCTGGATCTGTGACTGAACAGGTACCTGGGTTCCAAATCCACTCCCCCAGCTGTAATAACTCGGTATAGAAACTATCAGCACAAAATCAGCTCTCAGTTGAACAGGAGTGCAGTGCCACCGGGACACTGCCCACTTGGTGCAATCCTAAGTTGGAGGGTGTGAGGTCCCCCAGATGAGACCTGATAAGCAAGAGAGGGGAGGGGGCTAAAACCTTGGAGCAACTCAGAGAGACCAAGATTAGGGAAGCCCAGACAAGAGAGGGAGAGCTTTAGTCTTCTCACACTGGTTACCTACACCACACTGAGGGCAGAGAACCAAGCTTGGAATAGACAACTCTACCTACTAAAAGAGAAGAAAAGGGAACTCTGAGAGTATTTTGTTGTTTGTTTGTTTTGTTTTTTGTTTTCTTCTCTTCCATATTATCCTCTTTCTTTCTCCTCTACCCCTCCTCCTCTGGTCCTCACAACCCCAACATATAACCAAGAACTTTGCATGAAATAGAACTGAGTCACCAGAATAATATAATATAAAGGAATTGCATAAGCCACCCCTCTTTTTTTTTTACTTCTCTCTCTCTCTCTTTTCTCTTTTTTACTTCCTTTTTATTTTTCTTCCTCCCTCTCTTTCTCTTTCAACCTCCTAATTTTTACTATTTTTACTTCTTGTAATTTTCTAAACACATATACATGTTTGTTTTTATGCATTCTACTGTCCTCCCACATACTTGTCTCCCCTAAATTACCTCCTGTCTATTCCCCTGCTACTAACTCTCTTGATTAGAGTTCTCCTCCAAATTTCTAAGTTTTATTAATCCATTGCCCTCACATCTTTTGCCCTTAACATAAAGTCAGATACCTGACCTCTAGTTCTCTGTCCACCACCAGAAGAAAGTGTACATCTTCTATGAAACTACTGATTATATTTTAAATTATAATTGAATCTAGAATAACTAGACATTGAGACTAACTATGAATGTCTTAATAGCAGTAATTTACACATAGGTGATGTACTGTTTATTTTGGGAATGTCAACATTGTCTCTCCCCACAAAGAAGGGATCTTGGAATATACAAGAGCACTACAAATCTATAGGGTAAAAAGAATAACACACCAGTCCCACAGAGCAGGAACGAAATACCAGCAACATGAAAAGACAAGGGAAGAAAATACCACAAACAATTGAAGACAATGCATCATTAGAAGAATAATTAGAAACAGCAGAAAAAGTGACAGAAAAAGATTTCAGGATTTACATTATTCAGATGTTTTGGAATCTCAAAAAAGACATTAGACAACAAATACAGATAGTGAAAGATCACTTTGACAATGAGCTACATAAACAAATCCAAGAAACAAAAGATGACCTCTACAGGGAGATTGAGGACTGAGGAGATATATATATAATTACTTGAAATGAAAGAAATATGAACCAAATTAAAAACACAAATGAGAGCATCACCAGCAGAAATACAACTTAGAAGATAGGACATCACGAAGACAAAGTATATTATCTTGAAAAGAATGTAGACAGCACAGCAAAAATGATAAGAAACCATGAGCAGAAAACCCAAGAAATATGGCATAGCATAAAAAGTCCAAATTTAAGAGTCATTGGGATAGAGGAAGGCACAGAGTTCAAAACCAAAGGAATGTGCAAGCTATTCAATGAAATAATATCAGAAATACTTCCAGACATGAAGGATGAAATGGAAATCCAAATCCAAGAAGCCTGCAGGACACTGAATGTGCAAAATCACAACAGACCCATACCAAGACACATTATAATGAAAATTCTCAATATACAGAAATAGGAGAGAATTTTAAGAGCCACAAGAGAAGTGAATCAGATTACACATAGAAGTAAACCAATTAGGTTAACAGCAGATTTTTCAACATATTCCCTGAGAACTAGAAGATCCTGGAACAACATATTTCAAACTGGAAAGATAATGGGTTCCAACCAAAAATCTTGTATCAGGGAGAGAAATGAATTACAGTAGATGGGGTTCGGAAGAGAAGATGGGAGCTAAACTGTGGAGCCAACCTAGATGTCCTTCAGTGGATGAATGGACAAAAAAATGTGGCATTTATACACAATGTAATACTACTCAGCATGATAAAAGAACAAAATCATGGCATTTGCAGGTAAATGGATGGTGTTGGAGAAGATAATGCTAAATGAAGTCAGCCAATTCCTAAAAAACAATGCCAAATATTTTCTCTGCTATAAGTGGGGTGACTTATAGTTGAGTTGGGAGGAACAGCATGGGAGGATGAGATTAATTCTAGGGAGGGGTGGGAGGGAAAGAGAGGAGGAAGGGGATTAGCAAGGATGGTGGAATGTGTTGGACATCATTTTACAAAGTACATATATGAAGATTTGAAATGGGTGTCAACATACCTTATATACAAACAGAGATATGAAAAATTGTGGCATATATGTGTATTAAGAATTGTAATGCAAAAAATAGAACATATATACTGGCATAAACTGAAGTGAACATACTTTATATCCAGAGATAAAAGAAATTGTGCTCTGTATGTGTAATAAGAATTGAAATGCAATCCAGTGTTGTCATGTATTTAAAAAAATTAAATGAATTTTTAAAAAAGAAATAGCTTCACTAAATACAAGAGAGTCTACTTTGGATTCTATTTTATTCTGTTGATTTGCATGTCTCTTCCTAGGCCAAAAGCACACTGGCTTGAATCCTGTAGCTCTACAGTGAGTTGTAAAGTCAAGCAGTCTAGATTCTCTAAAATTTCTTTGGCTCTCCAATATCTTTAACATTTTCATATAAACTTTAGAATCAACTTGTTAATTTCTGTATAAAAACATGCAGGGTTCTTCCAAAATCCTATGTACTCAGCAATAAAAGAGAATAAAATCATGGCATTTTCAGATAAATGCATGGTGTGGGAGAAGATAATGCTCTGTGAATCTAAGCAAGCCCAAAGAAACAAATGCCAAATGTTCTCTCTGATATAAGGAGGCTGACTCATAGTGGGGTAGGGAGGGGGAACAAGGGAGGACTCTGAAACAGAGGGATGCGAGGGGAAGGGAGAGAACATGGGGTTAGAAATGATGGTGGAATGAGAAGGTCATCATTATGCCAAATACATGTATGAAGACACGAATTGGTATGAATATACTTTGTATATGACCAGAGATGTGAACTATTGTGCTCTACATGTGTAATATGAATTGTAATACATTCCACTGTCATAAGTAAATAAAAAAAGAAAAAAAAATGTGTGTTTTATAAGAGATCAATAAATGAGATGCTTTTTTATGTTAGAAATTCAAAATAATAGCTTTTTGTAATATATAAGTAATCTCAAAGTCTAAAAATTATTCCATGTACAATATCATGTGGTATATGTTTTTGTCATTTTACCCTTCTTACATACTAACATTTCTGTTGTAAGGACCCAGCTCCCTTGGAAGATTTCAGCAATCATTAATGGCAAAAGCAGCTGCCACCCATAAGTTCAAAAAATGGAGATATCCAGCAAGATGTAGATACTGTGAACACATTGTCATATTTCAAGGTCTTAAATGCCAAGAGGTAAGATCTTTTTGGAATCACAATTTTTTCTTTTGCTATATACTTTTTTGTTATGATTTTACTTATTTAGAGATGTGTGTGTCCACACACAAACACACATTTAAATATATATAAATTTGTTGTTTGTACTCCTGGGAACTAAATTTAGGGTCTTGCACATGCCATATTTTTAGAGAGAGAAAAGAGAAAGAGAGAGGAAGAGAGAGACACACACACACACACACACACAGAGAGAGAGAGAGAGAGAGAGAGAGAGAGAGAGAGATTTTTAATATTTATTTTTCAGTTTTCGGTGGACACAATATCTTTTTTTAAATTTTATTTTTATGTAGTGCTGAGGATCCAACCCAGCACCCTGCGCACACCAGGGGAGCGCATTACCGCTTGAGCCACATCCCCAGCCCATACACTCTTTCTTAAAATTGTGCTTTGAAATGGGCTCTTGCAAGATTGGTCTGGCCTTTAACTTGTGAAATTCCTGTTTCAACCCCTCAAGTAGCTGGAATCATGGGCATATGCCATCACACCTAGCTTGCCAGTACATGTTTAATAAAGTCCCACAGTTTATTTTTGTAGTTTTCTTATTTGTTTTCCTGTTAAATGTAATTCACAAACCACAAATAGTACTTTTTCACTTATTTTTGTCGTTATTAGTCGGCCTGTATTTTGCTTAGTTGTGAATAATTTTAAGGTGAGTCAATCAGTTTTCAAATATCATTTTCTTATAGTGTCTTCTTATCTGCCATAAAAAATGCATGGCAAACTTAACCATCGTTTGCGGACATCGTAAACTTCGGGGGAAAATACACCTATTTGGAGCAGAATTGTCCTGTGTTGCCAAAAAGGAGCCAGATGGCATTCCTTTCATAATCAAAATGTGTGCTTCAGAAATCGATAGGACTGCCTTGAGTTTACAAGTATGTTGTTTACTCTTAAAACTCTAAAAACATAAATGCCTTTGTGATTTGATTTAATGAAAAAGAGATTTTAAGAAAATCAGCACTCTCCATTTGTAATAACTAAATTTATTCACATTTATTTGGAAAATGTTAATTTATTTGACTTCAACTTGTATTTTTTAAATACTTATAAAAATTGAAGTAGATACATCAACTCTGTCTAGATGTCTGCATTTAGCCCTTTGTACTAAAGTGAAATATTGCATTCTGTTTTCCTTTTCTCTTCAAGGGCATCTATAGAGTCAGTGGCAACAAGGCAAAAATCGCAATCCTGTGTCGAGCTCTGGAAAGTGGAAGGCATTTAGTAGATCTGTCCGAATTTTCTTCACACGATATATGTGAAGTGTTAAAATTTTACCTACAAAAGGTTAAAGTTTTATTCTAAACCTACCATCAAATGCAAAGAGCAAAAATATTTTATATTGAATATTTTTCATTAGTATAGACTATGTCATCACCCCCCTCATTATTCTAAGATTTTATAATGATGTACTTTGATGTGGATATATTTCCATCCAGTATTCTGGCCACTCCATGAGCTCCGTCAGTTGTGAGCACTTTAGTTCTTGGAACTTTTCTTGATTTTTATTGCCATTCTCCCACCCTTGTACTTGAAGCTCTTCTTTGGAGATGTGTGTGTGTACCATACACAAACACACATATAAATATTTATAAATTTGTTATTTGTACTCGTGGGGATTAAAAATTCAGGGTCTTGCACTTGCTTGGCAAGCATACTTGTTCTCCAGTTCCCTTACCTTTTCTTTATTGTTCTTTTTTTCTTCAAAAACTTTCTAAGACATTTCCTTGTCTTTTTCTTCTTGAATAAGTAAATTACTCCATTTGTGAGATCATGTTTTAATATTCAAGAAGTCTGATTTTCTATTCTTTTGATCACATTTTTTAAATGATTATATGATGCTCTTTTATTGTGGATGTTCATAGATTTTTCTCATTAAGGGTTCTTTTCTCTATTTGGCCTCTAACCTCTGTAGAAATACAATGTGACCCTCATATATAACATTAAATTTTCTATAGCAACATAAAAATTAAAAATAAAGTGAAGTGATTTTTAACATTTCATTTAACATTTTGAATATCTAGTTTTTCAAATTATGAGGTATTTTGTTTATTTATGTATTTGTATTGCAGCTCTTTTTCTTTGAAATCTGGTATCTATTTTTCATTTAGAACACATCTCAATTTAGATCAGTTGCATTTCCAGTACTCTTTCACCATATCTGACTAGTTGCCAGCATATTGACAGCATCATTTTAGAACTTCATTTTGTTCTTTTTCCATCCATTTTGATTTTTGTCTTTCATGGTGGCTAGTTACATGAGTTTGGACTTGAAATCACTTTGGAAGCACTTGAACACATCAAGGCTTTTTAAAAACTTTGAACTTTACTATAAAGTGGTCTAGGTGGACTGTTTGGTATATGCCTAACTACATGTCTCTAGTTCCCTGTTCTGGCACTGGTGTGATCCTCCTGGGAAGGCATTTTTTTCTAATTGTAGATGAACACAATACTTTTAATTAATTTATTTATTTTTATGTGGTGCTGAGGATCCAACCTAGTGCCTCACACATGCCAGATGAGTGCCCTACCATGAGGCACAACCCCAGTCCCCCAGGAAAGAGTTTTTTCCTTGCCTAGAGATGCAGTACCAATACTGTGGAAGCCAGGGTTACTAAGACTGTAGGATCTGTGCTTTCAGTGTGCATATAGCCAACATATCCCCGTTTGAAAACAGTTACCTCTGTGGTCCTTATGTTTGGCATTGCCTCGATTCAGAGAGCCTCTGTATCCCATTGCCCAGAGAAAAATTTTCCAGTTTTAGAAAGGAGATTGCCCTAGTACATGGAGTGGAGACAGGATTCTATAGAGAGCTAAGCTTTCTCCGCTGGCCCACCTGCAACCTAAGCCAAGATCAGAGGACCTGGTAGTGATTGTCCACATCCCTTTAGGATTCTGAAAATCATGTTGAGTGACAAAGAGTCAGTTCTCTTGGAAATGCTGCATCAGGACTTATTCATCTGCTCTTCTACTTGTGAATTGTTGCTTTTTGTTTTCTCTATTTTCCTAGTCCTTATGAGCCTACTGTATTTTAGTGGAATTGCAGGAGGGAAAGAAATTAAGTATAAATTGCTGGGTCTACAATGTTAGCCCAGGAAAGCATTGATAACCCTTTAATCACATTCTACAGATTCCTCAACTGAGAAATGGAGGTTGATACCTTTGAATGACTGGAAGTCTCATAATGTGTCATCCTTAACCTTGTTTAGTCAGTCAGGGAAAGGAGATGAATT
The DNA here is from genome assembly GCF_048772815.1 of Callospermophilus lateralis. Taxonomy (NCBI): domain Eukaryota; kingdom Metazoa; phylum Chordata; class Mammalia; order Rodentia; family Sciuridae; genus Callospermophilus; species Callospermophilus lateralis. Next base: position 68,979,188 of record NC_135311.1, on the reverse strand, counting down.
GGGTCCAATACAATAAACTTGCATTCTGTTGAGGAATTTTATATGTCTAAGACTTTCATTTGGCAAAGTGTGCTCAATTCTTGCAATAGTGTTAGAGAGTAGCCTTTATCTGACTCATTGACCTAAAGCTCCAAGAGGTGATGTGACTTGCTTCAGATCCCAGAGTGGTTGAAGATAGAAACTGATCACAGGGCAACACCTTAACTTCCCACAGATATTATAGGACATCAGGTAGCCAACGATTCACTGAATTTTTTATTGTAGGTCAGTAGAAACATTGAAATTCATTTTGGCAGTGGATATTTGTTGTAAGAACTTCTTTTGACCTATTCATGGCAAATCAGCCTGTTTGAAAGTTTCATGAGATGTTGACAGTATGTTTTTGTAGGTCATATTATCTTGTGCTGATCTTCATTCTTGCCTAAGTAAAATCTGTGCCCTTTAGCACTTTGATATTTTTACCCCTTACTCATAAAATCCATGGGTTTCTGATTCATTTTATAGATTCTGTTCACTATTCTATGTTTGTTCCAGTGAAACAGCTGAAGATTATATATTTGGGGGGCAGATGTGAATAGAAGAGTTTTAAAATCCCATAATGAAGCTTAAAGCTTAAACTTCATTTAAAGTTTAGAATTTCACTCATTTTCCATTAATTTGTTATTAACATAAATATAATTTATAGTCAAGATTTTGATTTGCTTTCTAAGTCACTTCTCTACCAAACATATATATTCTATTTTATGGGCAGGGATGAAGCTCAGTACTAGAGTGCTTGCATAGCATGCTTGAGGTCCTAGGTTCAATCCCCAATACTGAAAATGATATCAATAAATACAGATTGACTTTAGAAAATTTTGTTAATCTAAAGGGGACATGCTATATTATTTGAGTAATTCTCACTTATAGTTGACTTTAACAAAAAAAACAGGCAGAAGATTTTTTCAAAATATTTATTTTTTGGTTGTAGCGGGATGCAATACCTTTATTTTATTTATTATTTTTTATGTAGTGCTGAGGATCAAACCCAGGCCCCTGCATGTGCTAGGCTAACACTCTACCTCTGAGCCACAACCTCAGCCCAAAGGTATTTTTAATATAATTTTGTTTCTTTAGCTACCAGAGCCATTGGTTTTATTCCAATGGTACCAGGAATTTATGCAGCTTGCAAATGTCATCCAACAAATTAACCAAGAACAGAACACCAAAAGGGACAACTCTGAAGACAACACATCTCCAAATATGTGTACAGATATCAACCAAATTTTTCTCAAAACCAAGGACCTTGTAAGAAAATTGCCACCGTTCAATTTTAACACTCTACATTACCTTATCATCCATCTTAAGAGGTAAGAATTTTTATACCATCTTAGCCATTTTTAATTCAACAGGGCAATAGTATTCAGTACATTTATATTGTTATGATTTTCAAAATGATTTTAGGATGTTTTTATTATGTGTTGGGAGAGGGAGACATTGAATACATGTTCATGCAGCAAACATGGTTCCCTCAGATGCTTCCTGTGTGCCAGGCTCTGGCTGGGGAAACTAGGGTGGAAATATAGAGTTTCTGCTATTTGTGGGTTTATCCTCTTGGGGTACAGGTCTGTATATAACCACAGTTCACCATCATTCTTTTTCTAGTAGCTGTGCACAGCTTGTAGGCATGCAGAGGAAGTTTTGGGGGTAGGAATAGAGCAGAAGAGGCAAAAGGCCTTGTGTCTGATTTTTAAGAACTGAGTGGTGATTTGGTATTGAATGTGCAGAAGAGCATATGAGGCAGAGAGAAATGACATGGAGACACAAGAAAGCATTTTGCATTTAGAATATTTGATTTTATTAGGCTACAATATAGCAAGCAGTAGCAGGAACTGTGCTACCCTTCCTAGAGACTTGATAAAAAATCTTACCTACCTGGCAGATTAGTTGACCAAGGTGTTTCTATGCCCACTAAAGAACTTGGAATCAGGAATTTCACATATTCAGATTTGCCTGTTAGACCTTTCTGACAGTAATTAAGATCTCCTTTTTAAATTTTTTTTAAATTTATTTTTTGTGGCTGGAATTGTGGCTCAGCAGTAGAGATTGTGCAAGGCCCTGGGTTCGAACCTCAGTCCCACATACAAATAAATAAATAAAATAAAAATTTAAAAAAATTTATTAGTTCAAATCAGTTATACATGACAGCAGAATGCTTTTCAATCCATTGTACACAAATGGAGCACAAATTTTCATTTCTCTGTACATGATGTAGAGTCATACCACATGTGCCGTCATACATGTACTTAGGGTAATGATGTTTGTCTCATTCCACCATCTTTCCTACCCCATACCCCTCCTCTTCCTTCCCTCTCCTGAGCCCAATCAATGTTCCTCCATCCCCAGGAACCCTATTATGTATCAACATTTATTTATCAGAGAGAATTTTGGCCTTTGATTTTGGGGGATTGGCTTACTTCATGATATTCACCAACTCCATCCATTTACCTATAAATGCCATTATTTTATTCCCTTGTAATGCTGAGTAATAGTCCATTGTGTATATATACCACAGTTTTTTTAACTATTCATATCTTGAAGGGCTTCAAATTATTCCATGAAATATAAAAGGAGGAAACCCTTCCAAACTCATTCTGTGAAGCTAGTATCATCCTGATACCCAAACCAGCCAGAGACACATCAAGGAAAGAAAATTTCAGACCCATATCTACACGATGAACATAGATGCAAAAATTCTCAATAAAATTCTGGCAAATCACATACAAAAACATATGAAAAAAAAACAATGCACCATGATCAAGTTGTGTATTCCAGGGATGCAAGGTTGGTTCAACATACAGAAATCAATGAATGTAATTCATCACATCAATAAACCTAAAGAGAAGAAACCTATGATTATATCAATTGATGCAGAGAAAGCATTTGACAAAATACAGTACCTTTTCATGTTCAAACTATTAGAAAAACTAGGGGTAGTAGGAATATACCTCAACATAGTAAAAGCTCTCTATTTTAAACCTAAGGCTAACATCATTCTAAATGAAGAAAAATTGGAAGCATTCCATCTAAAAATTGTTCAACATAATCCTTGCCACTCTAGCCAGAGCAATTAGGTGAAAGAAATTCAAGGGAATACAAATAGGAAAAGAAGTACTTAAATTACCATTTTTGCCAACGACATATTTTATACTTGGAGGATCCAAAAAACTCCACCAGAAAACTTCTAAAATAATAAATGAATTTGGCAAAGTAGCAGGATATAAAATTAATACCCATAAATCAAATGCATTTCTATACATCAGTGGTGAATCCTCTGAAAGACAAATAGCAAAGCTAACCCATTCACTAGATATATATATATATCACAGCTACTTTACCCATAGATGAATCTAGTATCATCCTGATAGCTAAACCAGGCAGAGACAGATTTCTTTGGATAGTCATAGAAATATCAAGCTGAGAGTGCTTGAAGTAAAACCAGAACATTGATAGTGGCAATAGAACAGAGAGGTGTTCAGGAGAGAGAACCATCCAGGCTAGGAAACTAGCTGTGGGCAGCTGGGAGTGTGGCTAGTGATAGAACACTTGCCTAGCACATGTGAGACACTGGGTTTGATACTCAGCACTGCATAAAAATAAATAAATTAAATAAAGGTATTGTGTCCATCTCTAGGTAAAAATTATTTTTTAAAAAAAGAAAAATAACTGGGCAGTGAGAGAGAAATTGACAGTGCTGTTTCAGTTTCCAGTTCTTATACTGGAACGGGGAGTATGTCCCACATACAATGATGGAGCAATTTTTTGAGGTGTTTTTCTTCCTTCTGCTACTGAGTTCAGTAGTTCCTTCTACTTACATGCATTTTATCCTAATATAGTACTCTGAAACTCAGTTTGGTGTGTGGTAAGTATCATAATGAAACAAAGGATTCTTTCCCTGGACCCACCAAACTTGACCCTTGACAAACGTTTTGTAGTCTTCTATAGCCCGAGTTTTCTCCAACCTTCTCAAGTCATAGTAAACTAACATTAAAGACATCTATTAGGCAAATCTCATACACTTTATGTGTTCTTCTTTTCAGGGTTGCAGACCATTCTGAAGAAAACCTGATGAACTCAAAAAACTTGGGGGTGGTATTTGGACCCTGTGTCATGAGGCCCAGGCCTACAACCACTCCTGGTACCATCTCCTCCTCTCTTGTTGCATATGCCAATCAGGCCCTGTTGGTCGAATTCCTCATTACCAATGCAGAGATGATCTTTGATGGGTCCCTAGACCCACAAAATGTTTCATCTAGTACTGACGTTGTTGCACCTCGGGTGGATAAAAGCCCTCCTTGCAAACCCGTAATATCAACAGAACATTCCACAAAGTCACAATATTTTTCTATGAAGCAAGTGAGTTTTGACCATTACAGAATTGCATTAAATTTGTGATGTTTATGTTAACAAGTTAATAGTCTTTGAACTGTTTGTTTTGAGATGTGTTTTGCTTTTAGTTTAAAACTTTTCTTGTTTCAATAGGATATTCACACTGCAGATATTGAAATTAAAAATTATGAATTGGCTACATCATTTGAGGAATCAGAACGCAAGCAAAATGCATTGGAAAAATGGGATGCATGTCTCATTGGTGAGTGGTCATGTAACATATATCCTTGCATATTTCAAACCTTGCCAAGAAGTCGTGATTAAAAACCAAGGTGAGGGCTGGGCTTGTAGCTCAGTGGTAAAACGCTTGCCTCGGCATGTGTGCGGCCATGAGTTGGATCCTCAGTACCATATAAAACAAATAAATAAAGACAAAAATATTGTGTCCATCTACAATACTCATCCTTTAAAAAAAAACAAGGGGTATTAAGTTGAGGTAAGTTCAAACTTCAAGGTTTTATTAGTTAACTTTTCTAGCCATTGAGAAAGTTTAGTGAATGTCATTTAAATGAATATCATGCTTTGTTTCTCTCTTGTAAAAAGATATCTTGAAATTCATAAATTATTTTTGTTCTCTTTCTGAGATTTGTTTTCACCTTCACTTCTTTGTCATCAATTAAAGTCAAAACAGAAAAAAGCTGGACTCCTGAAAATCAAAAAAAAAAAAAAAAAAAATAGACTCCTAAAGTTTTTTGATGTCCCTTTACCTGTGGCCTAACTTTAGCACATTAAGCACACATGTCTTCCATTTTCTTGGCTCCAGTCTTTTTGTTCACTGTTTTTAATCATTTTATTTCAGTGTATCATTTCTGGTAAGGGGGTTGAAAACCTTCCATTCCTTACTGCTCTAGTAGAGCTTAATCTGAATTTTTCAATATATAGTCATAAATGTTAAATTTGATATATAAAATTAATGAAATATCAATAAGTGTAGCCTGAGAAAGTCTGAAAACAAAGAGTCCATTTCCTCTCTGCAAAGAAAAACACTGGACTCACTGATTCCATTTATCTGATTTGATCTTATCAGCACTTCTGTGCTATGAACCTTGACCTCATTTAAGCCATAGTTAACAGTCTCAGGAAGGTAAATAATGCCAAGGGTCATGTCCTTAAATTATTGTTGATTCAGGATTTGAACCTCATCCTGTCTCATTCCTAAATGTAACCTTGTTTTGCTGTCCAATGAAATTGGATTCCCAGGTAGGTATAGTAATAACAATAAATAATTTTAAAATATTTGAAATTTTCATTACATACCAGGTAATTCTGAACCTTTTATTTAGAAGATCATTAATAACACATGCCAACATATCTCCACATAGGAGTTTGTCTTGACAGAAGAAGGCAGGTAGGGCTAGTGCATTAGGCTTGCCCAGGGCAGAACTGCAGCAGGAGCTGAGACAGCACCCAGGCAGCTAGAAGTGGTGCTAGAAGTTCTGCAGGACTGTAAATATGTTTTGGTGGTTGCCATCCAACCACAATGGCTCAGCTCCCTTCTATCAATGTGGAGAAGGGCCCAGAACAGCAAATCACATGAGCACTGCCTGAGAACCAGGGAAGAGAGGCCAGCAGCCTCAGGTGAGGAAGGAGGTCAGATGAGATGATGACCTGCGATCATCATCAAGTGATGCTGCTGTGCACCTGTCTTCAAACCACTGCCCAAGGATGTGGGAGAAGGACCAGGTGGCAGGGATGAGGACTGTGGGCTATGAACAGGGCTATTGGAAAGCCATCAGACCAGTGGCAAGGCACACAATTGTCTGATGTTTCTCAGCAGGGAGAAGAGGATCATGGCCAGAGGGCTGCACCTTTCTAGTAACAGGAGCTTCTAAGGCACATGCAGCAAAGACAGAGTGGGAGATGCTAGGGTTTTAGGTGAGAAAACAGGGACCTTGGGACCAGACTAGAGGAGAAAGAGAAGAAGGTAAGTCTGGAGTCTACAGAACCAGTAGCACAATGGCAATTCTGACAGCTCTTCAACCTTCCTTTGTGCAGAGGATGTTGCCATGTATTAGTGGATCAGCTGGGAGAGCATCCAAGTCCTCTCTGGTGTGTTGCCCTCAGTATGGACAGAATGTAGCTGGAGAGCAGATTAAGTGACAGGCAAAGTCCTTGGGATTCAGGACATGGAGTTTGTTGGTGTACAGAATAGTGTTACTGTTCTAGAGTTACCATTGTCTGCCTGTTGAAATCAGGAAAGTCTTAACACAGAAAATATTCATTCATGGGTAGTATATTAAAACAAGTAACTACAGGAAGTGTTTTTTTTTTTTTATTTTATGTGCTTTGTGACTATTTATACTATTAAGATAAATTTTAAAAAGTAATGCTTTAATTAAAAATGTGCCTTTAATATTGTATGGATTTTTAATTCCTCTGCATAGATGACTGAGAAAATAGTGTTGGAAAAATATGTAAGTCTCTGTTGTTTGAGAGAATGCCCATTCATAATAACCACACTTCCTTATTAACCAAGCTTCATGAAGTTAAAAAAAAATCTCTTCTTTTTCAGATCACAAAGAACTTGAATCATCATCACAAAAGATGGACAATATATGTAAAACCACGAAACCACTTAGTCTGAAATCTGATGTGACAACAAATGATATTCAGAGGCCTATGCCAAGCACCAAGATCAGATGTTGCTGTTTGCCTGTAGATAGATTCCATCTTGCAAGCTCTCCTAATGAGAAAAACAGGAGAAATGTGGGAAATGTCAATTCAGACAAGTTTTGCCAGAATCTTACCTTTGAAGGACTTAATATAAAAGATACCTCTACTACTGTTGGCTCCCAAATTAATGGTTTTGATCAGCAGATTTCAGAAAAAACTCAGGAACAAAAATGTGAACTAAAGAACTTAACTGGCATGAGTGCAGTGATTGTGCCAAGTGTACTCCAGGAAAAAGTGACAATGAGCATCAATGATAGTGGTGACCATTCCAATGGTGCCACACAGCCCAACACGCCAGCCAGTTCAGCAAGAGAGGCACCAGTGAGACTGTCTTCTCATTCTCACCGTCTTGCTCCTGCAAGAGCACCCAGAATACTGCAGCCCCATCTCGGGACAACATTTTACAAACCACCTATCCTGACCAGCAAAGTCAGGGGGACTGAGGAGAGACCAGCTTCACCTTTAGCAACAGTGCCTCCTAGCACAGCTCTTACTCCCCTGAGTCATGTGGAGAAATCTGTTCCAGAGGCAGACAGCACATCAGCTTATGCTTTGAAACCAGCTGCTGAGCCTAAAGAGAACTGTGAGGAGGTTGGCCTGCCTGACATGAATCCAATGTGCCAGGGACTCAGGCTAAAACAAATGGAAGAGGTACAAGACCTTGAATTTGAAATGCCACAGTTTGTGTAGGTGGTCAAAATTCAGTTTTTTTTTCTTGTTTCATTTTTATGTATTGTGTTTATTTTATGAAAGAATGTTGTAACAGAACCACTTTTGTATAGGATTTTCAAAGTGTATATTTTGCCTCTTGGCCTTGTATTGTGTTTGCTAGTCATATAGAATGATAGAGTTTTAGTCATATAGAATGATAGTGCCTCACTGGTATTGTCTTTAAATTCTGTGTTTTTGAAGTTTTGCATAAAATAAGTACTATAATTTAAAACTTAAAATAATATTCTCTATAAAATGATTCATGTAAATGCATCTTTAATGTATAATATTGTTCTCAACAAATAGGGGCAGTAGGGAAAAATGAGCTTTATTTTGGAGCAAACCTGGTGCTGACTCATAAAATGCTTCTGAATGCAAGTGCCTGAAAAATCTTGATTGGGTATGAATATATTTTTTCCCACATAATGTTCTAGTACATCTTTGACCACTTGTGTTGTTATAGCATGTGTGGAATCATTGGCAATTCACTTAACTTTTTAAATATTTACATAGTGGCCTAAAAGCTTGCGAATCTGTGTGTACTAGAATTCTACTTGTCAGTTTTTACATATAGTAATTAATACAATTGTAGAAAGAAAATGCACTTCAATACTAAAAAGTTTGAGACATTGGCAGAGACAACACAGACGAACAGAGTTGAGGCATCTTGAGTTTAAGAGACCTGTAACCTCACTGCTGTCAGCTGCAGCCTATTGCTGGATTGCTGGCGACTTCTGGCTGTCTGCTGATGAGAGCAAGTGGCCAACAGCTAGGGCAAGATAAAGCTCTCTCTGGTGGCCGCGGTTCTGCTGCTGCTCTGCGCAGCATGGCTGAGCAGGATGACAAGAAAAGGACATGGGTACCATGGTCGTCATCGACCTGGGGACCACTTACTCCTGCTTCAGGGCGTTCAAGAATGGCCAGTGGAGATCATCTCCAATGATCAGGGAAAGTGCATCAGGCCGTATTATGTGGCCTTCACCCCTGAAGAAGAACATCTGATCCTCGATACAGTCAAGAATCAGCTCATCTCCAAACCTGAGAACACGGTCTTCGAAACCCAGCGGCTCATTGGCAGCACAGGGAATGACCCTTCTGTGTAGCAAGACATCAAGTTCTTGCCTTTCAAAGTGTTTGAAGAGAAACATAAACATAAACCATACATTCAGGTTGACATTGGAGGTGGGCAAACTAAGACATTTGCTCCAGAAGAAATCTCTGCTATGATTCTCACTAAAATGAAAGAGACTGCTGAGGCTTATTTGGGAAAGAAGGTTACCTATGCAGTTGTTACTCTATCAGCCTTTTTTAATGATGCCACTGGCAAGCAACCAAAGATGCTGGAACTATTGATGGCATGAATGTTATGAGGATCATCAATGAGCCTAGAGCAGCTGCTATTGCTTATGGTCTGGATAAGAGGGAGGGAGAGAACATCATTTTGGTGTTTGATCTGGGTGGTGGAACCTTCTATGTGTCTCTTCTCCCCATTGACATTTTGATGTCTTCGAAGTCATGGCCACCAATAGAGATACTCATCCAGGTGGAGAAGACTTTGACCAGCATGTTATGGAACATTTAGTCAGGCTGTACAAAAAGAAGACTGGCAAAGATGTTAGGAAAGAAAACAGAGCTGTGCAGAAACTCCAGCATGAAGTAGAAAAGGCCAACTGGACCCTGTCTGCTCAACATTAAGCAAGAATTAAAATCAAGTCCTTCTATGAAGAAGACTTTTCTGAAACCCCGACTCAGGAAAAATTTGAAGAGAAAACATGGACCTGTTCTGGTCTACCATGAAGCCTGTTCAGAAAGTACTGGAGGATTCTGCCTTGAAGAAGTCTGATATTGATGAGATTGTTCTTGTTGGTGGCTCTACTCAAATTGCAAAGATTCAACAACTTGTTAAAGAGTTCATCAATGGCAAAGATCCATCCTGTGGCATAAACCCAGATGAGGCTGTTGCATATGGTGACACTGTCCAGGCTGGTGTACTCTCTGATGATCAAGATACAGGTGACCTAGTACTGCTTGAAGTATGTCCCCTGACACTTGGTATTGAAACTGTGGGAGGTGTCATGAGCAAACTGATACCAAGGAACACTGTGGTACCCACCAAGAAGTCTCAGATCTTTTCCACAGCTTCTGATAATCAACCTACTGTTGCAATCAAGGTCTATGAAGGTAAAGGACCCCTGAAAAAAGACAACCACCTTCTGGGTACATTTGATCTCACTGGAATTCCTCCTGTGGGGTCCCCCAGATTGAAGTCACTTTTGAGATAGATGTGAATGTTATTTTTGGGAGCGACAGCTGAAGACAAAGGTAAAGAGAACAAAAATAAGATTACAATTACCAATGACCAAAATTGCCTGACACCTGAGGAAATTGAAAAGATGGTTAATGATGTTGAGAAGTTTGCTGAGGAAGACAAAAGATGCAAGGAGTGCCTTGATACTAGGAATGACTTGGAAAGCTACGCCTACTCTCTAAAGTATCAGATTGGAGATAAAGTAAAGTTGGGAGGCAAACTTTCCTCTGAAAATAAGGAGACCATGGAAAAAGCTGTAGAGGAAAAGATTGAATGGCTGGAAAGCCACCAAGAAGCTGACATTGAAGACTTCAAAACTAAAAAGGATCTAGAAGAAATTGTTCAGCCAATTATCAGCAAATTCTATGGAAGTGTAGGCCCTCCCCCAACTGGTGAAGAGGCTACAGCAGAAAGAGACGAGTTGAAGACACTGATCTGCTAGTGCTGTAATATTGTAAATACTGGTCTCAGAACTTTCCTTAGGAGAAAACCAAGAGAACTTAAGTCTCAAATGTAATTGGAATCTTCACCTCAGAGTGGAGTTGAAAATGCTATAGCCCAAGTGGCTGTTTACTGCTTTCCGTTAGCAGTTGCTCACATGTTTTGGGGAAGAGAGAGAGGAGGAATTGGCTATCTTAAAAAACTGGATATAAAAATGTGGGTCAGGATGTGTGTTCACCTCAGAAATGTTCTATTTAACGATTGGGTCATGCACATCTGGTGTAGGAACTTTTTTCTACCATAAGTGACACCAATAAATGTTATTTAAAAAAAAAAATACTAAAAGTTTGGAACTGTCATAAAATAAAAATTTGTACAGATAAAGCTAAGAGATAAATCACTATCAGAAGCATTAAAACCATCTAAAGCCAAATAACTAAACTATATAATTTAAATTATAATATATTTATATATTATATATTATGTATTATTTATTATATACTACATATAATAGATTTATATATATCTATATGATATAAGTTGTTTATATATAATTATAATATAATCCATGTTTTATATATCATATTAATATTAATTATACTAATATAATAATTGTATTATTATCTTATTAATAATAGAAATTATATTATTATATAATTACATTACAATGATATGCAATATAATATAAATTAATATAAATCTAAATATATTATATGATATATAATAAATATGTTATAGATAATAAAATAATATTTATATATTTAATTTATATTTTATTTTATTATATGTGTATATAATATACACATATTTCATATATTATGTATAATTCATATTAAATACATATGAATCATAAACATTTTGATATGTAATATATAATTTATATAATATACATACTTATATATTTATATATCAATATATATAATTTATATATAAATATATAAGTATGTATATTAAATAAATTATATATAATATATTATGAATATATATTTATATATTAATATACATAAAATTTATATATATATATTTTATATATTTTTATTATATGTATATATGATAAAATAAATGTATTATACATAATATAAATTAGAAGGTTATATAAATATATTGTATTTAATTTATATTATATATGTATTATATAACATGCAATATATTTATATGATATTATAATTTAAATTATATAGATAAATTATGTCTTATTTGACTTTAGATGATTTTAATACATTTGATAGTTTTTAACCCCTTAACTTTATCTGTATAAATTTTTATTTTATGACATTTTTAACCTTTTTTGTATTTTTTATAATGGTCTTAAAAAATGTGTGCTTCAGATATTTTTAATTTCAATGCATTTTCTCCTGACATTATGAGGGTTTGGTTAAAACCATTCCTTTGGATGTATGCCTGCAATCCCAGTAGCTTGGGAGGCTGAGACAGGTGGGATCTCAAGTAGAAAGTCAGCCTTAACAATGGCAAAAACTCTTAGCAATCCTGTCTTTAAATAAAGTTCATAAAAAGAGTGGGGATGCGGCTCAATGATTGAGTGTCCCTTACTTCAATTTTCAGTACCCACCCCCCAAAATCCTTTTGTATGAAATCTTTTGACTTATAAATCACTTTACATACTTTTTCTACCTGGACTATCAACTAGTGAAAATGCATATGTCATTAGAATTGAGCAATAATTTATTTAAGTTCATTTTGAGAGTATAGTAAGTCACATTGTTTGCAATTTCAGAGATGTAGATGACTGAATGTGTTTCACTTATAAAATACCCAGTTTTTATAAACTAGTCCATTCCTGTTATTTTCTGGGTTTCATCATCTTGCCTAAAATATGATGTAAAAGGGACAAAAATAAAATAGCATTCTTGGTATGTGTGAACTATATTGTGAGTCAATGTTTTTGTATGATCATATTATACTTGATAAAAATTATATGTATAGGTTTATACACACATTATTATATGTAAATTATTTCAAGTACAATAAGTTATTGTGGCTTCTCTGAAATTTTTGCCTCTTGGAGTATGATACTTTAAGATTATTAACTATTGACTCAGTGGTCAACACATGGGCTCACCACTTGACTATAATATGAAATGTGTTTTAGGGCATGTAATCTTATTATAGTTCTCCATAACATTAAGGACTAAGGAAAAATGAACAAATGGACTTTTTAATGCTAAAGCCAGTTTTTAGCCTTCTTTATACAAAGTACAAGAATCATATTGGTTTGAAAACTTAAAAATAAAATCAGAGTTAACATTTATTGAGCTTTGTGTATTTAGAGTTTACCAAGTTGAAATTTCACAGCAACTTCTAATGGGTAAGTAAGCATTTTATAATTCCTGTGTTACAGATGAGGAAACTGAGGCTTAGCTAAGTGACATGCTTTTAGTTTTCAGAGATGCAGCAAGCAGAATTGAATCTCAAATACAGGGTTGTGAAATTTTGATTAGTGCTTCTTTTTTTTTGGGTACCAGAGAGCCACATCCACAACCCTATTTTGTTTTTTATTTAGAGTAGGGTCTCACTGAATTTCTTAGCACCTTGCTTTTGCTTTTGCTGAGGCTGGCTTTGAACTTGCAATTCTCCTGCCTCAGCCTCCCAGTGGGATTACAGGCATGAGCCACTGTGCCTGGCTGCTTAGTACTCTTAATGAATGTGATTACTAAATAATAGCAGGAAACACTGAACAATAGAAAATGCATCTTTTGATGTTTTTATTGTAAAATACACTTACAATTTGCCATTTAGACCATTTTGAAGTGTACAGTTAAGTAACACTATGTATATTCACATTGTCCAAGGTGGCGTGTATTGCTGCGTCATCAGTTGACAGAAAGCAGAAGGGGGGAAAGGGATGTGAATGATGTGTGAAGCCTCTTATATAAGGGCATTCATTCTGTTAAAAAATATAGAGCTCCATGACCTAATCACACGTTTTGACTTATAAATCACATTACATACTTTTTCTACCTGTACTATCAACCAGTGAAAATGTATATGTCATTAGAATTGAGACATAATTTATTTAAGTTGATTTTGAGAGCATAGTAAGTCTCATTTTCCCTTTTGCTGCTGTCACAATAGTGATTGTCACAACATATACATTTGGGAAGAACATATTCAGACCATAGCAACCATGTTTAATACACTGTAAAGACAAATCCTTCTGGGGAAAGAATGTTGGTTTAAATCATGTGGAAAGTCCTTTCTAACTCTGAACCTAAGACTGTAGGGTAAATAGACCTTGATTCTAGTGGGCTGTTTCCAAATATGTGTCCATACATGGCAGTGCCCTGTGCTGATGCAGTTTGCATCCTGAGGTTTCAGCTACCAGCCAGGGATCACTGCACTGTGGCCCTGGTTCCCATCTCCATCTTGCTACTAACATGAACTGATGTCACTATTGGATTGTAGGATTTAAGGACTGTTGTGTAGTTTAAAGCTTTAGGTTGTTGATATTTAATTACAATAATTAAACAAACATTGAATGACAATTTACTATACACCATCACCATGCTAGATAACAGAGACAAGACAATCTTTAAAAACACTTTCTGGGCTGGAATAAAGCTCAGTTAAGTGCTTGCCTAACATGTGCAAGGCTCTGTGTTCAATTTCCAGTACTAAAAACAAACAAAAAACCTTTCTGTATTTGTGGAACTTACAACTAAATACTATCAGGAATTGGCAGCTAACTCTCAGTGGATTCTATTTTCACATTTGAAAAAGTCAGATTTGTTTAAGTACCATGTTTTCAAGAAAAAAAAATAGCAGAATGTCCTGTAAATAAAGTCTGAGAATAGGACTAAACTTTTAAATTGAAGCTAAAATATGTAACTTGTACTATTTCAAAAACATTATTTCCCATTTGTAAAATTCTTATCTTCCCCTTGGAACTGCAGAGTGAACCCTGGGGAGCTTAACCGCTGAGTCACATTCAGAGATCTTATTTTTTGAGACAGTATCTCACTAATTTATTGAGACTGGCTTTGAGCTAATGATCCTCCTGCCTCACACTCCCAAGCCACTGGAATTAAAAGCATGGATGGACCTCCCATTTCTAAAATTGTAATTATTATATTTGTACACCCAGTTTTCTTTCAGGAGACTTTAATTGAAAACTCTCCTGAAGGCTGGGATGTGTTTCAGTGGTAAAGCACTTTCCTTGCATGCTGAGGCCCTGGGATTGAGCTCCAGTGCTAGAGAGAAGGAAGGAAAGAAGGAAGGAAGGAAGGAAGGAAGGAAGGAAGGAAGGAAGGAAGGAAGGAAGGAAGGAAGGAAGGAAAAAAGGAAGGAAGGAATGGGGGAAGGAGAGAAAGGAGAAAAGGGAAAAGTGAGGGAGAGAGGGAGGAAAAAGGAATGGAAGGAAGGAAGGAACAAAGAAAGGAAGGCAGGCAAGGAAAAAGATCAGGAAAAGAAAATTATAATGAACACCAATTAAAAGGTCTTCTGCTAACCTACATATTAGTCATTCAATACAGGAACCAAAGCCCTTGTATGACTATTTAAATTAATTAAAATTCTACAAAATCAAATTTCACTATCTCAGTCCCACCACTTATTTCAAGAACTCAGTAACCACATGGGCTCATGGGCTGGTGGCTATTATACGTGACAGTGCAGTGCAGATACTGTACATTTCTGTCATGGCAGAAAGTTCTATTGGACAACACTGATAAAGAGGAAGCATCACATCAAGATACTGGTATTGTGGATGTGTTAAAGAATATTCAATAAAATTAGACACCATACATGTTAAAAAAAAAAACACTTAGCAAATTGTGACCTACAAGAAGAAATCCTGAAACTAAAAAAAAAAGGACCTTCTTAACAAACCAGTCAAATTGGCAGCATCTCATTCATGATGTTGGCAAAATAACATCATTTGGAAAATAGCCTCTTTGCTGTGTATATACAAAAAAGCATCGTAATGACTTTAAAAGTCCCAAATCTTGTAAACAAATCTGGGTTGATTATCAATTGAATGTTACAAATAGAAAACCAACCAGGAAAACTAGTTCATCTAATGCATAATAGCACAGCACTAAAATAACAGACTGGAAATTCTTCCATGAAACAAAGCCACTGAGGGGTGTGTTAACATAGTGAAAGTTCTTTCTTGACTAACTGCTCAACAGGGGTCAAACTAGACTTTTGAAATTCATAAGGAATTTTCTAACTCTTTTTTGACTGTGGTCTGCCTTTAGTGAATATACATATGTGAATATACTTTTTTAAAACTATATTTCACTCAATTTTTTTCTAGTATATTTTTGTTGTAAGAGTTCATACACACTGATTTAAAAAACTACTTCTTGCTACTGCAGCTCTAGATACTAGTAGAGCTAAATTCCAATTGACATATGAAAATAGGGTCCTATATGATATCTTTGATCTTAAATCTGGTATCAGTAATCATAAAGTCTAAAAACCACTGCACTGAAGTTTAGTAATTCCTATTTATTACATGCTAGGCATTATACAAAGTGCTTAATTCCATTTATTTTATTTACTTCTGAAATAACTGTGTGTTAGGAAGTAGGTAGTATTAATCCTATAGCCTAACAGGCTGATCTTAGTTTAATAATGTGCTCCAAATTGTGCTCCCAATGAGTCCTTCAGTCAGAATTTGAACCCAGCTAGCTTCCATTAATTTTACTATCCCAAGATCTAGAGCTCCTAATGAGGAATATTAAGAAAAGATAAGTTAAAATTTTTAATTTTGACTGCTTATTACATACCAAGTAATTCTAAGCCTCTTCCTTAGTAGATGATTAAGACCACATGCCAACATATCTCCACATAGGAGTCAGTCTTCACAGAGGAAGGCAGGTAGGGCTAGTGCAATGGACTTGTCCAGGGAAGAACTGGAGCAGGAGCTGAGCCAGCACCCAGGCACCTGGCTGCAGAGCCTGCACTCTTCATGGTGCTAGAAGTTCTGCAGGACTGTAAATATGTTCTGGTGTTTACCATCCAACCACAATGGCTCAGCTCCCTTCTATCAATGTGGAGAAGGGCCCAGGACAGCAAATCACATGAGCAGTGCCTGGGAACCAGGAAAGAGAGGCCAGCAGCCTCAGGTGAAGAAGGAGGTCAGATGAGATGATGACCTGCAAATGATCCTGGTGTGCACCTGTCTGCAAACCACTGCCCAAGGATGTGGGAGAAGGAGCAGGTGGCAGGGATGAGGACCATGGGCTATGAACAGGGCCATTGGAAAGCCATCAGACCACTGGCAAGGCACACAGTTCCACTATCTAAGGATATATAGTACACAATAAGAAATGTTGATCTTAACCAGGTGATGGTGAAGTGTACTGAGAATTTATTAGGTGAGTTACTGTTCTAAGCACTTTTCATCTCAACAAACTCAAAGGAACTCCTAGTTGATCTACATAAGAGTCGGCCCTTTCTCATTCTATGATTGCAAGAAGAGTTTGTGGTGCTATTTAGTCCAGGGCCAGTGCAGATGGTGTGAACAGTTTGGTCACGTGGGAAAATCCTCAGGGAGTTTAAATTAAAGACACAGACACCATTTTACCTTTAAACCAGCTCTGGGATGGCTTCTTGAACCCTCAGCCTCAAGCCCCCCAGGGAGGCAGTGAGGTTTAACTGAAGAGGAGAGACAGAGTGAGAGAGAGAGAGAGAGAGAGAGAGAGAGAGAGAGAGAGAGAGAGAGAGAACACTAGGGATAGGGCTTTTATTGGGGAACAAAAAATTCTGGGGAAAATTTTATCCAATGAAGGTCAAGCGGGGGGCAATGTGGCAAGGTCAGGTGCGATGATTGGGTCTTTGAGGCAGTGGTGAGACATGCCTCCACATCACACGGAAAAGCTCTCAAACCCAAAAAGGGTGGGGAGAGCTCTGCCACATTAAAAGTGTCTGAGCACCTCACACCTAGCCAGGGAGTAAACTCAGTCAGTTCAAGGATGGACTCCCACAGTGCTGCACTTTGAAGGGAAGGGAAACAAAAATATATAATGACTCCTCTCTAGGGAGCAGAGTGGCTCAGCAGCTCAGCAGCTTGGGGGTCACCCAGTTCCAGGAATGGGGGTGGGTCCAGAAAACTCACCCAGTTCCAGAACTGCAGGGTTCTGGGAGATCACTCCATTGTAGGGTCTAGGATTCCTATCCAGTTCCAGGACTGCAGAATCTTGGCAGGCCTGCCGCCCCCAGCAGCACAGGCATCCAAACTAAAGGTTACTCCAGTGAATTTCCTAGGATACCAAATAAAACACCCAGGACAGCTCCTCTGCCTCAAGCTCTCCAAATGGGAGAGCAAGGAATCTCACGAGGGGCTGGTGAGAGTGAGCATGTCCAAGGGTGGACTTTTACCAGGGAGACCCTCATTCTTTAGAAAATTTCATCCAAATAAGGTCAAGAGGGGCAGGGTTACAAGGACAAGTAAGGTAATTTGACCCCTGGGTTATAGGAAGGCATGCCTAAGCATGAAGACACATTCTGCTACTTCCAGGATCAGGGCAGCCATGTAGGGCCACTTTGAATGTGGCCAGATCACTGCAAGTGACTGACAGAGCTGCAACCAATCAGGGAAGGAAAATGCAACAGCCCCCCACAGAGGCCTATCCAGTTCTAGGAGTGGAAGGTCTAGGAAGATCACACAGTTCCAGCATTGCAGGGTCCTCGGTCTTACCCAGGGTTGTAGGGTTTTCTGACCTGTAGGTGAGGATGCAGCTCAGCCAGTGCTGTTTTCTGAACCCACGACACTACATTCATCTCAGTCCTTGCAAGTCTGGCTGCTCTGCTAGGTACCAAGAAGTGATGTGAAACTTCAGTCAGATGTAGGTTATGACTGCTGTGGGCACTCAGATGCCTCTTCCAGGAGGCAGCCTACAGTCCCAGTCCAGGCCCTGAGGGGCAGGATGCACCAGGGTCTGGGAGCACTGATGTGTGGCTTCACTGCAGGCTGGCCCCATGGGGTAGGCTATGACAGGGGCTGAGCTCAGGAGTGGCAGGCCACCAAGTGTGGGTGGTTTAGCAGTGCTAAGTCTCAGGGAAGGTGGGGTGCCATGGCTGTTTGTCACCTGAGCAAGACACAATCCAGCAGTATTTCCAGTCCCCAGGTGTCATGGTCTAATAGCTGTGCTGGCCACAGGAGTGGGGTACACCGTCACCTCCTTCTCTTCTGGGAGCTCAGATGTGTGGACTCCAGGCAGTCCCCTCAGGAGAGCTGAGTGGCATGAGAATACAAGAGTCCTAGTAGTGAGTATGGAAGGTGTCCAAGGTTTGGGTGGGAGCTGCTGGGGTCCTCTTGCTTGATTAGTCCACACAGGGAGGAAGCTCCCTTGTTCTGAGCTGCTCCTGGCTGTTGATGGTGTGTCAGAAACTAAGTGTGTCCTATACTCTGTGTGAACCTCCCAGGATCCCATGCTCTATCTGGCTTCTGGTGATCCTTAGATGTGCTCTGGGGCTCTCTTCACTTACCCTCACCAAAATGCATTGCTTATTTTGGGAGTTGTCTTTATGGGAGGAAGGATGGTAGGACTTCTAGTCAGACTTCTTGCTAGCATCTCTCCTCCCTAGAAATGTTTATTTAAAATCAGAATAATCATACCCGGTATCACCATGTTTAATCAAATTTGTATTGGAGATCCTCATGAGTAAAATATAATGAGAATAAAAGAAAGTAGAAGAATGGAATACTAAAATATAGAAAGCTTAAACTTGCATTATTTTCAAATGATGACGATTTTTTTAATATATTGTTTATTTTTTAAATAGAAATTGTCAAGGTTCCTGAATAAAAGCTTGAGATATAAAAGCAAAATTAAAGTTTTATATTCCAGTGGCAAATGATTAGAAATCGTGATTGAACAGGATATACTATTTACAATAGTATCAGAGACTGAAAATTCCTAAATAATCAAATAATAGACTTAAGACTTCTGTAGACAAATTATAAAATTTTATTAGGGGATATGCAAAAGAACATAAATACATAAAGGCATATACTACATTTGTCAACATAAGACTTTGTCTAGGTCATTTTTAAAAGTATTTTTAAGGTATCCAGGTGCAGTGGCACACACATGTAATGACAGCAGCTCAGGAGGCAGAGACAGGAGGATCATGAGTTCAAAGCTAGCCTCAGCAAAAACAGGCACTAAGCAATTCAGTGAGACCGTGTCTCTGAAATAAAATACAAAATAGGGCTGGGGATGTGTGGCTCCATGGTAGAGTGCCCCTAAATTCAATCCCCAGTACATCCTCCCTGCCAAAAAAAAAAAGTATTTTGAAGGCTAAAACACCATGAAATCTAAAGAGGAACCTGGAGTGGTTCTGGCCTATCAATTAACTATTAAGCTATTATTATTATAAATTAAGCTATTGTCATTATAAAGTTGTTCTGATTAAAATAGTAAAATGCTGGTGCAGATGTAGAAATTACATTAAGTGCAAAACTTTACTTTGATGTAACAGCAACCTCCTATCAATTAGACATTCCATTTTGCATGAAAACACAGAGGCTCACAAAACAACACAGCATTCTAGAATCACAGAGTCTTTGAAGAATTTAAAAATGTTCAGTAAAATGAAAGGAAATTCATTGCAAAATTACACACTAGGGTAGTGAGCAAGAAGAATGCAGAGTGGAAGCAATATACAATCTAAATGTTGGAATGTTCTATTCCTCATGACATACCCACTCCCATGCACACATTAGGCTTTCTTGGTAACAGTGTAAGAGGGTAGTTGTGAGGACCAGACTGAAGGGAAGCAAGGCTTCTCAGCAGAGGGAGTTTTCTGAGAGCCATGCACTCTTGCTCTTTTGGGAGATGCAGGGGCAACGCTATTGGTCAAAGCCACAATTCTCTCTTTTTTAATTTTTAATTTGTTTTAATTAGTTATACATGACAGTAGAATGCACTTTTATACTTTGATATATCATACGTAGATGGGATACAATTTCTCTTTTTCTGAGTGTACATATTGTAGATTCACATTGGTCAAACAGTCACATATATATAAAGTAATAATGTCTGTTTCATTCTACTATCTTTCTTATCCCCATATCCCCTGCCTTCCCCTCCTTTCACTTCCCTCTACCTAAGGTAATGCTATATTTTTTTTTTGTAGAATTACAATTCTTAATACACATATATACCACAATTTTTGTATTTCTTTTTGTATATAAAGTATGTTGACACCCAATTCAAGTCTTCATACATCACATTTCACCATCCTTGCTAATCCCCTGCCCCCTCCCTTTCTCTCCCACCCCTTTACCCTGTTTCCCCCATGCTCTCCCTCCCAACCCCACCATGAGTCAACCTTATTTTATCAGAGGAAACATTCAGTATTTGTTTCTGGGGGATTGACTAACTTCACTTAGTATTATCTTCTCCAGTGCCATCCATTTACATGCAAATGCCATGGTTTGTTCTTTTTTAATACTGAGTAAAATTCCATTGTGTATATATGCCACGTTTTTTTATCCATTCATCCACTGAAGGACATCTAGGTTGGCTCACATCTATTTCATTCTACTATATTTCTTAAACCCACTTCCCTGCATTTCCCTCCTTTAGCTATTGTGAATTGTGCTGCTATAAACATTGATGTAGTTGTGTCCCTGTAGTATGCTGTTTTTAAGTCCTTTGGATATAGTCTGAGGACAGGAATAGCTGGGTCAAATGGTGGTTCCATACCTCCATACTGTTTTCTATATTGGCTGCACCAATTTCCAGTCCCACCAGCAAGGTATGAGTGTACCTTTCCCCCCACATCCTCACAAACACTTATTGTTGTTTGTCTTCATAATAGCTGCCATTCTGACTGGAGTGAGATGATAACTTAGAGTGGTTTTGATTTGCATTTCTCTGATTGCTAGAGATGATGAGCATTTTTCTTATATTTATTGAATGATTGCAAATCCTCTTCTGAGAAGTGTCTGTTCAGGTCCTTAGCCCTTTTGTTGATTGGGTTATTTGTTTTTTTGGTGTTTAGCTTTTTGAGTTCTTTATGTACCCTAGAGATTTGTGCACTATCTGATATGTGAGGTGTAAAGATTTGCTCCCAGGATGTAGGCTCTCTGTTCACCTCACAGATTGTTTCTTTTACTGAAAAGAAACTTTTTAGTTTGATTCCATCCCTTTTACTGATTCTTGGTTTTAATTCCTGTACAGTAAGAGTCTTATTAAGGAAATTGGGGCCTAATCCCACATAATAAGATTAAGGCCTATTTTTTCTTCTATTAGACACAGAGTCTCTCACAACTCTCTCTACAATACTGAGTAAGTGGCAATTATTTTACATGGAAGACTTTTCATATGGTAAGAATAGATGTCATGAAAGAAAGAGAGCTGTCCATTGGTAGGGGACAGGTCTCTGCTTTGTGGCTACTTAGTGTTGAGTGGGTTCTATAAGCAGTGTTCTGATACTCCTACATTAAAAAAAATTATGTCCAAAATATATTCTTCCCAAGGAAAGCTATATCACACAGATTACTATTATTACCCTTCTATACAAGTGGATGTCTTATGATTATATTTTTTCTTTTTACTCTGTAGTGGAAGGAAACATTCTCAACCGATGTAGCAAGAATCATGTATCAATACAATAAAAACACAAGTTTATCAACACATTCTTAAGAATCCCAGAAACAGAACTGTCCACATGGACAACTTGGATTCATGATGGAGATGGCATCATAGAGAAGTAGGAAAAAAGAGAATTACTTAACAAAAGGGACTGGAGAACTGACATTCCACAAATAAAATACACACTTGCATTCCTACATCATTCCATATGTATTGTCAACTCTAGATATATTAACCATGTTAATATTTTAAAAGGAAATTTTAAAGTGATTAGTGGAAAATATTGTGGGTAGCTTTTAAAACTTGATCTTATAAAATATTTCCTAAGATTGCACACATAAAAACATATGATCACATGAGAAAAGATTAATAATTTGAGCACATAAAATTAAAAACATCTGGGGCTGGGGCTGGAGCTCAGTGGTGGAGTGCTTGCCTACCATGTGCAAGGTGCTGGGTTTGATTCTCAGTACCATATAAAAATAAATAAATAAAATAAAAGTATCGTGTCCAACTATAACTAAAAATATTTTTTTAAAAAATTAAAGACATCTGTATGTCCAAAGATGTCTTAAACAGGAAGACCAGGGTGCTGCTGGGTGGAAAAGGGTGCCCAGCGAAGATGCTGCTGGACTTGTCAGAAGAGCATAAGGAGCACCTGGCCTTCCTGCCAAAGTGGTGGTGGAGTTTGGGTGGATCAGGGTGGAGTTCCTGAGGCAAGGGACCATCCCCAAGGTCTATGAGGGTGCCGCCAGGAAGCTCAACATGAGCAGTAACACTGTCCAGCATGGTGTGGAAGGGTTGACCTACCTGCTCACTGAGAGCTCCAAGCTCATGATTTCTGAAGTGGGTTTCCAAGACTCTGTTTTTGTTCTGGGATTCTCTGAAGAACTGAACAAATTATTGCTTCAGCTTTACCTGGACAACAGAAAAGAGATCAGGACTATTCTGGGTGAATTGGCACCCAGCCTTCCCAGTTATCACAGCCTTGAGTGGCGACTAGATGTACAGCCTGCAAGCAGAAGTCTCAGGCAACAGATAAAGCCAGCAGTGACTATAAAACTACACCTAAATCAGAATGGAGACCACAACAACAAAGTTCTGCAGACAGCCTCAGCCACCCTACTTCATCTAGTTCAGCAACTGTAACAATCCTTGGACGAGATGAAAACCAACCACTGTAGGAGAGTAGTTCACAACTTCAAGTGGTACCAAGTGTTAAGGTCCTAATGCCTTTGACTCATTTGTGAATGGATGACATTCAGGAATTACTTTTCAGAATTAACTTTTATTAATTGGTGTTGATAAATGCATCTAGATTCCATGAAATTCCTTTTCCTATTCCAGGATATTGAGGTCATGATCAGAAGCTAAAGTCAAGTTCCTTTTCTGATGCTAAATGTGGTCAGCTTCTTGACAGATTGAAATGTAATTTTGTATTTTAAATGTGTAAATAGGATTGAATCAACTAGAAATAAATCTATACTGTTCATATCTTCTGTATATATGAGCAATACCCTGTTTTTGGTACATTTTTGTCTGCTTAACTAGTATTTTCCTCTTTATTGATCAATTTTGAGAATAAAATTTACAGCTAATTTCTTTCCTATTCAGAGTATTTCTAAATAGTACACTATTTCTGACTTTTAAAAGCATCTCATGATGTTACTAGCTACAGAATAATGTAAAGTGAGTATGAGTTTTTTTTAAATTATATGCCCATATTGTTATAGGAAGTTCATGAATTTTTCTGTGAATGTAAAGGTCAGTAGTTTTTTACCATATTGCTGAAGTTTGACTTATGATTCATTGACTTAAGTAGTACTCAATTTTGTGTGATTGTTAATAATATTTTCACAAGGATTAATTTTTCCTATATACCAAAAGCAACTAAGAGACACACTGTCATTTACATTTATAAATAATGGATACAAGAATAATGTAATCAATGCTTGATTATCTGGGGTAGAAAGATGTCTTAAACTAAAAATGTTTTGAAATTTAAGAATATATTTTCAATATAACTGATAGAGGTTTCAATATAACTAACACACTTGAAAATTGAAAATATGTAAAGATAACCTACAAATTGGTAAGAAAAATATAATTAATCTAGTTAAAAATGACCAAAATATATGACCAGAAATTTTACAAAGGAAGACAAATGACTATCAAACACAGAAAAGGAATATAACATTATCAATGACAATAAATATAGACCTCATAATGAAATAGCTTCTGAAGGTTTTGTTGCCAACAGCTAAGAGACCATGAGAAAGTGCCTGGACACCTCCAAGGAGACTAGACCAAGGGCATCTCACATGTGACCGACACTTGTGGCAACTGATGCTGCTTCTAGGAAGAGAGCTGGGTGTGATCCCTGGGCTCACCTCTCATATGCCCTGTGACCAGCAGCCACATTCCCTGCACATATACCAGGTACAGTCCCACACAAGGGAGGCCTGTGCCTAAAGCTCGTAGCAATGAGGTTCAGAGCAGCAAAAACCTGGAGATCTCTCAAAAGTGCATAAGCAGGAGAGTGATCAATGCAACCAGGTACATCCACAGGCTGACTCCAGTCAAAACCAGTGAGCACAGTGGGTGAGTTTAAGGACCACCACTCTTTGATGCCTATTTTTATGTGTCCAGCTGGCAAGGTTATGGTCCCCAGTTGTTTGGTTAAGCATCAGTCTAGATGTGGAAAAATACTTCTTAGCTGTGATTGACATTGACTTTGAGTAACATAGGCCACCCTTTATAGTGTAGGTGGGCCTCATCTAATCAGTTGACGGCCTTAAGTGCAAGAACTGAGGTTCCTGAAGCAGAAAGGATTCTTCTCAAGGTAGCAAAATAGAAGACTCATCTGAGTTGTCAACCTGCTAACTTATGGAATTGACTCGAGATTGCAACATCTACTTTTTCCTAAATTTCCGGCCTGCTGACAAGTGCCATGGATTTCTGATTGTCTGTTCCCATAATATGAAACAACACATCAAAACTAATCTCTCTCCCATTCTCTCTCTCCTTATCTCTTCCCAGACTACACAGAATGTAGATACATTCAACAGAATATTTTTGTTAAATTAAAGGATCACTTATATGCTATACATTTATATGCATTTGTACACACAAACAAACACATACACATACACATATAATGTTAGGAATACTAGCAGCTTCCATAAAACTTCAAAGAATGTGAGAGAATAAGGACTCCTAAAGGTGGAAGGAGGCAGGGGAAAGTGTATACTTTCATGAAAGTTGTTACACTTGAATTTTCAAGGTAGGTTTATGGGAAATAACTAAAAACTTAATAAAAGCAGGCCAGTATGGACAATGTAAGTGTGTTATCAATGTGAGTTATGGGCAATTGAATCTTTGCCATCTGAGATCTTTTGAAACATGAGAAAATTAGTAATCAATGTTTCAATGATGTGCATGGATTTCTGGTGGCAGTGGATGGGGGTGGAAGAGGAAAACAAAGGCCACATGCTGAGGAGAGGCACATTCCCACACCTGTGCTCATTTTTCAGTCATCTGACCAGCAAACAGAACTGTGGAATCTTGGCTGTCCCTGGAGTCACCTGGGAAGTTCTTAGTGCCTGGATCTCACCCCCAGACATCCACATTTATTGGCCTTAGAATGAGTTTAGGAAAGGACATATCTGAAGGCTCACCAAGGGGTTCTCAGTGCAGGTCTGAGACTCCCTGCGGGACAGGATGCTCTCAGGCTGCAGGTGTCTGAGCTCTGATTTAAAGTTAGTTTCAAGCAGGTGAAGAGCACAACCAGATCTGCTTTGTACAAAGAGTACAGGGCAGAGGGTAGAGGACAGATGAGCAAGAGGACAGACTGGCAGTCGCAAGGCAGTTTGATGCCCTTCTTGGTGGCTTTGGAGAAAGGTGAGGCATTTGGAAGCAAATGTGCTGACTGTGATGTGTGGAGACCAAGAGGGGAAGCTGCTCAGTGGTGTCTGGTGGGACCCAGGATTTCAAGCTGGTGATTAGGTAGGTTGTGATAAGTAGTGATGGTGAGCAGACTGGAACCCCTGGTCCTTTGATGTGCCAGCTTTGCAGAGCCTGGGAACCCTTTGCTGCAGAAAAATCTTTGTTAATCATTGGATGGCTTGAGAGAAGGTTAAAATCAATGAGTGATTATGGGCATGGTGACATATTCCTGTAATCCCATCAGCTCAGGAGGTTGAGGCAGAAGGATCCTGAGTTCAAAGCCAACCTCAGCAAAAGTGAGATGCTAAGCAACTCAGTGAGACCCTGTCTCTAAATAAAATACAAAAAAGGACAGGAATGTGGCTCAGTGGTTGAGTGACCCTGATTTCAATCCCTGGTACCCTTACTCCAATTTTTTTTTTTTTTTACAATAAAAGCAATGGGTGATCTGTGCCTTTCCTCCCAGAGGACTGTTCAGGAAACTTTGCTTCTCATTCTCTGGTTCCTTGTGCCATGTCTGTTGGTGGCACAGCTTTTCTAGAGAGCAGGATTGATGGTTACTATGGAACCCACAGACTTCTCATGAGTTGTTCCATGGGGCCAGTTGCACTCACCTCTGTCTTCAAGTTTCCAAAATGCTGGTATAGTCCCATGAACATCTTCTTGGTTTTATTTCATCTGTTTTTAAACAAAAAGTGAGGATCTATTGAATTTCACCTAAAGTAATTAGCAAATAACATTTTTCCCCTTAGTTCACAGTGTCACAGCAAACCATCTAAAAGGTATTCATGAGCAGAGTAATGTTAATATTAATAAACCTAATGATGATTTAAAAGCAAATTGAAAATTTAATCTTTCATTAATTCATGACATAGTTATAGAAAGCCTAGTTATTATGACTTCAATAAAAGTTCTTTTGGAGATTATCACACTTTATTTGGAAAGAAACAGAAGGGCAAAAGTTTCTAAATCTAACTTGCAGTTCAAATCTTCCAATTCCTCCTCCTTTTCTGGAGGCAGGGTGAGGTTAAAGACTTCCTTTCACTCTTTTCTGCTTTCTTGTTATGGACTTCCCATCTCCTCCTGGCTGATGATTTATTTGAGTTTCTTAGGATGGAGGAGGCATAATCCAGGGGGTGGGAAACAACCTTCAAGAGCTGCAGCTTGACTAGACAGCACTGGACAGGTACCCAGGTGAAGAGCTGCAAGTGCTGGGTCAGGGGGCCCCCCGTAGCCCCAGACACAAATGTTTGCAAATTAAGCTCAGAAATACACCAGGAGTTTTTAAGGGAGTAAAAGCATCTCTGGTTTGTGAGATCACATGAGGAGAAGATGGTTGCCTGGGCCACTGCTCTGTCAGGTCACTGGCTCTGGAATAGAGCTCAGAACAGAAAAGGTCAGAGCCCAGTCAGAGGTTGCCCTGCCTCTCGCCTCCCTGTAACTGTGCTTTGGCAGCCTGCACCTTCTGATGGACTCAGCGCCAGTATCTGCAGCTGCTCAGTCTGCCAGAAGAGCTGTGTGAAGACAGGCCTGTCGGGAGGTGTCAGGAGTAGTAGGGATGAGAGCCTGGGCCTGGCTCCAGCACAGGAGTGAGTCTGAGCCGCACCAGGTTGTAGAGACGGCTGCATGGCAGCCTGGCAAAACTCCTCTGTCCTGACCTCTGAAGGTAAGGAGGAGCCCACATTGCTTTTGGGACCATGCTACATACCACTTTTAAATATGTTTATAAGGAACTGGCTTCAGAGTTATCACCAGGCACTGCTCACGGAGTTCGGTGAGAGGCCAGCACATGTTTCCAGAAGGTAAGACAGAGATACCCAATGAGGTCCGACCCCTCACACAGCATCCTCCTCACCCTCTCTCCTGTATAATAAAAGGTGTGAAGGTCATTACACCTCTCAGCACTGGGCTGGGGACACATGGGTGACTGGGTACCCTGCTTCAATTCTGGCTGATGGCGTGACTTTAACAGTGCATGTCTGGAATGTTAGAGCGGCATTTATGATCATTAGAAATAATCAAGTCCAGACCAAGGAAAAAGGTCTAAGAGAATGTTCAATAATTTATAGCTAAATGACTTTGGGACCTCAAGGTAGAATATCCAGGTGGTTCTTAAAGGACTCATAAATACTCAATTTAAAGGGGAAATATTAACATGGAGGTTTATGATCAGAGCATTGAAATTACATTGATCATCTCTACTCTGGCTCTAAAAATAAAAACGGAAGAATATTCCAGCTACCTAAGCAAGAAGGCTGCAAGCCATGTCTTGCAATGTAAAGTAACATCTGCCATTGGCACAGCTCAGGGACCTTGCTCCAGGAGACCTTCCTGGAAACGCCCCCAAGGACTCTCAATCGACCCAGCCTCTAGCCCCAACTCTGCCTGTCAGTGGTGAGTGTGTGCATCATTTGCTGTTATATTCTGTTTCTTTGAGGCAGAGAGGACACATATCAGAGTGAGAGAGGTTGATGGAGACAACTTCTCAGGAAGAGATCTGCCCATGAGCTGGAATGGGACCTTCCAAAGTTCTGGTTGTCCTGGGGCTGGCATGGAGAATGCAAAACAAGAGGTGATCTGAGGGTCTTTGGTGAGGGTTTATAGTACAGAGGGGTGGACCACAATGAGAAGCGGAGAAGTGTGAGGCCTTCCTAGGGAAGCAGAGTGCCCAGGCCTCTCCTTAGATACCTGCAGCTCCTGATAGGGTTAAGGAATACCAAGCTGGTTCTGACACCTCCTAGAATGGAAATGACAGAAAAACTCACAATTCCTGCCCTACCTACCTTAGGATCTGTTGGAAAAATGCAGTAAGATCAGTTTTTACTGGAAAGAGATGAATTCTAGATAGGGCAGAGGGGTGGGAGGGAAAGGGAAGGGGCAAGGGATTAACAAGGATGGGGAATGTGATGGACATCATTACCCAAAGTACATGTATGAAGACATGAATTGGTGTCAACATGCTTTATATACAACCAGAGATATGAAAAATTATGCTGTATATGTGTAATAAGAATTGTAATGCATTCCACTGTCATTTATTTTTTAAAAAGTCAATAAAAATAAATTTTAAAAAATGAGAAGCTAAAAAGGAGATTAATAATAATAAAATAAAATAAATAATTATAATAATTTCCCTGAAAAAAAAAAAAGATCATCCTGGAAACTAAAAAGTGCTGTCCAAATGCAAGCTCCACAAAACACACATGAATGTTGATTAATTATTTCCTGAATGGACAAATCCAACAAATGGGTGACGGTGCAGAGGAGAGAAAAATCACTTCCCAGCAACTAAAAAGAATGAATCACTGCCTCTCCTAAGACATTCACTGGCCATATTTGGTGGCCATTATTTGTCATTGGAACTCAGCTGTGTTACACATATTCTTCTGTACATATGAAATATTCCAAATAGGAAAATAATTTCATTAGATGAATATGAGATATTTTTGATAGGTATTATCAAAGAAGCTAGGTATTATATTTATTTTTTAATAAAGGTATATTACATGAACATATGCCTTTATTTATTTTTATTTTTATGTAGTGGTTAGGAATGAACCCAGTGCCTCACAAGTGCTAGACAAGCACTCTACCACTGAGCTATGACCCTAGCCTGGTATTATATTCCTTAAAAAAATCTATGAAATAGAAATGTAAAATATAGAAAAATTATTTAAATGTCTCCAAATATTAAAGTTATTTCAGAGCAAAATGCCAAATCTCTGAAATTGGATACTTGGGTAATCTGTTGTTGAACTATATTACCCACGTTCATGATTAGTTATTAGCAGATGTGATTAATTAAGATGAGGTTATACTCGGGTAAGGTGGACCCTAATCCAATATTACTGGCATCCTTATACAGGAGAAATTTGGACACCAACATGCACACAAAAGGAATGTTCAGTGATGACTGAAGGTTTGCTGTCACAGCCCTAATACCTTCAGAGAGAGAATGGCCCTGCCCATGCCTTGATTTCAGATTATTGACTGGAGAAATTGAGACAATATCCTGTTGTTTAACAGCTTCTGTGAAGTCACTCAGTTTGTGGTGCTTTGTTATGGCAGCCCTGGCCATATCAAAGTCCTACTGATATTATGGAACAAAATGAAGTTATAAAATTACTAAAATTATAAGATTATAAATCTATGCTGCTCACAATTAAATGTGGACACTAGTACATGGAACATACACACACTAGTATAAAGAAGTCTCCTTTCCTGAAAAATTCATCCCTAAATTCATTAGGCAGGCAGAACAAAGGGGGTATGTACAATAAGAGAGAGGAGGAGAAAAGAAGGAAAGGATAGTGTTATGGTTTAGATTAGGTGTTCTCCAAAAGCTCATGTGAGAAAATGTAAGATTTACAGGTGAAATGGCTGGGTTATGACAGTCTTAACCCAATCAGTGAATTAATCTCCTGACAGGGCTAACTGTTCACTGTAGGCAGGGAGGGAGCACCTGGGGGAGGTGGTTCACTGGGAATATGACTTAGGGATATATATTTTGTCCTTGAGGAGAAGATCTCTTTCTCTGCTTCCTGCTGTGATGTCTTGAACTGTTTTTCTCCACCACACCCTATTGCCCTGATATTCAGCCTCACCTCAAGCCCTAAGGAATGGAGCTGAGCCCCAAGGAATAGAGCCAGCTGTCTATGGACTAAGACCTCTGAAACGGTGAGCCCGCAAATAAACTTTTCCTCCTCTCTGCTGTTCTTGTCAGGTCTTTTTGGTCAGCAGTGAGAAAGCTGACTAAGACAGATTACAAGTACTTCAAAGCAAGATGTCAGCACTCAAGAGGTATAAGGAAGGAGGTGGAGGTCACAACAGGTGTGGGGGTGGTTGAGAGTAATCTGAATTCAAGTGATGTAAGGAAGGCACTTGCATGTAGAGGTTGCCTAGTATGGAGTGCAAGACTATATGGGAAGGGCATTTATGTCTCAGAACATCTGTTCAGGGGATGTCAGAGCCAGAGAAGGCACAGATGGTTTGAAAATATAAATATGGAAAAATATATGTTGGTAACAAATAAAAGAAAGCTGGAGTGCTATATTAATATTAAAGAAAGTAGACCTTGGAGCAGAGAAGTATCAGTGAGAAGGAAGGGATTTCATAAATGTTTATATACTTAAAAATAGTGTTTCAAAACACCTGGAGCAAAAACATATACAAAAGCACACAGAAACAAGAACAGCAGGAGATTGCAATATTCCTTTGTCAGTAAATCAGTAACAAGGAGATGGAAATCCCTTAAGGAATTTGAACATCAACCAACTTGAACCAACTGACATTTATAGAACATGCCACCTAAGGATCACATAATATATATTCTTTTTTTTAAGAGAGAGAAAGAGAGGAAATTTTTTTAATATTTATTTTTTAGTTTTCAGCGGACATAACATCTTTGTTTGTATGTGGTGCTGAGGATCGAACCTGGGCCGCACGAATGCCAGACAAGCATGCTACCGCTTGAGCCACATCCCCAGCCCCAGAATATATATTCTTTGCAACTGAAAACAGATGAATTACCTAGACAGAAAATTCTGAATCATAACTACTAATAAGTTTATAAGGATTTGAGTCACACAGAGTATATTCCTTGACTACAATGGTCACAATTTTAAAAACAATAATAGAAATAGCTCTGGAAAATTCATGAACATTTGAAAACTAATGAATTTCTGAATAACCTATGAGTGAAAGATAAAATCAAAGGAGAAAACAAAGTACTTCAACCAAACTTGGAATAGAACCACCATTGGACCCAGTTATTCCACTCCTCTGTATATACCCAAAGGATCTGAAAAACAGCATACTACAGTTATATAGCCACCCCAATGTTTATAGCAGCTCAATTCACAATAGTGAAGCTATGGAACTAACCAAGATGCTCTTCAACAGATGAACATATAAAGAAAATGTGGTATATATACACATGGAATATTACTCACCATAAAGAAGAATAAAATTATGGCATTTGCCAGGTAAATAAATTGAGCTAGAGACTTATCATGCTAAGTGAAATAAATGAATCCCCCAAAATCAAAGGCCAAATGTTCTCTCTGATAAGCTAACACACAATAAGGGGTGGGGGAATAGAAAGTCATTGGATTAGACAAAGGGGAATCAAGGCAAGGCAAGGAGGGTGGAAATAGGAAAGACAGAAGACATTCCTTTTCTATGTTCATATATGAATACACAACCAGTGTAACTCCATATCATCCACAACTACAAGAATGGGAAGTTATAATCCATGTACGTATAATATGTCAAAATATATTCTACTGCTAAGTAAAACTAAAAACACCAGTAAAAAAATTTAAGAAAAGGAAGTACTTCAACTAAATAAGTATACAACTTATCAGAATTTGTGGAATATGATAAACTGATACGTAAGGGGAAATGTATAGCACTAAACACCTGTATTAGAAAGGTCAAGAGGCAACCAGGGTACACATCTGTTTCCCAAGCTACTTAGGATGCTATGGTAGGAAAATCACAAGTTCAAAGCCTGCCTGGGCAGGGGATGTAGTTCACTGGTAGAGTGTTTGCTAGACATGTGTGTGGCCCTGAGTTCAGAAATCAGTATTGCAAAGCAAAAACATTAATAAGAAATAAGCAAACAAACAAAATCCCTTGGATTTTTAGAGAATGAGCATATTTAGGTGCTGGAAATAAAAGCCAGAGAAAGTAAACAGAGTTAATAGTGCAGTTAAGAGCACAGCCTGGAGGACCTGACTGCCTGGATCTTAGTAAAAGCTAAAGTAGATTACTTGCTGTTTGACTTTATCTAAGTTACTTCACCTTCTTAACTTTGTTTATAAAATAAAGATAATTAATGATAGCTCATATCTGTCTTATTATCTTGTCTATGTAACATATGTTAATATATCAGTCCTTTGCCCATAGCACAAGAGTTAATAACTAGAATCAACAAATGGGACTTACTCAAACTAAAAAGTTTTTTCTCAGCAAGAGAAACAATAAGAGAGGTAAATAGGGAGCCTACATCCTAGGAACAAATTTTTACTCCTCACACTTCAGATAGAGCTCTAATATCCAGAGTATACAAAGAACTCAAAAAACTAAACAATAAGATAACAAATAACCCAATCAACAAATGGACCAAAGACCTGAACAGACACTTCTCAGAGGAGGACATACAATCAATCAACAAGTACATGAAAAAATGCTCACCATCTCTAGCAGTCAGAGAAATGCAAATCAAAGTCACCCTAAGATACCATCTCACTCCAGTAAGATTAGCAGCCATTAAGAAGTCAAACAACAACAAGTGCTGGCGAGGATGTGGGGAAAAGGGTACTCTTGTACATTGCTGGTGGGACTGCAAATTGGTGAGGCCAATTTGGAAAGCAGTATGGAGATTCCTGGAAAAGCTGGGAATGGAACCACATTTGACCCAGCTATTGCCCTTCTTGGACTATTCCCTGAAGACCTTAAAAGAGCGTACTACAGGGATACTGCCACATCCATGTTTATAGCAGCACAATTCACAATAGCTAGACTGTGGAACCAACCCAGATGCCCTTCAATAGATGAATGGATAAAAAATGTGGCATTTATACACAATGGAGATTACCTAGCACTCAAAAATGACAAAATCATGGAATTTGCAGGGAAATGGATGGCATTAGAGCAGATTATGCTAAGTGAAGCTAGCCAATCCCTAAAGAACAAATGCCAAATGTCTTCTTTGATATAATGAGAGCAACTAAGAACAGAGCAGGGAGGAAGAGCAGGAGGAAAAGATTAACATTGAACAGAGACATGAGGTGGGAGGGAAAGGGAGAGAAAAGGGAAATTGCATGGAAATGGAAATAGACCCTCACTGTTATACAAAATTACATATAAGAGGTTGTGAGGGAAAAGGGGAAAAAAAACAAGGGAGAGAATTAAATTACAGCAGATGGAATAGAGAGAGAAGATGGGAGGGGAGGGGAGGGGGATAGTAGAGGATAGGAAAGGTAGCAGAATACAACAGTTACTAATATGGCATTATGTAAAAAAGTGGATGTGTAACCGATGTGATTCTGCAATCTGTATACGGGGTAAAAATGGGAGTTCATAACCCACTTGAATCTAAAGGATGAAATATGATATGTCATGAGCTATGTAATGTTTTGAACAACCAATAAAAAAAAGGGAAAAAAAATATAACACTCCTTGAAACAACCCAACCTTCAAAGATCCCAACTCACTCTATGCAGATGAGAAAACCAAGCTTTAGAGAAGTTAAACAACTTCCTCATGGTCACAAAGTGAGTAAGTGGACAAGTGGATAACAACAATAATATGTGGTGGTGGTGGAGATGATGATGATGGTAATATGAGCAATTTTATATAGTTGTTTGGATTAAATGAGTCATTTTACATACATACATTTAGAATAATGCCTAAAACAGGCTTAATTGATCAATGAATATCATTTGTTGTTATTACCATTAGTTCTACCATGTAAACAAGGGAAACCTAATACTAATGGTACCAGAAGGTTTTTCATGAAAAAAGGAAAGCAATAGCCAGCTCAAAGTAGAGAACTTAAGGGAAGTCATGGGGTCTGGAAACTAGGAGAGATCTTGTTGAGTGGCTTTGCCAGAGTGGTGAGGGCGAAAATCAGATGAAGGTGGTAATGACTAAGTGGGTCAAAATGGAGAGAGAAAAAAGAGGTTACTCCTAAAGGGGACATGGGCTGGTAAGAGAGACAGGACCAGGTTTGAGTTAATAACTATATGAAGGGATTTTGTTTTAGAATGGGCTGACAGATATCTCTGTAGCTTAAGTAGGAAAGATAAAGTGGAATACCAAGAGAAGATAATTAATTACTGGAACAAGGTCTCATAACAGGTCTGAAGTGATGAGATGACAGTTAAAAGTAGAATGAACCCAGGCATGCCAGATAGTCTTACTTTTAACAGATAAAAGGGAACAAAGAGAAAATAAATGCAAAACCCCCCGAAACAGTACAGGGCAACGACAGAGTTGGGTGTTCTGTGAGTATATTTAACCTAATGAAAACCAATTTTCATGCAATATTTGCCATGATAGTTTGAAGTCCCTTATGTTCTTGAAAGAGAGGTGATACAATTTATGCCAATTATGCATAATTAGTCTGAGCAGTAAGATGAAGGCATAATCTAGAATTTGAGAAATTAAGATAGACTTGATGAAATTTGTACCATTTTAGAAAAATATGTAATTCTGACCCTGATAATCTGCTAATAATTAGGAGAGAGGAGGTGAGAAACTGTTTTTGAAATAAGAGTCAAAAGGCCAATTCAAATATTTTAACTATAATGGAACATTTTTGAAAATTGTTATATATATACATATATATATATATATATATCTCAACTAGTTCAAAAGGCCTGATCCAAATATTTTTGGTTTTTGTATTTATTCTTTGCTAACCACATTCTAAAAATACGAGCTAAATTCTGAAAATCAAAGACTATTCCATATGTTCAAATCATACAATATCAAATCCTTAGCTTTAAGTAACTTACTACCTAAATCAATGAACGGAAGGTAAAATTTCCATGTTAAAGAAGAAAGGTTTCAAGCTTCATTGGGCTACCAAGAGCACAGAGAAATGAATCCTAAGGAAACCCAACTTACCTAATATCTAATGAACTGAGGACACACCAGTTATAGACACTACATGCCCATGACAACTTACCTCTCAAGATGAACATAATGTCAAGAAAGAACGTTTTTAACCAAAAACATTGTCTTTGCACTACACTCCGGACCCATCAATTTGAAAAAATATAACTTTGCATGAAGAAAATATCCAACAGGCCATAGCCATTCCTGAAAAAAAGATAATTTAAAGTAAAGAAAAAGAACTGTGAATATCTAAAAATATTTGAAAAATAACTGAAAACTCAGAGAAAAATGAAATTCTCACAGGTCCTTGGTGATCATTGAAACCTCTAGCAAGATTGTAGTTGTCATTGTCTAACGAATTGTCATATATTCCACAGTAAACCATATCACTGCAAAATGATTGGAACTTAAGTTAAATAAAAGAAGCTCAGATATCATAGAAAGCATTAAAAACATTTCAATAGCAATGTTAAGAGAAATAATCATGTTATCTTCCAATTCATAGAATAAGCTCAGCATTAAAACATAATTTAACCTTAAATAAGAATATAATGAGTCCAGAGGACTTTAGCAATGTGTTCAGGAATAATTAACAAATACTGACTAATATAAAAATTATTAAATATTCAGGTATCTTGCCTTCCAGGAGTTAACTTGACACTAACCATTGGTTTAAAGTCAAGTATTTCAAAAGGTCTCTAATATATGAATAATAATTGAAATGGTCATATAATAAATTGAATTATTAAATATTATAGATAAGGTTTTACAGGTTATAGATTATAAAGGTTGTTTTTGAAACTTCTC
The DNA here is from genome assembly GCF_048772815.1 of Callospermophilus lateralis. Taxonomy (NCBI): domain Eukaryota; kingdom Metazoa; phylum Chordata; class Mammalia; order Rodentia; family Sciuridae; genus Callospermophilus; species Callospermophilus lateralis. Next base: position 68,942,678 of record NC_135311.1, on the reverse strand, counting down.
CATGAAGTTATTTTAAAATTATATGTGGCATATCATCAGACTACAAATAGCAATTCAACATACATTCTGATAGTATGTAAAATTTATAACATATTTATGCAGCAAACAATATTACAAAAATTATTGTAACAGATAATACAAGGGCAATGTATACTTGATTTAATTTAAATACAAAGTTTTTTTTAAGTAAGATAGATGTGGCCACAAAAATAAACTTTGTGTTTCAGTTTTGATCAGTGCTTCTTAACGACTCTGAAAATGTGAGTATCTCAGAATGTAGTTAAAACATACAAAATTTTGCATCTCATGATGGAAATGAATACATAGTAAAGTAGGAAAATTCTACAAAGGTAAGATTCTGTCATCAATTCATACAGAAAGCAAGTTGATAACAAGTATCAAGTTTTAAAGAAAAATCATAAAGGAAAAACAGAAGGGTTATTTGAAACTCAAGAAAAAAAACAAAGTTGGAAAGGACAGGAAATACATGATGGCATAAACCCACAAGTGTAAAATAAAAATTAAATCATTTATGGATATAAGTAAAAAGAGTAGTATAATTACAAAGAAAGGATGGATAAGACTAATATTGAGAACAGAATTAAATCCTCACCTGTCATCACTATATGTGAATAATACCTAATACTTAAAATATCATAAAACAGCAGCATATACTTTCTTTTAGAAATGTAGAAACAGCTATTAGTAGAAACAATATAGAAAATAATGACCACCTTTGAGGAGTAGAATTGAGGTGAAGAAAGGAAGCAAGGGAATGAATTTTTTTTCTTTTTGTGGTGCTGGGGATTGACCCCATGTAATGTTTTCCATAAATTCTCTTAGGTATATGCCCATATGGTCCAAATTCTACAAAAAAAGGCACAGATAGATCAGATGATAATGATGCTTCCTTCTAGATAAAGGGGTTTAAATTAATTTTGTGTTTTTCTTTATATATATATATATATATATATATATATATATATATATATATCTGTAACTTCTAATGTTTATAATAATCATTTACCACCTTTATGATCAGAAAAATGCACATCCAAAAATATTCATGACATTAGTTTTATAAACTAAAACTCTAATTGATTATTGAATACAGAATAAGACAGAGGCATTCTGAGTACTGATGCTTAATGAAAGTACAGATGACACTTTTAAAAACTCAATCTGAATGAAATTTTGGAAATGTTATCGATAAGAAAAATTAATAGCTGGTGTTAATATATTTGGATTAAATATAATCCTAACAACATTCTTAATACTTAGATTCCAACTTACTCTGGATCTAAAGTTTTCATGCCAAGGGGACCAAGTAATTTTTTTTCTGCAATCTCCAATGCTCTCCATGCTTTTTCTGTAGTAAACAGCTCAGGGGCCTAATGAATGTCAAAAACAAATATACAACTTTTTCACATCACAGAAGAATTACTTTCCACCTACATATACAAATCATCATCTTGAAAAAGAATGAATATATTTAAAAATACAGTGTGGGCAGAATTTAAGAGTAGATGCCTAACCAGATTTAATTCCATGAGGCTAACTTGGAAGCACTGTTCTAGGCCTTAGAAGTTAGGAAAATGTGTGGATATTCTTCAAAAACAGGAAGTTATCATAGTTATTAGGAATATAGAACTCACTTCAACTCATGTAATTTATTCTTTATAATATTTACAAGAGTTTCCTTTAAGGTATATCTGAACCCACTTTCTGCTTCTAGGATCATAATAAAATGTAGAACAGTGTAAAGTTACTTGTAATACAGAGAAGAAGGAGAAGAGGATCTGCATTAATTTTGGTGGTTGGCCTACAGTTAATGATTAATAAAATCAAATGCACATTGAACCAAAGCTGTCCTGTGTGCCTGTGTGTTTTTCATTCTACTGTAATTTATAATACCATGTTTAGTTATGTTTTTGACAAAATGGAAACAGCTAGGCAGGCATGGACAAACACAAACCTCTATTTTATTGCCCTCATAGTTATGGCAGAATTTAAAAAGGAGAGACTCTAGAATCCTTGGCTATACATAATTTATTAATTATCAATAAAAGAGCGTGTGAATTTAAGCTATTCCTGGTAATTCACTACTCCAGAACTTCCCATCTAGCATGCTGAGGCACTGGTTGTGGCACAGATGATTGGAAATACAGACATCTTTAGCTTTCAGGACAATTGGGTGGGTCAGGGGCTCATGAAAGCAGCTGGATTTGGCATAAACAGCAAAATTCAAGCACAGTGTCTTGCACAAATATCATTTTCTAAGTGTATTCAGGATGTGAAAAATACATCAGGAAAACACTTCATTGATCATCTTCCATTGTTTTCTATTTTTTGATACTGACTGGTAAATGTTAAAGGTGATAAGCAGACCTTTTTAATTATAAAAGACTATATAAAACTAGTTAGTAAGCAATATCCTTTTCTGCAGTTCAATGAAAACAGTAAAAAATAAGAAAATTAAGTAAATTCTGTTACAATTTGGACAGTTACAAACACTTCACTTACCACCACCATTGCTATGGTAAAATTAGGCCTGAGCTGGTAGTCACACCAAGGACTTGAAGCTCCATAACTGTCTTTGTATATGCCACATTTGTGAACTAGATTTGGATGCTTCTCATTAGAATCAGAAGGATCTTCTGAAACATGAAACAGTTTTTCAAAGTTGTCTTGTATTTTTCTGTTCCATTCTTCATATGAGACTGTTACAACTTTCCCTGGAAAATGATGAAAAGACATGGCAGTTTCAGACATTTAAAGCAATTCAAACCTCTAATAAGAGCCAAAAAGTCATATTTAGTACACTTATTACATTTTATCTACTAGGGTAAAATAAATTGGCCACTTTTTGAAAATGTAGCTAGCCAAAATTGAAATGTGATATAAAACATTTACTGTATTTCAAAAACTCAGTACTTCCCAAAATATAAAATAGTTCAGGAATAATTTTATATTGACTACATATTGAATCATATTTCACACACATTATATTAAATGAAACATAATTAACTTCATCTGTTTCTTTTTACTTTTAACAAATGAATTAGAAAATTTTAAATTATTTATGTGGCTCAAATAATATTTCAATTGGACAGAATTTTCTCAAAAAAGATGTAAAGATTTCAAAATTGTTCATGAAAATAGAACCTGTTCACAGTCACACTAAGATCAAAGAAAAGCACAATAAGGCAGTAATATGTTGTTGTTGTTTTTTTTTAACCTCAGTTTAAACTGCTATCAAAAATATGGTTAGTAACTAGATTTGCTACAATTTCCATAGAGTAGATTAATGATTTTTCTTTCTTCTTGAAATTTATGGTTTTCTAATATTAGCTAACTGCATCAAATGATGAGTACATAGTTGAAAATACAGACAGTATTAGAAGTTTCTTTGTAAATAAAAGGAACAGCTTACCATGTCTTTTTACTCTAACTTCATGATAAGGAAAAATATTTTTTTTGGATAATTCCAGCAACCAACGAATGGCAGATTTACACAAGCCCACAATTTCCACAGCAGACCCATCTCTAAAATTAAAAATAAATTTCATTCTCTAAGAAGGATTCATTTAGGCTCTATTTTAAGAAGGTATTCAATAAACAATTCTGATAAATAGTATAACCATTTTATTATAAAAGCAACTATCTACTAAGAAATCCTAACTTAATTAGGAATGTATAATTTTGCTGGGAACTGAAACCAGGCCTCACCCAAGTTAGAGAAGTGTTCTACCAGGGAGCTACACCCCTCAGTCTAGTAGCAACTATTTAAAAATTATTTTTTAGATAATTCTGACTGAAGATAAAATTTGAAGAAAAGAGCTTCTCAGTTTAATATAGTACAAGAAGCTATTTGTTGATAGCTTCTGAAATAAGAAAAAGAAAAATGAAAAATTCTGGGACAAAAGTTTAAAGAATTATGAAGAAAAAAGATTTCCTTTTATGAAGTGAAAAGGCTTCATAAAAGACAGAACAACTGATGGTTGCTCATATTTACAAAAGATATGCACAATGAAATATTAACCATTGGGATAATAGATCATAAGACTTGATTTTGAAGTACTTGCAGAGGTTGAAACCATGATAATTTCTAAAAAAAAAAGAACAGACAGCTTTGCTATATAACATATATCAAAAGGAACATATCTGCATGACAAGGAGAAAGAAAGGATGAGTCAGAAAATAGAAGAGAGGAAGAGAGGCAGATTTTTATTGATTTACTATGTAGAATACATCATTAATAGAGTAAAAGATTCTACAAGTATGTGTTTTTAAAAACTAAAATGGTAAATTAAAAGGGCATAATTAGGGGCTGGGGTTGTGACTCAAGTGGTAGAGTGCTCACCTAGCATGCCTGAGGCACTGGGTTCAATCCTCTGCATGACATAAAAATTAAAAAAAGGTATTGTGTCCACCTACAACTAATATATATATATATATATATATATATATATATATATATATATATATATGTTAAAATTTTTTTTAAAAAAAGGGCATAATTACAAAAGCACTTCAAAATAAACACTACCTTGGAGTGGCTGGTATTCCTCTGTTTCTTCTAGCTCTGTCACTTTCTCCCATTTTATCCATCCATGTGCCACAATTTAAGCGATTTCCTCCATAAATAAATCCTGTTTTGTCATCAACCCCTGCAGTTATATTAAAACCTAAAAAACTCAAAACATGTATAAAACAAATGTTCTATAACTGGTACATATTATATATAGCAAATGAAAATTAATATTTTATTTAAAATATTTATACAATTTATAGGAATATAATAAACCAGGACAACTATTCTGAAGATCAACTTGGTAATATCTTAAAAATTAGAGACATAAAATTGAACAGTACTTACATTTCTTTCTAAATATACTCTAGGGAAATTCTTACTTCTGTGTACATGGAGATGCTTATAAGAATATTCATCATTACTTTGCTTTTATCAGTAAAAAAATAAACCACTCAGTAGAGGAATAATTAAATGCTGTTCATATATGGGGAAACACCTATATCATATAAAATTAAAAAAGTAGATTTATGTGAACAAAGATACCCAAGACAAAATGATTGAGTAAACAAGTTATAAAAGGAGATGTATAATAAAAACTTTTTCTGTAAAAGCTTAAAACATAGATAATAATAATGTATACAGCTATGCATGTCTATCTGGTCTATATGAAACTCATGAAATTATACACGTGTTTGTGTATAATTTTAAAATACATCAAATATTTATACAGTGTATATGTTATAGTACACTGAATATATACAACACAACATAGATCACATGTAATTTGTATATACTCGAATACACACAAAAGTCTAAAGCATTAAAAATATACATGGAAATAGTGAACCCTGATTATAAGATAGTCATTAATTCTAGAGAGGAAAGGAAGAAAAGGAGAGGTGAAGCTTTGGATATACCTGATATGGTTTATTTCTTTTCAAACAAAAACAGAAAGATCTGAAGAAAATATAACCAAATGTTAATATCTGCTTAATTTGAGTACTAAGTTTGAGGTAGAATTTATACCACTATCTGTAAGTTGAAATGAAAAACAAAATTAATTCAAAGATATCACAAAATATGTTCTTTAAATATAAAATCTATTTCTATTGATTTACTGAAGGATAAAAGAACTATAAGTGATTGTTAGCCGCTAATTTGGGTTAGCAGAGTTAGTATTTGGATGTCACTGCTAGAAATAATAAATTAATGATTTTAAATTAATATATAAAATGTAACTTTGAACATACAATATTTGCCAATGAGTGTAGTGAGTTACCTAGAAACTCAAAGGTTCATTACGTTATGTTAAAAATGGTGCCATTATATTAATATTAATATATTAATATATTTTAAATGCAATATTATATTTTAAAATCATAAATTATAAAACCATAATCATATTTTAAAATCAAAAGACATATATTTCATTCTAATATTTTATACAGTAATATTTTTATAAATGACTTATATCCAAATATTTTTTATTTACTAGATTTCACATTTGTGTGTCATAAGTATAATTTTGTAATTTTTTCATTCTGGTCAATGTAAATATTTTCTGTTAATTGTAAAGGCTGTTTCTTCCTTTTATATAATTATAAATGATGGTATGATCAATATCATCATATGACTTTTTTGTGTGTTTTGGATTATTTCATAGGCTAGATACCTAGGAGCAGATTAAATTAATAAAAACATAAATATTTTATATCTCTTTTTATTTATATATGACAGTGGAATGCATTACAATTCTTATTACATATATACAGCACAATTTTTCATATTTCTGGTTGTATACACACACCTCTCCTATCATCTCTGAGCTAGGAATTTAGGTTAACCCAGACCAAGGGCCTTCGAAGCCCTAAGTAAGTGTCCAACACTTAATTCCTGAGTTAAGGACTGCAAGACTCTACCCTACATCAACTGAATGCAAATCAATTAATTAAGCTAAGACCTTTCCATCTAGACTAATGGGATTTAAACCCATAAAACTTCAGTTAACAGCTAAATGCCTACTTCAACTGGCGTCAATCTACTTCTCCTGTGGTAAGTAAAAAGGCCAGAGAAGCCCTGGCAGAGTTGAAGCTGCTCCTTTGAATTTGCAATTCAATGTGATTATTCACCTCTGGTCTTGGTAAAAAGAGGGCTCAACCTCTGTCTTTAGATTTATAGCCTAATACTTACTGGGCCATTTTACCATCTACCTATGTTCATCAACCGTTGATTCTTCTCAACTAATCACAAAGATATTGGAACACTTGACCTCCTATTTGGCACTTGAGCTGCAATAGAAGGAACAGCACTTAGTCTATTAATTTGGGCTGAATTAGGTCAACCTGGAGCCCTATTAGGCGATGATCAGATCTATAATGTTATCGTAACTACACACGCATTTGTTATACTTTTCTTTATAGTTATGGCAATTATGATTGATGGATTTGGGAACTGATTAGTACCCCTTATAATTGAAGCCCCTGATATACCATTTCCCCATATAAATAACATGAGTTTCTGGCTCCTTCCCACCTCCTTCCTCCTCTTGCTTGCTTCTTCTATAGTTGAAGCAGGTGCGGGAACAGGTTGAACAGTATATCCCCCACTAGCTGGAAATCTTGCCCATGCAGGAGCCTCAGTAGAATTAACCATCTTCTCACTTCACTTAGCAGGAGTATCATCAATTCTAGGAGTGATTAATTTTATTACTACAATTATTAACATAAAACCCACTGCTATATTCCAATACCAAACCCCTCTGTTCATTTGATCCATACTTATCACAGCAGTATTACTTATTTTATCTCTTCCAGTCTTTGCAGCAGGGATTACAATACTTCTAACAGATAGAAATCTAAATACTATATTCTTTGACCCCGTGGGAGGTGGAGATCCTATTCTCTATCAACAATTATTCTGATTCTTTGGGCACCCTGAGATCTATATTCTTATTCTACCAGGGTTTGGTATTATCTCCCATATTGTAACATATGCTCAGGTAAAAGGAACCATTTGGTTATATAGGAATAGTATGAGCTATAATATCTATTGGTTTTCTCCGATTCATTGTATGAGTGCATTTAACATGTTCACTGTTGGGATAGATGTCGATGATACCCGAGCTTACTTCAAATCTGCAACTATAATTATTGCTATTCCAAGAGGGGTAAAGTTTTCAATTAACTAAGCAACCTTACACGGAGGTAATATTAAATGGTCACCAGCAATACAATGAGCCCTCATCTTCATTTTCTTATTCACCATTGGAGGTTAGCAGATTCCTGCTAACAGGAATCATTCTGCCTAACTCTTCATTAGATATTGTCTTACATGATACATATTATGTTGTAGCCCACTTTCACTATGTCATATCTATACGAGCCATATTTGCCATCATAGGAGGGTTCGTTCACTGATTTCCCCTTTTTTCTGGTATATGCTAAATAATATGTGAGCTAAAATCTACTTTACTGTAATGTTTGTAGGGGTAAATTTAACTTTCTTCCCTCACACTTCTTGGGATTATCAGGAATACCATGTTGATACTCCCACTACCCAGATGCATACACGGCATGAAACACTGTATCTTTGATGGGCTCATTTATTTCCCTCACAGCTATCAAATTATAATTTTTATAATCTGAGAGGCATTTGCATCAAAATGAGAAGTTCTTACCATAGAGTTAACACCCAATAACTTAGAATGACTACCCGGGTGCCCTCCACCTTATCACACATTTGAAGAACTGACTTTTATTAAATCCTGGACCAAGAAATGGAAGAATTGAACTTCCTAAAACTAGTTTCAAGCCAGCCCCATAACCATTATGACTTTCTTCATGAGATATTAGTAAAATAATTACATAACTTTGTAAAAGTTAACTTATAGGTTAAACTCCTTTATATCTCTATGGCATACTCCCTTGAATTAGGATTTCAAGATGCCACATCACCTATTATAAAGGAGCTCCTACACTTCCATGACCACACTCTTATTATTGTGTTCTTAATTAGCTCTCTTGTCCTCTACGTAATCTCATTGATATTAACTACAAAACTAACCTCATACAAGTACCATAGACGCCCAAGAAGTAGAAACTATCTGAACTATTCTTCCTGCTATTATTCTCATCTTAATTGCCCTTCCCTCACTCTGTATTCTATACATAATAGACAAAATTAATGACCCATCTCTAATGGTAAAAACTATAGGCCATCAGTGATATTGAAGTTATGAATATACAGACTATGAAGATCTTAGTTTTGACTCCTATATGATTCCAACCTCAGATCTGGCCCCAGGAAATCCTCGATTTCTGGAAGTAGATAACTGAGTAGTACTTCCAATAGAGTTACCTGTGCAAATACTAATTTCATTTGAAGACATGCTCCACTCCTGAGTGGTCCCATCCCTTGGCTTAAAAATGGATGCAATTCCAGGTTGACTTAATCAGGCTACCTTAACATCAACATGGCTGGGGCTTTACTATGGGCAGTGTTCTGAAATCTGTAGCTTTATGCTAATCATCCTTGATCTGGTCCCATTAAAACATTTTGAAAATTGATCCTCACCAATGTTATAAATTCATTATGAAGCTACAGCAGCATCAACCTTTTAAGTTGAAGATTAGGAGCCAAAATCTCCTCATAATGAGATGCCCCAATTAGACACATCAACATGATTTGTTACAATTTTATCAATGATTCTAGCCCTATTTTTCATATTTCAACTTAAAATTTTAAACCATCTGTACCTGTCTAACCATTCCCCAAAAGACATTAGATTAACTGAACACAAAACCGTATGAGAAGAAAGATGAATGAAAATTTACTTGCCTTTTTCATTATCCCTACAATAATAGGACTACCTATTGTTATCTTTATTATTAATGTTCCCCAACATCCTCTTTCCCTCACCCAAACAACTTATCAACAACCACCTAGTATCATTCCAACAGTGATTAATTCAACTTGTACTAAAACAAATAATGGCCATACATAACCCAAAATGATCAACCTGATCCCTAATACTAATTTCACTGATTATATTCATGGGCTCTGCAAATCTACTAGGTCTACTCTCTCACTCTTTTATACCAACAACCTAGCTGTCAATGAACTTAGGAATGGCTATTCCCCTATGAGCAGGTGCAGTAATTACTGGTTTCCACCACAAGACTAAAGCATCCCTCACCCATCTTCTTTCACAAGGAACCCCTCTCCCTCTTATCCCAATATTAATTATTATTGAAACAATTAGCCTTTTTATTCAATCCATAGCGCTAGCCAAATGACTAACAGCTAATATTACAGCTGGCCACTTTATTATACACTTAATCAGAGGATCCACCCTAGTATTAACATCGATTAGCCCTCCCACAGCTATCCTAACTTTTATTATTCTAGTATATTAACAATACTTGAATTTTCTGTAGCAGTAATTCAAGCCTATGTCTATACCCTCCTAGTAAGTTTATATTTACATGATAATACTTAATGACCCACCAAACCTATGCCTATCATATAGTTAATCCTAGCCCCTGACCTTTAACAGGAGCCCTTTCTCGCCTACTCTTAACATCCAGCCTAGTAAGATGATTCCACTTTAATTCCTCTTTTCTCCTCATGTTAGGCCTAATAGCCATCATCCTTACAATATACTAATGATAATGAGATATTGTACATGAAGGTACATTCCAAGGGCACTATACAACAATTGTTCAAAAAGATTTATGATATGGGATAGTCCTATTCATCATTTCAGAAGTATTCTTCTTCGCTGGATTTTTCTGAGCATTTTATCCTCCAGCCTAGCTCCCACTCCAGAATTAGGCAGCTGATGACCTCCAATGGGAATTAACCTACTTAATCCCCTAGAAGTTCCACTACTCAACACCTCTGTGTTTTTAGCTTTAGGGGTCTCAATTACCTGGGCCCATCACAGTCTAACTGAAGGAGACTGAAAGCACATAGTTCAAGCATTATCCATCATGATTGCACTAGGATTATATTTAACCTTACTTCAAGCCTCAGAATACTTAGAAACATCTTTCACAATCTCAGACAGTGTATATGGTTCAACATTTTTTATGGCTACAGGCTTTCATGGTCTCCACCTTATTATTGGGTCAACCTTGCTCTTAGTATGCCTTATCCGTCAATTAAATTTCCACTTTACATCTAATCACCATTTGGGATTTGAAGCAGCCTCATGATACTGACATTTTGTAGATGTTGTATGACTATTCCTTTATGTATCTATTTATTGATGAGGCTCATACTCCATTAGTATTATTCAGTAGAGTTGACTTCCAATTAATAAGTCTTGGTAAAACCCAGGAGAGAGTAATAAACCTTATAATCTCCCTACTTATCAATTCTTCTATTGCACTATTACTAATCTCAGTGGCATTTTGATTACCCCAGCTAAATGTATACACCAAAAAAGCAAGTCCCTATGAATGTGTTTTGATCCCATAGGATCTACCCACCTACCATTCTCGATAAAATTTTTCCTTGTTGCAATTACATTCCTTTTATTTGACTTAGAAATTTCTCTACATTTCCCCCTTCCCTGAGCCTCTCAAACAATCTCAATCTTATACTAACTATAACTTTTTTTCTAGTTCTAATTCTCATCCTTTGGTTAGCCTATGAATGAGTTCAAAAAGGCTTAGAATGAATTGAATATGATAATTAGTTTTAGATAAAACAAGTGATTTTGACTCACTAGACTATGTGTTACCATAATTATCAAAATGCCTATTATCATACTTAACATCCTCCTAAATTATACTACATCTTTACTTGTCTCATTTAATATCATCATTCCTAGAAGGCATAATATTATCTATATTTGTCTTATGCTCCCTCCTAATTCTAAACTTTCACTTTTCCTTATCATTTATAATCCCTCTTGTCTTACTAGTATTTGCAGCCTGTGAAGCATCCTTAGGGCTAGCTCTCCTTGTAATAGTATCTAACACATATGGACTAGACTATGTTCAGAACCTAAATATCCTTCAATGGTAAAAATTATTATACCTACAATTCTACTCTCCCCCCTTATATGATTCTCAAAACCCTTAATAATTTGAATCAATCCCTCGATCCATAGTCTGTTAATCAGCTTAATTGTGCTCCTTACATTAAATCAAACAGCAAACACAGATCTAATTTTCTCACTAACTTTCTTCTCAGATCCCCTATCTTCCCCTTTACTGATTTAACACCATGACTCCTTCCCCTTATAATTATAGCAAGCCAAAACCACTTCACCGAGACCACTGATCCTAAAAAAACTTTATATTCTTATACTAATTTCCTTTCAATCATTTTTTTAAAGAGAGAGAGAGATGAGAGAGAGAGAGAGAGAGAGAGAGAGAGAGAGAGAGAGAGAGAGAGAGAGATTTTAAATATTTATTTTTTTAGTTTTTGGCAGACACAACATCTTTATTTGTACGTGGTGTGAGGATGAACCCAGCACTGCACGCGCATGCCAGGCGAGCAAGCTACCGCTTGAGCCACATCTCCAGCCCAATCATTTTTAATTATAACTTTTTCAGCCACCAAACTAATCATATTGTATATTCTATTCAAAGCCACCCTAATCCCCACACTAATTATTATTACTCGATGAGGAAAGCAAAGTGAGCGTCCAAATGCAGTACTGTACTTCCTATTTTATGCTCTGGTAGACTCCCTTCCCCTTCTAGTAGCATTAGTCTGTTCAAAAATCCACCGGGTCCGTAAACTTTATTATCTGTATAAACTAGTCATCTGTACTCTCTTCTTCCTGAACTAGTGATATCTTGTGACTAGCATGTGTTATAGCCTTTATTGTAAAAATACCTTTATATGGTCTCCACCTTTGACTCCCCAAAGCCCATATTGAAGCCTCTGTTGCTGGCTCCATGATCCTGGCAGCTATTCTACTCAAACTTGGCAGATACGGAATAATCCAAATTTCAGGTCTACTCCACCCTATTGCAAGTAATATGGCATATCCCTTTATTATGTTATCTCTATGGGATATAATTATAACAAGCTCAATCTGCTTACAACAAAAAGACCTAAAATCCTCATTGCCTACTCATCAGTAAGTCATATAGCATTAGTTATTGTAGCAATTGTAATTCAAACACCCTGAAGTTTTACAGGAACCACAGCACTAATAATTGACCATGGATTAACATCCTCCATACTATTTTGTCTCGCAAACAGTAATTATGACCAAATTCATAGCTGAACTATAATGCTAGCCCAAGGCTTACAATCCATTCTTCCCCTTATGGCAACATGATGAGTTCTGGCTAGTCTAACTAATCTAGCTCTTCCCCCCACAATTAACTTGATTGGAGAACTATTCATTATCACATCATCATTCACCTGATCAAATATTATGATTACTTTAACTGGCCTTAATATATTAATCACTTCCCTTTACTCACTATATATATATATATATATATATATATATATATATATATATATATATATATATAAATTAATTAAACATAACACAATGGGAAAAATTTACATACCACACATCTAACATTAATCCTTCTTTCACATGAGAAAACACACTCATGTTACTTCACCTCTTCCCACTTATTATTCTATCATCAAATCCTACTATCATCCTGGGACACTTATACTGTAAATATAGTTTAAATAAAACTTTAGCTTGTGAATCTAACAATAGAGAATCATAATCCCTTATTTACTAAGAAAGTATGCAAGAACTGCTAATTCATGCTCTCCGTGATTACACCCATGACTTTCTTAACTTTTATAAGATAGAAGTAATCCGTTGGTCTTAGGAGCAAAAATTTGCTCCAAATAAAAATAATTAATATATTTTCTTCACTCATCCTTATGTCACTTGTTACACTAACTTTCCCCATTCTCTTTACCATAACCAACTCCTATAAAAACAGCAACTACCCACACTATGTAAAAACATCTATTATCTGTGCATATTCATTTTGTATAATCCCAACACTAATATTTATCAATTCAAATTATGATCTTGTTATTTCAAACTGACACTGAATGACAATTCAAACTTTTACTCTCTCCATAAGCTTCAAATTAGATTACTTCTCTATGCTATTCATGCCCATAGCACTATTTGCTAAATGACCAATCATAGAATTCTCAATATGATATATACACTCAGACTTCTTTATCAACTGCTTATTGAAATATCTACTAATATTCCTCATTACCATGATAATCTTAGTCACATCCAACAACCTATTCCAACTCTTCATTGGATGAGAGGGAGTAGGCATTATATCATTTTTACATATTGGTTGATGGTATGATTGTACAGATGCTAATACAGCAGCTCTCCAATCTATTCTATACAACTGAATTGGTGACATTGGATTTGTTTCAGCCATAGCATGATTTCTACTCAACTCGAACTCATGAGAACTAAACAACTCTTCATAATAGATGTATCTCTACTTCCCCTCCTAGGCTTACTCTTAGCAGCAACAGGAAAATCCACCCAATTTGGCCTACACCCCTGATTGCCCTCTGCCATGGAAGGCCCTACTCCCTAATCAGCTCTAATCCACTCCAGCACTAGAGTAGAAGCAGGAGTATTTCTCCTTATTTGTTTTTATCCCCTAATAGAACATAGTAAGACTATCCAAACACTTACTCTCTGCCTGGGAGCCATTACCACCTTATTCACTGCCATCTGTGCCCTCACCCAAAATGATATTAAGAAAATTATCGCATTTTCTACCTCAAGCCAACTAGAATTAATAACAGTCACTATTGGAATTAACCAACCACACTTAGCATTTCTCCACATCTGCACCCATGCATTTTTCAATGCCATACTATTTATATGTTCTGGGTCAATCAATTCATAACCTAAATGATGAACAAGATTTTCAAAAAATAGAAGGCCTATTCAAAGCCCTTCCATTCACCCCATCCTCACTCATTATTGGAAGCCTAGCACTAACAGGGACCCCTTATCTAACTGGATTTTATTTCAAAGACCTAATTATTGAGTCTGCAAACCCATCATATACCACCAATGCCTGAGCCCTTACTATCACACTTTTTGCCACTTCCCTAACTGCTGTCTATAGTACACAAATTATCTTCTATGCTCTTAAAGGACAGCCTCGATTTTCAACACTAATCTCTATCAATTATAACAACCCCCAGCTACTTAATTCAATTAAATGCTTTTTAATCAGCAGTATCTTTGTAGGATTTATCCTTTCCTACAATATCCCACCTATAAATGTTCAAAAAAAAAAAACCATGCCTATGTATCTAAAAATCTCAGCACTACTAATCACCATTCTAGGATTTATAATTGCTATGGAGCTAAATTTAATAACCCTCTATCTTAAAACTAAAATGTACTCAAGCACATCAAAGTTTTCCAAACTATTAGACTATTTCCCTACTATTATTCACCGCTCAGTTCCCTACCTTAACCTCGTTATGAGTCAAAAACTCTCATCAACCCTGCTAGACCTAGTCTGATTAGAAAAAGCCATCCTCAAACTCACTGCCAACCTTCACTCAATGGCCTCTGTTAAAACCTCAAACCAAAAGGGTCTCATCAAATTGTATTTCCTATCCTTCCTAATCTCAACACTACTAGCAATTATCACTGTATTCTATTTCCATGCGTAAATTCAATTACAATAAAAACACTAACAAATAGTGATCGACCTCCTACAAACATCAATCAACTCCCATAACTATACATAGCTGCCACCCCCATTAAATCCTCAGGAATCAACCCTAACTCATCCCCCCTCAAATATTATTCAATCCTCAGAATTCTTAAATTCAATCACAATCTCTACTTCATCATACAATACCATAAACATAACAATCAAAAACTCCATTAAAAATCGTAACAGTACACCCCAAATTACTACACTTGACCCCCATGTCTCAGGATATTCTTCTGTTGCTATAGCTGTAGTATAACCAAATACCACTAACATATCTCCTAAATAAATTAAAAGTACTATCAAACCTAAAAAAGACCCTCCAAAATATAATACAACCTCACACCCAATTCCTCCACTAACAATTATCCCTAATCTACCATAAATTGGAGACAGCTTTGAGGAAAATCCTACAAAACCTAAAACAAAAAGTATGCTTAATAAATATGTAATGTATGTCATTATTTTTACATGGAATTTAACCATGAACAATGACATAAAAATCATTATTGTTATTCAACAATAAAAACATCAATGATAAACATCCAAAAAACTCATCCCTTAATTAAAATCATCAACCATCCCTTTATCAATTTACCTGCACCCTCTAATATTTCCACATGATGAAACTTTGGTTCCCTTTTAGGTGTCTGCTATCCAAATTCTTACAGGGTTATTTCTAGCAATACACTACACATCAGACACCAAAGAGCCTTCTCATCTGTCACTCACATTTGTGGAGACATTAATTACGGTTGACTCATTCGTTATATACATGCTAATGGCTCCTCAATGCTCCTTATCTGTCTCTTCCTTCACATAGGCCGAGGGTTGTATTATGGGTCCTACACCTACTTGGAAACATGAAACATGAGTTATTCTTCTCTTCGCTGTAATAGCCACAACATTTATAGGCTATGTTCTTCCCTGAGGCCAAATATCATTCTGAGAGGCAACCTTAATTACAAATCTTCTATCTGCTATCCCCTACATTGGAACCACGCTTGTTGAATGAATTTGAGGAGGGTTCTCAGTTGACATAGCTACTTTAAAATGATTCTTTGTATTTCACTTTGTACTACCATTTATTATCGCAGCACTAGTAATAATCACCTTCTTTTCCTCCAGGAGACAGGGTCAAACAATCCTTCTGGCCTTATCTCTGACCCAGATAAAATCCCTTTTCACCCATACTGTACTATCAAAGACATTCTTGGGGTCCTTCTCCTTATCCTAGTCCTAATAGTTCTTGTCTTATTCTCACCAGACTTCCTAGGAGACCCCGATTATTACACATCTGCTAGCCCTTTAAACAACCCCTCACTTTAAACCAGAATGATACTTTCTATTTGCCTATGCCATCCTCCGATCTATTCCTAATAAACTAGGAGGCATATTGGCCTTAGTTTTCTCTATCCTAATTATTATACTCTTTCCTATACTCCATATCTTTAAACAAAGTAGCATGATGTTCCTACCATTGAGTCAGTGGTAGCTGACCTATTTACACTAACCCATTCATTATTATTGGTCAACTAGCATCAGTCTTATACTTCACCATCATCCTCCTTATCCTACCAGCTGCCAGCTTAATTGAAAACAAACTCCTCAAATGAAGAGCCCTAATAGTATAATTATTACCTTGGTCTTGTAAACAAAAAATGAAGTTATAAACTTCTTAGAGCAAAGAACTCAACAAGCAAAGAACTCAACTCCCAAAGCTGAGATTTCTTACTTAAACTATTCCTAGTAATTAGATGTGGCTGCAAGAAAATTTCAGTCAACAAAATATGTGCAACTTCTAAGTCTGGTTCATGAAGAACTCCTGGGTGTGATCCTGTCATTCTTCTTCCCATCTGATGGCTGCATATTAGTGTCAAGAATGACCTTTGAAGCCAGGTGTTGTAGATGGAAAAGGCTCTATCAGCCTGGTTCCCTACTGGAAGTCTATAAAATTTGTGTGTGAGGTGGGTGAGAGAGAGAGAGAGAGAGAGAGAGAGAGAGAGAGAGAGATTGATTTAAAAAACATAGGACCTCAAAATAATTACATTCCTAGCCAAGAAAAAGTTTTGTTTTTTTTTTTTAATTCACTTCCTGGGTTGGAGTTGTGGCTCAGTGATAGAGTGCTTGCCTAGCATGTGTGAGGCACTGGGTTCAATTCTTAGCACTGTATATAAATAAATGAATAAAATAAAGGTCCATCAACATCTAAAAAAAGTTTTTAAAAAGTTCACTTCCAAAGAAATGCGGTGGTAAACACACATTTTTCTTTGGTATTGTGGTTGAATAGATATTATTGATCCCTAAGAACTGATACATAATCATCTTTAATACTAGTTTACCTGATTGAAGAATAAAGGCTTTCAAATATAGAACCTTTCTGAATTATCTTTTAATGCTAAAACTTGATCTCATTCATCACTAGTTCTTTTTGTTTGACCCATGTTCAAATTTCTATGGAAAGCTGAAAAATTGCCTTTGTAGTTTTTAAAAACAAATATTAGATTGTAGAATTTTCTATCAGAAACTATAATGTTTAGCCAAATGTGGTGGTGCACACCTGTAATCCCAGCAACTTAGAAGGCTGAGGCAGGAAGATCACAAGTTAGAGGCCAGCCTGGAAAACTTAGTAAAGCCCTAAGCAACTTAGGAGATGAAAATAAAAAATAAAAAAGGGTTGGGGATGTAACTCCATGATCAAGTGCCTCTGGGTTCAATTTCTAGAATAAAAAGCAAAACAAAATACCATGAATTTGTTGGGATGAACTCAACGACTGTGTATAAATAGAAAGCTCAAATGAAAAAAATGAAGAGAGAAAAAGAAACGAGAGTGCTTTTTCAAGAACTTTTTTCTAGTTAGGACATTACTCGAGTGGATCAAGAGTGATCTTCAGCTGAGCAACTGTGAGAGCTCCAAGTCCTCCCTAGGGGATAGCCTAAAGGGGATCTCCAAATTCTTACTTGGTCCTTCCTTTCCTAGCTTTCTTGATAGTCTACTGTTAGGGAAGCCAGAGGAATGATCAGGAACAGTGGCTTCGTCACCTCTTTGTAATTATTCCGGTCCTATCAGGCTGAACTGGATTTCTCTTTTTCCAGAGAACACTAAACACTAATTTCATAAAAAAACACATTATGGAAGTTGTAGAAAATGAGACCTTTTCTCTAAAAGCATTGAAAAAAAAACACTGATGCTCCCTATAAAAGCAGGAAAAAAAATCTTTTCAAATTAAAACCAACTTTGAATTTTAAGTCATAACAAACTGTATTTATTTGTTGTTTAAGATCCAGTCAATTTTTACAAATCAGTAAATCTAGGACTGCATTAAAAGAAACCAAAACAAAAGCACCCTTTAAAACCAGAGCCTATTCTATGAATCAATTTTTCTAATTAAATTGGTACAAACCCATAATATTTTAATATTTTGTTTTACTAAACACATTGAAAGCATTTTGAAAGTTAGCATCATTTTTTTTCTCATACACCAGAAGTACAGAACTCCTAGATACATTTTGTACCTGCTGTATATTTTTTATAAAACATACAAATTGATAATTAAAATACAAATAACTTCTACAGCAATCATAAGACAAAGACCATGTTTCATATAATAACACTGGAACTCTAAGTTAAGATTACACATAATTGGAATTCTGCAATGAATCATCTATAACTTAACAACAATGGATTTGATTTAGGAGTTTCTAGTTTTACTCCCAGTTCTGCTCCTAATAGCTTGTTTTTGTGCAAGTGACAACTTCCCTGAGCTCATTCAGTTCTTCAAATTGAGTGAAATAGTCTAGACCAGCATTGGCCAACAGAACTTTCTACAGTGAAGGGATTGTTCTCTGCTTATGTGGTAGTCACTAGCCACATATGATGACAGAACACTTGAAATGAGGCTGGTGTGACAAAGGATAAATTTTAAATTTTATTTAATTCTAATTAATTAAATAGCCTCATGTAGCTAATGGCTGCTTATTGGACAAAAGAGGGCTACATGCATTCTCACACCATCACTCAGAAAGCTTTTGAGTGCCTACAATCCCCCAAGCAACAGGTGAACAGGTGAGGTGAAGGCAAGGACACTGGTCATTATAATGTCTTTGCCCTCAAGGAGGGAGAAAAACTAAATGTTTTTTGCTAATACAGATTCAAAACCACTATGTACTCATAGAGGGGAGGGAAACAACTGGAATCATCTCTAAGGTCCTCTTTGGCTCTAAAATTGCATAAATTAAACTTAGCAAGTATTTACTGATATATGTGGTGCTCTTTATTGTCTTTCTTTCTTAATACAGAGATAGTAGGAACCAAGCTCTTTATTGGCTCTGTTTCTTAATATGGAGGTAGTAGGAAACAAGTACTATGTGCACACTCATTTCATTGATTGATTATGTGGATGATTAATTAATTAATTAATTAATTCATTCATTCATTCAATATTTAATGAGGCATTGTTTTGTTTTGTTTTAATACCGAGACTTTGCTAGGCACACACAGGAAAAAACAAACAAAACAAAATAAGAATAAATCTGATGATGTCTTAAGGGTGATCTAAAAAGTTCATAGTGAAACAAAGACTTTATTTTTTAGGAAATGGTTACTACCAGGTGCTGTGTTCACTTGGGACATATTTAGAATTGATGGTGTTTCAAATGTTATTTGAACAAGCTAGGGCCAAATCAAGAGTGTTGCTTCATCCTAATAATAAAGAAAGTAGAATAGTTCTACAAATCTGTCTGTTAGGCAGTAGCTAGTGATGAGTAGTGAAATGCATGGCAAGGTCACAAGTGTTCTTTAAACTACTTCCAAAGTAGATGAGAAAGCAAAGTATGGTAGTTCATTTGTAGAAAATAAATAGAAGCAAAGACGCTAATGAGAACACACAACAAGAGAAAAGGATTAATGGGACTAACTCTTGACAGGGCCCATTAAGACTGGTGTGAGGCTAGGAATTATGGCTAGAGGGGTTTCCATTGGTGTGGGAAAGAAGGCTCCTTTAGTAGCTCAGGTGCACTAAGGTAACTTCTAATTGGCTATTGAGTCCAGTACCCACATTAACATGGGATTGACTTGTCGATGACCTACCCCCATCCCCAAAAGGATGGCCACCATGACAGCTCCAGAGAAGACCAGTTAAGGTCAAAACTCCACTGCCTGAGGTGAAGGAGGAGTTGAACACCTGATTGGCAAAGAGTGCAGAAGGCAGTCCCCAGTTGTCCTGGTAAACAGCACACAGTAATGAACCTGGAGACAGCATTGTCTCCTTTGTCATTCTCTGCTGGGAGACAGCCCATCCTCTCTTGACAGTGCTCTCTGCTTAAGCCTCAATAGGATTTTACTTTCACCTCACTTTCTCTTTACATTTACTTATAATCAAGTTCTCTTGCATGGCTTTCGTTGTCTGACTTTAAATTTTCTTTCATCAGAATGCAAGAACAGAGGTTTGCAGTTTTAGCTCCCTGCTTTCCTGTGAAATGTCCATTAAAAATTATGCACAAGGGCTGGGGTTGTGCTCAGTGGTAGAGTGCTAGCCTAGCGCATGTGAGGCACTGGGTTCAATCCTCAGCACCACAAAAATGTAAATAAATAGAGAAAAGTATTCTGTACAGCTACAACTAAAAATGTTTTTAAAAAACTATGCACAAAAGCCGGGCGCAATGCTGGGTTTGTAATTCAGTGGTAGAGTGCTCGCCTCACACTTGGGAGGCCTTGGGTTCCATCCTCAGCTCCACATAAAAATAAATAAATAAAGGTACTATGTCCATCTACAACTAAAAACAAAACAAAAAAACCCAGCTGTGCCTGGTGGTACACATCTGTAATCCCAGCAGCTTGTGAGGCAGGGACAGGAGGATCAAAGCGAGCCTCAGCAACAGAGAGATGTTAATCAACTCCATGAAACTTCTGTCTTTAAATAAAAAATATACAAAATAGGGCTGGGGATGTGGCTCAGTGGTCGAGGGTAGATCATGGTCATATTCTGGTTTTAAATGCTAGAGAGGGGCATCTAGATTTTGTTTTGTAGTTTGTAAGACATTTGAGAAGGGAATCAAAAATCATAGTTGTTCATTAAAAGATTGATTCAACAGAACTATTTGCTTTGAGATAGGGAGAGGCTAAATGCAGGGACAATTGTAGGAGTAGTTATCACAGCAGGGCAGGTAATCTCTCGAGTTAGGGGGATTGAAGAGGAGGGCACTCGAGAGGTTATTGCAAAGCTAGACCCAATAGAACCTGGCAACTGAGTGCATATGGTGATGAAATAAGGGAAGAATTTTAAAAAATGACTTTGGTATTAAAAGTCTCCCTGATAGATAGGATGGTGGTACTTCAAGAAAATTTAAGAAATGCAGGAGGAAAATCAGATTTAGGTTGACATTAGAAAATATGCTCTTGTAAGGAAGAAACATATTCAAACTACATTTTGGAAAAAAAAATACATAATTTTTAGGCATCTATATCCATCTATTCATATCTCTCTCTCTCTCTCTCTCTCTCTCTCTCTCTATATATATATATATATATATATATATATATATATATATATATATATATATATATTGACTTTAACTGATGCCAATGATGAAAATGAGAAAGGCACTGGGGACACCTTGAATTTTTGCACTGAGGTAATAAGTATCCAGGTTACTTGTATTTAATACTATTTCCTTTATTACTTAAGTGTATTTATTCTCTCAGACTGAGGGTTGAAAAAATGCTTCTTGTAACTTTAAGCTGACCTTCATGGTTAGACAAGTGTCTGAGGTCTATAGATTTCTTACTGCATTCAAAATCTTTAGCCAAGGGAATTCTTAAAATAGCACAAAAGATCTTTATTGTACCAACAACAAAAAGTGTCCATCCTTGGAAAGACTTAATTTAAGCTTTTAGCTCACATGCTCTTTGAATACTTAAAATGAAGGACTTTCTAGATTAAATCTGATATGCTTAACAAATTTAAAATAAATAGCCCATAGACAATTTCTGTCATGGAATGAAATATAATTTCTCAGCTGGCAATCTCTCTGAGAATGAGTATTCAGATTTCCAAATTGGTTAAGATTTAAAAATAATAATAATAATAATAATAATAATAATAATAATAATAATAAGTGCTTAACCAATTGCTTCACAAGGTACGAAATAGGAGAGAAGATCTGTTATTACAAGCGAGTCATTTTTTTTATTTTTTTTTTATTTTTTGAGTCATTTTATAACACAAAATGTCCTAAGCAATACTTTATTCCATGTCTATGGCTTTGCATTTTCAATCTGAAATCACAGTAGGAACATGCGGTAGACTCAACTAGAATGGTATTTATAGTGCTATAGTTAACTTCACTGATTTCTAATTCTCCCTTGAATCTTAAGAGCTGTCTTTATGAGAAGCTCTTCTTTTGTCTGGCTGTTGGAAGGACAGGAGGGTGAGTCCTGAGGTATGTTGAGACACCAAGCACAATTCCCTTTCATTGGCATGCTTTGAAATTCTAAGGAAAGGTGGGAGGTTGCTTTGTGGAAACAGAAGAATGCTACATGCTTGGCAAGTCAGTTTGGCGAAAGGAGAGTACAGCAGAATCCTGATGGTTTTAATACAAAGTAAAAACACCAGAACAATGCAGATAACAACAACAAAAAAGATAGAGAAAACATTTTTTCCCTAATGACATGTAGAACAGGAAACTGAGATAAATGCATAAGCAACTGGCTTAAAATCAAATTTTATAAAAAAAAAGTCCATATTTTTGCTTCAATTGTTGGCTTATTTTTAGTGCAGAATTGATAGTTAACACTTAGCTAATCAATCAACTTCATTTGTAGAACCCTTTTTGTGGGTCAAGTTTATTGGCTTTGCACTAATGTGATAAGTCTGGGCTGGAGTAAAAATTATGTTGCTTCCTCCAGATCAAACTTGTTAGTAAAGAGGGACATTGTGGTTATGTGGTGTAGAAGGCACAAAGACAGTGGGAAATGATTCCATCTTCTTTGCTTATATTGTGGCATTCAGTTTTAAAGATACATATGTGCTTTGATATATACTGCAATTGTTATCCTGCAAAGTTGTATATAAACTAATTTTTTTGGTTGTTAATCAAATTTGAATGGGTCCATCATAGTTTCAGACTTCCTTTGTCTTTATTGCTGATTTTTACTTTATTTATTTTTAGTACTGGGGATTGATCTCAGGGACAATTGACCACTGAGCCACATCCCCAGCTCTATTTTGGATTTTACTTAGGAACAGGGTCTCACTGAGTTGCTCAGCACGTTGCTTTTCCTGAGGTTGGCTTTGAACTTGAAGTGCTTCTGCCTCAGCCTCCTAAACTGCTATGATTACAGGCATGTGCCACCACACCCAGCTGCTGATTGATTTTTAATTGGCAGAAGTTTCTAAGACTTTCATTTCAAGTTTCTCTACTATTTTTAAACTCTGCTTTGTAAATCCTAATACACATTCATTTGTTATGATTTTCAAATGTCCTTTATAATGTGAAAAATGGCCCTTTCTTCTACCCCCTTAATTTAAACTTTGAAAGTCTAGATTTCTGTAACAATAACAATATCAGGAGGCTGGATATACCTCAGTTGGTAGGGTGTGTGCCTCACATGCACAAGGCCCTGGGTTCAATCCAAGCACCATCAAAATAATAAATAAATAAATAAATAAATAAATAAATAAACAAAACCCAACAATATCAGCAAGCTCTAATAGAATACTTATTATTATTAGGTATTATTCCACAATAAGCACTTCATGTATTCATATTCAAACCTCATATTTAATGAAATAGGTGACATTTTCTTAGATTTCACAGATGAAGATATTGAGGCACAGGGAGATTAAACAACTCTCCTAAGATTACCCAATCAGTAAGAAATATATAGGGTTTGCTAAATTAAACTCACAACTCTAATTGAGTGAAACAGGAACATTTGTTTAGAATCCATTAATTGATTTGTTTGTTCAAAAATACATATATATTGCATTCATACCCATTGAGACCACTTCTTCTATGCACTGAAGAGACAGCAGTGGACAAGGCACACAAAATTCCTGTGCTCATGAACTTCCATAGGCTTTAAATGGACACATAACAAGCAAGTGAATATGTAATATTAAGTACTAATAGGGCAATGGAAAAGAGTAAACAGGGGGAAAAGATGGTCAAAGTGGGTGGTGGCCATGGGAAGAGGAAAGATGCTATTTTGGGGGGATTATCAGGGATTGAATCCAGGGTTGCTTAACCACTTAGCTACATCCCCAGCCCCTTGTCTTTTATTTTTTATTATGAGACAAGTCTTGCTAAGTTGCAGAGGCTGACTTTGAACTTTAGATTCTCATGCCTCAACCTCGCAAACTGCTAGGATTACAAATGTGCACCACTGTGCCTGGCTAAGGTGCTATTTTTTTGATAGATTGTCCAGAAAGGCTTCTCTAGGATGTCTGAATGATGTGAGTGACAAAGCCATGAGCACACATGGTGGAAGAGTATACCATGCAGAATAAGAGCAGATGCAAAGGCCCAGAGGCAGGAAGGAGCTATTGCCTTCAAGGAAAAATCACAAAAGTAGAGAAGAGTAAAGAATCAGGATAGTGGTAGAAAGTTAAGTCAGAGAGGTATCCAGGAAGGAGGATACCTCTGAAAATGAAAATGAAATGAGTATTCAGATTTCCAAATTGGTTAAGATTTAAAAATAATAATAATAATAATAATAATAATAATAATAATAATAAGTGCTTAACCAATGGCTTTGTCACTCACATCATTTAGACATCCTAGAGAAGCCTTTCTGGACAATCTATCAATGAAAAAAAGTTTGAATTTTACTGAGTGTGAAAGGAGAATGTATGAGGATTCTGCACAAGTGTGTGGCATTATCTGATTTGTGTGTTTTTTTCATTCATAAATACACAATTTTATTTGTTATTTTCAGGAGAAACTTAGGCATTAAATGGTAAGCTGATAAAATATGGATACCGAAAAAAGTACAAAAGCATAACTCTCCCCTTAGAATAAATTTTAGTGAATTAAGTCTTAATATCTTTAAGTTAAAAAACAGAAACAAAACAATACACAAGCCTACCTATTATGTCAATGTCAAAATCAAAAAATGCTAACACCCAGCAGCTCCCTAGAGCCAATAGGGACACCTTCCCTTGGAACTCTGCTGGGGAGGCCTGGGTCAGCCAGAGACTAAATCTGCCCTATAGAAAGGTTTTTATAAATTGTTTAAGCTGAACCTTTAACAACGTAAAAGAGGCCTTACAAAAGGAGGAGGTAAATCCTAAATACTGGAAAACTTGGTTAATCAGGCTATTGGCAAAGAAGAAAAAAAAAAGAGGACCTAGGCAAGAAGTTTCTGGAAGCATTGACATTGGACAGTGTCAGAGCCTCTGACCTCCCACAGGCAACTCCAGTGGTCAGTCTGCACAGCTCCCCTGGGAAGCAGAGTTCAAGAGGCAGAACTTGCTCACTGGGGCCAGGCCCCCAGCCCCAACTCAAGAGTATCAGATCCTGCAGGGGGCAGCCTCTACAGCAACCCAGCAGCATGGATGGCACACTGGCTGGGTCATGTAGGTTGTGTCAAGTCTCAAATACTCCAGGAGTATTAGAAAGAAAAAGTGCATAGTTTTACAGAGAAAACAGAGCCAGAGAGAAAGAGACACATGATGCACTGTAAACATCCTGACTTTTCAACGTGACTAGGAGTGTCAGCTCCAGAAGCTAGGGGACAGGCCTCCACCTAGCCTCCATCCCATGTGGGACAAAGGCACTGGTGGGCACCAGCTCCCTGATGAACCCTCAGGTGGAAACCATGAGGCAAAACTTCTACTTCCTTTTAACTATTTGACAGATCCATCTAAAACATAGCAACACTTTTAGGCATTTCTAAAGAGTATAAACATTGGGTAATCTATCCACACTTTAAAAAAGGGATACAAAGTTCTCTTGCCTGGAAAATACAAATCAAGAAGCCTTGACTGTCCTGGCTGTGCAGGCTGGAATAAGAGCCTGGCTCTGAAGGAGGCCGGTCCTCAGGGTAGGTGCCCAGAAAGTAGTGATGATGCTGAGTCCCCCGTTGTCAGGGGTCTTCACCGAGGTTGAGAAACTGTTAACTGATCACACTGAAGGCAGAGCAGCCTCCCTGACCCGAGGATGATGTTCAGGTGCTCAAGCAGTGATCACCAGGCATCTGGACTTGAGCCATGGTGTGCTGGACAATCCACATGGCTGCTGCCCCTTCCTCCTGGTGAGGCCTGAGCTGCTATCACAGACTGTGAATGTAGCACCAAGGGCCCTGCCCTTCAGATGGTCTTCAGGACCAGGACTGCGCAGGCTTGTTGGGAGCACCCTGCCTCAGTCCCATGCAGCACTGGGAAAGTACAGAGCAGGCTGCCAGAGAGCCCCCCTGGCCCCTGTGCCTCCTGTCTATGGGGATGCCTGGCCTTAGACAGCTGGGCTGTCTCTCACCAGCCACCTCTGAGGCAAAAGAGGATGCACACCCAGATCTCTAGAAAAATGATCAAAAGCAGTTTTCTTCTCACAGACGTACTTCCTGGACATGGTGGTTCACTGAATCTTGGGCAAAAGTATATCATTTCTTCAGCTGTCAGTGCTGCATCTCACATCCTTGAGCCCTGTTCCTGCAAAATCTTGGCCTCCTCGCTGGGCTCACTGGTTGTGCCATATGGGGTGTTGGGCAGCTCCTTGGAAACCACACGGAGGAGCTCGGCCTGGTCTTCATTCCCATAGTTGTAAGAGGAGCCCATGCTGACCAGCTGCTCAAATTTTCAGCCATCAGGCATGGTGGACACCATCTGTGTGAGCCCCTCCTCCTGACACTGAACACAGGGTATACATGCTTCACGGGCACCTGTGATGTTTTGCTGTCTCGTTCTCTAATTTTGTCCTTTACAAGTTTTATGGGTGAGGTGATGTTGTAAAATTCTGCTTCTTCCCACACTCCTTCCTCAGTGAGGTCTTTGTTAAGGACCAGCTTCCCATGTCTCGAGGAGTTCAACACAGCTCCAAGGTCCCTGGGTTCCTGTCAATTAAATAGGCACCCCTTTCACCCCAGGGCCAGAGTCCAGGGAGAAAAAGTAGGTCTGCAGCCAAGTCAGGGGTCTGGCGGAACTCCTCCTCCACCACTGGAGGCAGGAGGCCAGGGCAAAGGGCGCCCCTGGCACAGCGACGGGGTGGGGGGGGGGAGTCCCTGAGGCAGCAGTGGGCACCAGGGTGCAGTGCTGTCCTGTGGCCCAGGTCCCGGGCCTGTGCGGCCCTCACCTTGTCTGAGTCGAGGTAGGCGTCGGCCTGCCACAAGCGGTACAGGAAGAACTTCGGTCCTGGAACAGTGTCTGCTGGGGGGTGAGGAAGTAAGTGACACTGACATTGAGTCCATTGAGCCGGACCCCCTGGGACAAGCTGCCAGGGCACTGAGCCAGGGCACCAGCTGAGCCCTGCTCTTCAGCGGCAGCATTGGCCACCTCCCAGTCTGGCCCCATGGCCTCCTAGTACTGCTGGCAGCAGCTCTGAGAGATTCTCCACGAGGATCTCAGCAAGCCCTGCCACAGCGCTGATTTGTGTTTTTACAAAGGTAACTGACTCTGGAGGTTGTTTGAAGAACTTCCTAGAGGGGGCCTCTTAGAAGATTGTCACTGGGTGATAGACAATAGTGGCCTAGACTCATCTACTCAGATGGGGAAGACATGTTATGCTTTAGATTCCTTGTAAGCAGCCAAGTAGAGACTTTGAGAAGGTGATCAAAATAGAAATCTAGAACTTTGTTGGATTGTTAGAGAAGGAGATATAATTTTGGAAGTTATCAATGTATAGATGTATTAAAATCCTGGGATTGATTATGGTCTGGAAGTGAATATAAATAGAAAAGAGAGACCTAGACTCAATGAAGGGTTCTTAGTATTCTGTGAATAATCTCAAAGATCCCTCTTTCCATCACAAATAACAGTCATTGATGATCATTGTCTAGATTCATTAATTCATTGGTGTTTAAAATGGTGGTAATCTAATTCTATCATTCTTTCTTCAATTTATTAACTGGAATCTTCTATAAGGAGAAAACTCCTGTGGATGCCGTGGGGCTTACCTTTAATTCCAGGGACATGGGAGGCTGAGGCAGGAGGCATGAAAGTTCAAGGCCAGTGTCAGCAATCTAGCAAGACCTTCAGCAACTTAGTGAGATCCTGTCTCAGAATAAAAAGGGTTTGGGATGTGGCTTAGCAGTAAAGTGCCCCTGAGTTCAGAGTCCAGTTGAGAGAGAGAGAACTCAAAAGACTAATCCAGTAAAAACTTGCTTTTGGTTAGGGAATGATCCAACCAGGCTGTTGCTGATGTCTTGAGGATCCTGGACTCTCTCCATTAGCACTAACCCATTTCTCCTTTGAAGTTCTATACTCCTCTGGGTCTTTAAATCTTATCTATGAAATTGGTGAATGGAAAAAGAGAATGGAGGATTACATGTGGCAGAACCCTGCAGGCTAGACCTGGAAGCTACTTTTTGCTGCCTGAATTCCCTTGGCTAGAACAGTCATCTGGCTGCAGCTAACTGCAAGTGAGATCAGGAAATGAAGTTTAGTTGTATGAGGAAAGTGGAAATGCTTTGGCAAATAGTTACAATTTAGGATTATAACCTGTGATAGAAGCTATAAATTAAAATAATATGTTCAGATGAGAATAACAGGGTGGGGGAAGGGAGCGATTTCAGGAATGTCCTTTATTATGAGGTAAACATAAAAACCCTTGGTCTTAATGCATACCTGGGATCATGCTTAAGAGGTGTAAAAACTGAGAAATCAAGAAGCAGTGGGATCCCCGCGCGGCCGGCAAAGCATGGAGATGGAAGGGGAGGCCGAGCGCGGGCGGCCCTGCGATCCCCGCCGCGCGCTAGGCTGCCTGGTGCAGGCGGTGCTGTCCAGCCGCGGCGAGGCCAACGACGTCCTGGCCGCACTGCAGTCCGAGGACCAGGAGGAGGTCCAGGAAGCAGTCCGCGCGTGCAGCCGACTTTTTGGAACTTTGCTGGAGCGGGTTGAGCTGTACGTGGGCCAGCTGCCCTCTGAGGACACGGTCAGGGCAGGGTCCCAGGGAGCCATGCGCAAGTACAAGGTGTGGATGAGACACCGCTATTGCAGCAGGTGCAATCGCCTGGGGGAGCTCTTGGCCCACCCTGCCTTTCAGGTCAAGGAGCTGGCCCTTGGGACACTTATGAAGTTTGTACAGCTGGAAGGAACACACCCCCTGGAGCAGCCCAAGTGGGAAGGCCATTACCTGTTCCCCCGCACACTTTTCAGGGCAGTGGTGAGAGGCCTGGTCTCACCTGCAGAGGACCACAGCCTGCTCCTCTCCCAGTTCCGGGAGTACCTGGAGTTTGACGACATTCGCTACCATACAATGCAGGCTGCCTAGATGCCGTGGCTCAGGTCATCAACCAGCAGCCTGAGACGTCCGTCATCTTCTGGAACAATGCTTTTACTCTGCTGAGCGCCGTGAGCTTGCCTCGCCAGGAGCACTATCTCTCCAGCTTCTACGTGAAGCATGCAGAGCTGTCAGACAAGTGGAAGGTCACTCATTTGAGGGAGCACAGGAGAGCATTCCAGGCCATGTGGCTCAGCTTCCTTAAGCACAAGCTGCCCCTCAGCCTCTACAAGAAGGTGCTCCTGGTGACACATGACTCCATCCTCCCCCACCTGGCCCAGCCCACCCTCATGATCGACTTCCTCACCAGTGCCTGTGATGTGGGGGGTGCCATCAGCCTTTTGGCCTTGAATGGACTTTTTATCCTGATTCACAAGCACAATTTGGAATACCCTGACTTCTACCGGAAGCTCTACGGCCTCCTGGACCCGTCTGTCTTCCATGTCAAGTACCGAGCCCACTTCTTCCACTTGGCTGACCTCTTCCTGTCGTCCTCCCATCTCCCTGCGCACCTGGTGGCTGCCTTCGCCATGCGCCTAGCCCGCCTGGCCCTGACGGCACCCCCAGAGGCCCTGCTCATGGTCCTGCCCTTCATCTGCAACCTGCTGCGCAGGCACCCTGCCGGCCGTGTGCTGGTGCACCGCCCGCAAAGCCTGAGATGGACAGTGATCCCTATGACCCTGAGGAGGAGGACCCGGCCAAGAGCCGAGCCCTGGAGAGCTGCCTCTGGGAGCTGCAGACTCTCCAGCAGCACTACCACCCTGAGGTGTCCAGAGCCGCCAGCGTCATCAATCAGGTGCTGTCTGTCGCAGAGGTCAGCATTGCGCCCCTCCTGGAGCTCTCTGCCTTCGAGGTCTTTGAGCAGGACCTCAAGAGGAAGGGGCCCGAGCCAGTGCCCCTGGAATTCATCCCAGCTCAAGGCCTGCTGGGCCGGCAGGATGACCTCTGTGCCCAGTTCTTCACACTTAGCTGACCCTGGCTGCCATCTGCTCCCATGCCAATAAATAATTTTGTAGGAGAGAGTATCTAGGCAGAGTGGGCCCTGACAGGTGGGAGGGGGCAGCCTGGTGGGGGTGCCGAGGGGCCTCCAGGCAGCCAGTAGTATGGGTGTGCTGTGTACACCCCACAGGGGGCAAGTGCCTGTGCCTCCCACTGCATAAGACCAGGCAGGGCCAGCAGTTTCTTTGTGGCCTGGTGAGTCATGACGGGAGGATCACGTGTACATATCTGCAGTCAGTGTTCCTCTTCGAGCTCAGAGGATGCTGGGGTGTTCTGTTGTCTTTGTTTTTGTTTCTTGGTCCTGAGGATTGAATCCAGGGGTTCACTCTCACTGAGCCACATTCCCAGCCCTTTTTAATTTTTATTTTAAGACAGGGTCCCATTAAGTTGACCAGCTGGCCTTGAACTTGCCATCCCCCTTTCTCAGCCTCCCGGGTTGCTGGGATCATAGGCATGGCCACTGTACGCAGGTCAGAGGATGCTTTTTTCCTGGGAGCCACCGGCATTGCAGGGACACAGCAGAGTCCCAGGGGCATGTGTCTGCACCCCACTCCTCATCTGAGGCTAGCCTGTTCCTCCAGGTGGCTGGAAGTCAGCATTCTCATGTACCAAGACCCACTTACACCAGAGGAGTCTAGTTGTCCATTGAGGACAGCAGCCTCAGGTTTTCTCTTGAAGATCCAATTTTCGTGACAGGTGCCGTGGCACATGCCTATGATCCTCTGTAGCTCGGGAGGCTGGGGCAGGAGGATCCAAGTTCAAGACAAGCCTCAGCAACTTACCAAGGCCCTAAGCAATTTAACAAGACCCTGTCTCAAAAAATGAAAAGGGGGGCTGGGGATGTGGCTCAAGCGGTAGAGCACTCGCCTGGTATGCGTGCGGCCCGGGTTCGATCCTCAGCACCACATACAAAGATGTTGTATCCGCCAAAAACTGAAAAATAAATATCAAAAGTTCTCTCTCTCTCTCTCTCTCTCTCTCTCTCTCTCTCTCCTCTCTCTTTAAAAATAAATAAATAAATAAATAAATAAATAAATAAATAGTTAGATAAATAAAAGAAGTAGTGGGAGAGCTGAATGAGGTGGTTAAGGCCTATAATCCTAGCAGTGGGGGAAGCTGAGGCAGGAGGATCGCAAGTTCAAGGCCAGCCTCAGTATCTTAGTGAGATCCTGTCTCAAAATAAAAAAATAAATAAATAAAAAGAACTGATTATGTAGCTCAGTGGTAGAGTGCCCCTGGTTTTAATCTCCAGTACTTGGAGGGGGGGACATTTAAAAAAGTACTCTAAAATGAAGTTCCCTTTCTAACACATTGCCCCACTATTTTGGAGAATTGGGGGAGCGGTAGGTAATTATGTGATAATAGGGGTTTTCTTTCAAGAAGCAAGAATGACCTTAAGGGACAATCAATCCTTGAGTAGTATCATTGTCAGAAAAAAAATGAAATGATATTAATAATTCTAAAATGAATGTCATATTTACTAACTTCTCCCAATTTTTATTTTACTTATATTGTATCTTTTGATGCTGGGGACTAATCCTAGGGCCTTGTACATGCTAATCATGCACTCTAACAACATGTTACTCTCCAAACACACCCTTCCAAAATGTAATTGTTAGATGTCTTATAAACTTAATAAACTACATAATAAATTCACCTGTGTGGTCTGTAATATTGTCTTCAGGCCTTTGTTCTCAAAAGTTCACACATAAATGCACAGATAAAGTTTTTGGGTCCTGTTATCTTAAACACCTCAAATGGCTTTTCACCTACCCACTCCACCCCCTATCTCCCTTTTCCTGGTGCTGGGAATTGAACACAGAGCCTCATACGTGCTAGGTAAGTCTCTACCATTGAGCTGTATCCTCCTTGGCACTTTTCATTTTCTCTTTGAGACAGGGTACCACTAAGTTGCTGAGGTTGGTCTCCAACTTGCTATCATCCTGCTTCAGCCTCTCTAGTCACTGGGATTACAGGCATGTGGCATCACAGGCCAGTTTGGTTTGGCACTTAATTATGTTGTAGTCGATTGATCTTCATAACCAGGGCAACATACTCATTCCCATGCTAAAGATCTGCTGAGGAGATACAGGAACCTTTTGTTATTTTTTTCCCTTCCTGCCTGGGATAAAATCAGGGGGAGAGAACCAGAATTTCTCTTTTGCTTACAGTCTGGACAAAACTGTGTTTATTATCCCCCCAGCCGGCTAGGGTTTGGAAGAGCATTTGCATCAGATGCCAAGGCTGACCCATGAATAAACAGCAGAGGCCACTTTTAGTCTTAGCCCTTGAGTTTTATAGAATCTATAGAAGTGACTCAAAGAACTCTTTGTAGACCTGCCTATCACTTCCTCATCAGAATTTCCTCCCTGTTCTCTTTCTGGACATCGCTTCACAAGGAGACGCTGGGCCCTCCAGGGCTCTGTGAGCATGGGGAGAAACTGGCTGCTTCCTGAGACCTTGAAGTCCAGCCACACCATTCACCAGGGCTGGGTCCTCATCTGGGCTTCCTAGTGTAGAAAACACTCTTTTAGGTAAGATCAATAAATGTTCTGCTGCCTAGTGACAGATGTTTGGCTTGGCATGTTACACTTGCATTTGGCAATCTCATAAAGAGGCCAAGCAAACCACATGATCCAGAGGGAGAAAAATAAGATCAAATGCTAAAATACTGGACCAGTTCCCCAGCAGATGACAGGTGGATAAGAGAAGAGGTCCTGATGTTCATATAGTGACTATGTTGTTAATAGAGGAACATTTTGAAACTCTTGTGGGTTGATATCAAGAAGTTAAAATGCTTAAAACCAAATGTTTCATGTTATCTTATTTTATTAGTGAGCAGCTGGTAATACTTTGAAAATTTCCAAATCTACCATCATCTCAGTTGTGATGGTACTTTGGGGTTCTAGTGTACATTTTTGTGTGTGCTAGACTGAAACAAGAACTGTTTATTCTTTTCCTTTTTAAAATTGATTTTCTTTAATTTCCATCAACGTAAAAATAAAATACTATTGGAGAGTTTTTATAGAAAAACAAGTGTTTTGCCTTTTTCCTAGTCCCACTTGCCACAGGCAAATATTCTCCCATTTTGGCAGGTTAAAAAGACTAAAACCTTTAATACTGATTTTTATCCCTGTATTCCTTTCAACTGATCCCTGAAAAGTTACATCTGAAAGTAATCTGGTGCATATCCTTCAAGAATTCATTTCTCAGCTCATCACAAACATACATACGGTCATGCATTGCCTATGGTTGTGCTGTATCCTGAAAAATGTACCTTTAAGCAATTTGTCATTGCATGAACACCACAGTATGTACTTATACAAACTGGAACAATTACAATGTCAATAACCACTAGATATCATCTTATAGGACAACCATTGTGTTTGTGGACTGCTGTGTTATTCAGCACATGACTGTACATATGTAGAAATAGCGACCACTTTTTAATTGCCAGTACTGCAAAAAATAATTATTTTTTTCTTTTTAGTATTCTGGTAATGACCTCCAGACATTCAATTATATGCTTTTGCTGATATTTCTTTATTTCTCAATTTAAAAGTTACTGTCTTCTGAGTAAAGTGGTTCATACCTGTAATCCCATCTATTCAGGAGGTTAAGGCAGGAGGATTGCATGTTTAGGACCAGACTGGGCAATGTAGGGAGACCGTGTCTCAAAATAAAAATAAATAAGGGCTAGGGGTATAGCTGAGTGGTAAAGTACTTGCCTAGCATCAGGAGGCCCTGGGTTCTATCCCTAGGAACACAAAACAAAACCACGAAAGATACTATCTATTCACTTTCTGTATTCCATGTGAATATATTTGGAAGAAAGTTCCAGACAGGGGCAATAGCAAAAGCCTCAAAGCAGGAGTGTGAGATGGTGGAGGGCCACATGGATCAATTTAGAGATTTTTTTAAACTCTAGATTCAATGGGAAACCACTGCAAGGTTTTGAGCAGAGAAGTGACATGGTCTGACCTGTGTTTAGAAGGCTGTGTGTGTCTTCCATGTTGAGAGGTGCAGGAAGACATTGGTGGAGGCAGGGGACTGACCATCCAGCTCTTAAATAACCCAGAAAGATGAGGTTCCTTCTGAGTAGGCAGTGCTCTTGGAGTTAGTGAATTAGCCCATTCTGGATATACTTTTTTTTTTTTTGGTAAGGTATATTTTTGTATATTTAATTGCTATTTTAAAATGTTAATGTATTTTTTTGCTAATCACTTGTTTAAAAACAAAACGTGCATGTAATTGACTGAAACACATGTAAATAAAAACCAGGTTTTGAAAATACTTAATGTTCGAGTGTATGTATTTCAACTCAGAGTAGTTGCCTGGGTAGCAACACTTGGAAACACAAAGGGAAAGGTTCTGCTCAAGCAGAGGAGGTAGGTGCTGATGCCTCTAGCCACTTCTGTAACAGGCCATAGTGTGAGAATGTTAGGCTTCAAATGGAGATTACAGTGGAAGTCCAGGCCTTACCAACCACCCTGGCTTCAATTATACAGGCACATGTTGACAGTCTCCCAACTGTGAACTCAGGGTGGCCTGAAGTAGCAGGACTGGGCTTTTTCCCTGTTCAGCCCACATGACCACAAGGACTCACCCCCAAACCAACCCTCTTGCTATATATCCCAGAGCTGAAAGTATTTGTCTTGAAGAGAAAAAGTCTTGGTCCAAAGTCCTCTAAGCCAGTGCTACTCCTCACTCCTCACTAGGACATCTGTAGCTTAGCTTTAGTCTCATGGCTTCAGGAAAACTTGTTGTGAGGCCATCTATGACCTTGTAGTTGAATCTGGATAGCCTCATCCATTCTCCACCAGGTGCCTGAAGACCTACACTCAGTCTGAGACACAGGCCCCTATGAATAGCTTGTTTTGTCTCTTATTCCTTCACTGCCCATTTCATTACTATTATTTTTCTCATGCTGTTGGAATTCACAAAATCCCCTTGCTTTTCCCATCTGCATGCACATTATCCAGCTCTGTATCTCTGACTTAAAAACTCAGCTGCCTATTTGACAGTCCAAAATCAAGCATAGGTGCCCTTACTGCCCTCATCTCCCTACACCCAGCCACCTCCTACCCCTTACCAGCCACACTCCTCCTATCAGTTCAGGCCATATATTTTTCTCTGCACCATAGCCACAGCCCACATACTGCTTCTACTGGGGATAGGATAAGGTGATACACTCAGGCCACCAGGTGGAAAGCAGACTAGGACAACCACTGAGAGCAGACAGGTGCTTTGGTGACCAACCTAAGTGCACCTTTTGGGCTGGAGGTCGTGATATAGCAGGAAGCTTGGAGGAGGATGTGCACATCTGCAGGGATAGCTTGGAAGTCCACAGGTGGAGAGGAAACAGTATCTAGGGCTTGAGTTCAAGGTCCATGTCTGGGTGGGGTGCTGCCTTGAGGAGATCAAGATGGCTTAAGGAGATCCAGGATTGTGTCTGAGAACTGACACCATCTGTCATCAAAGAATAAGCTGGCAAAGATGGAAATATCCCACAAGGCAGAGAAGCAAGAGGAGCCTGCTAAGAGCTGGCACAGGTAAGATCCTGAAATACCCATTAGATTTGTAACTTGAGGTTCACTGGTGGCTTATCAAGAACACTCTCATGGAATGACAGGTTGGGCTGAACACAAGGTAGAAAGTGAGGAAAAACAGCTTCTCAAGAGAGGAGCAGTGGATTGGAGGAAGGCCAGCGAGACATTCACAGCTCATGCTCTGGGTCCAGACAGATCTGGGCTTGATTCCAGTTTTATCCATTTGCAGCTGTGTGACCTTGGGTATATTTGCTCTTCAAGGCTTCAATTTCCTTCTAGGCTAGACTGTAGGAATAGCCAGGGCTGAGGAGACTGCCCATGTGGAGCACTGTCATAACCTCATGTTCTCCATGAGATGGAAGTTCACGGGAATAATCTGCCCAGCAGACCAGGAAAGCCAAGGGCACAGGAGCTGAGAAATCCCTACCTCCAGTCCCAGTACAAGTGGGTAGATGATGGTGGTGTTTTTGGTAGCAAGGAGAAAGTGCAGCCAACAAGCAGACAACTGAGAGTGGAAGGCCTAGAGATGAGTGGCTGCAATAAGGGTGGACTGCCATCCCAGCAGCATCCCTCTTACTATGCTGCAGGAGGCTCCAGCCCAACTGGACCCACACTCTAGATGTGTCAAGGCACATGCATAAAGGCACGTGTTACTCGGGGAAAAGGCTATGGGATGCCCTGCATGCAGCTGACTCTCTGCTGCCATCACACAGCCCACACCCAATTTACTCACCCCTCTCTTCCACCCCAGAAAAAAAACTGAGCTACGTGTAGAGATCACAGAACAGGGAAGGTCTTGAGATCTTCCTTCTGGTTACAAGGCTGCTTTATACCAGGCATTTCCTTGCCTTCAACTGTGATTCCCACATCACTTGGTACATTAGATATAAAAGCTGCACTGTCTCCAAGGGGAAGGCTTCTTAACTTATTCTGCACAGCAGAAAGAAAAGGTCCAGCCCTTAGCAAGACACTCGAGTAGCCTGAAACACATGAGCACCAGAGGCTCCCAGATTTCATCAGCAGACACTTCAGTTCCTCCTTTGCTACTCAGCCTGAAAGGATACTCTCTACATGGCTCCTTGAAGAGCTGTCATTTCCAGAGGCTCTTTGGTGTCACACTGCCAGCCTCTGCTTTTTCCACTAGCTCACCCACTTTGGTCAGGTCATTATGCCCCTTACACTAAAGAATTCTGTCAGCAGTTTTCTCCTTCCATATGGATCTTCCCATGATTTAGAGAAGTAACACAAGAGCTGCACTTCTAAAAGTTGCTTTTTCAGTTTCAGGAACAGAATTAACCCACAAAATTAAGTTTGCAGATGCTTAAAATAAACCATTTTTCAATATGTACACACAAAGGCTAAATGCAAACCAGAGTAATGCACAGGTGATCTCTAAGGTCCTACTGAGAAAACAGTGATTAGATTATCACACACAGCAGCCTGTCCTGCACACAGCAAGTCAAAATAGAATGCACAACCAGAGCCAACTCAACGTGGGACAGCTCATCCAAGGCTTCTTCAGTGAGTTTTGCTGAGATTTCCAAACATACCACATGTGTAACAGCACTACTCTGAAGGGCAACTTAAACACAGCAATCCTCATGCTGCCTGAACATGGTCCACTTGTTTTTTAATGCTTCTTTCCTTACTGGTTGCTAGTTTAGACTGAAATTTTTTAAGGATTTATCTTGATGACTTAGAAAAATACATGTCATTTCTCAACTTGATTCGGTAGTACACGATCATAAAACTGAGTAAGTCTTTTAAAAAACAAAACTCCACAGATCCCATTGTAGAAATTTCAGGATACCCTCCCAGGTAACAATCAGGGAATCTTCAACAGTTCTAGGAGTGCTCCAACAGCTCCCAAATAACCTTCATGTTCTGAAAAAAGTGCTTTCAACTGTCCCTTGGACCAATAATCCAAAGCATATGCCAAAAGCTGCATGGCGATGGTATTAATTCTCAAGAAATTTCCAACAAATACTACCTGGTTAATGTTCTCGAAGCTACATCCCAGCCCGGCAATCCAAACCTCTCATAATCTCCTCCATAAATATCTTGCACTACTTTATCCACTTTGGTGCTACCTCCACAAGATACCATTTCAAAAGCTTCTTCAAAAGTGGTACAGCCAGTAAGAAGACAGCAGAGACCAAAAAAAATTTCCTCCTCTAAGACTTGTGCCTGTGACCCTCTTGTAATTATCTTTGGAGTACACTGCTAAAATGCTAACCCCTGAGCCAATGTTCACCAGAAGCAGAGGATGTGGGTTTTTCAACTCAAATGGTAACTTCTGACATTTTTCAGAATCAGCAGGATTTTCAAAGTAATAGCACTGTGATGGTCCATTGAAACCAACTGAGTCAATACATAAAATTCCTTGGATTAAGCAGTCTAGCTCATGCAGTTGGCAAAGCTGAAGATCACCTATCTTTGCATCCACAGAGTCAGGGCCTTCAGCTCCAGGTGCACGTCCCTAATGCCCCTGGACCCATAAGCCACATTGGAGGTCAAGTACTTTCCAATGCTTTGAAGACTCTCCACTTCTTCCTCTTCTTCTTCAGCAGTGATGTCTTTGGGTTCAAAATAAACCAGCCTGACAAGGGTTCCACCATATCCAAGCCAAACCATGGAAAAAGCGGCTGCTTTTTCCGGAGGCTGTCGACCTGCGAGCCAGAGACCCAAACAGGGCCGCTGTAGGAGTTGAGCCCATGGGGCCTCACACCATCTGTCGAGGCCCAACAGCAGGCGCTGACAGGCTGCTAGCCAGATGCCCCAGTGACCCCCATTACCTGAGACCTATCTTTCACATGTTGCTTATAGGTTGATCCTCAAAATTGAAAATTAGTGCTTTCCCTAATTTATATTATTGTGTCTTTTTAACTATCATTTACTGCATAGTCAAATAATGTGCAACAATTACATTTCTTTTTATAGTTTTAAGGTCATGATCTCTAGAATCCTTGGAGAAGAATGTTCTAGTGCCCAAATGAAATAAATTCTCTTTTATCATTTCAGAAATAAGATGATGCTGTATTCTAATGGGCTTTGTATTTGTATCATAACTTATTTTTCACAATTTTTGTTGTTTGTGTTTCCTGATATTTCTATTTGTCTTTCTTTTATTTTTACTGAGAGAACATTTCTTTACTACATCATGGATATCACACATTTCCATAATTATTTTATATCTTTAATGTAGACCACATTTCATTTTTGTTGTTGAAGACATTGTATTTGGGGGTCAACTGGCTTCCTATTCTCATTTAGATTGTTTAGCAAACTCCATGCACAACTCTCAACCTGGAATTGTTTTTTTATTAAACTTCACTCCTAGTCCCACTCCCTCATATTCTACATCATTGTTGGTTTGTACCTCACTTCTCTGGAATATATCCAAAGGCATATTGAACAGAAACAAACAAACACATAGAAGGGAGATAAAATTTCTGAGCACTTGCAAATTTGAAAATGTCTTTCATATGCCTTCATGTTGATTTATAGTTTGGCAGAGCACAATGTTGAGAGCCACAACCAAGTCAAGATGGCACCTGGCACTTTGCCAGGGGGAGTGGTTTGAGTAGTAACGCCAGCAAGCCATTGAGATGATAGAGATTCCTTAATGACTGACTGTTGTATCTAATGATGTTAATTAAGTTAAGCTGTGTATAATCATTAAGATGATGAGGATCCTTATTAGTTGACTGTTGTATCTAGTTTATGTTAATTAAGTTAAGCTGTGTGTAATTAGTTGGGTATATATACTTCTCTGTCCCATAATAAAGCGGCTCCTGCTGTATCAACCTTCACAAGTTGCTTGTAAAGATCCACCTAAGTGACAAGGAAAAGCTGCCCGTCCCTAGAGATAGATAGGACAGGAGCAAATCTGCTCATCCCTAGAAGTAGATAGGATGAGAGGAAGGATGGCCATTTCGAGAAAATGGAGAGGATTGATACAGTATATTTGTGTCTTGTTTTGTCTTGGTTTGTTGTATTGTCATTGTTACAAAAATCTGGAAGGGGTGTTAAGTAAATTGCTAAGGGAAGGAGGCACCCTAGTGGAACCAAGAACAGTTAGGGCAACACAAAATTGTATATTCAATTTTTTTCCCTCCTCAGAATGGTGAAGACATTGTTTCATTTTCTTCTAGCACAAAGTGTTCCTAATAAGAAGTTTGATGCCAGTTTATTATTGTTTCTTGGTAAGTGACCTCTTTTTCTCTAGAGACTTTTAAAAAAATCTACTTTTCCTATGTTTATCGCAGCACTGTGCACAATAGCCAAGATATGGAATCAACCTAAATGTCCATCAGGAGGTGAATGGATCAAGAAAATGTGATATGTACACAATGGGAATTCTAGTCAGCCATAAAAAGAAGAAAATCCTGCCATTTGCAACAACAGAGATAAGCTTATAGGGCATTATGCTCACTGAAATGAGTTCATGACAGAAGGACATATTCTGCAATATTCCACTTCCAAGAGATTCCTAAAATAGTCAAGTTTGTAAAAGCAGAAATATAATGGTGGCTGCCAGGTACTGGGGGAGGGGGAATGGGCAGTTGCTGTTCCATGTCTAGAAAGTTTCAGTTAACCAGGATAAGTAAGTTCTAGATATCTTCTGTACAACACTGTGCTTGCAGTGAATACACTGTCCCATACTTAAAATGTAGTAAAAAAGGTAGACCTCATCTTATATGTTCTTACTACAGTAAAATATAAAAATAAAAATAAAATCCTTTCTCTAATCATTTGGTGTTCTAAAGTTTCATGGTAACGTGACATGGTCTTTTTTTCCCCTTGGTACTCATTTATCCCCTTTATTAAGAATAGTTATGTCTTTAACTTTGGAGGAGGTCTCTCTATAATTTTTATCATTTCATTCTTCCTTATTTTTATTTTTTCTCTATTCTTTTTAAAAAATATTTTAAGTATTTATTATTTTTTAGTTGTAGTTAGACACATTATCTTTATTTCATTCTTATGTGGTGCTGAGGATCAAATCCAGGGCCTCACACTTGCACCGCAGGCATGCTAGGTGAGTGATCTACCACTGAGCCACAACCCCAGGCCCAACTTTTTTTTTTTTTTTTTTTTTTTTTTTTTGTGTGTGTGTGTGTGTGTGTGTGTGAGATGCTGGGGATTGAAGCCAGGGCCTTGTGCATGTGAGGCAAGCACTCTACCAACTGAGCTATATCCCCAGCTATTTTTCTTCTGTATTCTATTTGCTGAATGTTGGAACTTAAGGATTTATTTTCTTTGTTTCACCTTCTCTGAAGCTCTCTTTTTCTAATCTTTTGATTTATATTCTAGAAGGGGTCCTAGTCTTTGTCTTTCAACACTTCAATTTTATTTGGGGGGTTACTGGGGATTGAACCTAGGGGCACTTTACCACTAAATTACATACCCAGTCCTTTTTATGTTTTTATTTTAAGACATGGTCTTACTAAGTTGCTAGAGCTGGTCTGAAACTTGTGATCCTCCTGTCTGAGCCTCCTGACTCCCTGGGATTACAGGTATGTGCCACAAAACCTGGCACACTGCCCCATGAACTTTCAATTGATTTTTAAAATTTTAGCAATCATATGCTTAGTTTACAAGAATTTCCTTTTGTATTTTTATTTTGATGTGTAGGGGGACAGGGCAAGGAGTAGGATTATCTAGTGCTAATTTTGTGGAAGTAATTAATATATTTTCAAATTTCTCTAAGAACACAAATTCAAATGTTTTAGTTTTTTTTTCCTATTTTATAAGCCTACAATCTCTGTTCTTCTTTCTGGATTAGTAAATCTTTGATTTGTTTGTTTATTCTGCTTATTTTCTTTGTCTTTCAACACTTCAATTTTATTCGGGGAGTTACTGGGGATTGAACCTAGGGGCACTTTACCACTAAACTGGATCTTTAGTTGTCCATCATATTTAAGAATGGGACTGTTCTAGATAGCTTTTCAGAGTTTCTTACTATTGAATATATAGGTCTTTCCTTCCACAGGTTAAGTGCCTGTGCTGGGTGCTCTATGTACATGGGAAGGTTAATTAATTATGGTAATGCTCGTTACCAAAATAAGCCTCAAAACTTCATTGTTTTCTATGAAATTTGCTTGTTTCTCAACTGCAGCATAGTTCAGATGTTCCTGATTCATGGGTGGCTTTTCCTCATGTAGTGACACAGAGACCCAGGCTCCTTCAACTGATGCTACAGGCATCTTTGACCTTTGTGGCTTCTGCTTCCAGCTGGCACAGGGTGAGTGAGAATGTGAAAAGGCACTTTTTCTTTCTTTATTCCTTCCTTTATTTCCCACTTTCTCCCTACCACCCCACCATCCACTGGGTACAGAACCCAGGACCTCACAAATGTTTAGCATGTGCTGAACCATTGTGCTACATCCCAGCTCCACAGTTACTTTCTTAAAAGCCCTGGCCTGAAAGTGACACACACCACTTCTACTCATATTCCGTGTAGTTAAAAGCTACATTTGGATATAAGGGAGGCCAGAAAATGAAATGCCCAGTCTGGTAGTCCCTTCCCAGAAAAGCATGAGGTTAAGGAATGAGGAAGTCAAGTTCTTGGTACATAGCTAACCACAGCTTTTTAATATATATATTTAAATTGTGGTTGGACAAATACCTTTATTTAATTAATTAATTTATTGATTTTTATGTGGTACTGAGGATCAAACCCAGTGCCTCACACATGCCTGACAAGTGCGCTACCACTGAGCCACAACCCTAGCCCCAACTAACCACAGTGTCAATAAACAGACTTCCCTACGAGTTGCCTTAATCTTGGGGTTAGAATGTTGATGCCTTTTAGTTTTGCAGGGAGAGGTTTGGAACTCCAAAGAAGAAGGCAGAGGGCTTTACTGAGGACACTGATGTCCATCCTCAGCATACCTAGTTCTCCTCAGTTTATTCTGTTTTTCAGAAGAAGAAAACTTATTTTATTTTTCCCAGAGGTGAAATGCTAGTTGGTATTTCATGTATTTAAAAATGGCAGAGGAAGGCAGGAAGTGTAGGCAGATATCTGGTGCCATCATGTGCTAGGCCCACTTTCAAACCATCCTTCCATTTTAGCCTCTTAGCTCTCTGCCCTTAGAGGCACCTGCAAAGTGAGCCTGAAGCTTCCTTGGGTTTCTGCCATGGAGACTGAACTCTCCTACACTAACATCACTTCCTGCACTGGCAACTCTCCTCCTGCTTTTCTTGGT
Source organism: Callospermophilus lateralis (assembly GCF_048772815.1). Lineage (NCBI taxonomy): Eukaryota > Metazoa > Chordata > Mammalia > Rodentia > Sciuridae > Callospermophilus > Callospermophilus lateralis. The sequence continues at coordinate 68,899,234 of NC_135311.1, read as the reverse complement.
GTTCTGAATTAATTCCCATTTATCATTAGGCCTTAGAAAGGTAGGGAAGAAGAAGTCTTGTGCTGGGTCTTGAAACCCCAGAATTCCCTTGTAGGAATGTTTCATGTATTCAACCAGAGTTTGATTTGGCTATATTATCTTTAAAAGGTCACTTCTCTGTCTGCTCAATTGTTTTAAAGCATGTTCATAACTAGCAGCTCAGACTACTAACTTTGGGTTTTCATCAGGGAGCATGGCTTGTAGAGTCTGTCATCCTCTGCCTACCAAAAGGCCAGCAGGAGGGTGATATTTGAAGTGTGTTTAGAGGACATTTGTTTCAATTCTTTAACCTCTATTCTTCAAATAAGTTGGAACAATCATTGGCCTAGTCTTAGCCATAACTGCCTTGAATGAGTTGTGGTTTAGCTTTATGACCTTCATTTAAAAAAAAAAAACAACATAGTACCCTTATTAAGCCTGTTATTGTGATTATTTTAGGAATTTTTAAGAGACATTATCCACTATCTTTATCTTTCAGAAAGATTTTTTCAAACAACTCTTTGCTACAAAAACTTGACTTTTTTCAAAACCCAGATGCATTCCCTCCTTTCTGATAATGAGAATTGTACAATTCATTGTAGAGTCATGTGCTGCATGCAGATGCTTTGATTAACAAGACAAACCTTATACATGGTAGCTAGAAGATACAGCTTAGTGTGTAGTGGGGCTATGCCACCTAGGTTTGTGTATGTGCATTCTGGTGTTCACTCAATAACATTGTCTAAGGATTTGTTTTTTAAAATACCTCCCTGTCGTTAAGCAACATAATGGAATTTCCCTTTATCATCTTTTTAAAGTTCTTTAGTCTTGATTTTATTCTCTGAAAACTCTAAAAGTGTCTCTAAGATCATGTGAATTCAGGGCTGTGGTTGTAGCTCAGTGGTTGAGAACTTGACAGGCACATGTGAGGCACTGGGTTTGATCCTCAGCACCACATAAAAATAAATAAATAAATAAATAAAGGTGTTGTGTCTACAACTAAAAAAAAGAAGAAGATAATATAAATTGAAGATAAAAAAAAAAGAAAGATAACATAAATTGGGTTGGTAATTGATTTCATACTTTACCCGGCTGCAATTCTCAAATGGGGACAGGCTAAAGGTATGCAGGGTGAAGAGTGCTCTGTGATTATTTAAGGCTTTTTAAATTTAATATATGGTACAATTTTAACATAATTTGTTTCTTATACATTTTATAAATGTAAACATAAATTAAAATGCACAACCTCCCTCCTTTACCGCCTCAAGTTCAAGGAGTTTGTTCAGACGGTCCCCACAAAAGGTTTCAACACTGAGAAGATCCGGGTGCCCTTGGGGGGCTCCCGCGGAATCACCTTCCAAGTATGGGATGTTGGGGGTCAGGAGAAGCTGCGACCACTTTGGCGCTCCTACACCCGCCGGACAGATGGACTGGTGTTTGTAGTAGATGCTGCAGAGACTGAGCGACTAGAAGAGGCCAAGGTGGAGTTGCATCGAATCAGTCGGGCTTCAGACAACCAGGGCGTTCCCGTCCTGGTGCTGGCCAACAAGCAGGACCAGCCTGGGGCACTCAGCACAGCAGAGGTGGAGAAGAGGCTGGCAGTCCGTGAGCTGGCAGCTGCCACGCTCACCCACGTGCAGGGCTGCAGTGCTGTGGATGGGCTGGGCTTGCAGCCAGGCCTTGAGCGCTTGTATGAGATGATCCTCAAGAGGAAGAAGGTGGCCCGGGCAAGCAAGAAGAGACGGTGACCTGAGGCTGTTCCTCCCCATGTACTAGGGGTCTGTACACTTGGATAGCCAGGCAGGGCCTGTGACCTCTTGGTCAGCCCAGAGTGCAGGATCTGTGCACCTTAATGAAGGACCGAGGATCAAGGGGGTCCTGTTTTGGTGCCACACTGGGGGACGGGATGGGAGAGGAGCTGTTTTTGCACATATCTCCTTTATTCTCTCCTCTGGAGAAGTAGGGGCTGCAAGATTGGAGACAAATGTAAATGCTGACTCTACCTCGGGCTTGTTTCTTGTTTTCCTTCTCTAGCTTATTGTTTGGATGTATTTTATGGGGGGTAGAAGGTTCTGAGAATGCATTTAGGATGAATGAGAACTATCTTCCCATTCTCCCTTCTTCCAGCTGGAGGGTTCCCCAGCTGCTTTTATAGAAATGCCAGTCATAATAGTCTTTATTTTTTGTGTCTGTGTGAAAATACCAAGATCTCTCCCTCACATTTGTATATCCACAATCCTTTTTATAAGCCATGTGTGTTCTCTGTATTATTAACTATTTTTTAGCATTTGCCTGTAAGTTATTAAAGATTGATGCCTCTAAAAAAAATGCACATTAACTGGAAATCTACTTGAGAAATTTGTTTTTTTTTTAACCTTGCAATAATGTGGCCATAATTCTTACATAATAGAACTTTTTGGACTCTACTTATAGTAAGATTTTACTATATCTTCCTTTATTTATTAATTCTACAGGGTTAATAAAATGTACACACTATTTGTTGACAATGATCAGCATACATATTATGTTATACTTAGTGTATAATGAATGGGTTATTTTATTATACACTTCAAAACTCCTGTACAAGATAACATAAATAACATGAATATGAAAATAAAGTAAATTAAAAAATTTAGTTGAGTACATTTTGGTATGTATCTATTTTGATAGAATATATGTGGTACTCATTTCCATAGAGAAAATACTTTTCTTCCTTTTAAATATTTTTTTTTGAAGACATACAAAATAGCCTTACTATTTGTAGTGGATTGAAAAAGGAATCTGCAAAATTCATGTCCATTGGAACCTCAGAATATGATCTTGTTTAGAAATAAGGTCTTTGCAAATGTAATTAGTTAAGATGAGGCCATACAGGATTAGAATGTGCCCCCAAATCCAATGATTGATGACCTTATAAGAAGGTCACAGGAAGACCCAGAGACACATATAGGGTGAATACCTCTTATGACAAAGGCAGGGATTAAAGTGATGCAGTTAAAAGTCAAAAACAAGGATTGCTGGCAGCCACCACAAGTTAGAAAAGGGGCTAGGAACAGAATCTCCTCTGAGCCTTTAGAAGGAACACACTCTGCCAACACCTTTATTTTGATTTTCTGCCTCCTGAACTAGGACAGAGTAATTTTCTATTGTCTTAAGTCATGGGGTTTCTGGTAATTTGTTACAGAAATCCTAGGAAACTGCCCTAGCTCAAATTTAAAATATTTCCTTCTGTGAATACTTATAAGTTGAGCATTTACTGGAGCTCCACAAATAACTGCCAGCTGATAACTTTCCAAATGAGAGTTAACTTATTCACTGGCACCTAGAGGAGCATTTCCACAGTAATCTTAAACAAAACATGATGAAGAAAAGCCATTTTCCCCTTCTTTTTCATAGAAAACACACCGTGGATTAATATAAAATGCTTTAGTGCAATTTAAAAAGCTTTGATCACATGAATATTTTTATATGAATTATAGTCAAAGGAGATGACATAAATGAAGGTTGTCAAATTTTATGATGCAAAGAGATGCTACTCACAAGTAATTTGAAGAAATTTTTTAATTCTTCTGTCAAAACCCACAGCTGGTGACCACATTGTGTTTTATTAATTAATCTTGGGAAGACACCAATAAGAAAGAAGTGATCTACAATATTTATGAGAAAAAAAAACAGATTAAATGTATTTTCTTGAATGATGAATTTTCATGATTTTATAACATGGAGAAAAAATTAAAAAATGATAAATGCCACAGGAATAAATTAAAATTATTTTTAAAAAATATTTTTTAGTTGCCAGTGAACTTTTATTTTATTTATTTATATGTGGTGATGAGAGTTGAACCAGATGCCTCACACATGCTAGGCAAGTGCTCTACCACTGAGCTACAACCCCAGCCCCACAAAATTGTTATTTTTGTCAAGTCATGAATGTATTTTATTCAGAATGAATTTGTGCAATTTGTATATTCATAGTTAAATATATGTTATTGAGTCTGGGGAAAAAAACACTTAGTTGAATAAATTGCTTTTATAGAAAAAGGCCTACATCATTGTCCACAGAGGCTTACTCAAGCTGTCACTTTGATGTTCTGTTGCCCTCTACTGCTCAGAGAGACAAATTACAGTTAGCCCTTTTCTCTACCAAAGTTGATTTCTTTTCTACAGGTTAAAAAAAAAAAAAAGAAAAAAAAATTGTCCATTTGCTTAATCAACTACTTATGTTCAGAAATAAATAAATAATACTGGAAATTAGAATACATAAAATCATCTGTTTATGTCTCTGTGAACTCCTCAATGGTAGGGACTCCTTGTTTTATCTTCATATCCCTGGCAGCCAACATACTGTTTAGCATGGTATAGTACTCAATAAATGTTGGATAAAGAAAATGCTGAGGCAATCTGTGCAATTATTCATGTCTTCATTTATCATTTTTATGAAATTCCTTATTATAAATATCATTACCCTATATTTATAAAATTAGTAAAAAAATTTCTAATATATTAATTCCATAAAGAATTAAAGTTATTTTAACATCGATATTACTCACCATTTAAACCCTTTATTTGTAGTCATTTTGACTGTGGTTTAACATGAGTACTTTTGTGGCTATGTTATTCTTTTTAGTTAATTGGAGATTTTTTGCTGGTTAGTTAGGATCAACTGTGGGAGGCAGAAAACGTGAAAATACTTGTGACTTAAGATCTGAGTTTGTTTCTGTTACACACAAATCTATGTATATCAGGTCTGACATGAAGTTTCCATTGTCCACAGGATCCTGACTCCTTCTGTCTTATAGCTCTGTCATGTATCAGCCATGTGTACTAAGTGTTACAAAGAGACACAGAGCCTCTGTGAGAGTGCATTAGGATGTCTGTATGCCACATCAGAGTGGAGGTTGGCATATGGGTATTCTGACAGAAGGTGTGATGTAATGCTCCATTACAACTCTATAAGACTGGTGTGCTCAATGCTTTTTTATTTTTTATTTATAGACAGAGTCTTCATAATTTGCTTTAGGACCTCACTATGCTCAGGCTAGCTTTGAACTTGTGATTCTTCTGCTTCATCCTCCCAAGCTGCTGGGATTATAGGCATGTGTCAGGGCTTGTGTGCTCAATTCTGAGCTATTATGATGCCCAGTAAATTTCAGAAATTGATATCCTATGAATTCATAGCCCTAAATTAGTATTCATAGGGCCCAAATATCTTGTTTCTTTTGTAACATAGCCTTCTCATTCTTCACAGTAATGACCTTCAATCTCTTATTTCCTCAAATTTTTGATCCTCACATCCTGTCCTTCTGACACTTTCTGCTTTACATTCTTACATCCTCATTTTTGCCATAGTTCTTCATTTTTCATTTAAGAAATGGAAGCTACTGAATGGGCCCTTTCTCTGCAAGGTCATCTTTTTTCTACTGTCATATCTCCAAACTCTCAATAGAGTTTGCACCTATTTTTTTTTTCTTTTTTTGCTTTGAAGGAGGAGTATCTACAGCCGAAGTCAGCTACAGGTGTGAATACAGAGAATTGGATTTTCTCAAGAACAGGGTTTTGAAAACTGCAAAGGGTATTTGTTAACTAACATCATGAAAATAAGGCTGATAAGGAAGATTAAACTGCCTTTTCCCTCCCTGAAGTTCTAACATTCTTAAGGAGCTGACATCAGTGTAGACACAAAGGTACCCACGTGCTTGGGAAGCCAATGACAGAAAAACTTAAGTAGTGTCCTCCACATTTGCATTGTGCAGGGTATGAGCAAGAGAATATCTATCTCAGGCCTATCTGAAAAGAGGCCATCTCAGAAAAGATACACGTGAAGTAATCCTTAATGATTAATGTAATCCTTCGTGAAAATTTTGCTTTTAAGATAGTGCATTTCTTTCTCTTTTTTTTTTTGCAAATTGGGGATTGAACCCAGGGCCTCATGTATGCCAGGCAAACACTCTACCACTGAGCTAAATCCCCAGCCCCAGAAAGGGTATTTCTAATATTGGAAGGTCCTCTGAGACAGCCCAGACCAGAAATAGCAAATCAGAGTAAGGAATCATGAACAGAGAGAGCATGAATTTGGTAAGAAGCAATGGGAAAGATAAGGTATTCTAGAATGGGAGACAGTTTTGGAGTGAAACAACCTTGGTTTGTCTAACTCCATAGGAAAGGCAATGCAAAGACAAATTGCATCTTTTTTTTTTCATCTCTGTATTTTGGTTTCCTGATCTCAAAATTGGGATTTTAATAAAGCTTCCTTAAGGATCGTTCTGAGTTAAGTGAGCTAGTGTTAATTAATATGCGTATAAGCACTTAGAAAAATAAAAACTCCAATATTCTCTCAGTGAATGAATCATGAGGACAAGAGTGCACACCTTTTCTAAATTCCTGAGTTATGCCTGTCTGACTTTCTTAGCTTTATCAAGCCCCTTTACATTTTCCAAAGACCACAGTTCCTTCTGGTTCTTTCACTCTGAGAGATGGTAGAAAGTTCAATTTCATTCTCCATTTCCTTTTTCTCCACTGGAAACAGCCTTGCTTTCTTCTTAGCCTAGCCTCCTCTCCTGTTTCTGAGAGCGGCGTTCCTCTACTCCTTTCTAAGGCTAACATTTATCTCTGGCACTATGGATTGACGGGATCCCTGAGGCTCCAGCAGGACACTGTTTCCTGGGCGAGTGCATACCTCTTTCCAGGCTGCAGTGACTCCTCCTCCACCGCTGCTTCCCCTCAGTCTCTGGAGGTACTTCAGTCCTTCCCAGCTTTGTGTCTTCCTTCAAAGTCAGAACCGCTGATTTTTTTTGGTCTTCCCCACAAAAACTAAACTCTAATTTTATGACTGGTTTGATGATCACCCAAAAAGAAAGTTCCTCATCTTATTCTTTTCTAGTTTCTTGTGATTCTGATTTTGTCTTTGGTGAGAGGCACTCTCCTTTTTGATTGCTCTTTAGCTTTTTGTGTGTGTATGTGTATGTGTGTGTGTGTGTTGTGTGTGTGTATGTGTGTGTGTGTAAACTCACATGCACTCTTAAACAGTTTTTGTAAGTATCTTCAAGAATTCTAGACTTAGCCTGCTCAGTTGCTCACACTGTACTTTTTCTCTGGGTAGCCTCATTAGAGCCCATGGTTTATCATTTCTTTGCAGGTCATTCCTTGACTCCTTTCTGAGGTTGGAATTTCCAATTGTCTTTTGAAAAATCTCACATCCTTGCCTTTTCATTCATATCACATAAGCAAGTATTTGTTGAAAGTCACTGAAATGTGTCTGAAACCACCAAATTATCTTCTTCCATTCCCACTCCCTTTTGCATTTTCCCCTGACATTTCTCTGGATAAATATGTTTCTCACCCCACCTGAATGAGGTGGAGGTCCTCAAAGCTTCCTCACCTAGATACCTAATCAGCCAGAGTCAGTGTGGCTATAGACATTGGGTGATCTTTCTCTACTTTTTCTCTCAAGAAGTTAAAAGCTAGGAGTAGAAGTTAATTTTCTTTTTCTTTAAAATCTCCCCAAACAATTTATTTCTTAGGACTGAGTGGAACTCCATAAATATTGTTGAATGACTATAAGCAGAAATCATATATGAAAAGATTGACAGTGATGGTAAGGACCCTATAAAACACATCAATTCCTTCTTTGGACTCAATTATCAATACCTCTTCTGCATTAATTTTAATATTAGAACTAAAATCTAAAATTTTATAAGAATGGTACAGAAAAAGTGTAATATTAATTTTAAAGATGGAAGTAGAATTGTTCAGAGAGAGGGCTATCCTTTGTTTAGTAAAAGACCTTGGATGCAAAAGATGATAAAGTAACTTGTAGGAGAAAAGTAAAAAGAATTGAAGGCTAATGGTCAGAAGGGAAGTGAGGAAAAGAGAAAGGGTTGCTCAGGGCAGTGAAGTAAGGTGTAAATGTTGTCAAGGATACTCACAAAGACAGCCAGTAAGTGACTAAGTATGACCCAGTGAGCTTTAAGTATAGGAATCTCTAATATTTTGTTTTAAGTTTTTTGTTGTGCTGTGCTATAGTTTGATGTAACTCCATTCTATATTAAATTATATTTTCATAAAAAAGAAGTTTCACTTATGTGTTTTTTTCCTAAGCAAAAAACAAGTCAGCTTCATTTTCAGGTATACATTTCCGAGCACCTCAGATGCTCTGTTACCCAAAAGTTTAGATGCATTCTATCAACTAGCCACTTATTCAGTGAGATGATTAAAAAAGATTCTAGAGTGGATTATAAAGGCAGCTGCAAAAGCCTGTCATATGATAGATATTGAAAAACTGCCAGGTATCTGCTTAGTTGAGAGTATCTGGTCCTATAAAAATTTATGGACTGGGGGCATAGCTCAGTGGTAGAGTGCTTGTCTGGCATGTGTAAGGCCCTGGGTTTGATACCTTGCACTGAGAGAAAGAGAACAAAACAAACTTACTGTCCATGGTCTTAGCTCTGAACTGCCTTTCTGATTCTCCACCTGTTTCTCTACTGTGAACTAATATGTACTGTTTGATGTCCTTCTGGTCCTGTTCTGTACTTAGGCTGATGTTTACCCCATTTCCTCTCATCTGTGATTGTGACTCCTCTCAATGAAGATTCAGGCCCTCCCCTCTGCAGGGCTGTACTTGCCCATCTCAGGTAAACACCCTGGGGCTTAGGTAAACTGTGATACCTTTCCACCGGGTACTCCTGTGGGTGGGACACCTAGCAGGTTTGGCCTTGGAACTGGACAAGAGCTGCCATCATTGTCTTCAAATACTTGGAAGAAGCATTTTTATTATTCTCTAGGCCCCCAGGCATAGCAGGAGAAATAGTGGGACATTAAAGGGAGAGACTGTAGCTAAAAACAAAAATAAAAGGTATGGCGAGGGGGGACAGTAGGGGTGGTGGTGGGGGCTGGCTAAGCATCCAGTTTTGCAAAGGTATCATGCATCCTAGAGATCCTTTCCCTAAGGGGTCTATGGGTTCTTTCAGTTCTAATGGTCTCAGATTCTAAACATTCATAATTCTCTGAGTTCAAAGAAAAAAAAAAAAGTTGAAAGCTTGTCTAAAAGGGACCATCTGAGAACCACTGCAGGGTCACCAGCATGTTGTTGTGGCCAAGAAGGAAATTAAAAAGCAAGATGAGAAGTAGGAGAGGTTAAATCCAGGTTGGGCCAGGGTGGGGGTATCCTCAGAAGGGATCTGTTCAAACGCCTATGCTTTCCCTGCCAAATAGAACTCCTTAGACTTAAAGAATGTCAGCAATTTTCATCCTCCCACACAGCTACTCTATAATAATTAGTTTTACTTACTTTTTTTTCACAAGCTATTATTTTAATTATTTTAATTAGATTGTTCATGCTGCTCAAGTTGTTTACAAGCACTTTTCTTTTTATGGCATCTCAATAAACAGGAGAGGGAAACTACTGTACTGGAGGAAGCCAGGCAGGTTTTACTAGACAGGCCAGAGCCTTGTAGCTACATCTTCCAGCCTGGTCTGGCTGTCTGGCAACCACAGGGCCTCGTGAGGGAGGGTGGGAGTCCCTCGCCCTGGGAAGAGCCTGCATCCCATCTATGTCATCTGTGGTCATTGCCCTTTAGTCAAAGCCAGGAGAGCAAATAACCTGTTTTCCAAATATTCCTCTGACAGCAACCACACAGAGCAAGTGCTAAAAGTTATGGATGGTTAGCGTTTATTAAAATTCCACATATTTGGCATTTCTTAGCTATCTGGTGGACTCCTGGTTCCTCCCCTTACTAATTGTGTGACCTTGAAAAAGTTACTTCTCAAGTTCTCAGTTAACCCATCAAATGAAGGTAAAAACACCAAGCTGGTTATTTTGAGAACAGGTGAGTTCAGATGGGAGGCACTAGACCTGCCTGGCCCAGGCTCCCTCCTGGTTCCTCCCACTCCCACCTGCCTGCCTTCTTTTCTCCTCCCTCCCTCTTCTCTGTCAAGTTTCTCAGAAATTCGGATGTGACAAACTTGGGATTCTTTGGTCCAAGCTTTAGGGCTGTTTCTTACTTTAATTTTGTTCTTAAACCTATTTTGTATGTAAAGACAAGCATAAGAAAGTGCAATAAATAGAAACAATAATTACAAGGGAATTATCACTATTCAAATGGGCCTATTAGGATGTCTGAAAGACCCCAGGTTTCTTTTCTCTGTGGCTGTTAACAGTTATAGTTATACACTATAACATGTATTTCTCAGCCTGGCTCTTTTGCACCTGTTGGAGGCAGGTTGGCTGGTGGAAAGGTGCAGTGAGGTGCAGCCTCCTTAGGCTCTGCCCTCAGTCCCCAAGAATTAGGCCCAGGATGAGAGACAAACTGGAAAAAGAGAGGTTTGGGGAATGAATGGCCCTATAAGTTACTTGATTTTTTTTTTTTTTTTTTTTTTTTGGTATCCAGGATTGAACCCAGGGGCACTTAACCAATGAACTACATTCCCAACCTTTTTTTATATTTTATTTAAATATAAGGCCTCACTGAGTTGCTTAGGGCCTCTAAGTTGCTGAAGCTGGCTTTGAACTCAGGTTCCTTCTACTTCAGCCTCCCAAGCCACGCCCTGCCAAATTACTTAATTGTTACTTAATTTTGTCATCTAAAATCACGTTTTTGAGTTCTTCTTTGAACAAAGCCCAGGACTCCAGAGAAACCCTACTTCTAGCACTGTCTCGCATCTGCTCAGGTATAAACTTGTAATGAGGCAGCTCTCTTCACAGTAATCCCTCAACACAGGGACTCTTTGCAGCACATCCCAAGAACCTCATCCTTTCTATAGAATAGGACTACCAACTTACCACCAGCCAACTGATTAAAAAAAAAAAAAATTCTCATTTAATTTTTAGATTAATAGAGATAGAAATTTTCTCTCCAAGATCCTTCTGTGAGAATTAGAACTGTGAAAAAAAATTGATCTATGTTTAAATTGAAACATTTGCACTTGAACTCATGAATTGTAGTGTTCCAATTAAATATATTAACTGAAGTATTATTTTAGCATAATTTAAATGACCAAACCAAGAACAGCATGCTTAGGTTTCCAAAAGGAATCTCTTGGCACCGTCTTGTGACTATTTTGGTACAATGCAAGGAACAAGCTCTTCAGCTGCTTAAGATTTCTAAAGGAATCTTCTGGCTCCCTCCCACATTTCAGAATTGGGAGGAACTATTGTTTCCAAGGATAACCCCATCTCTTCCACAAGATCTTGAAGCAAGCCAGCCAAATAATTGCCATCCTGTGCTGCTAATTAAGGATTAAACTTTGCAGGATTTCTCAACTTTGGCACTATTGACATATTGGGCTTGATAATTCTTTGCTACTTTGAAGTTTTTCCTGTAAATCTCAGGATGTTTAGTAGCATTTCTGGTCTCTACCCAGTAGATATCAGCAGCATTCCTCCAGTTGGGACCATCAAAAACTCCAGACATAGTCAAATGGCTGGTGGGGTGGGGGTGCAGGAGGCCAATGGAGAAGTTTGGGTTGCAAACCAGTGAGAAAGGGTACACTCTGAAATGGTTGAGATAGAGTAAAAATTAAAGCAGCATGATAGCCCATATAACTTTAATTTTCCTAAAATAGGGGAAAAATAATTAGAAATGTGACCATTTGCCATTGACTCAGCCATAAGATCAGCCTCCAGAAAAAATGCCACAAAACTCTTATGTTCATGCATCATGCAACCCAAGAATACAGCATCCACCCTTACGTTGACGTCTATGAAAAGAATCAATCTTGAGTGTGTAAGGTCATTGTAATTGTATTGTATGATCATATCATAAAATGTGACTGCTAGGTTTCCAGAAAATCAGAAAGACTCCCTGAACTTGAGGTTCTCAGTAGGCTCAGGTTTTCAACTTAATCTAACATTCCACCTACTTTTCTCTGCATTCTTCTTCTATAGCTTTTCTCAGTTAACAATTATAATTCCTCCTCATATGTGATTTATATCTCCTCCTTCCATATATAGCATCTTCTAAAAGTTTCCAAGGATAGCCTCATCTCTTCCACCAATAACTAGAATATCTCAGTATCTTAATTTAAATATTTCAAAACGTCATCCCTTTTCCCACTATCACCTTCTGCCCTTTTCCCCTTATCATATTTCATTCATCATTCATTTAATAATCACTTATTATATTTCAGGCATAGTATTATGTACCCAGGATACAAAAAGCATTGAGTTTGCCCCCAAGAAATCCACCTATAGTCTGGGAAGAGAAGACCAAAGAAATGACAATGCATTGTGTTTAGCAAGTGTCAGAATGGGGTATCAGTGAAGAGCTGTGGAAGCCTACAATGGGAACTAAATTGGAGAAGGTTTCATAGAGAAACTTATAACTCATCTGGATTTAAAAGGATGAATAAGAGTTTTCCAGGCAAAGAGCATCCCAGGTAGAAAGAATTACAGATGTAAAGACCAGAGCTACCAATGAATCTAGTCTGTGAAGGCTCTTCCTGCTTTCTAGATATTCTTCCCCAAAGTCCTTTCCCACCCTGGGGTCACTTTGAGATACCATGTCAGGGAACTCATTTCTAGCCACACCACTGTTGCTCCAGGTTCTATCCCTCTCCCAGTCACCTGCTCCTCATGTGACTTTACTCTCCCTTTCTCCTCATTAGCCAGAACTCCTCAATTCCATCTGGGGAACTGAGAGCTCTCTGGCTCATCCAACCCTCACCCTTGTCCTAGATCAATTTCTACTCTTCAGACACAATCTACAACTGTTCTGGAATCTGTGAGATCCTCCTGAATGCTCTTGTCCATAGTTTCTCTCTTTGTTGATCTATCTGACCATGGGCTGCATCTTAGGGATCACAAATCACTTCCTCATGCTCAAGTGGCATCTGGTATTATGGGAGGTGAACTCTGTGACCAGGAAAAAGAGGGGTGGGGGATGGTGGAGATACAACAACCAACAGTGTGGCCACAGCTTGCAGTTAGGCCCTGCGCCCAGAAGACAGGGTTGATCTCCTCACTCCCATCTGCCCTCCTTGCTGTGGCCTCCTAGGACCTGCCTGCTGGGCCCTCACTCCTCTCTGACCCTCCCCTCTCCCCACTCTAGTTCTCCAGATCCTTCAAGTACACTCCTGCTCAGGCCCTCAGTGCTTACTTAGTGCCCCACCTGCATTCTTTGCTCTCAGCCCCAAGCTTCCCTCTATCCTATTTCTTCCAAATCACTTCTCAAATGGCACCTTTACTGGGAAGTCTTCCTACAGCCCTCTAGAGAGTAGCAGTTCTCATTATTCCCAGTAGCTCTTAGCCTACCTGATATATTTATGTTTTTTGCTTATTTTTCTATTTCCCCTCCATGAGAACAGAGACCTTGCACACTTTTTTCTCTGCTGTTTTCCCAAGGCCTTGAAGAAGGTCTGGCACACAGTTGTACTCAGTGAACATCTGCTGAATGAACGATGAAACAGTAATCCTTTTTCCAGTCTCCATAGCAAGACTGAAATTTCTCAGCCATGGAGCTTGGGGGAGGTTTTCCTACCTCTGGGCCCTGGGAGAAAGTGAGAACAGCAGGATTTGATGGCCTGCAAGCCCAGACCTCTTAGCAGCTGTCCATGACTCCAGTAGCTACCTCCCCAGACCAAGTCGACAGCACAGGCAGTGTTGGATCTGGGCTAGGAAGGTGATCTAAATTAGTCTGGTCTTCCTAACTCCTCTTTTGGCTTGGTGGACAGGGAAAGGGAAGTTTCCATTCTCTGAGTGGGAATATGAGTCCTGCTTAGTATGTAGACCATTTCACTATACACTGTCCTTAAAGTACTACTGTGCTCTGGTGATATTTTAAGGATGTTATCATATTAGAATATTTGCTCATTTTTGAATGAATAAATTCATTATCAAGTATTTTTAGAATACCATTCAAGTTCTTTATAGATCGAGCAAACTGATAAAAGGATTAAAAACCTTTCTTAACTGAGTGAAAATGATGAGAAATACCTCATGTTGAGAAAACTCAGACGCTCCATGACAATGTCTTTATGAAAAATGTTGTTTTACAAATTTGAAGTTGGTGATATGTTGAGATATGGATTTAGCTAGGACCTGCTGGAATACATGCTTATCTTAATTCTGTTTTTCTTTGTACTAGGGATTGAACCCAGGGGCACTTTACCACTGAGCTATACCCCTGGATATTTTTATTTTTTTTTTATTTTGAGACAGGGTCTTGCTAAATCACTGAGGCTAGCCTCGAACTTGAGATCCTCCTGCCTTAGCCTCTGAGTTGCTGGGATTACAGGCATGTGCCACCACACCCAGCTCTTAATTCTGTTTTAGATGCCAACCCCTTCTCCTAAAATACCACAGGAAAATAGTTCACGGATAACAAAGCAAGGCAATGTAGGTAAAACTTGCAACAAGCTCAGGTTTAAGCTCCAAACCACCGTGTTTTCTCTCAAAAGGAGGAAAACAGTTTCCTATGATATGGCCTGATGGGGCCAGGATCAGGTAGGACAGAGGGTCCTCCTCCATTTTTTTTCTGCATCAAAGTCCAACCCCTTGACATGGATATTATACTAGGAAGAGAAGATGCCTACACCGACCCAAATTATTGGGGAAGCACAATGCAGGAATAAAAGATGCATATATTTATCTCTATTCCTACTCCCTCTCTCCTATCAAGCCTTCAGATCACAGCCTTTGTCAATAGTAGAATTAAACCCTATGAGACACCATGAACCAGGGAAACCTAGTGAAGCTACACAGAAATTTCTGACCCACACAAACTCTGAGATAATAAAATTTTGTTGTTTTAAGCTATGAAGTTTGCAGGGGGTGGGGTAATTTGTTACACAGCAATAGATAACTAACACAAATGGTTACACAGAATGCTATTATGTAAATTTAGATTATTTCCAACTTTTCTCAATTGTAATCTAGTATTAAAGAACTTTGTGTGTGTGTGTGTGTGTGTATATGCATATATATATATATATATATATATATATATATATATATATATATATATATATATATATATTTTTTTTTTTTTTCCCCCGCCTTGGGTATTCCTGAAAGTAATTGTGTAGGAAAAAATTATTAGACATGGAACTGTTTATTCTAATTTTGAATTATAATAAATACAGTCAAATTAGTCTTCCAAAAGATTATATGCTGTTATAATACCATTATAATATTTTTGAAAGACTGGAGATGTAGATTGGTGCATGTGCTTAAAATATGTAAGGCCCTGGGTTCAAGTCACACACACACACACACACACACACACACACACACACACACACAGGGTTTTTGAATGTCTTTTGCCCCATACTCTCACCAATGCCAAGTATAATATATATATATATATATATTTTTTTATACCAGGAATTAAACCCAAGGGTACTTTACATCCCCTGAGCCACATCCCCAGTTCTCTTTTATATTTTATTTAGAGACAGGGTCTCACTGAGTTCCTTACTGAAGTGGTTTTAAACTCATGACCCCCCTGTCTCAGCCTCCTGAGCTATTGGGATTACAAGATTGGGCCACTATGCTTGGCTTATGGATCTTTATTAATTACCAATTTGAGAGGGGAAAAAATTAGGTATCATGTATTGTTTACCTCATGCCAAGCACCACCTGGGCTTTCCATGCCTTTCTCATTTGATCTTTATACTAGCATTCTCAGTGTAGATGTATTATTGCCCCATTTTACAGAGGAGAACAAACTTGACCAAGATCATATAATAATCAAGCAGTGGAGCAGGTGTTTCAGGCATTCTGATTTCAGACTCTGATCTTTAATAGTTGGGGAGATTGAGCCCAGTCTCCAGTGGCCAGTAGGCCCATTAGTATCTCTTCCTGTGTGATTTGCATATTCAAATTATTTCCACCTGGGCTCTATTCACAGCTCCTCTCTCCACTCTGTCTCTTGCTCTGCAAGTGTGACCTCTGTGGGCTTCATTAGCATAGCACCTGTGCCCTTTGGCTCCCAGCTGGTTTCAGTATATAGAAAACAGCAGGAGACTGGAGATAGGATGGCAGTAAACTCAAAATATTTATTTCCTTGGTTCCCTCCCAAGGAAGTTTCCTCTGACTGGCTAGGTCTCTAGAACAAAGTTCATTACTTCTCTAACCAGATCCTTTCTCTCTGGGCTCCCATAACTTTTCCTTCCTCCTGTCTTTGAAAGTGAAAAGTAATAATGGGGCCCCATATGGCCCTAGGTAATTGCACCATCCCATGTAGTTCCCTTAAATCAAATTTGTATATAAATAGTCCCTTAGTAAATAAAACCTCCTTAGTTCAGCTTATTTGAGGTGTACCATTCGCTTTTTTGTTATGTTGTCTTTCCTCACTGAATTGTAGTCACTCTCTCTCTATATTAGAGTTAACAACACTTTATTAATTATTTGTTGCTGGAACATTTTCCGCAGCTTATTGCTGGTGAGTTTTGTTTAACATGGATGTTGTATAGGTTTCTTTATATGCTCACTCAAGACTCCACCCTAGAAAATGTGGCCTTGATCTTGACAGATATGTGGCAACTCCTCTCCCTCCTCTTTGGGGTAGAGTAAAATGTCTAGCTCTGATCCACTTGTGGCCCAAATGTCAGATTCTCCTTGATCATTCCTCTTTAAGTATTTGGAAAGATTTTGATTTGTGTTCTAGAGTTGTTTGTCAGGAGCTGTTTTTCAGTTGCAAATGATTCTTCCTTGGGCTCCCACTCTGCCACAGTCCCCTGGTAATCTCAGAGCTGCTATCTGACTAGAATTACTAGGCATAGGCCACTCCCCTCAAGGAGTCCTTCCACTGAGGACCAGTTGAGGTGTGAGTGTGGGGAAGGCCATACTTTTATATTTTTCCCCCCAAAATACTGTGTGTACCCAGTGCATTAAATTATTTCACAGGGAGCTCCTCACAGGTGTACCCTGGTTAGTAAATATCACTTCTATTCTTAGATCTTTCTTTTGACGTCTTTCCTAGGGATTCCTCTCCCTACCTCTTGAAGAGACCTGCTGCCTTTCCACAGGGTAAGTCTTTCTTCCCTCCACAGTGGATCTTCCTTAGAATATTAAAGGTGATATGGGGCTCTATCACGTGGGGGAGTGATCTGTTGCCTTTTCAAGACCCCCAAAACTGCCTGGGGAGGAGTCCACGACTGCAAACTCAACAAAGAAGTCTGGAATGTGCAGTCCGAGTCCAGTCTCCTTGGAGGTATCTCCACTCACATAAACCACAGACCCCATTTCATTTACCTGTCATTGACTATTTTAATGTTGTTCCTTAACCTCATGCTATCAGATCATGTCCCCTAGGTCATGGAGAATAAGAAATGGGCTCTAAATGGCCACTGTTTTAGCCACACACTCACAGAAGTTTTCCAGTATCTCTTCTGTAAAGATGAATTAAGTTTTTAATCAAAGGTCATCCTTGGGGAAAAAGGAGGGAGGTAAGCATTGGTTACATGCCTTGGAAGAGGAAGGGGAAGGGGACTCATGAGGGAGGCACATTTTACTCCCTTCCCTGAAAGAACAACAGGACCAACAAGTCAGTTTCTAAGTTATTGATAGGAAACAGTAGAATAAGACAATTTGGAAGATATCAGTCCTTGTCCTTAGGACTGTGGGGTTAGAGGAGTGTCATATAAAGGATGACAAAGAAAAAGGATTCCTATCTTTTTAAAAGAAAACTCAGTCTTTCTTTATATCTGGCAGTCGATACCACTTAAAAATATAAGTGTGAAGTCCAAGTTGGACTTAGCTGACTGTTGGGAGGGAAAACGGCCAAGGGAAAGAGGACCTATATCTAGGAGTGAGTTAAGTCACAGAACAGGCTGTTCCACATGGTTGAAGGAGGAAACTGTAGTAAGGACATATTTGTGTGTGTGTGTGTGGTGTTGTGTATATGTTTTCAAAGACAGATGCTGATAGTCTGAGCTGGGTTAAAAGAATCATTGAGATTAGAGAGAGGGAAGAGCAAGTCTTCAACCAGGGGAAACCAGATGTGTGTCCAAACTGCGCACATTCTGAAAAAGTTAGGACGGCCATTGACCTGGATCCTCAGGTACAGAAGCACAGTGGAAAGTCCAAAGGGGGTTGTGTAATCAAAGATTACTAAGAAAGGGCTTAACTATGTGAGGACACTTATCACAGTGTCTGGATAGAGGCAGTGAATTTTTAAAATCATCTTGACTGAGGTACAGTTTATAAACAATAAAAGTTAACTGGGTGAAAGAGGAAATGAGGAGTTATTACCTAATGGGTACAGAGTTTCTGTTTGGGATGATGAAAGAGTTCTGGAAATAGGTAATGGTGATGGTTACACAACACTGTTAATATAATTAATGCCACTGAACTGTACGTTTAGTAGTTAAAATTACACTTTTAATGCTCTATGTTTACCACAACAAAAAATCACTAACTAATCAAATGCCCCTTAGTAGTCAATCAATCCCTTGGAAAACACCAGATTATTTTTTGTCACTTTAATTTTGCCTTTTCTAGAATTTCATAAAAATATAACCATAAACTGTGTAGTTCTTTTATGTCTGGCTTCTTTCACTTAATATAATGCTTTTGAAAGTCATCCCTATTGTGTAAATTAGGCATTCATTTCTTTTATCCCTACGTGGTATTCCATTGTATGGCTGTACCATGATTTGTTTACCCATTTCCCAAAAGATGTATAGTTCAGCTGTTTGGTTGTTGAATATTTTTAATGCCAGTCTGGATTAAATACCAGAGCAAGATCTTACTGTCACCTGGATTAAACACCAGAGCAAGATCTCACTGTCACCTGAAGATTTATGCAAGTGTTGGCTGTGTAAGGTTATGAACAAAGGTTCTTAGGTGAGTATCCTTTGTGTTCTTATGACTGCTTTACATCTTGAACCATGGCCTCCAGATCATCTCCAAATCTCATATTTTTCAGTTTACTGGATCCCAGGTTTTATTCTATGAGCTCATGTGAGGAGCTCTATGGCTGGGGATTTATGTTGACAGGATCTATGAAGACTGTGAGGCAGCAAAGACATTCTCTTTTGTTGCTGATTTTCTACATGATTCCTATAATAGCTGCAAGAGGTGGGTCGATAGAAATTTTATATCACATACAATATTATATGTATGCCATAATGTAATATATTATGTAGAATCTAATATGATTTACTATGAAATATATATCACTTACATGCATAACTGATGCTTTTATTCTTCTGTAAGAAAAAAAAATTGCTTAGAAATATTTATTGAGAATTACTATTATTTTTTCATTTCATTCCCATTCTCATGCTCCATAAAGTGTCCTATCCTTGGCTTTGGAACCTTAGGGTGTGTCTTAAGTTCTACTTGCAAGTACCTTGCCTTCAGGGGTCTTTGGTACCTCGTTTCAGTTTTACTGACATATCTCACCCTTACTCTCATTTCCCCCTGTACTGTGAGCTTGACATTTCAGACCATGCTTTTTATCCCAGAGAGGACTGGAATGAGAGGAAAGACAGTTTCCTTTCTGACCCATGGGCTCTAAGCCCTAAAAGGCAAACCTGGCTTCCTGACCCTACCAATCCTTTGATTCTCTTTAGTTCCCTGGTGAGAAGCTGGCAGTATTTAATGACTGGCTTCTCAGCTTGGGCTCTAGCTGTGCCTTCCAGGGGCCTCAGAATGGATTTGAGCATCCAATGGTCAACATCTAAGACTTTCTCCAGGTTGTTTTTCACCCCCCTCGGTGCACCCAAGCCCCCTCCCCACTACACCAAACATGTTCTGGTGGCCCTGAAAAACTCACCCATGCTGGTCTGAGCTGTGACTGCTGTGATACTTAATTAGAAATGCCTTAATTTCCTTTATGCTGGGACCGGGACACACAATATTCCAGACTGGGAAAAAGGATAATGTAAAAATGGTGACCACAGAAGACATCTGTTGTTTTCTCTCGCTAGTACCACCCTTAATCCCGCCTTTATTAAAAATACCTTCATTCTTTAGGGAACTGTTCCTTTCCTATTTCATCCTATGATTCTAGAATAGGAACCAGTCCCAGTATCCTGGTCTCATCCCAAAATCCACACAGAAAGCTTGTGACCTAGCCAGGCCATTCAGAGACCTTTCCTTTGATTCTTTCTCTCCCCTGCTAGTAAAGGAGATATAAGTTATAATCTCAATTGCTAGCAACAGCATCCCTCATAACATGGAGAAGATTAAGAAAATGAAATCTTACATGCTGGGAAATGTCTCTGTTTCTCTTCGGGGTATACATACCCTACCAAATGCAGACTTGGTTCAATTGGAAGTTGAGATCCCTATCCTCTCCTGTCCCAAACATGTGACCCAAATGAGGCCAATTAGATGCCATTCCATGAGAACTTGAGCTATGTGACATAAGACTAAAAGGTTCCCATGAGCATTAAGGTCATCTTAACAAGGACATTCAGAGACTATCCATTGGTCTATAAATCTAAATCCCTCTTCTCTTAAAGACTCAATTGCTCAACTTTTCCCTTATTTCCCTGAACTTTCCTATAATTCTGTAATGTATTTCATATTCTCCAAGAAGAGGTTGACAGTGCTTCCAATGTGACTTCTTGGCCAGTTGGTAAACTTAAAATTTCAGTTCAGTTTAAATGAGCTTATTCTTTGTTTGGGGGAGGGCTGCCTAGGGACAGTTAATCCAATCTATCCTGTTTGTCAGGACTGTCAGCCAGGTGGCATTTGTCCATCAGAGGAAATAACTGAGTGACAATTATGAGAATGAGAGTAGGTAAGACATCTAGAGGTGTTAACAGATTTTATGTGTGGGGGTAGGGGAGGTGCAGGATCTGGGACCATCCTGCATTGTTCCTGATGGATTTCCACATGGGGTTAAGGGATGAGACAGACAATTCATAGAGTCATCTGGTAGAGAATTGCAGACCCAGCAGCTAATGTACGGCCCTTAAAACAGTCTGGGAAATCTTGCCAACAGCCTTCCTTCATGAGAAAGGATACAGCGGGTGTTTCCAAGAATCTGGGATTGCACTGGAAAAAACAAAGTACCTGTTTTTCCTCTGCTCTCAAAACACAACCAATATGAAGTCTTCTTACACCAGATGTGTATGGGGTTTTCTCCATATACCAAGCAAGCCATCAATTCTACTGTAGATACCAGCTGGGTGTCCTCTAATACAATCCAGTCTGACACCAAACACCTGAAGATAATGTCAAATCCCATAAGTTGAGGGTTCAGTCCCCAAGACTACTGTCTCCACTCCCCCAGATGCCAATCACAAACCCCAGGTCAGTTTACCTCTACTTCCAACCAACAAGCTATAAATCGGGGTTCCCATGACTCGAAGGTTCAATTAATGTGCCCAAGTGACTCACAGAACTCAGGGAAGCTCTTGCTGATTTATTGTGAAGGATATAAAGAATTACCAATGGAGAGATTCATAGAGTGAGGTACTGGAGAAGGGGCACAGGAATCAACACATATTCAGCTGTCTAGAAGCTCTCTAAACCCAGTTCTTCTGAGTTTTATGGCAAATTTACTGCATAGGTATGATTGTAAATGAACTGGGTGAGGTAACCCAACAAGGGCTTTTTACCCTTACCTGGGCAAATCTGTTTAATCTATTAATCAGTAAAAGTGAAAATTTATAGTAGAGAAAAAGTATATGCCTCGAAATAGTCTCAGTTGTTTAGAGAACGCTTGCTACTTGCCAGGCTCAGTGGCATATGCCTGAAATCCCAGAAAAGCCTGAGTAACTTAGTGAGTCCATTTTTCAAGATGAAAATTTTTAAAAAAGGTTAGGGATGTATCTCAGTGGTAGAGCACCCCTGGCAGGTTCTATCTCCAGTACCACAACAAAGAAGGAGGAATAGGAAGAGGAAGAAGAAAGCAAGCCTAATTGGTCTATATAGCCCTCATTCTTTCTTTTTTATATGTCTGTCTACATTCCATCTTAGTTGTGATTCTTTATTAATAACTGAAATATCTGAGATTTTCCCATTCTTATAATCTAAGTTGGCCTGCCACAATTTCTTGGATGCTGGCAGAAGGCGCAAGATTCTTGGATCATAGATATAAGACTTTATTTTTCATCACAATCACAATAGTCAGATTGACATTTGTGGTAGTTTCCCAAGTCCTAAGTAACACAGTGTATGCACAGTGTATGCAGTGGGCTCCTGCATACACAGTGGATTATGTTAGAAGAGAAAAACCTTGAACTTAGGGAACCCAAACCTTTTTTTTAATTTTTTTTAAAGAGAGAGAGAGAGAGAGAGAGAGAGAGAGAGAGAGAATTTTTTAATATTTATTTTTTAGTTTTCGGTGGACACCGCATCTTTATTTTATTTTTATGTGGTGCTGAGGATTGAACCCAGCGCCCCACCCTGCCAGGCTAGTGCATTACCACTTGAGCCACATCCCCAGCCCGAACCCAAACCTTTTATGATAGATAGCAAGTAGATAGGCACCTTTGTTCCAAGAGGGAGATATCATCTCTCTCTCTCCCAGGGTTGTTTGTTATACAAATATTCTTTGAAAGACAGTTGATAACCAGGGTAGTCTGTTATTGTGTTTGTGAAATGTACAGAAACATGAGCAATCCCTGAAGAATTATCTCTTAACAATGAGTCTTAGCAAATGATTGAGTCATACCATTCCTCATAAATCTCTTGTGGGACGTTGGTCATTTTCTAACCTAGTTTATCAGAAATTGGAGGTGGAATATTGATTGATAGATGCAACAGAATTAGTAAAGATAATGAATGGGAGGATGGATTTGGATGGAGAGGCAACAGGTATTAGAAGATATATTAGAATGAATTTTTGGTTGTGAATGGCAGAAACCTACTTTTGGCCAGCTAACATTAGTAAAACATGTAGGTTCTATTTAGGGATCTCTCCCATAATTGTAACCAACATTTTCTTTTCATGAGCATGATATATTCCCTGGGGGCTATGTTTCTTTTTATGGAACCCAGGTATTGACCCTCCTGCCTTCTGAAAATTCAGTGACTTGTAACTTAGCAGTGGTCATAAGAAATCTTCATATATTTAAGGAAGCACCACTGGAAGTTGTGCTATATATATCAGAACTATAGATATCTCTCTAAAGGGAAACTACCCTTAATTATTTGGGAGATATTCAGAGAGAGACAACCACCTCATTTTTATTTATGAGCTCCTTGTATGTAGTCATTCTATGCCAGGAATTGTCCAATTAAAAAAAATGATACAAAATTAGTGCCTGACTTTAGTTGAAGTGATCAATACTACTACATCATCCTTGGAAGACATCCAGGTTGGACTCAACTCACTGATCAGTGTTGTACCAGATATAATAGCTCTAGATTTACATTTTAAGGGCCAAAATAGAGCTTGTGCCATCACTGATATATCTCGCTGGGCCTGGATTAATATCTCAAAGTGGAAAAGTCAGCATAGAAACTTAAGGAGAAAGCCACATGATTCTCTAAAATAGACTCTGATGATTTATGGGATTTATGAAATTATCTATTGTTCGGTGCCTGACTCTGGGATCCTGAGAAGTAGTTGGAGTCCTATTGATAACAGCTTAAATTAATGCTGCATGAGAGAAATTGAACAGGTTTGGTCTTGGCCTTTATTGGTCAGATTAATCAGAGTGGCCAATGGAGTGTCGTACTCATTGGCATTTCATCAGGATTCAAGGCCGCATAGATAGAAATGCTTGTGATTTAGTATAATAAAGATAGTGTTCACTTCTGGAACAAAGAACAAGCAGGCTTACATTACGTTATAAAATACTGGGGTTCTCAAAGTTTGGGGTTTCTCCCCTGTGATGGAATCCATTATACATGCAGATGTCATGTAGCTCTTTTTGCAAGGCCCTGCAGGTATTACGGCTTAGGAAAAATCACAAAAGCTCATACTTTGACTACTGAGATTGCTGTCAGTATTAAAGTCCTTTACCTTTGCTGCAAGAGTCTCAAGTCTTCTGCTAGAATCCATGAAACTAGCAGCCCAGCTTGTTAGCTTGGAAGTACAGTAAAATCTCAGATCCCTCATAGCTCTTCACATCATTTAAGAACTCACCATCTTATCCATAATGTTCTTAATTGGGTAAAACTTTTCACCAAATGAGCTTAGTGTAATTCTGTCTCTTCCCACCCAAACAGGATTTGTGAGGGACTTGGCTGACATTCGATGTCCTTCACAGCTCCCTCCCCTTCAGTGGACTTGGCCAGGTTCTTTAAACAGTCTTTTTGTAGGGTTGGGAGTGGGTTGGGCGGGGGAAGGGTGTGGAATGACCTTAGTGGATCTCTCCAGGCTCTGCCTCTTGCACTTTCTTTTGCCATTTTATCTTATCCTGCAGCCTGTTCTTAGTCTTTGTCCATCCTAGGTGTGGTGAACAACTATTAGTTGACTATCCAGTATCCATTCTCCACCATGCCTCCCCTTCCTCTAGATGAGTTCCTAATGGAACCCAAACATCATTCAAACATTTGCTTACTTTCAAACATCCAGAGGAAGCTGACCCACCTCCAGCCTCAGAGGCAGATGAAATGAATTGGTCTAAGAGTAACTCATTTATTCCCTTTGTCAAAAGACTAATTCTGGCCACTGGGATTTTAGAAATTTGAGGATGAATTTCTCTGAAATGTTACTTTTTTCTCTTAAAAAGCCACAGAGAGAAATATATCCTATTTCTAGATGTGATGTTTGGAGCTTCTGCAGACATTACTAGCCTGAAAATGAAGCCACCATTCAGGACCGCAGAACAGATACACGATGACAATTCTGTGCTGCTTACTTCATCAACTGTAGTGACATTTCTACCTCTGGGCTTCCCATTAAGAGAGAGGTTGCATTTCTTTAATGTTTTAGTCTGTTTGATTAGGGTGTTTGGTTACTGTTAAATATTGAACTCAGTTCTGGGAACCCTTTTAGAACTTTAAAACTAATTCATATATTTAAAGATGATGATAATGACAATGATGATGATGATGATGATGATTTTGGCACTGAGAATTGAACCCAGAACCATGCTACGCATGTGCTCTGCCACTGAGCCACACCCACATGCCCTTCATTCTTACGGCTTAGAACAATCTTACAGGTCTATTATTTTCTTCATTTGCATATAAGGAAATTCAGGTATAGGAGCCTAAAAATTTTGCTAGGTCACTCAGCTAGTTAAGTGATAGAGCTAGGATTCAAACTCAGGTCTATCTTAGAATCTGCAGAATTACCACACTCCATTACTTCACACTAGGCTGCTATTGGTAGCCTAAAGCATTCCAACTAGATACTAACTATATTTCTCAAGGTGACCCAGTATGCAACAAGGAGAATTAGGTTTTGGATTCTCTTAGTCCCCAAAGTCTATGCCTGCAATCCAGCTTCACTCCCCCATATTCACCTGCAAGGCGCACTACTTGCCCAGAAGAGGAGGTTAGACATTAATATCCAATTTCATGTCCAATTTGAACACTAGAAAGACAGCCAAAAGTTAATATGTGAGCCATTATTTCAAATTCTATGTATTTTAAGCATATTGATATGATAAATATCCCTATTCAAAGGGCATCTATCATGTAGACCAAATTCCACCTTTTTAAAGAGAGACTCTTTGGTGGGTGCAGGGGCAAACACCTATAATCCCAGTAGCTTGGGAGGCTGAGGCAGGAGGATCATGAGTTCAAAGCCAGTCTCAGCAAAAGTAAGGAACTAAGCAACTCAGTGAGACCCTGTCTGTAAATAAAATACAAAATAGGGCGGGGGATGTGGCTCAGTGGTCGAGTGCCCCTGAGTTCAATTTCCAGTAACCACCATCCACCCCCCCCCAAAAAAGAGAGACCCTTTGATTTTAAGATCTAGCTGGTGGCAACTGGGAGCTTTTACATTTGTCCTTTTGCCATTGAGGAAATAAGAAAGCAGCTCTTCAAGCTTATCTCTGGGACTTTATATAACACACACCTGCACAGACATGCGTGCGTGCGTGCGCACACACACACACACACACACACACACACACATAATCAAAGAAAACTTCTGCCCTTAGTACATTATCATATATTCTTCCCTGATAATCAATAGTTATTCCAACATTATATGAGGAGGGAGTGGAAAGAAACAATTGCCAAACTGGATCAACAAATTTACCTCCACTTCCTCTGCCTTGTGTCCTGGGAAGTCCCTTCCTCTCTCCTTATTGAGAGTTCTTGTTTGCTGATCCCATTCTGCCCAACCTGTGGTTGGGAGAAAAATCTGGACTTTGCAAAGGAAAGGATCTTCCCTGCTAATTGTCCTGACCTCCACCCTCATCATTCCTATCAACAGATTGTCAAACATTTCCAGAATTATTAAAAAAGTAATCAAAATATCTAGGGGAAAGGTGAAAGGCATTTGAGAACTGGGCCAGAGGTTATCAGTGGGTGGCTCTGTTTGATGAAGTCAGGAGAGGACTATTGCTTCATTTGGGGCAGCATTCCTTTAATGCTGATATGTTTGAGGTCACCTCCTAAGAAACAAGAATAGAAATGAAGCCAGGTGCTTAAGGGGTGGTGAAGGCCGTTCCCTCCTGAGGCACCAAATTGTTGCCCCCCCAGTATCCTCCAGCATGGAGCAAAGTCTGAATGATCCCGCAGTCGATCTTTGTTCACTACTGACCTGATGCCCCACTGACCCAGGTCAGTTCTTCCAGAGAGCAGATCCCATTCCCTCAGAGCCAAGGATGGTTATTTGCCCCTCTCCTGAGCTCCACTGTTTGTAGCGTATAGAACACTTTCTAGGGCATAGGTCAGCCCCAGCAGACTGCCACACCTGAGTCCAGACCCTCTTACCTTCCTAAGATCCACCTACAACAATTTTGTCCACGCACAGTGAGAAACACATTTACTCAACCCAACACACATACACACACTCACTTGAACTTGAAACAAAAATTTTATAAAACCTACCCTTTCTATATATGACTCACATTGCGATATTTCTTCTCTATACTTTATTTTATTTAAGCAAAAAATACTTGGTTGTGAGCCATTAATGATTCAAGGTGCACAGTTTGAAAAACACTGATCTAAACTTTGGCCCAGTTTTCCAGTCCAAATCTCAAAGTTGGCGGGGCATGATGGTACATGCCTGTAATCCCAGGTCCTCAGGAGGCTGAAGCAGGCAGATTGCAAGTTTGAGGGGCCCTGTCTGAAAATAAAAAATAAAAAGGGTTGGGGATGTAACTTAGCTGTAGAGCACCCCTGGGTTCAATCCATAGTTCCAAAAACAGACAAACAAGACACTCGAAGTCACAAAAGGTACAATTATGCCCCACTTCCTTGGACAACAGAGGTAAAAGTGAGCTCTTTTCAGGTGGCTTCCCTTAGACATACACCCCCACCCCACTCCCTGGGGCCCTGGGGGGAGTCCATATCCATGTAGAGAAAGCCACTTCAGTGATTTAAAGTGATCGACTCTTAAGCAAGTTCCCACCTCTATCTTTGTAAAGGGATTTAAGGTGCTAATACCCCCTCTTCCAGATAGTGAGAGTCCACTTTTATTGGTTGCAAATGATTTTCTGGCACAAGTTGCTGGTGAAGAGAAAGAAAACAACAACAACAACAAATGAACAAAAATAACAACAAATAAAAATCTCTTCTAACCTCAACAATAATAACTGATAGTCAGGTACTATTTTAAAAATTTTTAAAGAACTGGGGTTGTATCTCAGTGGTAGTGCATTTGCCTAGCATTCAAGAGGCTCTGGGTTAGATCCTCAGCATCATAAAACAAATACATATATATATGTATGTATGTATATATTTGTTGCCCCCCAGTATCTTCCAGGGTATGGGATCTTAGGAAGGTAAGAGGGTTCACGCTCAGGTGTGGCAGGTCTGCTGGGGCTGACCTATGCCCTAGAAAGTGTCCTATATGCAAAAACAGTGAAGCTCAGGAGAGGAGCAAACAACCACCCTTGGCTCTGAGGGCATGGGATCTGCTCTCTGGAAGAACTGAGTAAACCGCACACTGACCTGGATCAGTGGGACATCATGTCAGTGGTGAATAAAGATCGACTGTGGGATCATGCAGATCTTGCTCCATGCTGGAGGATACTAGGGGGCCATATATATATTTAGGGTATAGTGACTGAATGGGAACAC
The DNA here is from genome assembly GCF_048772815.1 of Callospermophilus lateralis. Taxonomy (NCBI): domain Eukaryota; kingdom Metazoa; phylum Chordata; class Mammalia; order Rodentia; family Sciuridae; genus Callospermophilus; species Callospermophilus lateralis. The sequence continues at coordinate 68,871,165 of NC_135311.1, read as the reverse complement.
AAGGTTGGCTTGTTTCTCAACCCAGGTGCTGGTTATCTGGGAGAGTTAAGTATGCAAAAGTTTAGTATATACAAATCCTCAAAATAACTCTATGAATCTAAATGCCAATCAAGGATTGAATGGATAAATACACATAGAATATTCACACAACAGACTACTGTGCAGTAAGGTAAGGGAACAATTTCTAATTATCTGCAACTGGTGAATCTTAGAACATGATGTTAAGAAAATAACCCTGGACAGCACAGAGTTCATGATTTATTGACATTAGGTACAAATTAGAAAGAGCTAATCTATGCTATCAGACATCACAATGGTAGTTACTCTGGGTTGTAGAGACAAAAAGGAAGTGACAAGAAAGGAAATGTCTCCTGATCAAGGTGCTAGTTACACGGGTATATTCAACTTGTTCAGGATAACTGAAATACTGCAAGGGCTTTAAGAGAAAATGATTATTACCCCTTCCATTTGCAGATGGGGACTCAGGCTCAGAAACACTGATGACTTCGTCAAGGTTGCACATTTCTTAAGTGACAGAGCTGTGATGGGTCCAGGAGCATGATCACTCTCAGGTGAGTTGGCCTGGGAATTATGGTTCCCACAGGACTCAACAATGGAACTTCCAATCAGGCTTTCAAATAGCCTATAACAGAGTTGTGGCCAGTTTCCCTGCATCTGTCTGCTAGATCAAGTCTTTAATGGAAATGCTTTACTTAGAGCCTAATCATGGAGTTTAATATTTGAAAGTGAGAAATAAAAGTGGAAAGACTACATATAAATAGCCAGTGTTCACACAATATAAAAAATACTTTATATACATGAACCAGCATAGTAACACATTAATTGAAAATGCAAGCCAATTGTAGTCATGTATACTTCAGAGGTTGAGGCCAGAGTATTACTTGAGCTCAGGAGTTTGGGCCTGGGCAACACAGAAAGACCCCATCTCAAAACAACAACAACCACCAAAAAAAAACAAAAAAACAAAAACAAAAACAAAACAAAACCCCACAAACACTCATAAAATATAATGAAACATGCAACATTGTTTATAAACTTTATTTTTCAAAGCAGAAAAATTAAGTGGTAATACAGAGTCTAATATACCCTTAGTTTTAATATACATCCCCAGCTTCTTTTATTAACATCTTGCATTAGTATTGTACATTTGTTATAATCAATGAATCAATATTGTTACATTATTATCACTTAAAGTCCATAGTTTACATTAGGGTTCTTTGTGCTGTATAATCAATAGGTTTTGACAAAGGTGATTCCATAGTTGAAATCATACAGTATGTTGCCTTTTCTCATTGTCTTTTCCATTAAGAAATATACATTTAAGTTTCTTTTGTATCTTTTCCTGGCACAAAAGGTTACTTCTGCCCCTGCCCCATACTAAGTATTGAACCCAGTGGTACTCTACTGTTAAGCTATATCCCCACACTTTTCATTTTTGAGACAGTATCTTGCTAAGTTGCTCAGGCTGGCCTTGAACTTGCCATCATTCTGCCTCATTCTCCCCAGTACCAGGGATTCTAAGCATGGGCCATGGCATCCAGTTTCCACCTTAAAAAAAAAAAAAAAGACTTTAGTTCAGCATGGTACCACACCAGCTACTGGGAAGGCTGAGGCAGGATTTCAAGTTTGAGACTAGGCTGGGCAACTTAGAGAAAATGTGTGTCAAAATTTTTAAAAGGACTGGAGAAGTAGCTCAATGGTAGAGGGCTTTCCTATTATCCTTGAGGCCCTGACTTCTATCCCTAATACTGCAATTAAGTAAATAAACAAATAAATAGTTAAAAAAACTCAAGCATAAAGAAACATCATGAAACATACACAGAACGCATACAGAAAGTGGTGTAAAATAAATAATAAATGGCAGATGAAGAAAACAATTACTCAATTTTAAGTAGAAACTGAAGTGAATTTGGGGTAGATTCTTTTGTGTACTATCAATTAATCACTCAATGAAAAAATCTTGAACACCTATTATTTATCAGGAACAATGGTGATAGGAAGTTAAAATTGCATACTCATCTACATTTATCTTAGAATTAAATTTTAATTTAAAAATACATACAAGTTGTGGTAATAGCAGGCAGAGCTGTAGCATTTTGTGTTGTCACTAGTTTTTATTATGGTCATTCTGGTAGCTGTGTATTAGGGTCTTTCTGTTTTTGAGTGCAGTGTTCTACAAAGCTCTTTATATTTTTGTTGACTGATGGCATTGAGTTCTTCTATATCATTGAGGATATTCTGTCTAGTTCTTGTATCATTTTCAACATCAAGAAAGGGATGTTGATATTTCCACCATAATTGTATATTTGTCTATTTCTTCTTTCAGTTCTACAGTGTTAGTTTCAGATGTTTTGCAGAAACTTGTCTTTGTTTTAATGAACTGACTGTGAAAAGATACTTTGTTAAAATATAGTCATGAACTTTGTCCCATGGGGTAACAAGCTTAAACAACTGTGTCAGGCACTGCAAGTACAAAGGGCAGTTCTTGCTCCACTTGACAAATCATCACTCATTGGACACCTCTCGGTATCGCTATTTTTTGATGGAAACTGAAATGTGTGTCATTCTGGAAGTCTTCAAGTTCTCCAATGTTGTCTGTTGACATTACTATTTTAATATTCTCAATTAGAGCTCTTAAAAATAAGTTTTAAAATGTGAAATAATTTACTTAGCTCTTATAATTTAAAAAACAAAAGCTATTTCAATAATATCTATCATATGTTGTCATTGCTTTATATTATATAACTCTCCCTATAATACCTCCCCTACTTCCACATAAGAATATTGTCATGTGGAAAAAGATATAATCCTCAAATGTGACCGCCCTTCAGTGATTTTCCTTCCTTTACACAATTATAATGCAATAATTTATTTATTTATTTTGACTGGGGTTTGGGCTTAGGGGCGCTTTACCACTGAGCTACATTCCCAGCCCTTTTTATTTTTTATTTTGAGACAGGATCTCTCTAATTTGTTGAGAGTCTTACTAAGATGCCCAGGCTGGCCTCAAACTTGTGATCCTGCCTCAGTCTCCTGAGTTGCTGGGATCATAGGCATATGCACAACTATGCCCTGCTACAGTAAATGTTGTTGCTGTTGTTTTTAAATTTAATTTTTTATTTGAAAAAATATTTAGTTCATGTGTTAGGAAAAATAAGATATAATAATATTTTCCATCTCTGATATGTTGTTGTTTTTTAATACAAATATGTCTGTGCAATGTGCTATCCGCATGATTACTTTCTCATGTATTATAACATTTTTTTTTTTTTTTTTTAGGAATTAAGTTTAAACTTATTGAAGTAAGAAGAAAGTTCTGGATATTAGAAATCTAGGGCCTTAGTGTTTAAATGGAGGGGTTCCTCCTTAATCTTCCTTTAAAGAACCTCCCTCAGTAGGAGCCTGACTCAGGAATAGGAACAGAAAACCCTGTCCCAAGCCCTTCTCCTACATGGTGCAGGTCCTCCCAGCCCATTATTCCAACTGTGCTGCCGTAGTCCAAGCCTCTCAGCCTCACCAGTTCTGCCAACCTTCTCTGATGCTCACACAGGGACTACCATGGACCTCTTCACTGAGAGGTAGCTAGGACTCAAAGTGGCGACCTTTGTCCAAGATAGAACAGGAACCTCTGGATCAATGCTTCCCTCTTTCTTCCCTTGAGTGGAGAGTTTAGAGGCTTATTTCATAATGATCATTGAAAGATTTTTAAAAGTTAGTGGACACTGTGGGAGTACCAACTCAAATGGGTAATGCTTTCTTGGATTGGTTTTCTCTCCTTCCCTTTTCACTCTCATTCCATATTCCCAAATATTGCATTCCTACATTAACTAGCCCCACACAGCCCTTGTCTCAGATTCTACTCAGACAACAATCTTCTACCTTCATTTTCCTTTAGCCCTATTATAGAGTGGTTATTTATTTGGTGGTAATGATAATATTGCAGGCCTTACTAAATCTCTTTCTTCTGTCAAAGTAATTCCAACTATTTTTTTCTTCCAATCAATTCACCGGTCTTAGCAAGTCTTCCAATAAATCACCATTCACAATCATTGTTCATTTCTTTTGCATTTCTCTGTGCTGTTCTTCAAACTGAAGAGCCCCCCACAGATGGAATCAGTAACACACAAGAGGTCTAAGTAATGCCTGGCATAGTGTTTTTGCCTTTGCAGGGACGTTATGCATGGAAAGCCACATATATCTTAACTATCAGGACACAAGTAATTAGAGTTGATAGGCTGTGTGGAGACAGCACAGGGAGCAGCAGGCCTTCAGGGACCACACAGTAGGGCTCCCCTTTGCTAACCCTAATCAGTTACTCTCCTCTTGATAGCTCCACTTGGGGTCTATCTGCTTATGCAACTAACCTGTCTTCTTTCTTCCCTCTTTTTTTCTTCCTCCCTCCCTTCTTCCTCTCTTTCTCCTTTCTTCCTACTTAACACTCCCTTCTTTCTTTCCTCTCTACTGTTAAATTTCCTTTAATAAGAAAATTTGCAGCACAGCTTTTAAGTAACATTGTCAGATTTTGTTTTCAAGACATCTATGTGAACTCCTTTTAATAAGACTTTAAATGCAATGATAAGAAATGGTTATAAGCAGCATTGGGGGAAAAATGAACAAATGAACTACAATGCAGAGTTTGTAAACAGTTTAACTCACTGTAATAAGATAGTTCACACCTTTTAAAAAATTATTTATTTGTGTTTTTAAATTGACACATAAGAATCATACCTATTTATGGGGCATGGTGTGATCATTTGATACATGTGTACAATGAAGAATAATCAAATTAGGGTAATTAGCATGTCCATCTTTTTAAACATTTATCGTTTCTCTGTGTCAAAGCCTTCAAATTCTTCTCATTTTGTTCTTTATAAAATATATAATAAATTGTTGTGAACTGTAGTCACTCTACTGTGCTGTAGAATGCTAGAACTTGTTTCTTCTGCCCAACTGTTCTTTCCCCCCATGTCTCCTCTGTTTTATTTATAGCATCCGCTTGCTCATATTTTCTATTTTATGACAATATCTTGGGTTTGTGCTGAGTCCTCAAGGCCTCCACTCTGGACTCCTTCCTTTTTGCCCCAACAGTTACTATATCACAGCTGCTGCCTGTGCAGCCCTTTGGCTTCCACTTCTGCCAGGCTCACAATCTTAGTTCACTATTTCCCAATTAGATTCCAAAGAGAGGTTGGGCGGGGCAGAGGAGGAAGGAGGAAGGGAGAGGCAGGTAAAGGGGATGTGTTTCTATAGGTCATTTCATCTTTTGTGCCAAGTCAAGCTCCCCAATAAAACTCAAGCTGTTTTATTTATAATCCTGATTTTGACTCCCAAAGGATTTATAAAATATAAAAAGTTATTTGGGGCATACCATAGCATTTTTTATTATGAAAAATTTTAAATTTATAATTTTAACCATTTTTATTTTATTGTTTTTTTGTTTTGGTACTGGGAATTGAACCCAAGGGTGCTTAAACACTGAGTCACATCCCCAGCCCTTTTTATTTATTTTTTTTTATTTTGTCTCACTAGGTTGCTTAGGGCCTAGCTAAGTTGCTGAGGCTGTCTTTGAACTTTCAATCCTCTTGCCTCAATCCCACCCCCACCGCCCCCCGCCCCACCTCCCTGCAGCTGCTGAAATTAAAGGCACCACCACATCCAGTGGATTTTAATCATTTTTAAAAGTACTGCTTAGTGACTATAAGTTCAGTCCCAGTGTAGTGCAGTCTTGATCAGTATCCATCTTTAGGATTCTTTCATAGTCCCAATCTGAAATATTGTATTTGCTAATCAAAGACTCCCTATGACTCCCATCTGGTAGTGTTTTGCCTGCTTTTTCTGAGTTTACCATATTCTGCAGATAGCATTAGTCAGATATCAACCTTCTTCTGATACAGTTGCTGAGTGTTCTCAGTTGAGTAGCTAGATCATGGGAATTCAGTGAAACCACACCAGCTGTGTTGGATTGGGATGTGGGTTTCTCATTTGGTAGGTATATATTTCTTTCATGCAAAAATACCCAAGTTGAAGAATCATGGGTTGAGAAAGAAAAGGGCAATAAATAAGCATTATGATGTATATTTTTCCAAATAAAGATACTGAAGTCCAAAAAATGTCAATAATTTGCGACTTGTCATACTAGAAGAGTGGTCACGTCCAAATGAGGGTGTTGTCTTCATTTCAGGCAGTCCCTGTCTTTTGGTTCCATGCCATTCATTCACAAGACCATGTTTTCAAGTCTTGGATGGCTATGCTAAGATCTGAGGGACCTGAGATAATAAAAGACAGAAGTTTTGCTTTCAGGGAGCTCATTGTCTTGGAGCTTCAGAGAGCTATCATTAGAGAGTACTAGTGGCTCTAAGCAACTTATCAATTGTTCTTGACTTCTACTCAGACCTCAGCAGAAAGAATAACACTGGGAGGTAAAGAAGTGAAAAGATGGATGTGATTAGCTGGTGTTGGTCATCAATGCATGAAATGTGAAGTGAGGAAACAGGGGCAACCTGTAATCCACACCACTTAAAGGGAAATGATGTTTCTTTAAATAGGGCTTCGAGGACATTTAAAATGTCATTTGATTAAATAGTTAAATGTATTGATGAGTTTTAGGGGAAGGTGTGTGTTTACCTTCAAAACTCTTTTGGTTTGCCATGCCCAGTGGCTGATTTTTAAGGAAATACAGTCCTGACCAGTCGGTTCCCTGCCAAGCAAATTGTGTGGAAGAGCTTGGGAAATTGCCTTTTTATCTTTTAAGCAGATGTTTTGCTTGGAATATGATCTCCATTGCAGAAAATGGCTGGCCCTACAGGCCCTTACACAATTCTTTCTCTCAAAGCAAGTTTTGACCCCACTTTCTGATAGCTTGGTTCTTGTAGTCCACAGTCTATTTAAATTTTTTTGTGTCCCTTAATGCTCAGAGTTAGAGCCACAGCTTCTGTGAAGAGCTCCTATCCCAATCTAACCTGTGGGGGGTCTCATCTAGTTTCCTATAGCTCTCACATAAAGACATAGGGATAGCAGAGAACAATGGTTAAGACTTCAGGCTCCCTTACATGGATTCAAATTCAACTTACTGGGTCAATTCATTAATCTATCTCAGCCTTAGATTCTTCATCTGACAATGGGGATAATAGTAACCTCACAGATTAATTTTTGTAGAAGTGCTTGGAAAAACCCAAATATCCATCAAAGATAAATGGATAAGGAAAATTGCATGTATAGATGGCATTTTGTTTATTCATTCATCCATTGATGAATTCCTCTTTCCTTTTTTTCTTTTCTTCTTCTTCTTTTTCATTTGTGGCACTGAGATCAAACTGAGGGCTTCATTCATGCTAGACAACTGCTCTACTACTGAGCTATATCCCGAATCCTTAAAAGGAATTAAAAAGGAATTCTGGACACATAGATAAACCTTGAAGGCATTGTGTTAAATGAAATAAGCCAGACACAAAAAGATACATAATATATGATTCCACTTATGTATCTAGAATAGTTAAATGCATAGAGACAGAAAGTAGAACAGAAGCTAGCAGAGGTGAAGGGAAGGGGGAAACTGGAAATCATTGTTTCATGGGTACAGAGATTCAGACCAGGCTGAAAAAAAAAAAAATCTAGAGCTGGATGGTAGTCATGGTTGCACAACAATGTGAATGTAGCACTGCTAAATTCTACCCTTAAAAATGGTAAGTTTTATACTATGCATTTTTTACCACAATAAGAAAAATGTTTATTATAAAGTGCTTGGAACAAGGTTTGATACACAGTAAATTAGCCGTGTTATTTGTTGTATCTCTTGCTTTATCGCCTAATATTGTTCTTTAATTCTTGCATTAAACTATTTTTTTGTAGATGTAGATAGACAGAATTCCTTTATTTTATTTTATGTGGTGTTAAGGATTGAACCCAGCACATGCTAGGCAAGTGCTCTGCCACTGAGGTACAGCCCCACCCGCTAACTCTTGCATTTTTATTCAGCATTTTATTTGATGTCATCTCTCCAACTTCAAGGCAAGGATCATATCATAATTTGACTTGTCCTTCTCTGACCTACCAATGTACCTTGCATTAAGTTGGACCCTGTAAATCATTGACTGATTAGTGCAGTTTCCAAATAACCTGTTTAATAACAACATGACTTGGCTTTTACTGCAATGAAGTAGATCTGTTTTCTCTGAAAAAGGCTGTTATGGTGATTAAGGATTTAGAGTCAAACAGACCTGGGTTGAATTTCAGTTGCCATTTATTAGCTGTGTGCCTTCAGGGAAGTCACTCAGTCTGTCCCAGCTTCTATTTACCTGCAATTAGGATTAAATAAATATCTAATTTTGCACAGTTGTTATAACGATTAAAATGAAATAATGCATATTGATGGCCCTTTATTTAATTAATTAATTTATTTTTATGTGGTGCTGAGAGTCGAACCCAGAGCCTCACACATGCTAGGCAAGTGCTCTGCCACTGAGCCACAACCCCAGCCCAATAATGCATGTTGAGAACATGGTCCATCCTGGGGACTCCATAAATGGTAGTAATGTAAACATTTTTTTTTTATCCTAAGCAACACTACCCCATTGGCTTCATCACTCTGATAGTCAGTTTCTAAAACTAGGATTTTGCTTAAAGCAGATATCAATCCCAGCATTACAGCAGATGTTTCTGCAGCAAAAGACATCTTGAGATCATAACTGCTCAGGAGGTTCAGGAGACTTACTGTGTTTCCCAGGCCCAGCAGTCCCAGATACACCAGGAAAATTCTTAAAGCCCTGGTGGATGATTTCTGAAGTCAGAGGGGTTCCCAATTGATGCACATGACCACTAATAGATGTGAGTAGCTGCTCAGATCCCTCAGGAGAAGCAGTGCTCAGCAAAGTTAGAGCCCGAAGCCCGAGTGTCTCTCCGAAGACCCCAGGAGAAGGACAGAAGAGCTGAGAAACTACTGGCCCAATCAGCTGCAAAAGTCAGGGAACCCATGAAGACCAGATACACTGCTCAGAGGCTGGACTTTTAAAAAAATTGGTAGTCACTGTGGATAACTTTGGTGGCAGCTAGGAACAGGAAGTAGAGTGCTAGCTGCAAAGGTAAACATGAGAATTGAGTTTTCCTGTAGCAGGAATTAGATCTAGGCAGATTAAATCTTGTATCTCTGCCCAAAAAATCCAAAGGCTAAATGTTCTCTCTGATATATGGATGCTAACACACAATGAGGAGGGGGAGGGAAGAATAGAAGTTCAGTGGATAGACAAAGGGGAATGAAGGGAAGGGAAGAGGGATAGGTATAGGAAAGACAATAGAATAAATCAGACGTAGCTTTCCTATGTTCATATGTGAATACACGACCAGTGAAACTCCATGTTATGTACAACCACAAGAATGGAACCCTAATTGGAATAAGTTATACTCCACGTATGTTTAACATGTCAAAATACACTCCACTGTTTGAACTTGCGATCCTCCTGCTTCAGCTTCCCAAGTGCTGGAAGAAGTTTAGCTCTTTGCTTTGCTTTTTCTTTTCAGTAGATGTGTTCAGGTAGAGTGTTTACCTTTGGTTCTGTATGTAAGCTTTCCATGTAACACTTATCCTACTGAGATATGCTTAAATCTCCACTATGTGATTTGAGAACAGTTTGATGTCCTCCCCAGTGCTCTGTCCAGTGACAGGGTAGACAGATGGGAAGTGTATTCTGAATCTCTTACTTGACACACTGTCGTCTTGGGGAAATCACTTCACTTTTATGAGCTTCTGTTGAATAACAGGCTTCAGCAGCTTGACGTAACTCATCTATTACTCACTTTAACTTTTGTGGTGATCAGAATCTGTGGTAGTGGCTTCATTGGAACATTTTATTTTTTTAAAGCACTAACAGTTGGCTGCTCCTATTTCTAGTTCTTAGATCCCTTTGTCCTATCCTATGCTACATCAGGTGGCTCAGAACTTTATTGTCCCATCTCCCTTTCTTGGTCCTCCATCTTCCCTCCTCACCCTTTCCCTTCTTGATAGCCCAAAGAACTCCAACCCTTCTGTTATGAAGAAAATTTTGTTTTCACAAACGCAGTTTAGGTTTACCTTCATAAAATCAAACCTATTATGATACTTAACAAAAGAAAATATTCAAACGCAGGATCAGGCATTCATAAAGCATGTGTGTGGAAGAAAATATAGCAACCTTTATTCCACATGGGTGAACTTCATGAAGTGGACATTATTGTGATTATGTAATATTCATTTTTTATAGATAAACTATGATTATGTGAGGGTATCTGCAAAATAATTTGTAAGCTATTTGTTTCAGATACCTTCTAAACTTTTCTAAGAATGTTTTTCATTTTAAAATAATTGTACTTACTGTGGATAGATCCCTGATTAATTAAGCAAATGTTAGCATTTATCTTCTATAAAATTTTCCCCAGTTTTTATGAGAAAAGAATGTGTGGAATGACTTTACCTCTTACATCTGACTATGTTCTTTTGAAAGTGCTGTTTATATTCTGAACCATAATTTGATTTCAGGTATTACTCAATTTACATTTTCTCCTGCGATGACCTAGGTTTTTTAAATTAACCTATTTTGTCGGCTGGACCGCGGGGTTTGATGGGAAGGAATTGGCCCGGCCCAGTGCTCTGTCAGTGGCGGCTGCCTGCTCCGGAGGCTGTGTGCGCGGTGGCGGCCAAGGCTGGCAGGGGTGGACCCCGAGGCCGGGCTGTGCTCGCTTCACGCAGCTGTGACTTCCTTTGGACAACTGATGATATTTATCATTGTGCCAAGTTTCTACAAATAAAAGATGGGTGGATTATTTTCTAGATGGAGGACAAAACCTTCAACTGTAGAAGTTCTAGAAAGTATAGATAAGGAAATTCAAGCATTGGAAGAATTTAGGGAAAAAAATCAGAGATTACAAAAATTATGGGTTGGAAGATTAATTCTCTATTCTTCAATTCTTTATCTGTTTACATGCTTAATTGTATACTTGTGGTATCTTCCTGATGAATTTACAGCAAGACTTGCCATGACACTCCCATTTTTTGCTTTTCCATTGATCATCTGGAGCATAAGAACAGTGCTTATTTTCTTCTTTTCCAAGAGAACAGAAAGAAATAATGAAGCACTGGATGATTTAAAATCCCAGAAGAAAAAAATACTTGAAGAAGTCATGGAAAAAGAAACTTACAAGACAGCTAAATTAATTCTTGAAAGGTTTGATCCAGACTCAAAGAAAGCAAAGGAGTTTGAGCCGCCATCTGCTGGAGCAGCTGTAACTGCAAGACCTGGACAAGAGATTCGCCAGCGAACTGCAGTACAAAGAAACCTTTCTCCAACACCAGCAACCTCTAATCAGGGCCCTCCTCCACAAATTCCGGTATCTCCTGGACCACCAAAGGACACTTCAGCCCCTGGTGGACCACCAGAAAGAACTGCTACTCCAGCCCTATCATCAAATGTGTTACCGAGACGTCTTGGATCCCCTGCTACTTCAGTGCCTGGAATGGGCCTTCATCCTCCAGGTCCACCTTTGGCAAGACCCATTCTTCCCCGAGAACGAGGTGCTCTGGATAGGATTGTTGAATATTTAGTTGGTGATGGTCCACAGAACAGGTATGCGCTTATATGTCAGCAGTGTTTTTCTCATAATGGCATGGCTTTGAAGGAAGAATTTGAATACATTGCTTTTCGATGTGCCTACTGTTTTTTCCTGAATCCTGCAAGGAAAACCAGACCCCAGGCTCCAAGGCTTCCAGAGTTTAGTTTTGAGAAGAGGCAGGGAGTGGAAGGTTCAAGTTCAGTTGGTCCCTTACCATCAGGAAGTATGCTTTCATCAGAGAACCAGCTCAGTGAAGGAGGAACAATATCCCAGATGTCTCATTTTCTGTCTGAAATCTCCGGAATGAAGTCTAACTGGCTCAAATTCAACCCCAGTAAGAACCTTTAGAAGAACAAGAAGTTCTAGATAATAATACAGAGCAAACAGATGGCAAAATATCAGCTATAGAGCAGACGGACCAAGTGATTGAAAATGCATCTGGCTTAGAGGAACCAGAGGAGAAAGAAGAGACTGAGAATGAAGAAACCTCAATAAATGAAGCCAAATCAACAGTTCCCAGAGCTGATTCTATTTCTGATCTTGAACTAAGTGGAGAATCTTTGATGACAAAGTAGTAAATGCTTCCACGTGCCTTCAACTGGATGTTTGTAGTCTTATTGATGTCATTTATTGCTTTTTTGTGGTACTTCTTAAAAATTGTTTTGCCCCTTTAAGTATATGCTTGATATCATTTGAATTCAGATTGCCTAGCAATTTCAGTATTCAGATTGCCTAGCAATTTCAGTGTGTAAGAGTTATATCTACTGGGTATGAAGAGCAACTGGTATCAGTTAATTAAGAACCTTTTGAACACATAAAGATCCACACTCTTTAGACAGTTTTTAGATTTTTTTTTTGTCTATTCTAAAAGTAAAAAAAAAAATGCATTCTTGTTTTCTATATGTGTAACCTAAAAATAATATCTATTTTGACATAGGAAGAACTTTGATTAGGAATAAGTTCTCTAATAGTGTTTGTTTTAAGGAATGAAACACAAGATTTTGAGTACTTTATCATTAAGAACGGAAATAATTTTAACTTTTGAGATATTTGCCATTGGGGAGAAAATGTCTATTTGGGTGTTTACATTAAGTGATACGAAAGTTACAACTGTAACTACATAGGCATTGGTACGAATTCTCAAGAATGCAATTGAACAGTCAAGTGCAGTGTTTCTTTTGATGTCTTTTATTTTGCAGCTGGGCCAAAGGCACATGATGTATATAATTAGTTTATGTTTACATATTAACATATAGGAAATATATCTGCACTTGACTGTACTTGAATTCTTAGTATTATTTATACTTGTAAAATAATGATGATATATAAGTGAATTTTGTGCTCTTGTGTGTATTTTGTTAAGGAAAATAAAGATGATCTGGCAGCAGTTTCTTTTTGTTAAATATCTGGACTTCAAATAGTATTTTGGTGGATGACTTGGCTATCTGAAAAATCCTGGATGGAAGAGTTCACAGTATGATGTATATAGTCTGCTTAGAACAAATTATTAAGCATTTCTTCAGACTTGTTGCCTTTCCGGTTCAGAGAAATAATGACATTTATAGTTTCTAATCAGAGGTTAGGTTTTTCTGATTCAGGAACACATTAGGCCATTTGTAGGTTTTAACTTTGAGAGACAAGAATGTTTTGCGTGAATAGCAATTAACTAATTGCTGATAATTCATTCAATTAAATATGTGCACTAAGCATCAGGGAAAAAACTTTGACCCAGAATGAAAATACTTGGGCCTTAAATACAGTGTGATTATCTGTTACAGCTTCCTTTTAACCTTTCTTCTCTAGTATACAAAAAAAATTGAAATCAAATTATTATGCCAAAGGGAGGAATATAAGAATATGTGTGTATGGCTAATGTTTTGGTTGTACATGGTACTAAAATTGAATAAAACTTTTTGTATTATTTAAAATTTAAAATAAATAAATAAATTAATTAACCTATTTTCACAGTTGTAATCCCATCTTCCATGTGACTTACACACAAATACAATATATATTATACTTATATAATATATAATATACAATAATAAAAATATTATATATATGTATGTACATATATATATATATATATATATATATATATATTTCACCTTTGGTCATGTCCTCTAGTGCCTCCTACACATGGCTGCCATAGGAACATGTTTTCACAGATTCAGTGATATGCTTGTCTTGTTTGCAATCCTCAGGTGGCTTCTATTGCACATGGAATAAAGTTCAAACCTGGCCATGCATTCTCAGCTCTTTAAATCTTTAGCCAACAATATTCCTAGGCTCATTTCCAACTAATTGATTTAACAAATATTTATTAAGTATTCTGTGTGCCAGGAGTTATGCTGCCCCCGGAGGATATAGTGGCGAGCAATTGCAGAACACTTGTGGTCCTCCTTGGTCTGCTGGGCTCGTCGAGCTTGGTCTGGAACACGCTTTCTTGCCTTCTGAAGTCTGAGGCCCCAAACCACTCATCACTCCCCAGATATGCTTTATACTTTCCTCTCTCTAGTTTTAACCTCTACCTGGAGTGTTTTTCCTTTTCTTTTCTTCCCTCTCTTCCTCTTCCTCCTCCTTATTTTTCTTCTCCTTCCTTCCTTCCTTTCTTCCTCTCTCTCTCTCTTTCAGAGATCTGACTTCACTTTCATTTCTTTCACTTTAAACCAGTTATGACATTTCTGGGGGTGGGGCAGAGGGAAGGCAGTGCTCAGGTTCATCAGGGCTAAGGAGGCACAGGTGGGCAGTCGCCCCTGGAGCAGCTGGAAGAGGCTGGACTACCCTGCCTGTGGTCAGATGCTCCCAGAGTGCAAAGATGTGTATGCAGTGTTCATTGCAGCTTCCAGCTTGCATATCTCACTCCCTCAGGCCATCACCCACAGCAGCAAGTAATTTGGGGATTGGCTGGATGCCTTGGAGTTACCCTTCACAAAGATGATAGCTGCTTTCTTCTGTTGTTCAGCTTTTCCATTCCAAATTTGGCTTCTGACTCCTGCTGAGTCACCTGTGTCTTCCACTGCTTCTGTGAATGCCTTCCTAAGGTCCAAAGTATCAAAGACACATCATCCAGATGAGCCCCAAAGTTGCTCCTGGCTCTGTAAAGTCATTGCTCACCTACATGGAGATCAGCTCTCTTGGGGTGATTAGCTGTCCAGTATCAAGGTGAGCCACTGCTGACTTGAAGATGTCTGTGGTGACGGATGACAGCATATACTCATCATAGTCCTCTTGGATGCTGGTAAACATAGGAGGAAGCTGGCTAGTAGTGACCAGGAGGGGGACACACAATATGATGCTGACAATCTGTAAATCTCTGTTACCAGTGATGACTGACATGTTGTAGTCCTGGATGGTGTATTCTGTACCCAAAGGATGACAAAGTGAGTCCCCCACCCCCATTGTCCACAATGTCCTGTATTGCATGGAGTTGATCAAAGATGAGAGTTCTGTGCCTAGTATCCACATTAATGCAAGGCAGAGTTCACCACACCTCGCAGGTTAGCTAAGGTCAGGAGGAATTTGCCCATAGAACAAACACTTTGGCAGTCAGCCATGGTCTCCTCTGCTGGAGCCGCCCATACCTGCTTCCAGTCTGACTTCCACAGGAATTCTCCATGGGAATGTATTTTTTTTTCCTCCATAGTTCCTTAGAATCCTTCAAAAGGCCAGGCCTAAATCTTGCTTCCTTCAAAAGGTTTCCCAGATTTCCTCAAGTAGGATTAATTTATTTAGACTCCAGAGGTCCTCTGTACTTCTGGTACAATTTATCCTGGTACAGAGGAAAGACCATGAACCTCAAAGTTAAAAAGCAACAAGTTCAAAGTCTATTTCTGCCACTTCCTGACTATATAAATTAGAAAAAATCTCATAGTTCTTAAAATCTGGTTTTATCTATCTCTCATGGGTAGTACATAGATTAAGGCAAATGCATTGGAAAGAATACAATGGCACACAAATCTTTTATATATTCATAGAAATGGCTGATGATTCTTTTTCTGTATGTAGACTAATAAAGGGGAATTATGTATAATAGAGCACCACAGCAATTCCACTTTTATTTTTTTTTAGTTCTATATTCTTGTCATGCATTTAATCCCTACTCTGTCCCACTTTGTATATACTCACATTTAATCATCCCTAGTCCTCTGAAGTATGCATTATCCTCTGTGTTTGATATTGTTTACTGTCAATCGACATTTAGTTCTATCCTCTTCTGTGTTTTACCTTGTATTAAAGGGATCAGAAGTTTCTGTCTGCCAACAAGACACTTTCAAAATATTTAAAAGAGGGAGGGGATACTGACAACATTCTTCCAGGAGGCATAATTTTGATAGATATGAAATTTTGCAAGTCAGGCCATATTTTGTGCTCTGCAGGTAATGCTCAGTCTTAAGGATCACAGAAGCTCTGATCTATCTATAAGAGTCTCTGACATTTCCTGATATTTGAATTGTGGCAGGAGCAATGTGGTAATGTGATATGAGAGGTGGTCTTCCTGTCTTTTAGTCTTTCTGGGCAAAAAATGATTTTGGAAGCATCAAATTCCTTGTACTAAATCTCTTTCTGCTCAAAATACCTAAGGTGGTTTCTGCATGGAACTCTGGTGATATAAATGAGGAAACTAAGGCTGAGGTAAGTAAGTCACTTGCTCCAGGGCACATAATTTAGAATTGGTTGATCTATTGAATAGCTACACCCACACTGCTCCTCAACTATGTATGTTTCCTAGTCATATTTTTCAAAAATGAAGATACTTGTGGAATAAAATTATTTTACTGAAGTTAGAGACACACATGAGGTTTATTTTAAAAACATGATTTCTATGAATTATGTGTAGTCTGTTGGCATATAAAATTTCTTTAAGTTGCAAGTGAAAGAAATCCAATTTAAATTAAAAAAAGAAATTTATTGTGATATACACAGAGTTGTACGTTTGTAAGATTTAGATTTAGGGATGATTGATTTAGAGTATTCTGAGACTTTCACTTTATATTTTGCCTCCAAATTTTTCTGGTGTTAGTTTCATTCTCTCAGACCAATTTTTTCAAGTCATAGGGGACATGCCTGTGAGTAGCTGAAAACCTACACACTTATAATTCTATGATGAGAAAGGAAGGGTATTTCTTCCAGTAGCTCCAGCTATAGAAAAATTTGCAAGTACTCTGATTGGTCCATCTTGTGTCCCATGTCTATCCCTTGACCAACTACTGTGGCCAAGAAGACAAATTTACCTAAAAATATGGTATTTCCTATTTAGATCATGTGGCCATAGAAGATGAAATTCCCCCAAATAAGTGGAGTGACACCAGGTCACTGAAGAATAATCTTATTGTGGGTTTTCCTTCTTGGGGAAAAAGTAGAATCTAGAAAAAGCAGAATCTCACATGTAGGTAGTCTATTTAAGAAGCAACCAAGGGTGAAGGAATGAGGAGCAAAATAGGAAAGTGCCACAGTCTCTGGCTGGGCACAAATCACGAGTCTCCACACAGCTTGTAGATTCAAACAGCAATTCTTTATTCCCGAACTCACACCGGCCCTCTACAAACATGTTCTCGGGGAATCCACGTTCTCTGCCCAAATCCACCTCTCCACTGGGCTTCTGTCTCCCAAAATATACTGTCTGACCCTAAGAACTCAAGAGGAACTCAGGCAGCAGGATACGCCCTATTCTAAAGGGGGAACACCCTAATCTCAGATTATCTTAAACGGGGAACACCCTAAACACGGATCCGCCCTGGTCCTTGAGCAAGGTCACCTTTCAGGAGTCCTTCCACTAGACAGCATGGGAATAGCTGGCAAGGAAATTGTCATACCTACTTGGCTGATGGCTCCCAGCAGGAAAGGAAATCCAAGAAGCAATTATTGATTTGGAAGCCACTATGGGTAGCTGGTGCTCAGTCCTGCCAAGACATTCTGAGGAGTCAATTTATAAAATGCATCTTAAAAATGCTCAACTGAGACTAGAAAAAAGGGAACATGTATCCAATGACTTTGAGCCATATTAAGACACACCTTGTTCCATGACTGTTAACTACCTTTCATTTACATTTGTTCATAGGTGGCAAGTGGCTTCTTTACTATTCCACACCTCATCATTAAAGAGTCCCCGGGGCTGGAAGCAACAATTACAAAATGTGGACCTGGGTGAAGTGCTAACAGATTATTATTATTATTTGCAAAGTTGTGCAACCAGAACTGGTTGTTGCTTTAATGCCCAGATAAACTGGAGATAATATAAAGTCACATGTAGAAATGGTCTAATAAATTCCACTCCCTTCATTTCTATTGTCTTTATGGCTGTAGCTGGTCCTGAGACCACCAATGATAATCAGATGTTTATCATCTCCTTCTAGACCCTTCTAGACTTTACGCATATGCTCTTCCTGGGTATTTAGAGTTTTTCCCATTGCTTATTCATCAGATCCAGTTAGTATAATGTCATTAATGTTTTAGATCTATAGAATTATATACTATGGAAAGTCAAGATCACCAACATCCCTGCAGACTATACTGAGACAGAAAGCAAGAATGTTAATGAAACCCTGCTGTTTATTCTGATATTTTTTACCTCCTTGAATCTCTAGAGTCCTTTCTCAATACTATGCCAAGACAGTTCCAGCATTTCTACCTCATTTGCCGTAGGCCATCATCATGTATAAGCTGCGAAGAGCCATCTAAGCAACATGTTGGATAGGATACAGGAGTTCTTGCCAGGACACGGTGCTGCAAGTTAAGTCATGGCAGAGTGCTCCATGTCATCCCACCCACATTCATATCCCTGCCTCCCACCACTATCCCTGATCCAGTGTCCTCAAGACACCTACACATATGTTTTATCCTGATTCTCCACATGTGCATACATCTTTCTTTAGCATATAAGCTACTTCTTCCTTGAACAAGGGCAGTATTTCCTCTTTGGAGCTATGCTGAAGTTTGCCCATAGTCACAGTTGGGACACAATCAGCAAAGGCAAATCTTACCTTGAGGTAGGCAAGCATGACTTTGGGAAGAATCTAACTTAGGTGTGATTTTTAAATATGTCCAGGCATGCCAAGGTTACATAGGTCACGAGGTAGAGGACAGCTGTCACTGTGGAGAAAAGTGGTTCCCCCTCACTCAAAAAGTATTATTTTTCTAGACAAATTAATTTTAAAAAAATTATTTTAAAAATCCTTAACTGTAATAATAACTGATGTTTTTCATTAAAATATTTAGAATATATATTTTATAGAAGGAAGTACATCTAACCTTGTAATTTTGCTTCAATTCCATCTTTGTTCAATCCAGATGTAAAACCTGTATAAGTCATGAAAATATATAAAAAATAAAATGAGTTTAATTCATCTTTATAGTCTC
This sequence comes from Callospermophilus lateralis, assembly GCF_048772815.1. Lineage (NCBI taxonomy): Eukaryota > Metazoa > Chordata > Mammalia > Rodentia > Sciuridae > Callospermophilus > Callospermophilus lateralis. Next base: position 68,852,208 of record NC_135311.1, on the reverse strand, counting down.
AATTTATACTCCACTTAACTAGAAAAGAGCATCTAATTAAATCTTATATAGGAAAAAAGAAAACAGCTTGTTAAGTTCAAACAAGGCTTAAATATCTATAGAACACAACCACTGTTTTGAAATCCTTTCATATCAATTGGCTCTCTTTTGCTTATTATATTATGTAAAAGTGATCAGGAATATTATATTTTAAAAGGAATGATGAGAACAGACTTCTAATGTTTATGAATAATAAATTTCTGTCAAGTGATGAATATTTTCTAGTGGACTTTCATTATAAAATAGATATGCCTATGAAAAAATGTTTGATAATACTATCACTTTAGAAAACTGCTATATACTGAAGTTGAAACTACACATACTCTATAATAGTAATTTCACTCTTAGGCATGTATGTATATAAGGGTATCAAAGGACATATAACAAAGTTGATAGAGGCATTATTTAAAATTTTTTATATTTATTTTTTAGTTTTAGGTGGACACAATATCTTCACTTTTTATTTTAATGTTGTGTTGAGGATCGAACCCAGCACCCCGCGCATGCTAGGCAAGCGCGCTACCGCTTGAACCACATCTGCAGCCTTATAATGGCATTATTTAACTAAGAATTTTCTTTTATCAAAAAATTCCTTAAGAAAGTGAAAAGTCAAGCCTGATTGTGAGAAGACATTTAATACATATATTTGGCAAATAACTCATCCAGAGTATGTCAAGAACTCCTCTGTATTAATCATAAATATACAAACAATTGAAGTAAAAATGGATGAAAGACTTGAAAGGACATTTCACAAAAATAGCATATCTAAATGCCCAGTAAGCATATGAAAAGATCCTCATGCTAATATTTGTCTTAGAAATACAAAATAAAATCACAAAGAAACCACTACACACACACACACACACACAGGAATGACTGAAATAAAACCAATCATTGACAAGAATGTAAACCAGGATGTAAAGCAACTAGAATTCGGCAACTAGATTTTTTTTTTTTTTTTTTTGGTAGTGCTAGGGATTCAACCCAGGGCCTCCAGGGCCTTCTGCATGCTAGACAACTGCTCTACCACTGAAGTACCCATCCAGGTTCTTTTCAGGTGGATGGGATATCACTATGTTGCCCCAGCTGGCCCTGAACTTGTGCAAGGCTCAAGTGATACTCATACATTAGCCTCTCATGTAGCTGGAACTACAGATCGCTTTACCTTGCTAGACTTAGAATTCTTACACATTGTTGCTGAAAGTGTAAATTAACTCAACTGTTTTGGAAAATTACTGTATTTGAGGGTATCTACTAAAGCTAAACATGGTTAATAAGTCTACCTGATTTACTCCCAAGAATATACTTGAGAAAAATGAATGTCTTATCCATCAAAAGACTTGTAGAAGAATATTCATAGTCATTATAGTAAAAAATTGAAAATGACCCACATGTCCTTCAAAAAGAAAATGGATGCTTAAATTGTGGTATATTCATACAACTGGATATTTAATAACAACAAAGTGCAAATTACTACTAAAAATCCAATAATATGAATAAATTTCATAAACAATATGTTGAACAAAAGAAACTAGAGCTAAAAAGAGTAAATACCATACATATGTATACACACATATGCCTACATTGATATGAAGTTCAAGAATAGACAAAACTAACTAACCTATGGTGAAAGAACAGTCTTTACTTCTGGGTGTGTAGATACTAACCAAATCAGCATGAGGGAACCTCTGGGAAATTCTTTGTATCTTGATCTGGGCAGTGGTTTTGTGTGTGTGTGTGTGTGTACACATGTAAAATTTCACTGACATTGATATTAAAGATTTGTACATTTTATTGTATATTAGTAATAACAATATAAAAAGGAACTGCAATATATATGTATGTAAATTAAAAAATAACTACAAAAATAAAGTGATCATGAGAAGGAAAAAATGCAAATTAAAGCATATCATTATTCACACATAATATTTTAAAAAATATACAACTATACACCCTTAAGGTAAGGCTGAAGAAATCAAGGAATATGGCATTCTCAAACACTGCTATAGCTATGAAAATTGAAAACCAGTCACAAATTCAGAATAAGAAAATAGCTAAACACTAAGTACAGAAAAAAAACTGTAACTTATTTTAAATTACTTTAGGCATTTTTGCTATTTCTACTAGAATTGAATTTTTTCTACTATATCTGTTTTTAAAGGCATTGATTTCAAAGGTTATTAAAAGACTAGAAGTAAAACAGATAAAAGTTTTCTCACTTTTTTCTACTTTTGCTTCTAAACATATTTATGATGCTGTTACCTTTTATTACCTTTTAGTTTCTGGAGTCTATTCAATAACTTATTAATCTAAACAGAGTCACAGCAGGATTTTAAAAAGTACTACTTTTCTAGGTCAAAGTAACAAACCATAATGAGATGGGTTTTTCAAGGCTCTGATATAAAGCAAAGTTGATCGTATCCATTCCAAAGCAATATTCACATCTGTGATGGTATGCAATACTATCTCTGCATTTAAATGTTCAATAAGATGTCTGTGCAAACTAATGGGGGAAAAAAACACCTCTGCATTACTAATATTTATTTCAGTACTATAACTCTTACTTTTTAAACTTTAATAATATATAATATACTCATTGCTACATTAATAATTCATGAAAGAATTTAATTTCAAAAACTGTAAGAAAACCTTAAGTCAGTTCAACTCTTAAAAATTTTTACATTTCTCTTTACTTCATTGGTCTAGAAGGCAAACTATTACTTAAGAAAGTGTATACGTGTGGTGGTGGGGGGAGAAAATATTCTATTTTCCCCAAGAAAAAATATATCAAATACTCTACTAAAAAGTCCCAGATTATCTCTCTTATTATTATTATTAATTAAAATTTTAAAGATATAAAAATATTTCCACTTACTACAAATTAGTAATTATAAATGTATATAATTTAGTATGTAAATTATAATGATAATTAGTAAGAACTTACTATAAGGTAGGCCTTTTATAACAAGGATACATGTTACCATATGCTAATAAACATCACTGAGTAAAATTATTCTATTATCTTTTTTAAAAAAACTATTAAATTTCTTAAAATAACACAAACATTCTAATTAAATTATTAAAAATTTTCTGAAAAATAGCCTTAAAACTAAAAATTTCCTTTTAATATATTAAAAGAAAATACTTGTATTAGTATTATTATCTTTTTTGGAATTTTTCTGTATTACCTGCTTTCTACAGTGTCACTACAAGCTAACATTTGAATGTACTTCTCTCTTGTATTTAACTGAGTCATAATAACTGCTGTAGCTGTAGAGTCAAACTAGAAATAAACAAACATCACATAGGTAAATTCAGTAAAGAAGGACATATTGTGGCAACAGTCCTTTTATTTTCTCTCTCTCTCTCTCTCTCTCTCTCTTTCTCTTTTGTAGTTGTAGATGGACAAGAATGCTTTTATTTCTTTATGCAGTGCTGAGGATCGAACCCAGTGCTGCACCCATGTTAGGCAAGCACTCTACCACTGAGCCAAAGCCTCAGACCTGCACCAGTCCTTTTAATACTTCAAGACTTTAAATTTTATATTAAAGAGTTTCTTACCCCTTTGTCTTAAATAACAAGTTAAAAGGCCTAAAAAATGCTTCTGAATTTAAATGTTAAATTTAATTTTAAAACCTTCCAAGAGTATGAATGTAAATGCTACTTTAGTTTCAATGTAACAAAATTTTAAATCAATGTTAAAATCAAAGCAAACTTCAGTAACTAGGTAAAAGTTTGTTTTTTTTTTGTTTTTTGTGGCGGGGTATCAAGGATTAAACTCAGGGGCACTCAACCACTGAGCCATATTCCCAGTCCTATTTTGTACTTTATTTAGAGACAGAGTCTCACTGAGTTGCTTAGCACCTTGCTTTTGCTGAGGCTGGATCCTCCTGCCTCAGCCTCCCGAGCTGCTGGGTTTACAGGTGTGCGCCACCATGCCCAGCTAGGTAAAAGTTTTAAGATTTGATGTAGTTTACACATAATCTAATTTATCCTACATAATTATAAATATGTATAACTTAATATTTTGACATTCTTTGAAAAGATATTCTTCCTGAATGTTGCCTTAGTAACCTATATGAATGATTTCTTCAATCAAGTATTTGTCAGAATAGGGTAAGTTCTGAAATGTATATAAGCTGACTTTTAAATGTTACAATGCCTGGGGACACTACTGGAATTTAGTGTTAGAACCCAGGAATGTTCTATAATGCACATGACAACCCTATACAATGAAAAACTTACTCATCCCAAATGCTAAAAACATCCCTAGATTAAGAATAAAATAAAACAGAACCCCCAAAACTCAAAACCAAAAATCCTTCAACAGTATATTCATTCCATCCCTTCATTAACCAATGGAAATTCAGAGACCGTGGGAGTTTGAGGAGAGGTCTGATATATTCCAGTTAGTGAGGGTTGTTTTAATTCTATTCCTTCATTAAAGTAGATTTTCTGAGTTACATAACTTTCAACTTTAATTATGAAAAGCTACTAAAAAATATACAAAACAGTTTTTATTTTGCCATGTCTCTAATACAAGTTATGAAAAGTAAAATTACTGTTACTTACTTGAGGACGACCAGCTCTACCGATCATTTGTAGAATATCTGTTTCACTGTATTCTTCAAACATCCCTCCAGCATAATGCATTGTAGATTTCATAACTACTAGGTGAGTCGGCAAGTTTACTCCCATAGCTAAAGTACTGGTAGTAACTGCATCAGATTAAGGATTATTAATCTCAAGCCTTACAATTTTTTTCACTCCAGGAAGACATTTTCTTATAAAAGACATCGCTATAAATGCAATAAGACTCATTCACAAAAAAATTTCAAAGAGGAATAAAATAATAAAATTTTAATCTAAACTAATAATACATGCTAAAACCAAAAAATTATTAAACTTTTACTTCTCAAATTGTACTTCATTCAATAACATGATAAAAAACTAAAAACGTTGCTAAGAATTTACCACAGCATGCACAAACATAGGTAGTTACATAATTTTAGCTTCTTAAAAGCAGAAGCAAATTTAAGATTTTACCTTTTTCTCTTAAAAATAATTTTTCAAAATAATTTATAATATGGGTAAGAAACACATTCTACTTACAAAGAACTGGTAGATCTCCAGTAGTAAAAGCTCTTTCAACTCCTTTTCTATCTGACAGCTCCATGCCAGCATGATGATAAGCAACACCATGTATTAGGATATCTATAATAAAAATATGACACCTGTCAGTTACTGTTAATATTTCATCAATTGACTCATTTTGTCTATATTTGAAAATGTTATTCAAAAATTATCTCTAAACCTACCTCTCAGTTTTGAATCTCTTATGGAATATGCATACTTCTGTAACCTATTTTAAAATATAAAATTATTGAGTTATTCCTATTAACATCAGAAAATTCTAAAAGTTTCTTAATTATTTTGAAACTTACAAATATAAAAGAGTTTTCATAATATTATCTGAAAACTATCTTTAAACAGAATAGACTACATAACATTCATATTTAGAAGTCCCTAATTTATTAGCTAAAACACTACAGTTCCCTTTCAAACCCACAGGGGGGGAAAACATTATAAATATTTATTATGTTCATGGATCAGAATATGAAAGTCTATATTCATAATTTGCCTAAAATATATTTGTAAGAAATAACAAGTTTTAAAATTCTGCTATATTACCAATAAGTAAACCAAAAAGACTGAAATAAAAAAAAATGTTTTTTATTGTGCTCTGAGATATGTCATGTAAAGAAAACCAGGAAAACATTAAAACAGAAGTTAATAAAGTTTCTTAATAATTTAAAAAGCAATTCTTGTACTTTCAAAGATTCTGGAGTTTGGTAGGCTTGATTCTTGAACATGTCTAAAGTCCCCCAAACTGGTGTTTTTCCATTTCCTTGTTGCAGACATGAAAGTAAGAAACATTATTTTATAATACTTGTGATTTTTTCAAAAGAATTCACAATGGAATGAAGAGAAGTCAAGTGGAAAGGGCAATATACTATTAAACCTAAACTATTTTTTCTATAATACACAGGTATTACAGAAATGTTGCTTAATTTAATTATCAGAGTAAAATGATAAGAAAATTGATTCCCATATGTTGAAACTTAATTAAGAAATTGAAGCTGATAGGCTGAGGATTTAGATTGGTGGTAGTGCATTTGCCTAGCATAAAATGAGGCCCTGGGTTTGATTCACAGCACCAATAGGAAAAAAAAAAAAAAAAAAAAAAACAAGAAGAAGAAAGAAAAAGAAGGAAGGAAGGAATAAATTGAATCTAGGAAGTAATATGCCTAATTTCTTTTTTTTATAGATCTTATTGACTTTTATTTGTAATTCATACATCAAGGCAGGCTTCAGTCTACAAAATAAAACAGAAGCTCCAACTGGGCAAGAGCAGAGCAGTGCGTTTGTGAAATGGGAACAAGGAAATGGAATAATATGGGGGAAAGAGCACTGATGGGTTAACATCAAGTTGCTTCAGGTTACTTTTTTTTTTTTTTTTAATAGGGGTTAAATCAGAGAGGACTTCCTTATTACTAACTCAGGTAGACTGTTTTCAGTGGTCTGTTTGTGGATCTATTTGCTTCCTTAAAGTTTTAATTTGAGTCTGTGGCATTTATTTTTTCATTTTTTAAATTTTTTTCTTCTTTTTCTTTTCTTTTTATTTTTATTTTTTTATTGGTTGTTCAAAACATTACAAAGCTCTTGACATATCATATTTCATACATTAGATTCAAGTGGGTTATGAACTCCCATTTTTACCCCAATACAGACTGCAGAATCACATCAGTTACACATGCACATTTTTACATAATGCCATATTAGTAACTGTTGTATTCTGCTACCTTTCTTATCCTGAGGGGGGATAGTAGAGAATATGCCTAATTTCTAACAACTAGAAAAAGTGGTACTGTTATTCAAATCTGCGTTTCTACCTTCATGCTAGTTCTAATACCAGTATTTTATTGACAAAAAAACCCACAAGAATTTAAAAAGAGATAAAGAAAGAAAAAAAAAATGAGGGACAAAGAATGAAGAAAAACAAGAGTTGAAAGAGAAATTTTCCTTGAGTAGCTAGGCAAAAGTGGGGAATGATAAAGGAATTTAGATACTGCATATGCGCCTGTTTAAGAAAACGATTACCTGAAACAAAATTAATAATCTGTGCAGGGATTAGGGAAAAATAGAAAGGATGCAATGTAGTGGCAAAGGGACAGACTGGTAATTTGGAAGCTGATCTGACCCAAAAGCCAAAATTAATAATAAGAAGCTTGGGGCTGGGGATGTGGCTCAAGCGGTAGCATGCTCGCCTGGCATGCGTGCGGCCCGGGTTCGATCCTCAGCACCACATACAAACAAAGATGTTGTATCCGCCAAAAACTAAAAAATAAATATTAAAAACTTCTCTTTCTTTCTCTAAAAAAAAAAAAATAAGAAGAAGCTAATATTCATTAAGTAGTAATCAAGTGCTAGTACTCACCAAGACCTGCCAAGATTCAGGGGTAAATAAATAAGATGAACATAAAGTCCCCCTTTCCCCAAGAAGGTTATAATCTAAGTTAAACAAATGTTTTAATAACAATTGAATAAAAGGATATTTATTACAATTATAATAAGTGCTATTAAAAAAGTACAGGGTACTTATAAAAGTGAATAAAGGGAAATTGAAGATTATAGAAAACTGATATTAATGATATGACCTAAAGAATAAATAGGAGTTAGGTAAAACAATACCAAGAAAAGAAAACATGATGCCTGACAGCCCTGGCTATAGCAGTTAAATATATTCACAGAATAGAGAGTCTTATATGGCTTGATATGAGTATAGAAAAAAACATGGTCAAGATGAGTCTGAAAAATAGTTAGGCATCACATTATATAGAGTACTGAAAACCATATTAAGGATTTAGGATTTTATATTAATAACAAGACAGAGCTATTATAAAGATTTTTGATGGGAAACTGACATGATATGGAGTTTTAAGCTCCATATCATGCATCTTTTGAGAATCATATATGGTAGTTATAACTGCAGAAACAAATTAGCTTTGCTGGTTTGCAGACAGATTTGGCATAGTACTCATCACTTTGGGTAGAAAGAGATGTTCTTTCCAAACAGATGAATGTATGTAACACTGTAAAATGTTGATTTCTACAATTGTTTAACCAGTTTTATTTTTGTACAGTATTAATGACCTAAGTTATTTTGCTATCCCATTTTTGTAAACCAAATGAAATTATCAAAGAGGATTCTATCAGTAGATATTTTGTACTTATGTATATATGCTGTCGAAATAAAAATAATAAATGATAAAGATTGGGGGGAAAAGAATGAGCCTCAGGCAGACCCCTCTACAATGTCAAAATTTAAGAATTGGGTAGTATTATGGTTTAGATATAAGATGTCCCCCCAAAGATCCTATGTTAACGCAGGAATGTTAAGAGGTAAAGTGATTGAATTGACTGAGAATTGAATTGATTGAGAATCAGTGGCCTGTAAAGCAGGAAGAAAACTGGTAGAAGATGATCATGGAAGAGCAGAATCCAGTGTGTTAAAATAAGGTAGACGTGATCAAATATGTTAGAGATTCATGAGAAATTACTTGGCAAGGTTTTTAATGAAAGATAACAAAAGATACTGGATTCAAAGTGGATGAAAAAATAAAGATAGCAATATGGATAACTTTATCTTTCAAGAAATTCAGTTATGAAAGAAAGATACAATCACATCTACACTAAAGAGTTGTTATCTCAATCCTCAAAATTACTATTATTCTAATGATACAGATGAGAAACCTGAGGCTTTGTCAAGTAACTTGATCAAGGTAAGGGATAAACCCACTTTTCTCATTTCATCTAAGTGATCCTAAAAGTCCTTCTACTTCCAAGGAAAAAAAAACAAAAAAATTTACCTTTGTTTCTGTTCCACAGTCATAATAAATTTAGCATCTTTCACAAGAACAGAAGCAGCCTGTTGCACACCTTTCCTAGTTGCACAAAACTGAAAATACATTAATAATTTCTATATTAATCATGTTAAAAGTGAACATCACACTAAAAGATAATCGACCAACAATCCATACCACAAGTGTGGGCTTCTGATCAGAGTATGTTTGTATAACACTGGCAATTTTGTAGTTGAGGGTTAAATCAAACTTAAATTCAGTTTGGTTACTACTACAGGGAAATCCCAGGACCACTTTCCGAAGTTTCACAGGTCTATGGCTTTCATCCATTTTCAGACATACAGCAGGTCTTTCACCATCTGAAATCCATTCTGCAATCTTGAAAAAAACAAAAAAAATGTACATTAAGCATTTTTTCTAGTCAAGTTTTATGGCCTAAAACCCCCAATTTTAGATTACTTTAAAGTCAAGGTATAAAAGTACTGAATTAGATAGTTTTCAGTCTTACATATTCCATTGATATTACTCTGTTGATAAACTGGTAAATGCTATTGGTAAATATTGCTAATAGCAGTATTTCTTTCTTTCTTTTTTTTTTTGGGGGGGGGGGGGTGGGAGGTAACCAGGGATTGAACTCAGAGTCACTCAACTACTGAGTCATGTCCCAAGCCCTATTTTGTATTTTATTTAGAGACAGGGTCTTACAGAGTTGCTTAACTCCTTGATTTTGCTGAGGCTGGCATTGAACTCTGGATACTCCTGCCTCAGCCTCCGGAGCCACTGGGATTATAGGCATGCGCCACTGTGCTGGCAGGTAATTTTCTAATTAGTTATTTTATTTTCCTTCATGAGCGTCTAAAGTAAAATTAAAATTGCTTTGGCAAGAGTTGACAATTTTTAATCAAAACATAAACACTTGAGAGAAAGCAGAGCCAAAAGCATATTTCAGGCTCAATGCAAGAATCAGTAGTTAGTTTACAGAGCTGTGTTAAGCTATCCTTATCTTTGCTTAATCTGGTTAGTAATCAGGCTCCATGCCCTGCTATGAAATTGATCACTGCTTTGACAGGAGAAAGTTTCTTGTTGCACAGGAAGGAATACTGAAATATTCTCAAGGCTATCATGAGTAGGAATAAGATCACACAAGAATTTACATTCTGAGAGGAGCAGAGGATCAAGGATAAAGACTTTAACATATGGGGAAATTGAGGAAGAGGACCAGAAGAAACGGACAGAGAAATAGCAATCAGAATTGGTAACTACCACAAAATAGAAGAAAGTTTCAAGAATTGGAGGGTATTTATATTTATATAATTATTGCTTACAAATCAATAAGTAAAAGTTTCCCGGTGTGAAAAAAGAATAAAGGGCATGACCTGGCAAGTAACAAAAAACAAAAGTTTAAAAGTTGTTGATAAATATATTTTAAATATTTACTACAGTAAAAATCAAAGAAGAAAAAAACTTAAAATAAGATATATTAAATAATAAATTTGAGAAATATTTAATATTCAAAATTAAATAAAAATAACAATTTTATTATTATATTACACACTGTTAGGATATAGGAAAATGACAGCTGGCAGGATTCAGAGAAATGGCAGCTAAAATAAATGAATGTAACACGGAAGGCAGTGTATCCTTAAAAGTTCTGCATCCTTTGACTCAATTATTTAACTCAAGAATTCATCCTAAAAATAATTATGGATGTTTTCAAATTGCAGGATTGTTTATAATAGAAAAATGGAAATAATTTAATCTTCCATTATTATGATGTCAGATAAATAAATTATACCCCCAATACAAAACAGTAGTAAAGACTAATAACATGGAAATATTTGTAGGTAAAATGAAAATGTAGATCAAAAAACTATAATATTATAATTTCATGTTACTATAGTCTGAATATGGTTAGAGAGTGTGTCTCAAAATTTCCTTTGTTGGAATGCCTGTTCCCCAGTGTAGTAATAGTACTGAGGTGATGGAATCTTTTAAGAGGTGGGACCTAGTAAAAGGTGGTTAGGTTACTGCGGACAATGTTCTTGGAAGGAATTAATGCTGATCTCCCAAAGTAAGCAAGTTCTCATGAGAGTGGGTCATTTAAAAAAAGTGAGTCTGACTCTAGAATCTCTCTGGATTACATGGGATCTTTCCCTGTCAGGCATACTCCTGCCATGATACTGTCCACCATGTTATGAGGTAGCCAGTAGGGCCCTCACCAGGATGAACAGATGAGGTCACCCAATCTTGGACTTTCAGACTCCAAAACTAAATAAACTAAATAAACTGTAAACTAAATAAACCTCCTTAAAAAAACATATTACCAAGCCTCAGGTATTTTGTTATAACAATGGAAAACAGACTGATGCACATGTAAACATTTGAAAGGACAAAAGTCTGGGTATTAGTTTTATTGTTTTTATAAACTTTAAATTTTTATATATTATTCTTGAATATGAACAAAACAAGTTTTCTTTTCATGAATAAGAAAATTATTAACTGTGTCAATTTAAGGATAAAGACAAAATTTTCCATTGGAAGAGCAAATACAGGAGGTATTTTTTCTAAGAAGTGTTGGAGAAAAAAAGCTACATTATAGTAGGCTGACAAGTAAATAGGAGTAAGAAAGTAGAGTGAAACTGTATCATTTCTCAAGAAGTTTGCCTAAAAATTAAAGAAAAAGGCCCGACACAGTGGTACACACCTGTAATCCCAGCCATTCAGGGGGCTGAAGTAATAGAACTACAAATTCAAGGACAGCCTCAGCAACCTATGGAGATCCTGTCTCAAATAATAAATTTTAAAAGGATACACAAATTTCAGCATGTTAAAATGTAGTTCAGTGGTAGAGCCCCGGGAGTTCAAGCTCTAGTACCCTCCACACACAAATTAGGTTGTATATTCATTATAGGAAGTATAATATTCCATGTAACTATTTCTTCCCATGTCCTTCTACCATTAACCATGAGATCCTCCTCAAGGACAAGTTCCATATGTTCTCACTTTTGCATCAATCATTTTGGCTTACTGCAATGCTAGGCATATAGAATTGGGGGGAGAGTGATAATCATCTCAGCAATTATTTTTATGTCTACTATACTTTTCTGTACAATTAGAGACAGCTGGCTATAATGACCATGTTATTAGTCAAGTTATGAGAGATGGATGAAATCCATAAAATTAAGACTTTTAGATACTAGCTAAAAACAGCCTTCTATTATAAATATTAAACTTGAAGACCAAATTTTTATATCTGAAAAATCTAACCATAAATTTCTACAACATACTTTATCAAGTGACTGGTAAAAAAAAAACAACCCTCACTATTCTCTAAGATCAAAATAACTAAAAATTTCACCAGTCATAAAACAAAAACCCTGATGGTATATTGAAATTCTAACTTACATCCTCAGCATTTGGAATTGTTGCAGATACAGCTACAAATCTCATTGGGATAAAAGTGCTAGTATTTTCTAAAGGCTGAGATAAAGACTGTACAGTTTTCATTCTGCTGACTACAACTTCATGAGTTGGACCACGATATTCATGTTTTACAACATGTACCTATACAAGAAATCAAGAAAGAATCATTAGCTGTAAGACTACAATCTACTTAAAAAACTAAAATGTACAATGAAATTAACATTTTTCCTTGAGAAAATGGGAACTTTCCAGCAATTTCCCCTAGAAGCAATTAAACAAACATTGAAGTTGTCTTCTTTCTAAACATCTTTTTATGCTATCTCTGAAAGTGAATAATGTGTTCACTACCTCATCAATGAGAAATAGTCGCACCAGTTGAACCAAAGAGTTGTCTCTCCATTTCCTAGTCAAGCTATCCCATTTCTCCTACAGAAAAAGTGCAAGTAGTTTAATGTGATAAGGAATTATAATAAGTACTGTTTAGGACATTAACAAAAATTTTACCATGACATAATACAAATGACAGGTAAAGGTTTGATTGATACATTAAAAGTATTCTGAAAAAGATTTAAGGATTAAAAATTTGAATTTTGATAGTTTGGTCAGTGTTTTAAAACTAGGCCTTCAATTCTTTTATTAAATTTAACCACACAACATTTAAATTCACTGTCTGATTACATACTTTTAAACTCTACCAAGGTACTCCCTCTTTAATACATAATACTTGGGCAAAAAAATAAGAGGAATAAATATGATTATAAATTATCAACAATAACAAATTGGATATTCTTTGTCCATTTTTCCTATTGGCCATTTGTCTTTTACTTATGTTTTTGTAGGTAATTTTTTTTGTACCTTGAATACTATTACTTTTTTACTTTGCAAATATATGCTTCTACTTTGTATTTTCTTTGAACTTCTTATGAAAAGAAACAGATTTTTTTCTAATAAACCAAGGAAATAATAAAGGATAAATAATACCTACTGGAGTTGTCATAATAATATGGGCATGTTGAATCTCAAATAGGTCATCTATAACTGTATCTCCAGTGAGTTCTTTACAATTCAATCCAATTGGTCCAAATTTTTCTTTCCAGTCATCAAAACGCTGACTACATAGGGCTTTTATTGGTGCCACTATAATGATACATTTTTTAATATAAATGCAATTTTAAAATTATTTTCGCAAATTTTAGTTAAGAAAATTAGGACAAAAGTATATATCTAGGTACTAATATTGACAAATTAAAAGTTAGTAATTTAGGTATATAATTTAGAGATAAAAAGGTAATCACCAAAAAGAACTAAAGATAAATAGAAATAATTACTCAGGAACTTATAGCCAAGAGCGGAGAGAGAGAGGTGGCGGCAGAGGGCGGGCGGGGGCCTGAGTGCAGAACATTAGTGCTTTTCATTATAAGGCTTTTTGTAATATTTGGGTTTTTAAACCATGTATATATACTACTTTGAGGAAATTTAAAAAAATACACACCCAGAACAGGAGAGCAGAAGTGTCTATGTAAATTTCTAGAATTATAAATGTTTATTTTGTTCATTTTAACTGAACTTTAAAAAACAAGCATGTGAAGTTAAAATCCTCAATTCAAATATTACTTTTTATTTTTAACTCTGAAAAAAATGTGTTTTGAATTTAATGGAACAGACAAAATCAATTGTAATATATCTATTAAAAACATATGAGGGCTGGATGTATAGGTCAATGGTAGTGTTTGTTTAGCAGTACAAGACTTCGGGTTCAAAACCCAGCACCACCAAAAAAAAAAAAAAAAAAAAAAAAACCCAGAAGGAGAATTTATTAGAGCTGGGTGCATAGCTCAGTGATAGAATGCTTGCCTGGCATATACACAGCCCTGAGTTTGACCGCCAGCAACACAAATAAATAAATAAAATCAGTTTCTTTAAAAATGTATGGGAAACCAAATAATAATGCCTATGACTGAGCTGAATTTAATTCATTTTTGCTTTACTGAGCTTTTATTATAATTAATCACTATTCTTACAATATATACTTACTGTAAACAATTTTAATGTTTAACCATGGCAATGGTACTTCCATTAATAATCTTGTTATAGCTAGTTCGAACATTACAGTTTTTCCAGAACCAGTTGGAGCACAAATTACAAAATTTCTATCTGTATAAAGAAGCTAAAAAATAAAATTTAATCAATTATGTAACATCAAATTTTTCACACACATTCTCAACTTGTTAGAAAATATGTCTTAGGAAGACTCTAAGGAATAATAATACAAAATAATAATACAAACATTCAATTATTAAAACTGTAACCTTGCTCCAGAACCTCCACCATCAAAAAATAATACTATTAATATTTAATCTCTTTTATTTGTCAAAGTGATGTGCTAGACATAGAAGAAAATCATTCCTTTATCTTCTAGAGAAATTCTCATAAATCTAACAAATACAAATTAATCTACCTGTGAGAATTGTATATATGTATCTAACAAACATTTTCTGAGCTTCTATAATGTACTAGTCACTGAATGTGGCACTGGGAACCAAAATGTGATCTAGTCTCTCTCCTTAGAGAGCATATAACCTGGTGAGAAGAGGAAGATAAGTAAATAATCATAAGATATTTACATCATCAAAGGCTTTGGACTGTATATAGTTGAAATACGGGAATTCTTTGAAAATACTTCTAAATTTTGCTGCTTTGAACAACATTAAGGAGTCAAATATTTCAGAAATTTAAAAACAGGTTACATCTGATTTGATTTTAAACTTTAGTTAAACTGATATTGACTCCGACAGCATTTAATAATGAGGCTTTCACATTTCTATTTTCTTAAGAAAGAAATTAACAGTTTTTATTAGAGTCTCCACTCCCACTCTGTTTTACAAAGAACTTATGAAGTCCCCATAAGGAAATAAGAGATTACATAAGGCTTATAACTTGAAAGTTAAATATGATGGAAGAGATGCAAATATACAGAGATTAAGTCTATCAGAACTTTGCTTCTAGTTTATCTTTTCCACAGTACACTTTGATGAGGCTACTTTATTTTTACTTCTTTAATATTTCAAATTTCACTAATTATTGATTGTTGATTGTGCTTCATTAGATAATGTCTTATTTCTGGTCACCTAACCCTGAAATGAAACCTTTTGTTTCTGATAATTATAACTGAATTATCAGCATACTGGCTCCTCAGGAAGAATTTAAATAATTCTTTAAATCATCCCCTGAAAAAGTTTTTTTCTTTTTGGTACTAGGGATTGAACTCAGGGTCACTTGACCACTGAACCACATCCCCATCCCTATTTTTGTATTTTATTTAGAGACAAGGTCTCACTGAGTTACTTAGCTCCTCACTTTTGCTGAGGCTGGCTTTGAACTCATGATCCTCCTGCCTCAGCCTCCTAAATTGCTGGGATTACAGGCATGTGCCACTGCGCCCAGCCCATGAAAACATTTTTAAAATTAATAGATTAAAGAATAAACATCTCTCCAAGGTGAGAATCCATTGCAAGCTTGAAAGAGATTTTACAGCACTCTTCTTATTCTGAATCACTATTAGTTAACTACATTTATTAAACACTATAAGCATGATGCATTATTCAATTTAGAAAACTGCAAATAAAGAAGAAAATGAGTTCCTACCATAGAGACTTTATACTCTAATAAATGATATGACAGATAATATATCTGAAAACTCAAACATAAAATTATGTAAGCAATATGTTTTTAAGAAGATATATAAGAATTCATGGATTGTTCTAGTGATCCTTTTAAAGCTCAGATTATATGACTCTGCTAAAAACCCCTGTTTCTCTTGATGTAGACAGCTATGTAGTCTTGTCACCCTACTACTGCTTCTTCCTGCACCTGATTTAGCCTTTATTTCTCAGATTCCATGTTCTACTACTGGCCCCCACTCCCATTCCTCTCCTCCACCTATACTGCCATTCTTTGAAAACATCAGTCATATACCTTCCATGAAGCCTTCCCCCTGCCTAGATTATTCTTCCTTCCAAATTTCTTTGGCTATTTCACATCCTTTAATTGCTTAAATTGTACCTTCTCATGAAGCCCTATCCTAACTATTCTATTTAATTCTACATCCTGAATCCTCAAATCCAGCAGTCCCAATTAAACCCTCCTTTACCCTGCTCTACATTTTTCTTTTTCCATAGTACTCATTGCCTTTTAAAATACTATATAACTTATTTATATACTATTATAATTGTTCAGATCTATCTTCTTCCCCACCCTTATCCCAAGGTTAACTCTCCAAAGACAAGGATTTACTGTCTATTTTCTTAACTGATATATCCCAAATACCTAGAACAATGCCTGACACACAGTAACTCAGTTAATATATGATTGCATTAAGTCAAGCCATTAATTTAGAAATTTTCATTTTATTTTCTGTTATGCATGTCAGAATATTTATTCCAAAATAAAAATGAAATTTTGAGTTTGTCAATCCATCAGATTTTGAAGGAATCTCATTTTTCCTTCAAGATATGTCTTTTCTTCTAAAATATTTATTCATAACAAGCCCAGAAGTAGGTATCATGCTGTTTTTCTCTCATTAGATAGTTACACATCAATTTATATTAACAAAAATTAATCTTTGATTCAGAGTAGTGCAGAATCAGTTTCCCAGCTCATGAAAAAACTCAATCACTAACATCATTTATCATCATTATCAACACTCAAAAAATTTTTTAACAAACTAAGTAGTGGCATTATGATTATATGTTATAAAGGGGAAAACTGTCTCTAGAACTGAAAATGACAAGAGTACTGTGACAGGATCAATCTGACAAAATTTACTGTCCTGAGTATTCAAATATTGGAAAATATTGGAAAAGAATCAGCAAATATATTGTGTCCAAGTAATCCACAAACTCAAATTACCAGGAATAGCCTTCAGTCTTCTACTGTATACATTCAGAAACAATAACCCATAGTACTTCAGTTTTATAGCAAATGAAATTTTTTGACAATAAATCAATGAACAGAAGTATACATAGTAGTCTTAACCAACAAAGATACCTAAACTACAGAACCACTTAAGCTAATATATAGCATCAAAATCTCTATAAGTCTTAAGAAGGTAGTGCCATACTATGGAAAGCCCAGTTATACAAATAGTTGATTGTTTAACTATCTTTAAACATGCTTTTTACTAATCTATTTCCTATGTTCCATTTTATTTAGATCACAAGAGAGAAGTGCAGCAGGATTGAGACATGGTGCTGAAGAGCAGTGCTAAAGACTGAAGTTTAATATAATGTCGGCCTTCCCCCATTTTAACCCAATTTAGTTATCTGCATTGGATACAACTTTTCATAAGTGTTCAGGAAAATATTTTCTAACCATACTTCAGAATTGCCTCAAATGATCCTCTGAGTACTTGGGACTAGAGTCACTATTGCCTAGATTTCCCAATATCTGGAATTCACTTTTTGTTTTGCTAACCAAACCATAACTTTTGTGAATTCTACAACACTCCTCAGCTGTGAGTCACTAATTCCATAAAGCATAGTTTAGATGAGTTCGCTTGACTGCTCAAAAATCTTACATGGTTTCTCCTCATTGTTTAATAAATTTATTAAAAATAAAAACAAGGGCATGGGGCTAGGATTGTGGCTCAGCAGTAGAGCGCTCACCTAGCACGTGTGAGGCCCTGGGTTCAATCCTCAGCACCACATAAAAATAAATAAATAAAGTAAAGGTATTGTGTTCAACTTCAACTAAAAAATAAATATTAAAAAACAAAACAAGATCATGATGGCATGTAGCTATAGTCCCAGATACTTGAAAGGCTGAGGCAGGAGGACTGCTTCAGCCTAGAGGTTCAAGACCAGCATGGGTAACATAGCAAGACTTTATCTCAAAAAAATTTTTTTTAATTAAAAAAATAAAAACAAAATGCTAAGAGAACAGATCCTAAGTATTCTCACCACATATACCAAAAGGCAAATACATAAGGTGACAGAAATATTGATTATGGTAATCATTTTCAGACTGTAAAATAATAATAAAACATCATTGCATACTTCAAATATATACAGTTTTTACCTGTTAATTATATGACAATAGAGTTAAGGAGGAGTTTAAAAACAAAAACATAAAATATTCTTTATGTTGGTATTTATGGCATTAAATGATCTAATCCTAAAATACCTATCCAGGATTATTTCCTATTTCTTTTATATCTTTAATCAAACTGGAATGCTTATTATTTCCAAACAATTTTTTACCCTCCCCCTTGCTCATGGCTACTTTTCTGCCTACAAGTTTTCTTACTTATGTGCTTTACTTTATCTGCCTTTAAATGTATCTGGAGATGGGAAAGTAGATAAAGCACAAGCCTTGCTTTCAAGGAGTTCTTAGGTCTTGAGGAAATAGTCACATAAACAGCTGGTAAGTTGTAATAAAATTGACATGCACAGGGTATTAAGAGGCAAAGAAGATATTATCATCAGAATACACCCAAAATATTTGCACTAGAAATGGCCAAACATGTAAGTTGGATTATATGTGTAAACTAGGTTCTTTCAAAAATGTTAGATTTGTTAAAATGTACCCAATTAACAAAAAGTCCATTTCTTTCCATTTCCCCTACTCTGTTTAATCCACTATGGTTGATCTTATCCAAAACATAAGATATTATCTGTATCTATGTGTAAGCAAAGCTGACCAGAGTTCTGCCAACAATACAAATCTGATTTCTGTATTTATCTTGTCTTCTATTGGTACATACAATTCAAGCTGGCACCAGAACACAGACCACACTTGGAATAGCACTATCATACACATGTATCTCTTACATGACTCAAAAGATACACTTTTCATTTTTTCTTTGTAACCAAAACAAATGCACAGGAACACAATGAAACAATATTTTAATAATGTGATTTCACAATATCAAATATGTTGTAAAATAATTTAAAGGATACGAATTTCTGTGACAGCCTTCAAGGAACCTATACCACTTCTGGTTACCCCTAAAAAAATCATAGATGAATATTTTTAAACTTTTTCTACAAAAAAATTGCTTCAATAAAACTTACACAACTTTTTTCTTGAGAACATAGGCAAAAATATTAGAACACAGCTAAAAAATAATGCAACATAATAAAGAAAGGTAGAAATTGCACATAGATAACCCACTTATAATTTTGTATTTTCTCTATGCTACAAAATGCAGATTAATTTGTATTTTTATAAAACCAAATGAAAAAGCAAGAAATCACC
Organism: Callospermophilus lateralis; assembly: GCF_048772815.1. NCBI lineage: Eukaryota > Metazoa > Chordata > Mammalia > Rodentia > Sciuridae > Callospermophilus > Callospermophilus lateralis. The sequence continues at coordinate 68,832,568 of NC_135311.1, read as the reverse complement.
TTGAATATTATGAGGTTGGGATGCAAGTGAAAATGATGGTACTTTAAGTATGTCATCTCCAATTTCAGAAGATGAAAAAGCTTCATTTGCTATAAACATGTTTGAGGTTTTTGCTTATTATTGCTACAGTTCCATGATTTCTCCTTGTTCATTTCTGTTTGAATAATTTTCACTGAGTTAACTACGGAGTCCAAGTTTGCACTGTTATTAGAATAAGTACCTCCATGCATATTGTCACATATTTTAAATAATCTGAAAAAGAACCACATGTTTTTTACCTGTAACAGTTGCTTAGAATATTAAAGATAGCATTAAATTGTCTCTTTAAACATGCCCATAAAAATAAAAAATTCAATCAATCTCCTAAAATGTGACTTTTTAAATTTACTATGGATATACATCTTTTCATTTTCCTAAAACTCAGATAAATCCATTTGTGGTAGCCAGTGTCTAAGATGGCCTCAATGATCCTTGCCTCCTTTTTTTCACACTCTTGCAGTCTGCAACAAATTGAATCATTTAATCAGAACTGGCCTTTGTAACTAGTAGAGTACTGCACGTCCAAGTGTGTGACTTCCAAAGCTAGGTCAAAAAGACAAAGACATCAGACATTGTCCCTTTCACATAGTCTCTTAGATGACTCAACTCTGTGAAGGAACTCTTGTCAATAACACCATATCCTAAGAACTCTCAAACAACCTTATGAAGAAGGCCCATGTGGATAGGTACTGAAGCTTCCTGTCAAGAGCCAGCACCAACGTGTCAGCCAAGGTGAATGATCCACCATGAAAGCAGATCCCCTGTCAAGTGTCAGATGACCACAGACTGTGCCAAAATTCTGATTATAGCCCTGTCAAAGGTTCCCAATCTCTTTTGCATTCTCATGAGAGACCCCAGGCCAAAACATCCAATTAAATTGTTCCTAAGTTCCTAACTTACAGAAACAATGAGAAAAGCATTTATTGTTGTTTTTAAGCCACTAAATTTGGGGATAAGCTGTACACAACAAGATAATTAATGACTACTGAATAAGTCAGAAAAGTGCTAAAGGGAGGGAAAAAGGCCACACAATATAGTAACAAAAAAATAATTCACCTAATAGTAGTTATATTTTACTAAAGTGATTCAATATAACAATATATTAACACATGTATTAAATTTATAGGAATAAATCAACATTCTTGTCATGAATTAAAAGTTGTTATCAATAACATTTAGTTTCACAGAAAGTATCAGTTCATTCAGTTTTACTTGCCAGTCAATTCAAGGTTGTATACCCTAGCCTACATCATCCCCCAAAATAGGAAAAGAAGTAAACTAAGTGTATTAGCAGATCAAATCATCCCAAACACTATCTAATAATAACCCTAGTGTAAAAAATACTTCTTGGCAAAGTTCTGAAAAACAAGGAGACATCATCTTTATGACTGTATTATATTTGATCAAAAGAAAATCTACCACAATAATTTGTTCAAAATAGCCTCAAGAGATGTAGTAATCATTAAGGTTTCCAAAATAACACTTGCATCTTATAGAATGAGTAATGGGGGATGATATAAGGTATCAGACTTACAGAATTCTATAAGAAATGATACTTAAACACTATGCAAACATGAAATAATTTGTAAATTACTCTGTCACAATGATATGCTTTTGTATCAGAACAAGTTTTTGAAAAAACTTGAAAAATGTATTTTAGCATCCTCTAATGTTTTATCTTTGAAGATGGAAAATTCAAAAGCAGATAATCTTAGATAAAACATATTGTACTGGGAACAAGGATATTCAAGCTATAGTATGATTCCCTGCAATATGCTGTGATATTGGTTAGAATCAGACAGACCTAGGTTTAAGTTTAAAGCTCCTCTGCTTTGTAGCTGTGTGACTTTAAAGTTAGTAAGAGTTTGAAATAAGTTTTACAAACTGTAAAGACATTATCTACATTCTAGTTACCAAAATTCTCTGAACCTCAAAATCTTCCTAAATCCTCTGGAACTCCCACTTAATAAACTCCCTTAGGTCCCTGACTTCCTCATTGATTATTTATTATCCCTGGCCTTAAAAACAAACAAACAAACAATGTGGCTCTGCCCTAGAAAACTGTTGCTTCTTAAGAAAACCCTTAAGTGGAAACTCCTAATTCTCTCACATTCAATGTACTTGAAGATTGAGAGTGTTTTCCTCTCTATTCCAAATCTAGATCATTTTTCCACTCTCACAATAGTAATCTACGCTATTCATCTATGCCACTTCCTAATAGCATATATCACTTATCAACCTTCTGGTCACTTTAGAATACTTTCCTCTTGCTTTCAGAACTTTGCCAATATTCTGTGCTACTGCAACATTCATGGAGACAACCCATTCAAAATCCTTATCTCTCAATTCCTCAGAAAATTCATTTCCAAAGGCATTCTCCTTCACATGACCTCAGTCATCTACTGTCTCACCAGAGTCTGTCATTATCCCAAACTGCCCTTCCTCTCAATAATCTGATGAATAATGATTCCGATATATTATTTTCTAACTTCAAACTTTTATTCTGTTAGTTTATTTGCTCAAGGAACCAGTGAGTTCAAAGAACAAGTTAACTGTAATTAACCTATTTTTTCCTAAGCTATCTTCCCTTTTTCTTTTCTTGTCTACATTTTGTGGACTTAAATTCCATGGCCACTTTCTTACCAATATTCTAAACTCTGCTTCTCCTGTTAATATAAAAATAACAACAGAAGCTGGGCACAGTGGCACATGTCTGTAATCCCAGCCACTTGGGAGCTTGAGGAAGGAGGATCACAAGTTCAAAGCCAGCCTTAGCAACTTAGCAAGGCCCTAAGCAACTTAGCAATATTCTGTACCTATATAAAAAAAATAAAAAGGGCCGGGAATGTGGCTCAGTGGTTAAGCACCCCTGGGTTCAATCCCTGATACAAAAACAAACAAACAAAAATAAACCCAAAAATACTAATTTAAAAAAACAGAGCAAGAATCACAGCTTTTGGGACAGGAGTCCCCTGTGTTTCTCCTTTGCTAGCAAAATGATAAACCTTTTTCCTTTTTCTCAAAACCATGTCCTCGTTATTGTACTGGCACCAGGGATAAGGACTGAGCTTTCTGCAATATGGAGCTTAAACACTGGAGAAATACTGAAGAGAAAGGCCCAGGGTTAGATGTCTTTGGAGGTGAAGCAAAGAATACACATTCAAGGGAGAATGCCAGACATCTGCAGAGGGAAAGACTGCAACCCCTTGGTCTGGGATGTTAATATTCGCAGAGGAACACATGCATACTAAAATTGGAATGGTACAGAGAAGAATAGGTGACACACAAATTCATGAAGCATTTCACATTTATTCAATGGAGCAATGGATAAAGAAGACAGACTGCATTTCCAGAGGATGAGAAAATGGACTCATTCATCTATAAAAATAATGATATGTTGTCAATTTCAACATGGATGAACCTGGAAGACAATGTGTTAAAAGAAATAAGCCAGGAACAGAAAGACAAATGCAGCATGAGCTCATGTGAAATAAAAACATTCACCTCATAGAAATTGAGAATAGAATATTGGTTATTAAAGGCTGGGGAGGGTATAGGAGTAGGATGGGAAGAGATTGGTCAATGGACACAATGTTACATACAGGTAGGAGGAACAAGTTCTGATGTGTTATTGCATAATAGGGTGATTATAGTTAATGATAATATATCATCTATTTCAAAATAGCTAGAAGAGAGGATTTTAATTTTTAATTTCTCTCATCACAAAGAAATGATTAAATGTTTAAAGTGATGGATATGCTAATTACCCTAATTTGATCATTACACAGTTGTATATATGTATCAAAATATCACATGATATCCCATAAATATCTACAACAATTGTGTCAGTCAAAAATAAAATAAAACTTTAAAATAGTAAAAAAAAAAAAAAAAACAGAGCAAGAGGCTCTACAAAGAAATGAATTTACTTGGAGTAATGGCAAACCATATGCACACCAGAGAGGCAAAGAATGGCAAGGCTTTTGAAAGGTAAAAGAAGGTTAATAAGTTGCGCTGAAACAACTTTCCTCAGCAAGGATTAATAAGAAGAGCAGTGTCAGTTCAAGGCTGACAAATTGTTGGGCAAATGTCACTGCAAAAGTATTCTTTGTGTAAGGATGTGGTACCTTAATGCCTTTATGCAAGGTTGTGGTTTTCAGAGTACTCATAACAGTTTTTATCATAGGCCATTGTGTGAGAGATCCCCTTCTTTATGACCTCTCTATTCCCTTTTTGTTAGGGTTTGACAAAAGTGACTCCATTTTGATTCTGACAACTTTTATCCACTTTATTATTTTTATCATACTTACATCACAAAACCTCACTCCTGAATGATTTTTTAAAATAATTACAGCAAGGCAGTGGAATATGAATGGGTAAAAAGTACAGCTTTGGAGCAGATGATTAGTATTAAAATTCAGAGTCATCAGTAACAAGCTTGTAGGATATAATGTCAATATACAAAAAACAATTATATTTTCATAAACTAGCAATGGAAAATCTGAAGAAAAAAATTAAGGAAAAAAAAGAGTCCATGTAAAATAACAGCAAAAAAATAAAATACTTAAGAATTTAACAACATAAGTATAAAACTATCCACTGAAAAACTAAAACATAATTGAGAGAATTAAAGAAAACTTTTAAAAATGGAAGGACAACTCATGTTCCTAGATTGGAAGATTTTAAATTGTTAGATGGTAAGATTCTTCAAGTTGATCTACAGATTCAACACAATCTCTATCAAAATAACAGCTGGCTTCTTATACTAAAATTCATATGAAAATGCAAAGAACACAGAATAGCCAAAACAATCTTGAAAAAAAAAGATCAAAATTGGAAGACTCACACTTCTTAATTTAAAATACAAAGCTCCATTGTAGGATTAGCATAAAAATAGCATATATTAGTCCATGGAGTAAAATAAAGAATTCAGAAATGCTGTAGTTTGGGTCAAAAGCCCAAGTGTTAAAGGTCAAATCCCCAGCTACTGGGACATAATGGAGACTTTTAGCTCAGTGGGAGGTGTTCTAGTCATTGGAGGTGTGCCCCAGAAGGACTCTGATCTCCTTTCTCTCTCTCCCTTTTTTCTCTTCTCTCTCTCCCATCCAACCATGTGCTTAGCTGGTTGAAACTTTTGGTCTCCCTACTCTTTCCCCTTTGACCTTCAGGATGGGCTGGAGATTAAGTTCATTGCCACTGACAAATCATTTCATCAATCAAGCTCATATAATGGGACCTCTGTTAAAACGAACAATGGTGCTCAGAGAGCTTTTGAGTTGGTGAACACATCAAGGTGCTGACAGGGTGGCACACTCACAGAGGCTTACTCCACCTCATCCCCAATAGTCAGCCCCATAAATTTCTATATTTGGAGTTGTATCCTTTATAATAAACCAGTAAATGCAAGAAATGTGTTTTCCTGAGATTTAAGTCATTCTGGCAAATAAACCTATAGAGACTGGGTTGTAGAAACACCTGAGTTTTTCAGGCACTTAGAGAGGTAAGGAGTCTGGGCACCCTGCTTTCCTGGTTGGCATTCTTTAACAGGAATAATTTTGTAGGACTTTATTAATATTAAGTTTCTTTGGGTGGGGGGTAATGAATATGTCTTAAAATTAAATAATAGTGATGGCTGTACAACTATATAAGTATTCTAAACACCAATGAATTTGTGCATTCAAAAGGGTGAATTTCATGTTATCTGAATTATAACTTATTAAATCTAATATAAGAAATCATAGTTACCTCAACTGTTCTTTTTATAATATCCAGCATCACTTATAGTGCTCAGCATTAGTCTAATTAGATTGCTTTCCTAATCTCCAAAATTTTTCCTATTCTTCCCAATCTTTCATAATGCCCTACTTATTCTCTCAAAATGACAGATAACCTCATCTATGTCATAGAGAGAACAAAAACTATAAACTAGATCTCTTCTGAATCTTGAACCTATATATTCAATTGTCTGTCTGCATAATTTATAAGTACCTAAAATCAACATGTCCAAATCTATTCATCACATTCCCCTAAATCTAATCTTTCTTTAAGTTTTTTTTTATATTACTTAAGGGCCCACCATTCTTCATTATTCTGGTTCAAATTAGAAATGTAGGTTTAAGTTCTCACATATAGTAATCATTTAAGTTCCATGGGATTCTACCTCCTAAATAACTTTGGACTCTCTTCATTTCTGCTATCAAAGTCCTAGGTCAAGACTTCTCTCCCACCTACACCAATATAATAACCTTTTAATTGACTCTTCACAACATATTCTAACTCCCTTCTTGTTTGTCCACCATACTGGGGCCAAAATCAATTTTAAAGGAAAAGAAAATCTAATTTCACTCCTTTGCATGGACTTTTAGGAAAATGATTCTCTTTAGTATACAATATGATCATCTGGAAAATTTGTTTAAATTAGTTTCTAGATCCCATTCTCATCTTTACTAAAACTATGATTTAATAGGTCTAAGGTAGGACCCAGAAATCTAAAATTTTAAAAACCATTCTAGGTGCCTCAATACAGTGTGTCTAGGGGCCATAATTTAAGAAACATGGCCTTAAAGTACAAGATGTTGATCATGGTCTATAAAATTCTGAATGGCTTAGTTCCTTCATACCTTACCTCTCAGCATTCTCTTACTTCAAACTAAAGGAACTTTTTGCAAAGAATTGCTTAACTCTGTGCTACCTCAGGACTTCTGTACATTCTATTATTTCTACCTATTAACACTCTCCCTCTTTATTTTCACCTAGTTTACTTCTATTTTTCTTTAAGATTAAGTGTAAACACCACTTACTCAAGAAAGCTTTCCCTGATTGGGGTAGATCATGTCCTCATGTTAAATGTTCCAGGACACCTGTTTTCAAAGAACAGTCTGGGACTCTTTCAGGGAGTCCATTAAATCAAAATTATTTTCACAATATTACTAAGCCAAGTCACAAGACATCACAACAGACTTAAAAGACATAAATGAGAATCCAACTATACTGCAAAAATATAAAACAATGCCACTTTTCTCACTAAACTATTTTTTTGTTTTAGAAAATAGAACTTAATTTTTTAATATAATAGATAACTGGTAATTATATATAATTATGGGGTACAAAGTGATATTTTGATACAAATATACAGTTTGTAGTAACCAAATCAAGATAATTATTAAATCTGTCACCTCAAACATTTATCATTTCTTTGGAATGAGACCATTCTCTTCTAGCTATTTTGGATTATACAATACATTACTATTAACTGCAGCTACTACACAACAGAACACCAGAACTTCTATATAAATGCAACTTTGTTCATCAATACCTCTGCATTCCTCCTTCACATCTCCCCCAGACTCTGATAACTGCAATTCTACTCCCCATTTCAGAGTTCAACCAACCTCTTTTCTTTTTTGCAGTACTGGGGATCAAACCCAGAACTTCACATATGCAAGGCAAGTGCTCTCCTCCTGACCTACATACCCAGCCCTATGTTTGACTTCTTTAGATTCCACATACAAGGGAGATCGTGTTATTTGATTCTCTGTGCCTGGCTTAGTTTACTTAACATAATGTCTTCTACATTCATTCCTGTTGCCACAAATGACAAAATTTCCTAGGTTTTTAAAATATATATTATTTATTTTAGTTATAAATGTATCTTTATTTTATTTATATGTGGTGCTGAGAATTGAACTCAGGGCCTCACACATACGAGGCAAACACTCTACCACTAAGCCACAATCCCAGCCCCTCCTAGATTTTTTTAATGGCTCAAAAGTATTCTATTGTATACATAGATGCTCCTGGACTTAAAGTGGGATTATGTACCAATAAACTTATCATAAGCTGAAAATCATAAATCAAAAATGCACTTACTATATCTAACTTACTGAACATTGCAGCTTAGTAACACAGTACACTGTAGATTATCTGTTGTTTACCCTGGTTACTGAGTGGCTGACAGAGAGCTATGGCTCTCTGCTGTTGCCTGCATAGTTTCAGTGAGAAAGTATGGTACTATATATTGCTAACATGGAAAAAGATCAGAATCCAAAATTTGAAGTACAGTTTCAACTGAATGCACATTGCTTTCAAACCACCATAAGGTCTAAAATTCCTATGTCAAACCATCACTATGTCAGGGACCATTAGTATACAATACATTATTTTTAATATGTTCCTCTAATGTATTTTTAACACATTATTTCCTACATTTCATGTAGGAAAAGTCTTTTTAACTGAAAATTCATTAATTAGATTAATCGGTAGTAGGTTTAGTATGAGTTTAAGATGAATTAGTAAATAAGTACTTTTTAATTTTTTGATTTTAATCTAATATGATTAAATACTGATATATATAACCTACCTTAATAAAAACTCTTTGGGAATCTTCAATACTTTTTAAATGCAATGGGGTACTTATGATAAAAAGTTTAACAATCACTGCTCTGAACAATATACTTACTTCATGAAAATAACTGTCATACCATGAAGTATTTAGTCAATTATTTTTAGTTATGTATCTATGCTTCCCACTAAATTGTAAGGTCCTTAAAGGTAAAAATCTAGAATCCCAAATATAACAGAATGTTTAATGTATAATACTTTGTTATTACTGTTTTTCTCATTCAGAATCTATCATGTTTAATATTTTTGGATGAACACATTAATATTCCACTTTATTCACTGAATGTTATTTATTACATTTAATTAATTACCTTTTTCAAAATGCTGGTGTGCTCTCTCCCTTTTCCTCTATAACGTTACCTAATTTTGCATCATCAGGAACAGTATCCTCAGGTGCTATCTTGGTGCCCATGTGGTTTGTTTATTTCTGAGAAGAACCATATGTCAGCTTGCCAGCAACAAGTGATGAGTCATTAATACCTGCTACTCTTAAATTTAGATAATCATATTCATATTTATAAGAGGGAAACTGGAATTTTTGTGTTGGTGAAATATAATTTAGGTCTTCATTAGTAATCTTTAAATTTGACATTAACATTTTTGGATTATTTTCCTGACCTACAAAAGAGGAACATATTGGTTATTATATATTATTCATTAAAACACATTTTCAATATAATAATGAAAAATTTAATTAATTTTTAAAAGTTTACTAGTTAAATTTTTTTTGTTAAATATGAAAGTCAAGAAAAGTATTAGTATAATAACAAGATACTCTCTAATACCAAATATGGCTTTGAAATACCAGCTTGTTTCTGAAAGCAACTTTGAAATTACTTCAGAATTATTAAGATTAAATTCAAAATTTATACAGCATCTATGTTATAAAATAGGTTTAAATCCTGATGACAAAAGTAGTAATAATTTTAATATTTAACTATTTTGGCTACTACAAATGGCATACTTATACAAGTAATTATGAGGATGTAAAATTTTATATAAATAATTTACACACAGAAATACAATGGTCAATCATATAAAATCGTAATGAATATGATCCAGTATTAAAATATAGGACACAGTGCTTTTTTTAACTTTGTAATCCTACTTCTAAAATCAAGATAAAGAAATATCTTCATCAGAGTGATAGAATTTTAAACATTTCTTTAGAGTTTTTTTTTTTTCCTAGAATCTATGGGATGTTTAGAGGAAGTTCAGAAGTCTTATTAGAGCTTAAATTTGCTTTACCATCTATTTATAAATATTATACCAGATGTATACCATACATGAAGTATAGTATTTGATACATTCAAGAGTATACATATATCTATTTATATAAAAATCATGTAACTTATAAGCTTAATATTAAAATATTTATGCATGAAATTACCAATTTAAGATTAAAATTTTACCAGTAACATCATATTAGATAACATATATTGTTTAAGCATTCCTCAAGATTTAAAAAAATGGTCTCAACATGTATAATCTTCTGTTATCTTGTTCTTTCACATAAAGATCTGTCTCCCAGAAGATCTTACCAATTAGAAAAGAGCAAAACTGGAGAGCAGTGACAGGAATTTTAATGGTTAAAGAGAAACAAATATTCACCGAACAATAGTCAGAACAAGTATGTGATAGGATATTATGTACTATGCACACATATGTGTATGTATATATGGAGAAGGTAAATGTGTTAGATCATAAGGTTTGGTGAGCATTATTTTGAATAAGAGAAGTCTTTGACTCTCATTTTTTTCCATTAAAATAAAGGAATTAATATTTTCATGTGTTACTAGGTTTTTTACATTGACATTAACTGCATGCATTTGGTTTCACAACAAATATATGATAACTTACCTTGCAATTTATGACTTTCTATTTCCTCCTCTAATTCCTGAGTTTCTGGAATTTCTGAAATCAATGGAGGAGGAGGGAGAAACCAATCCAATGATTTTTCATTGTCTGGATAGCTATATAAAATATAAAAAATATGAATATATGCTTAAAAAGATCTACAATCAGAAACATGTATTTATTAAACTTTACTCAATTTTTGTTACCACTATGATTTATCCCTATGCAGCAATGTTCTCAACCTTTTTTCCCTTGTGTGTCACAGAATTAATAATACGGGGGACTGGAGTTGGGATTGGAACTCAGTTGGTAGAGCACTTGCCTAGCACGTGTGAGGCACTGGATTCAATCCTCAGCACCATATAAAAATAAAATAAAGGTATTGTGTCCATACACTATAAAAATATTTTAAAAACTTAGTAATACTGCATGTAAGATATGCTACCTAAATAGGAATGGCAATAGTTCCACTTCATTTTCTCTAATTGAAATGCCAGTGATAGGAATTTTAAATCTATTCCAACTTTTTAAGAAGTACTAAATCATTCTCAAACTCTGCACTTTAACTATTACATGTAACAAATTACTTATGATATATCTTTCCTATAATCATGGGTCTTTACTGGGTAAATCACTCCATTATTAGTATTCTTGAGTATTCCTACAACTTGAGTGAAAATTAATGTCCTAACCCAAATACTTGGTTCAGAACCATATGCAACCACAAAATCTCTAAGAAATTGGTTGAAACTGGAAATTTCTTTATAAGCCAATGGTAATTGATGAGATTTTTGCCACCCTGTTGGCATCTTTACCTGTCCATACATTTCAGCTGTGACCTTATTAACTGATACTGCTTTAACATACCTTTACCAATCAAAGTTGACTTGCTTTCATTAAGACAAAAAGTAAGTGCTAGGTGACAGGAAAAACTTGAGGAAAAAAAACATATATACTGCCTACACTGAATCCCAAGCATTTTAAGATTAATTTATTTTTCATTTATTGTACTAAGTTCTCCCAAGTAAGAGATTTAATCTTTGAATTTTCTGTCCCTCTTAGTACCTAGCACATAGCTACTATGACTATATTTTTCAAATAAAAAATCCACAACATTATTTGACAATGTCTGAGAGACTGAGCAAATGCCAGAGCATTTGAAATTTAGGACTATGACAGAGGGTTCCTAAGATCACACCCAGTTCAACGATTTCCTAGCTGAGTCCTACTCCTAGCAATTGGGCAAAGTCCTAGGGAAATCAGGCACAAGTTTCCAAGAGTTCTCTCCACACAAGGGTCACATTAAATAACCAATTGTGACAACATGCATGAAATGTTACCGATGAGGAAAGTTCATTTGGAACTCAATGGTCAGGGTTTATTGGGGACTAATCACCCCCAAGCATTCCCTGTCTGACATATAAATTCAGAATCCCAGAAGAAAAGCAGGTGTTCGCATAAACCACATTATTTGTATAAGCAGTTTATGCAGTGAACCACTGTTACCAGTTAATGGTGGGAACCTTCCTGAAATCTGTTCTCAGATTCCAACCAAAGGTCAACCTTGCAAACAGGTTTTGCAAGGATAGCCATTTAGGCCTGTTATGTTAACTTTTTTTCTATATAGAGACCATTCCAGAAAATCCAAGAAAGAGAATAATGGGATATAAGAAGTATACATCTAGCTCTACTATTCAGTCTCCTCATAAAATTAAATCTTCTTTATGATTTCTCTCTTTTTTTCTAGAGGTGCCATCATTCTCCCAGTCACCAATCCAAACCATAGCATAATCTTTTTTTTTATTCACAGTATATAAATACATACTCCTTTTAATGCTTCTGAAATTCATCATTTTCTTTGTATTTTCATTGTCACTATTATAATTAAGATCCTAATCAACTTACATCTGATTGAGAACAATAGTGTCTTAACTGAATTCACTGCCTCCAGGCTTTCTCTCTAATACACCTTACACATTCTTACATTAATTTAGAATCATTTTCATCATAGTACTCTATTCAAAATTCTTCAGTGGCTTTCAGATAATGACAAACTTCCCAAGGGACTTAGAGTACCTTACAGTTTTAATTCTCCTACACATATCTTTAGGTTTAGGGTAAACTGAACTACTTGTTATATACCTGTTAAGGTTTGGATAAGTGTCCTCCAAAGGCCCATATGTTAAAAGGCTAGCTTACCAGCTTGTGACACTATTGGTAGGTAGTGAAACACTTAAGAGATGGAGCCCAGGGGGGAGGAATTTATCTCACCAGAGGGATGCCCTTGAGAGAGAGTGTGACTCTGACCCTTTCACCTCTCTTTGATTCCCAGCTGCCATGAGGTGAGGGCTTTTTCCACCAGGTGCTCCCACCATGATGTATTGCCTCACAACAGGCCCAAAAGCAACAAACCAAATGACCATGGACCAAATTCCTCAAAACTACGAGATAAAATAAATTTTTGCTTTGTTTAAGTATTTTGTCACAGTGATGGAAAGCTAGTACAATACCAAACAGATAACACATTCTGTGCCTCCTCATCTTTATTCAAAGATACATCCTTTATTGCTGGGCCTGGGTACACACCTGTAATTCCAGTGACTCAGGAGACTGAGGCAGGAAGATTCCAAGTTTGAGGCCAGCCATAGCAACTTAGCAAGACTCTGTCTTACAAAATAAAATTAAAAAGGACTAGGGATGTAACTAAATAGTTCAATCACCAGTGCCACCTTCCCCCCTAAAAAAAAATAATTTAAAAAGATAAACTCTATACTCTTCCTGACCTTGTACTCAGCCTCATACCCATATCCACCTATAGAAATTCTACTATTATTCATTCATTAATCCATTCAACAACTATTTAGCACATGCCAGGTGCTTTTCTAGGCACTAGAGTTTAAGTTCATTTAAAACCCACTTCAAATTCTACCTTTTCCAAGAAATTTCCATAGGTTCTCAAAGATTTTCTCCCCCTCTTTTCATCCACTGAATCCACAATATTTCTCATACTTATTGTATTGTGTGTGTGTATATGTGTGTATACAGATAATAGATAGAAATAGCTAATTAGTCTGATACTGTCTCTAGATTGTAAATATCTAAGGGCTTTGCTTTTATTTCCATTTATATAAGCAGTACTTAGCACAGTGCTTTATATAATTAGGTGTGCTGTTCAGGAAATGTTTGTTGATTTAATTTCACAGCTTTTAACACATAGAGAATTATACAGCATTTAACACCCACAACAATCTATGCTCAACTTTAGAACTCTATGCACCATTTGTCTCCTTTATGAACCATCTACTCTAAAAAACTTCTATATACTATCCGCTCAAGTACTGTGACTTGTCCCATCTTCATTCCTTTTTTTTCCCCTTTAACAGTGGGCCTTCAATGCCTACTTCCTCTATGTCCAAAGAATTATCAGATATTTCAAAGACTCCTGAAGCCTATCCCCACTACCATAAAGCCTGACCTGATCATCTGGCTAAAGGTTACTTTCTTCCAAATCTGAAATTTTATTGCATGAATATTAATCATTTTTCATACATTTTTAATGTTTTATTGTTAGAACAATCATATGTTTCAAAATTTGCCTAACCATAATCCTAATACACTGACTTACAGTCCTGATTTACTCCTGCTGCTCCAGCAGGATGTACTTTTTTACTCTCAAAAGTTTTCCAGTCTGTACATATATACACAATGGAATATTACTCAGCAATAAAAGAGAATAAAATAATGGCATTTGCAGGTAAATGGATGGAGTTAGAGAAGACAATGCTAAGTGAAGTTAGCCAATCCCAAAAAACCAAATGCCGAATGTTTTCTCTGATATAAGGAGGCTGGTAGTGGGGTAGGGAGAGGGAGCATGGGAAGAATAGACAACTCTAGATAGGGCAGAGGGGTGGGAAGGGAAGGGACAGGGCATGGGGTTAGAAATGATAGTGGAATGTGATAGACATTATTATCCAAAGTACATGTATAAAGACACAAATTGGTGTGAATACACTTTGTATACAACCAGAGATATGAAAAATTGTGCTGTATATGTATAATAAGAATTATAATGCATTCTGCTGTCATATATAAATAAAAAATTAATTAAAAATAATTCCCAAGTGACATATTTCTACTTTCTCATACTCTTAAAAGGAGCTAACCACAATTCTCAAACAAGAACAAACTATTGCCCTTCATCATCATTGCCACCACCACCATCATAAGTTTTTAATATTTAAAAGTATTTCCTTTATAACTAACCATAGAATATTTCAAATACTGATTCTGTGTCCAAAAAAAAAACCCGAATATGAGTCATGGATATGTTATATCATACTATGTAATGAGTTTAAATACAGAATATTGAAATATGTGGTTAAAAAAAAGTATTCCAGTCTGGATCGTGATTTACATAGTCAGATTATTTATTAATGACTTCCCATATGTGTGTCTAAACTCAATTAGATTTTAACTTTTAGAAGTGAATTTCTTCTTTCTTTTTATATCCTTTCAGCATTCAATCAATATTTGAATTACTATTAGAATGAAGGAGTGAAAGCAATAAGGGGGTTCATTAAAATAGGTTATTATAACAAATACATATAAAATTCAGAATTGAGAGCAATCTACATGGTCTCACATCTTTATTTCCATCCCTACACATTGTCTGTGCTAAATACGCTTATGACAGTTAGTCTTTGGTACATGCTCATTCTGTTTTCAAAACGTGTCATCACTTTTTGTTCTCAGCTACTCTTTGACCATTACTTCCAGTCTTTACCTTAGTCAAGAACAACTTGACAAATTAGAAATGTAAAGCAAATGAACATAAAACTGGCAGGAATTAATTGAATTTTTAAAACTATAACATTTAAGATGCTGAACCTTACTTACCAGTGAATCTGAATTCCATGTTTCTAAATATACAATCATTCTGTTGATCTGCCATTTTTATTTGTGTATTTATCAGAAAAAAATAAACTCCCTAATTTTTTTAAACTCTAAAATAATATACTATATTATTAACCCTTGAGATAGACTTACTTTTCAATTTCATCTGGATTTTCAAAAAACAAACTATCCACAGAAAACAAGCAGTCATTTAGTTTTGACATCTTTGAAAACTGGACTTTGTCATAAATCTACAAGATATAGAAAAGGTAGTTTATATTTTATTTACAAAAATGGAGAAAATATTTATGGATAAGTAAACTATAATCATTAGTTTCTCAGAATGTCCTTTAAAATATAACCACAGATGAGTCTTATAGTTGCAGCTTCTGTGACTTTCAAAGCATTTCAATATCAACATACTGTGTTCTCTACTCATTCATATATTTTCACATTTTGTACCCCTTTCTTCATACTGCACCAATATTTAGAATATTTTCTTCCTGGCAAATTCTTGTCCATTCTTCAAAGTATAGGTTAAATGTCATTTCTTCTTTAAAGACTTCTCTAAATTTGTCCTCTTCAATAACACAAAATTAACTGCTCCTTTTGGGTTAATACTTTGTTTATAGTATTATTTTTGAGTTAAGATATTACAATTTATTGTGAATGTGTGTACCTCTAATACAACTATGTACCTATGCAGGAATTTGCTTCAAAATAAAGGGGGAATGGTAGAAATGTACTGAGTGACAAGTTGGTAACTGTTGGTAACTGCTAAAACTATGACAAGTTGGTAACTGCTAAAACTATGTAACGTGTATGTGTGGGTTCATAATAATGGTTGATTTTTCATGTGTTTGAACTTTTACAAAACAGACAAATTTAACACGTACATATTTTTACACTCATGGTGTAAAATCCTTTTTTTTTTTTTTGCTTTAAGATATTCAGAGATGTAAAGGTTAAAAATGTTCACCTCTGGCCACCAGGAATATAATAAAAATATAAGGCTGAAAAAAGACTCAAATGTGAAAGGAAACCAAAGCACCATTTCTACAGGTTCACATTGCTTCTTTCTTATTCCAATTACTTCCCTGTGCACACTAAATCTACCTTCCAATTTTTTCTCTAAATTCTGAAACAAGACAGAACATTCTATAGGTCAAAACATGAAATAAGATGCACAAATCATAAACGTGAATTATTTTTCACTTACTCTGTGATAGTTAATACATTACAAATTCATCCTCAGGATAGAAATTAAAATCAAAGAAATTATATGAGTACCATCTTGAGGAGAAATCCTCATTACCAATTTTGAGAATTCCCTGATATGGAAAAAAGATACAAGTAGGACTGATGTGGGGAAGAAAGGAATATTTCCAAGTCCATCTCCGGAGAAATACCACTGATAAGAGGGCTAAACCTGCAAATGGCCTTAAGACTGTTCTTACTGATCTAAAACGTTGTGGAGTTTTTCACTGTTTTAGTTGCTGGGTTTTCTGTCCTCTAATATGTTTAACTGGCCTCTTTATTTTTCTCAATTTACTAATCACTCAGTCATCAACAAAAAGATATAGTAAAAAAAATAAATTAATATGGTTTTATATATCTCGGACAATCTGTTAACATCGTTATTAGATAACCAATGTTAAAACTTGAAAACAATTATATGAAAAAGAATAAATAAAAATGCTTGTCATTTTTATACTGTCCAAAAAAATAACAAATGTTTATTGGCTTTAAAATAATACCTCAGAATTTAAGAAAATCTGAAGGCTAACATCATTTATATGCTTGTGTTTCTTTTCTTCTTTTTCTTCTTCTTTTTTTTTTTTTTTTTTTTTTTTTTTGGTATCAGGGATTGAACTCAGGGGTGCTTGATCACTGAGTCACAACCCCAGCTCCCTTATTATTTTATTTATTTTTTTGGTTGTGAGTGGGCATAATACCTTTATTTTATTTATTTTTATGTGGTGCTGAGAATGGAACCCATTGCCTCACACATGCAAGGCAAGCGCTCTACCACTGAGCCACAACCCCAGCCTCTGCAGCCCTTTTTTATACTTTATATTTAGAGACAGGGTCTCACCGAAGAGTCGCTTAAGGCCTCACTAAGTTGCTGAAGCTGGCTTTGAACTAGATTCTCCTAAGCCTCCCTAGCTGCTGGGATTGCTCGTGTGCGCCACCACGCCCAGCTTGAGTAAAATAAGCTGCAAAAAAGACAATAAAACTACAAATAAGACAATAAAACTACAAATTTAAACTATTATAGCCGGGCACTCTGGCACCTGTAATCCCAGCGGCTTTGGAGGCCGAGGCTGCCTTCTCTAATTACAATGATAATATTATAGCACTTTTTATCTTTTATAATCCTTATTGATAAAATTTTCGTACCTATGACTTTATCATTTTTAATGTTAAAAATACAATTTCAAAAGTGCAGAAACTCATATACAAATAAATTAATGATTTGCTAGAAATCGTTAGTGAAGAAACCGAGACCAACATTCAGCAACTGCAGGGAATTTGACACAGTAAGGGGACACATTCCCGCAGTCTCCAGGTCTCAGGCAGCGAAAAGCACCCCAGTCGCAGCCCCAGGCTCCCCTCCCACGTGGTGGCCCGCGGGGTGCTAGATCCCAGATCGCCCACTAGAACTCCTGCCTGAGGCAGGAGCCTCAGGGCGCCCCCGAGGCCCACGCTCAGAGCTCCTGGGGCCATGCACTCCACCGCGGTCTCCTTCCCTTCTCCTTTTACACTATAAACAAAACTAAATGAAAAAAGGAGGGAACAGAATTGGCAGGGCTTAGGACACTCTCCCCCAAAATATGACATCATGACATATTAAGTATTTTAAACTAAAGGAATTTGAGAAGCATTATATGCAAGGAGGATTTTCTAATCTTCCCACAAAGCATGAACCTCTCATTTGAGATTTTCCCTCCCTATATTTGGAGGAAAACAGGACCCCATCTCTGAAGACAAAGGACAGAGAAAGGAATCTGAATGCACACGCCTTGTTAAGTTTCCCCCAGTTTATTATACTTAGTTCATATTCCTTTGTCCTATTATATTTCTCTATGACTTTCCATTCTTCATCAAACTTAGCATAAAAACATTCAGCTTTAACCTCTTCTTTGGGTTCTTTGGGTCTTTGTTTTCTTATGATGGCTTCTATGTCATGTGAAACTTACATTAGATAAATCTGTATGTTTCTCTTTTGTTAATCTCTTTCATTACATGGGCCCTAGCCAATGAACTTATGATGAGTAGAAGGAAAAGATACTTTTCTGCCCTTCAAGAGCCTAACGATCCAGATAATTAATGCTTGCATAAAGAAGAAATGGCAAAATATCTACAATAGTTATATAAGGTATGAAGCAACCAAAGATTCAAAAATTTCAAATCTTCTGCGAAAAGTCACCAGAATCAGTGAAGATAAATTCTCTCTATCAAAAAGATGCCCTAGACTTTTATAAAGAGTACTCATGTAAATTTATTATGCCCTTCAGCTAATAATAATGATACTCTATTGGGAATGGCTATCACAATTCAATTTACCATCATCTAAATTTTAGTACAAAAATTTTTAAATTTAGTCTTAAGTAAGCAATTATTAAATACACTAACAACTTTCAAAGGAAAATTACCTGTTGGTTTGAAATTAACATCTTCATCCATCTTTATCAAGTCAAGAGATGACAAATCATTCAGATTCTTCAAACATAATTCTGTTCAATTATAGAAAATACATTTTAATTTTAGTAAAATAAGGAAGAAAGACAAAATAGAAGTTATTATTAAAAATGCTAAAGTCATGTTTTAGTGTAATTGTTCTGGGAACAACTGTATTCCCTATTTAAGGAGTGAGAAAAAACAATTAAAATTAAGAAGCCAAATAACATGTTAAAAAGATTTTCTAATAGTAACAGTAATACTAATAATAAAAATAACATTCAATAAGTGGTAAAATAACATTTGCCATTTGGAGCATTTACAACGATATACATGTGCTACCTTATTTAATTCTCATGATAACACAGTAAGGTATTCATCAATATTATTTCCATATACAGGTTAGGAGACTTAAGAATAGAATCTAAGTAACTTGCTCCAGATGTTAAGTAACTGCTTTGTTAGCTGTCTTCCATTATAGCAGTAGTTTTCTATTTCTTTTGTCTCTTCTTTAATCAAAGATATATATATGCATAAATTAAAGATAGTTAAATACTTCTAAAAGTTTGTTACTTTCCCCACATCCCCATTTGCCACTTTCTTGAGGCAACCTCTTAAATCTGCCTCACCTGATGCTTTTAGTATTTACTTCCATTTCTCTGTATATTCCATCATTGCTACCTGGAAGGAACCTTTGAACAGGAAGCAATACTATTTCATATTAATTGATAGAGATTACTAGACCAATACTAATTGCAGTCTGGTGCTTACATTTCTTACTCTACCCCGTGCTACAGCCCAGAAGTGAGGTAGTTCAGAACAGAGTGAATATGACAACCTGTTCAATCATAAGAAAGTCAATACATTATTCAGCAAACCCTCACAGAGCTACAACAAGAAACCATCTTGAGAGGGTCCTACTGATAGAGACCAAACCGCTCTGGGGAGCAGAAAACTCAAAAAGTAATCACAATTAGGGGTCTCAGTGGACATGCACCAAATTGGCTATGTGGGAGATGGCCATTCAAGACAGCTGTAGATGGTGAGAAATATAGAATGAGTCTGACAAGTAGTTTAAGCCACAGAGATCATGGGTTGGGACAGAGAATGGAAGACACAGAGGTTAATGGTCTCTCCCTCTGTGAGGAAAGAGAAAAGATGTGGGTACCATGGCAAGAATCTAGGTCTGAGAGTGCTGGGACTGTGGGTGGCAAAATGCTTGGTTCTCATGACTCGCCCTCTGGTGAGGAACTTGCTGGCTTGACTCACATGAGGTATCCTGATTGATTGGTTCAGCTTTGACATTTGCTAGGCCACAGTGACCATCTCACCAGGCATTCAGACTAAGGGTCTCTGGCATGAGTGTGCACATACTCAGAAAGAAGTGTCTCCAATCCAAACATCTCAGCTAGGAGGAATCTTAATTTAATTCTCTCTTTTTTTTTTCTTTTAAAAAAAAAGCAAGTGCATAATAATTACACATAATAGTGGGATTCATTGTGACATATTCATACATGCACTTAACATAATTTGGTCAGTTTCATTCCCCAGTACCTTCCCTTGCCTTTCCCTCCTCCTTCCCCTGAAACTCCTTTCTCTACCATACCAGTTTCCCTTCTGTTTTCATGAGTTCTCTTTTTTTCCTTTCCTTTTTGCTCTCTAACTTCTGCATATGAATAAAAATATATGACCTTTTGACTTTCTAAATTCAGCTTTAACATGAAGCTTTAGGGGAATTTTAACTGGTATATATTTTTTCTTTTTTTCACTATTCTACCTTCTATTATTTTTATTTTATTACTTTTTATTTCTTTACTTTTATTATTTTAAATTTTAATTATAACTTAATAGGATTTCCCTCTTTACTCTTCCATTGTCTCATTTTCCCTTTTTAGTTTATTGTGCAATTGTTTGCCAGATTTTTTGTGTAGTTATTGGTGTTATTGTTGATGCCTACTGTTTTTATACATCTGTTTTGTTTTATGTTATGTGTATTACTGTTACTAGTTTTCTTCCTTCTGAGTGGAGCAGGATATCAAGCCTACTGCTTCAAGCAGGTTGGGTGAGTGCTCTATATAACCTTAGCACAGTTGAGAAGAAAAGCACTTTATTCTAGTCACAACCTAGTCCCACCTAAACTTTGGCAGATACTTCAACTTTGAGAACAGGGGAGATAAATACCCCCAGCTGATGACCCAGTCCCAAGTAGACATATAGTGCTATGGGGGCTCTAAGTTCTTTCCTGGATACTAGATCCCCTGGCCCCAAAGTAGGGGCAGAGAGAAATAACATAACTGTCGTAGACTGTAACTATGAGGGATCGCACCCTAGGCACTCCTATCCTTGCACACAACACATTATGAGTGCATACATTAAAAAAAGAAAAAAAAACTGAAAGATCACAGACAAATAACCTAATGATGCATCTTAAGATCCTAGAAAATCTTAAATCAGTGGAAGAAAAGAGAAAATAAAAATCAGAGCAGAAATTAATGAAATAGACACAGAAAGAACAATACAACAGATCATTGAAAGAAAAAAATTGGTTCTTTGATAAACAAGATTGACAACTCTTAGCCAAACTAACCAAAAGAAAGAAAGAAGACCCAAATAAATAAAATTAGAAACAAAAGAGGGATATTACATCAGATACTACTGAAATCCATACTCTCGTTAAAGACTATTTAAAAAAATCACATTCTGATAAAATGGAAACTATAGAATGGACAAATGTCTAGAAAAATTGAATGTTAAAAACCTAAACAGATCAATTACAAACAATGAGATTGAACTTCCCAACAAAGAAAAGCCCAGGAATGGATAGATTCACTGCTAAAATTCACCAAACTTTTAATGAAGAACTGACACCAGTGTTCCTGAAACTATTCCATGAGTCAGAAAGGGAAAGAACTCTTCCAAACTCCTACTATAAAGTAATATTACCCTGCTACCAAAAACTAAAAAGGGCACAACAACAAAAAAGAAAATTGTAGACCAATATTCTTGATGATCATAGATGCAAAGATTCTGAATAAAATACTTGCAAATCAAAGTCAAGAACACATTAAAAAGATCATATACCACGATCAAGTTGATTTGATTCCCAGGGTGCAAGGACAGTTTAACATATACAATTAATGAATATAACACCAGACAAAATCATGAACAAAATCAAATGATCATCTTAATAGAGGCTGAAAAAGCCCTTGATAAAATTCAACATACCTTCATGAGAAAAAAGACATATAAAGAAACTAGTTATAGAAGGATCACATCTCAACATTTTAAAGACTATATATAACAAATGTATGGCAAATATCATACTGAATGGGGAAAAACTGAAAGCATTTCCTCTAAAACAGGAATAAGACAAGAATCCACCTACTGTCATCACTCCTATTGAAATTTTAGCCAGAGCAATAAGGCAAGAGAAAAAAAAAATGAGAAGCATACAGGTAGGAAAGGAAGAAGTCCTTTGCAGATGATATGAGTCTATCCTTAGAAGACCTAAAGAGTCAATCAACCAAAAGACTGTTAGAACTGATAAATGAATTCAGCAAAGGAACAGCATACAAAATTAACATTAAAATATTTTTAGCTTTTCCATACACCAATAACAAACTCACTAAGAAAGAAATCAAGAAAAAAATTAAAAAAAAACAAAATTAGGAATAAACCTAACCAAGAAAGTGAAAGACCTCTACAATAAAAAATTATGTAAAACTAATGAAAGAAATCAAAGAAGACATTAAAAGATGGGGAAAAACCTCTTATGTTCATGGATTGAGAATTCTCAGTGTTAAAATGACTCTACCACCAAAAGCAACTTACTGATTTATTGATATCCCCATCAAAATACCATGATATTTTTCAGAGAACTAAAAAAAAAAAAGTCCTAAAAATTCATAAGAGAACACAAAAAAAACCAAATAACCAAAGCAGAACTGCGCAAAAAGAGCAATGCTGGAGGCACTGGTTCTTTGAAAGGATAAATAAGATTGACAACTCTTAGCCAAACTAACTAAAAGAAAGAAAAAAAAAAGACCCAAATAAATAAAATTAGAGACAAAAGGGGTACCACAAAACCTGATTTCAAAATATACTTCAGAGTCACAGTAACAAAAACAGCATAATACAGATATAAAAACAGACACATAGACCAATGGAATAGAATAGAGAACCCAGAAATAAATTCATGTGTATATAGTCTTCTGACTCTTGACAAAGGTGCCAAAAACATGTTGGGGAAAAGATAGCCTCTCAAACAAATGGTGTTGGGAAAACAGGTTATCCATCTGTAGAGGACTGAAATAGATTCTTATCTCTCACCTTACATATATAAAAAAAATCAACTCAAAGTGGATCAAAGACCTTAATAAAAGACCTGAAACCTTTGACTTTTTAATCTATTAGGAGAAATACTTCAAGATATTGACACAGGCAATAACTTCCTGAATAGAACTCACGTAATTCAGGAAATAAAAGCAAGAACTGACAAATGAGATTACATCAAATTAAAAGGCTTCTGGCACAGCAAAAGAAACAATATAGTAAAGAGACAATCTACCTAATGAGAGAAAAATTTTGCCAGCTACTAATGGCAGAGAACAGTTAGAATATATAAAGGACTTAAAAGACAAAAGAACAAGTAATCCAATTAAAATGAGCAAACTATCTAAATAGACATTTCTCAAAAGTAGTACAAAAAGGAATACAATAAATACATGAAAAATGTTCAACAACTTTAATCATCAGGGAAATGCAAATAAAAATTCCCTTCAATAACATCTTACCTCAGTCAGAATGACTGTCATCAATACAAAAACAAACAAAATATAACAAATGCTGGCAAGGTTCTGCAGAAAAACCAGAATAGTATTCAGCCATAAAATATGAAATTATATCACTATGTTAAGTGAAATAAAGCAGACACAGAAACATAAGTATCACATGTTTTCTCTTACACGTGAAAACCTTAAAAAAAAAAATCCTGAAAGGAGAAGAAGAACTATTAGGGGAAAGAGGAGGAGACGGGGGAGGGTAAAAGAGGGCAGTAGGAAGGATGGGTATGATTAAAACACGATCTATGCATATGTGGAAATGTCACAGTAAAATCCATTAATCTGTACAATTAATGAGTTAATTTTTGTAATAAATATGAAGGAAAAAGTGTCTTTGCCAAGCTTTATTTGTGTGAAAAAAGTATTATTTTTCTAGACAAATTTATTTTTAAAAAATTATTTTAAAAATCCTTAACTGTAATAATAACTGATGTTTTTCATTAAAATATTTAGAATATATATTTTATAGAAGGAAGTACATCTAACCTTGTAATTTTGCTTCAATTCCATCTTTGTTCAATCCAGATGTAAAACCTGTATAAGTCATGAAAATATATAAAAAATAAAATGAGTTTAATTCATCTTTATAGTCTCAATTTGTACTCCACTTAACTAGAAAAGAGCATCTAATTAAATCTTATATAGGAAAAAAGAAAACAGTTTGTTAAGTTCAAACAAGGCTTAAATATCTATAGAACACAACCACTATTTTGAAATCCTTTCATATCAATTGGCTCTCTTTTGCTTATTATATTATGTAAAAGTGATCAGGAATATTATATTTTAAAAGGAATGATGAGAACAGACTTCTAATGTTTATGAATAATAAATTTCTGTCAAGTGATGAATATTTTCTAGTGGACTTTCATTATAAAATAGATGTGCCTATGAAAAAATGTTTGATAATACTATCACTTTAGAAAACTGCTATATACTGAAGTTGAAACTACACATACTCTATAATAGTAATTTCACTCTTAGGCATGAAACAGTGAGAAGCTGGTTCTGCTCCAATGGACCAACACTGGCACAGGTTTCCTACATTCCTTCCCTCAAGGTTTGTGCTATGGAAAGTTAATAAAGAATATAAAAGTAAAAAAAAAAAACAAAGTAAATATCTATAAACAAGTGTGCTAAATTCTCCACAAAAAAGAAGGAGCCAAGCTGACAGGATTAAAATATACTTTGGAACAGTGTTGATGATGGTCACTCATTTTATTCAGAACTACTGTAGCCTGGAATCATGCACCACACAGTAATCAAGGAGAAAAAGCCCTGAGAAACAAGAACTTGAATGTATTTTTAAAAATTTTGGTTAAAGAAATGAAAATGGACCTTCAACACTTTCCCTTGCCATTATAATCAAAGTTGACGTCACCACAACACTCCCAGAAGTGATTCTTCTGAATGAACCCTCTAACCCATGATAATTCCCAACCCTGCAGAGGCAGCAATGGGATTGGGAATGTCTATGCATGTAAACAGGTGAGCAGCAGTGAATGAAATTGAGCAAATTTAGAATTCTGTGTCCTTGGTGATTTGTTTGATTGAAGTCTTCTTATTCAAAATCCAGCTTAAGGAAGAAAAACATTATCTGTGTGTCATAATTAAAAACAGTCAAGACTGGGGAATTTGCTGAATTTTCCTCCAAACATATTTTCCAATAATTTAGCTGTGCTGTAAGCAATTTAAAAAAAAAAAAAAAACCTATTTGGGCTTCTTGTGTTAAGGATGATTATGCTCTCTATGGAAAAGAATCCAGTATTGTGATGTCTCTTGAGCATTTTCCTGAGAGGGAATCAAGTCCTTCGAGTGTGACGTTGGGGTTGGTGTACTAAAATAGACTGGAATGAAGTAGCTTTAAGTTGTAGAATTTGAAGACAAGTAGGGAGCCAAGGCAGTAACTGGGACAAAGATGGGTTTAGGAATCAAAGGACAGAACAAAATATTAACAAGTACTAAGGGTGTAATCTTGTCTATGAGAAAGAACAGAGTGTGTCAAGGAACCAGTCTGATTGGAAAGAAATGCTTGTTTCTCCTTTGGTTTAAAGGAGACCTGTGAAGGGACCTAATCAATCCCTGACAGCTGCAAAGGCTGAAGAATTGAGGGACAATAATCAGCATTTGCCTTGAAATCTTGCCTGCTTTTATAACATACTTTATGTGTGTTTCTCATTATTCATAAATACACAACTTGATTCCCAATTAATCTACAAGTCTCCCAAAAGGAAGGACCAGGTTACTAATTTTTCATTAAACAACACAGTGCCTACTGCTGTGTAATCTTCTTACAAAATGTTCCTTTTGAGTAGACGTCTTCCATAAGAACATTATCAGAATGTTCAGTTTTGCTTTGTAGATGAAAGTTAACCCTGTTTCTAAGAATTTTAAGAGAGATTCTGCATTGAAATTAATTTGCGTATTCTCTAACATATAGGGTATGTAAATTCAATCCTTACATGAGCATTAAAATGAACAAGGAGAACAATACTATCTACCTGGAGGATTTTTATCACTATTGAATAAGGTGAATTCTGATTGGCAAACACTTATTAAACACCTATTATGTGATAGGATCATCTTGCTGGGCACATTAGAAAAATAGAGCATTCTGTATGATATTTCACATTCCATTGCATAGGGATTTAGGGCCCTTGTACTTCACGTGACCTAAAGAATTTTAGAGCTCAGAGGGAATATAGAGATCATCTTATCTGGGCACAGTGGCATGTTCTTATAATACCAGCACGCAAAAAGATCACTTGAGTTCAGGAGTTTGAGACCAGCCTAGGCAAAACAACCAGACCCAATCTCAAAAAAAATAAATAAATAAATAAAAAATAAAAAAAGAAAGAAAGAAAGAAAGAAAAAAGAAAAATAGATCATCTGGTGAACATTTTTATTTCTCTGATGAGTAAATGAGACCAAGGGTGGTTAAATAAATTGAAAAAAATCATGTAATAGTTTAGTTTAGAGTCACAATTATAGTCCAGGTCTCCTTGCTCCTTATCCTTTGGTTTTCTGCCATACTCTGGCACAGCCTGTCCCCTCCTTGATCGTAGTACACAGAAATTGAAAGTAACATTACTTCCATACTTCCTGTTCTAGTCTCAAATGGGATAGCTCTTTATTACTGCCTACCACTTATTTTACATTAAAAATTTAAAAATTGTGTAGTTCTAAAATTCGTTAATATACAGCCAGTCGAACGCTTACCTATTTCTTTCACTCTGATCATAGATGTATTTATCAACATAGATGAAATTTTATGTATTCATCTTTTCATTTAATAAGCCATAAACATATTTACATGTTACTTTTGTCTCATAAATATACTTTAAGCAATTATAGTTTCTGATTTTTTAATTTTAAAGATATTACTTGCTCATGCTAGAAAATCTATAATCCCGTTAAAGCCAAAAATTAGAAGAAAATAAAGCATTTATAGTTCCATCACATAAATACAATCACTATCTATATTTTGGAATCACTATTATATTATTTGATAATTGGTCAAATTTTTATCTCCAAAGAAATATATTTTTTCATTATAATATATTTAGGTAGTTATATAAGGATTTCTGGAGGGAAGTAGGGTTGAATGGGTTGGTAAAATTGGTTTGTGATGGTGATTGGTGCTGTTCAACAGCTTATCTGTATCTTCTTGGAAGCACATGGTAGACTTGTACTTCCCCAACTCCCTTAGGTCAACCATGGCTTTGACTAGAGAGAAGCAAATGCAATGACCTATGTTAGTTCCAGATAGACACCTTTAAAAGCCTGTGTACAATATGTCATTTCCTCCCTCCTGCCATGGTTCCAGTAAAGTTCCAGATGAAGTTCTATCAGCCTGAGACCTTGTACAAGGATGATGTAGAGTGACGCCCACAGCAAGTCAACAAAAAGTATATGATATGAGCAAGAAATCATGTTTGTTGTTTTAGGCCAGTGAGATTTGGGAGTTACTATGTATAACCCTAGTCTATCCTGTCTGACATATTGCTTTAATTTTTGAAACATTCTATTTCACATGGAAATTATTACAGATTATGGGAGTGATCTGATTGACATCTCCCATTCTATGGGCCACCAAAAGTCATGTGACTACACCTTCCTTTCGTTCTTGCTCCATATATATATTGCATCCTTCCCAAAGATGGGTGTTCAGGGGAAGAAGAAATTCTCTCAGAGAATTTAGTCAATGTGATAAAAAAAAAAAATAACCATGCTATCTCGTAAAATCTGAAAACAAAGCAAATTTGGGTCTTTATAAAGATATTTGTAACACTTTTTGAGAAAAAGTCCATCTGGAAAAAGTCTTGTTGTAGATGGTTCTTTGATTGAGGACTCAAAGAATAGAATGCTTAGCACAATCACTGGCACATAATAGATGTTCAATATACACTTATTTGAAAAATAAAAAGGAAGAGTAAAGTAGAAGAGGAGAAGGAGGAAAAGATAAGAAAGGGAGAAGGAAGAAGATAACTTTTCTATAAATCTGAATTTACCTTAAGCTCTTTCCTGTTTTTTTTAAAAAATGATTATTTACGCTGTGAAGACAATGGCATGGAAAAAAAGTAGTGTGTTTGCACATTTGGTCATTCATTTGGTTGGGGTTAGAATTTACACATTATAAAAGGCTCAGGCCTTAAATGTTCAGTTTGATGACTTAACATTTGTAAATACCCATGAAACTACCACCCCAAAGTATAGAACATTTTATCAACCCAGAACCTTCCAGTAGATTTAACCCCACTCTCAAATGGAACCACTTTCTGACATCTATCATGTTTTTCTTGCCTGTTCTTGTACTTTAGAGTCACTGAGTCAAGTAGTGTGGTTGCACAAACATGTGTGTGTCTGACCTCTTTTACTCAAAAAATTTTAAATATTTATTTTTTATTTGTAATTGGACATAATACCTTTATTTCACTTATTTATTTTATGTGGTGCTGAGGATTGAACCCAGGGTCTCGTACGAGCGAGGCAAGCGTTCTACTGCTGAGCCACAACCCCAGACCTACTTAATGTTTTAGAGATTAGTCCATGTTGCTATACTATCAGCTCTTTCTTTTCATTGCGGAGTAGTGTTTAATTATATGGATATACCACAACCTCTTCACCATTCTCTTGTTGAGGGACACTGGGGTTATTTCTTGTTTGGGACTGTTTTGAATAAGGTTGCTATGGACATTGTTGAGTAGGTCTTTAAATTTCCTCTTTAAAGAAAACATTTCATTTTGTAATAATTTTTTGCCCAAAGTTGCAAAAATTAAAATGGTACAAATAACCATTCACTTTCCCTGTATCCAGATTTGTCTATTGTAAATATTTAACCTTTGCTTTATCACTTGTGTGTGCATTCTCTCTTTTTACTTATTTATCCTCTGAGCCATTTAAAGACCCTTTGCCTTAAATTATAACTCTTTACTCCAAAAAAAGTTCAGTGTATATATCCGTAGACCATGAATATTCTCTAATACAATCTTAGTATAGTTATATATTTCAGCAAGTTTAACCCTGACATAATACTCTAATTTACCAATAGTATTCCAGTGTTTTGGATATTGATCCAAGATTATCCTTAGTAATGTCCTCTCCAACCTTGACCTAATTTAAAATCCAGTTTAGGATCAACTATTGCTTTTAATTTTCTCTTTAGCCTCCTTTAATCTGGAACATTTCCATATCCTTTCTCTGTCATTTACATATTGGCATTTTTGTGAACACAATACCCTTTCCATCTTCAACAAAGTGTTCCTCAATTTAGGTGGATCTGATGTTTCCTTATGAATATAAAATATATATATATATTACATAGGAGATACTACATACGAATACTACATAGGAGATGTTGTATCCTCAACACAACACTTTAGAGACATTAGCTATACATCTGTCCTATGTAGGTGATATTAATTTGGATTGACAACTCAAGATTTTTCCCAATTTATTGTAAAGTTACTATTTTTCTCCATTGTATCTAATAAGAAGTCTATGGGGGATATAATTTAGAATTACAGAAATATCCTGTTTCTCATCAAAATTTCCTCCAGATTTAACATCCAACGATAAGCCTCGTCTGATTCAGTCTTCACTGGTTCATTTCACTGATTTACTTGCACATTATTCCACATTTGCTTCTAGGCCTTCAGCATGCAACGGTAATCCAGAGCCTTCTCTTTGCCATTTTTGTGTATTTGTTTATTATAGGTACAAACTCATTTATTTGTATTTTTTTTTTGTAGTTGCAGATAGACAGCATGCCTTCATTTTGTTTGCTTATATTTTGTATGCAGTGCTAAGGATCAAGCACAGTGCCTCACACATGCTAGGCATGTGCTCTGTCACTGAGCCATACCACCAGCCCCTAATTTCTATTTCTTCAATGGTTTATAATTCATTACTGTCCTTACTCTGGTGCACAAATTTTTCCAGATTTGGTCAGTAGGAGCCTCTTCAAGGTAACTCCTGTGTTCAAAGTAGCAGGCCTCCATCATTTTTTTTAGCACTTCCTTATTTTCTGACATAATTAGATGCATCTTATATCTAATCTGCTTCATCCCTGCAAAAATTAGCAATTTTTTTGAGAAGCCCTAGTTCATTTTAGCTGAATTGTATTAAAGACCAAGATCTAGGTACTAGGTGTAATCATTGCTACCATAGTATCTTTGCTTCTTGGCCCTTTCAGTGGCCAGAACAAAGAAATAGATAAATGTCTACACATACACATACAAATATGAAACTATAAATTAAAAACACATCATATTATATATGTGTGTGTGTGTGTGTGTGTGTGTGTGTGTATGAACATATTATATACATTTTTTTAAAGAGAGAGAGAATTTTTTTAACATTTGTTCTTCAGTTTTCAGTGGACACAACATCTTTATTTTATTTTTATGTGGTGCTGAGGATCGAACCAGCACCCCACACATGCCAGGCGTGCGTGTTACACGGCTTGAGCCACATCCCCAGCCCCCATGTACATATTTGACAAATCATCCCATCACATCTGAGATTTGCATGTCCAATTCATCCCCCTTAGGATTCTTTATTGTCTTCTATTTATTTTTTTACCCCTTCTTCCTCAGTAGAATTTCTAGCTCTCAATAAATCATGTCATTTTCTGAATCCTATAATATATTCTAAAATAGTTGCATAATTACTTTTCTTATAACACTATGATAAACAAATCTATAATGAACTCAAGACTTATCTGTAATTCATCTCTACCTTTGCCTTGCATAAGACGCAGGGTGCAGAGTCAAATATTTTGTTCATAAGTTACTCAGATTCCTTCCTTCCTTTCTTTTTTTCTACCCTTGGCTCTTATTTCCTTTTCCCCTCCAGTGTGGCTAGAGTATTACTTTGAAATATAATTAACTTCACTTGTTGTGGTTTGTTTTCAGTTTTCATATTGTTCTTATTGATTGGATTTAATTTTTGAATATGTA
Organism: Callospermophilus lateralis; assembly: GCF_048772815.1. Taxonomy (NCBI): domain Eukaryota; kingdom Metazoa; phylum Chordata; class Mammalia; order Rodentia; family Sciuridae; genus Callospermophilus; species Callospermophilus lateralis. The sequence goes on along the minus strand of NC_135311.1, from coordinate 68,801,400 downwards.
GAACATAACCATGCTTTCAAGAATTAAGATTTGAGCCAGGCATGGTGGTGCAAGCCTGAAATTCCAGTGACTGGGGAGGCTGAGATAAGAGGATTGAATGTTCAAGGCTAGCCTTGGAAATGTAGCAAGACCTTGTCTCAAAAAAAAAAAATGTTTAAAAGACGGTAAATATAACTCAGTGGTAAAATGCCCCTGGTTTAATGCCCAGTATTGCAAATAAAATAAAAATAAATAAATAAATAAATATCAAGACTTGGCAAAAAGATATTCTTAGGGAAGTGTTACATCTTTGTATCTCTTTTATTTCATTTCCTCCCAGTCCCCTATAGGTCACCAATTCCCTTGTTAGCTACTTTATCTTCTGGTGTTTCATTCATTCATTCTTTCTTTCTTTCTTTTTTTTTAATTGTTCTTTTTAGATATACATGAACAGTAGAGTGCATTTTGGCATATTATACATACGTGAAGTATAAGTTATTCTGATTAGGATCTTATTCTTGAGGTTGTATGTGATACAGAGTTACTCTGGTTGCATACTCAAATACAAGAATAGGTAAGTTATGTCCAATTAATTGTACTATCCTTCCTATTCCCCTTCTCCCTCCCTTCCCTTCATTTCCCTTTGTCTAATCCAACGGACTTCTATTCTTCCAATTCCCACTCTCCCTTGTTGTGGGTTAGCATCTACATATCAGAGAGAACATTTGGCCTTTGGTTTTTGGGGACTGGATTATTTTACTTACCATGATATCTTCAGTTCTATCCATTTACCAGCAAATGCCAGATTTCATTCTTCTTTATGACTAAGTAATATTTTTATATACCACATTTTCTTTATCCACTCATTTGTTAAAGAACACCTAGGTTGTCTGTTGTGAATTGAGCTGCTCTAAACATTGATGTGGCTATGTCACAGTATAGTATGCTGATTTTAAGTTCTTTGGGTATAGATCAAGAAGTGGGATAACTAGATCAAATGGTGTTTCCATTCCAAGTTTTCTAAGGAATCTCCATACTGCTTTCCTTAGTATATTTGCACCAATTTACAGTCCTACCAGCAATGTATGAGAGTGCCTATGTATATATCTTTATTCCCTATTCTTTCTTATATTACAGTTAGCATCCTAAATAAATTCTCTCTTTTTTTAACTTAAAGATACCTCTTGAAAATTATTCCATTTCATAGCTGCATAGAACTTATTGTGTGAATATACCAAGGATTATTCCATCAATGTCCTATACTTGAACATTTGGTTAGTTTTTAATATTCTCCTATTTCAAATTAATTCTGTGCATATGCACTTTTGTATTTTTAAAAGTGCATTTACTTTTTAGTGTACTTATGTTAGTAGAAGCATGATCCCTGAATCAAAGGATAAATATACATATAGTTTTGTATTTGAATCTGTATTGCCAAATTCCCTTCAATTATTTCCCTTATTCCTATCAGCAATACATAATAGTCACTTTTCTCCATGGCCTTGTGGTAGAGTAATATTATTATTATTTTTTGAATTTTTGCCAGTGTTGTGGGTTCAAAATGGACTTTAGAATAATTTATTTTGCATATCTCTATTATGAGTAAAGTTTAACATCTTTCAATGTGTTCAAAGGCCATTTTAATATTTCTTTTTTAAAAATATCTGTTCTTGTTATTTGTCCATTTTGTTAGTTTCTCAATTTTTTTCTTTTATTTTATCTGGATATTTGGTCATAGTTATAAAGCCTTTTCTGATATCTAGGTTCTGAAGGAATTTACCCATTTTTTTGTTGTATGACTTTATTTTTTACATTCAGATCTCTGATTCATATGGAATTTATTTTTGTATGTAGTGTGAGAAATGGATTTTAATTTACCTTTTTAAAAATTATTATCAGCTGAGCATGGAGGCACATGCCTATAATCCTAGTGGTTTAGTGAGGCCCTAAGCAACTTAGCAAGACCTTGTCTCAAAATAAAAAAAATAAAACTGACTGGGGATGTTGCTTAGTGGTTATGTGCCCTGAGTTCAATCCCTGATACCAAAATAAATAAAAATAAATAAATATGATTATTCAGTTGCCCTAATACCATTTATTAAACAAACAAGTCAGCAATTATCTTTTCCCAAGTTATAAGAGATACTACTTTTAACATACACTAAATTTTCATATGCAGTTGACTCCATTTCTGTTCTTTGGCTTTATCCCATGGGATCATCTATTCATATACTGATACCATAGTGCTTTAATAAAAGAGGCTCTATATTATGTTTTAATATCTGGTAGGGCCAGATCCTGTCTTTTCAGCTATTTTTGGATATTTATTTTCCCACACGAACTTAAGATTAACTTGTCTACACTTCCATAAAAAAGCTCATTAGAATTTTTCTGGAAATTGAATTATGTTATAAATTAGCTTAGGGAGAACTGATTTTTTTGTTTGTTTTTGTAAATGTTTTAGATATTGATGGACCTTTATTTTATTCATTTATTTATATGTGGTCTTGAGAATTGAACCCATGCCTCACACTCGCTAGGCAAGTGTTCTACCACCCAGCCACAACCCCAGCCCCATGAACTGGTGTTTTGATGATATGGAAACATTCTCACTGAAGACAGGTGTATCTTTCTATTTGTATAAATATACTTTTGTGTCTTTCAGGAATGTTTTATAATTTCCTTTAGATAGATGTTGAACATTTCTTGTTAGTTTATTCCTAATTATTTTTTTTGCTATTGAAAATAGAGCTTTATCATGTTATATCTTATAACTGGTTGTTATTTGTGTGTATGAATGTTACTGATTTTTGATGCTAATTTTGTATCTGCTACTTTTCATAAACTTTTATTGTTTGAGATAATTTTATCATTGATTTTTGGGTGCAGAAGTTGGCAAACATTTTGCATAAAGAACCTATATTAGCATTCCCCAGAGAAACAAAAACTATATATATATATATATATATATATATATATATATATAGAGAGAGAGAGAGAGAGAGAGAGAGAGAGAGAGAGAATATGTACATGTATGTATATAAATATATGTAAACTTTACTTCATTTCACCAAACTTACAGAGCACTTACCATGTTCTAGGCCCTGTAATGAGCAGTTTACTAAATATTAACTTATTTAATCCTCATAACAGACCTCAAGATATGAGCAGATCAAGTGCATTTAAAGAGTAGGAGGCTGAGGCATACTGAGAAGAAGAGACAATGAGAAGTGAACAGTATCAGACCAGGAAAGACCACATAGCCTTGGCAAGGAGTTTGGACTTTAGTCAAATGGTAATGGGAAGCCACTAATGGTTTTAAGCAGAAAAACATATGATGTGATTTATGCTTTGATAAAATCATTTTTATTAATTGGTAAGATTTAAATAGCAGAGAAAATAGAGAGGGACATTTCAGGCATGGATAATAGCATAAGTAAAGATATAAATGAATATGCCCCTAAAGCAATGGTTAGCAAACTACTGCTGGTGAACCAAATCTGGCTTACCTCCATTCTTCCTGTGGTCTGTAGGCCAAAAGTCAATTTTACATTTTTCATAAAATTTTACATTTTACATAAAATGGTTTATTTAAAAAACAACCACCATCACTACAACAAATGTGAAAACAGAACTCCACAACACGTGAAAGCTCTATAGAATTCAAAATCCAGTGTACATAATAAAGTTTTATTGGAACACAGACATCTCATTCGTTTACATTATTGTCCATGGTTGCTTTCATGCTACAATGGTGAGTTGAGAAGTTATGACAGAGGCTTTCTGGCCTAGAAAGCTTAACTATTTTCCATTTAGCCCTTTGAGGAAAACATTTGAGACCTTCTCTGGAGTAATTCACTATGTTAGGGAGGCAGAAGTCAGGTAAATACACTAGTAAAATATAGAGCTATGATTGCTATTATAAAGGAGCTGAGAGGATTTTTATCTTATTTGATGATAGGAAAAAGATCAAAAAAAAACAACATTGAACCAAATTTTGAAAGACAGACAATATCTGAAAGAGGTAGAAGATTAAGGTTAGAAAGTATTAGAATTGGAATGTAAAGTTTGGGCAGAGCCTTTCCTACTGAAACTGTAAGTAACCCCGTATGGATGGATGAGAAGGAGAGGCAGATAAGGTCCAGGTAAAGAAAATAATTTTTCATGTTAAGAAGTTTATATTTCATTCTTATGATAGAGATGTAGCTGAAGGATTGAAGATGAGAAGCCACATGATCATATTTGAGCATCATAAAAAGAGCTGAAGGGACAATACAAGGTATGGATGCAAGGAACTTAATCCTGAGTGCAGACCTTCCTCCTATATTAAAATGCAAAAAGATTCTGATAAAGGCTGCTACCATATTTATCTTCAGTTAACTACTCCTATCCTCTTTTGAATATTTTATATTTGACTTTTCTCCCTAATGAGATTAATCCTCTGGTAGATCTTTGATACATTTTCTGACCTAGGCAATTGAGATATTACAGTATGAATTAATTTAGATCCACATTGTATTATAAGCCAATTTACATTTTTCTTATCTCAAAATTTATTATTATAATATATAGTCATATTAGTGAAACTGTACTTACTAAATTTTTTTTTAAATTCTACAAATGGAAATAATAAAAGCTTCATTGATCCTTTTACAGCTTTTTATTTAAAAACTTTCCAACCTCATTATGGTTTTTCTGACACATCAAATTTTAGCAATTTTCTGCTCTGATGGATAGAGTGGTAGGGAATCTAAAAATCAGACAGTGGCCAGATATCCTACAAGGACTGTGAGGAGCAGGACCTTGGGCTGGGCAGGGTATTGTGCAAACTTCTTTTCCAGTAAAGCAAGCCAAATGAAGTTCAGCAAATTTTCAATCCCAGTTGGGTTAAGGGGCAGCACTTAATCCTCAAAGTGGGGATGGTGGCATTGGACTAGACAAGTAGTCAAACTGAGCTTTATCAAGGTTTCTGAGCTGTGTCTGGTTGGATCCCATATACAGATGTATGACTAGGCTTTGAGCTGTTGGGGCAAAACTGAAGCTGCAATTGCCTTGTATCTGTAGGACTTTAAAAATGAATGGTAATGAGCATAGGAGTATGGTGCACATTGGACCAGAGAACTGAAATTAATGTAAATGTAAGTGTATGGAGTAAGAAACTTGCCTCCTTACAACTCCTTAGCCCAAATTAGTTTTTCTCTTAGAAATTCCTATATGCCTTTTTTTTCTTTTTTTTTTTTTTGGTACTGGAGACTGAATCCAGGGGTGCTTTACCACTGAGCCACATCTCCAGGCCTTTTTATATATTAGAGACAGGGTCTTGCTGAGTTGCTTAGGGCCTTGCTAAGTTGCCGAGGCTGCCTTTAAACTTGCAATCCTCCTGCCTCAGCCTCCTGAGCTGCTGGGATGAGTACCACTGTGCCCTGCGAGATACCTATATAGTTTTGACTCTATATCAGCATAGTTTTTATTACTACAGTGTCCCTTTTGGTTGTTAATCTCAGGTTTATGTTGTTAATTGCAAGAGAGTAGGACTATTTTATTTACTTTCGAATTCCTTGTAGGTAGGTTCTTAATACATGAGTCATAAGACGATTGCTTGAGTTGTTTGTAATACATTTTCTTCTTTTCTGTTTCCTGTTCAAAGACAAAGCTCTGTGCTTCGGCACTTTCATTGGCAGAAGTCTTCATAACTTTTGATTGTCAATGTTCAAGCAGAGACTGAGGTTTAAGAAGACTAAAAAGATCCTACCACAGATTGAAAGAGAGAAAGGGCATCTGACCTGGTGCAGTAGATCAGAATGCTAAGAGAGAAGTCCCCAGGCTCATTCAGGGTCCCCATGTCTCTTTAAAGACATAGAAATAACCATGCAGGCTAAGAATGAGACTTCAATCTGTATAGCATTCATAGAATATTAATAAATGGAGGGGTCTCCGTAATGCCTTATAGATGTATGAGACCACAGAACTTTGACACAACTTTCAATAAGGAAAGGCTGGGAAGACTGGAGTTATCTCTTTCATATTTAAATTTCATTTTAAAATGTAGTGGGTTAACAAATGGGGCTAGGCTTTTCTCAAAGCCATGTTCTTTGCTTCTCTGCCATAATGTCCTGGATGCACAGGTTGTAAAGTGTTTGAAAGCACAACTCTGAAGGTTTTCCTATGCCTGGATGTAGTTCTCATAAACACACAGGTAGTTTCTGGATGAATCGAGATGGGCTGAAGGCTTACCTGTGTACTCTTCAGGAACTAGTGCTTCCTTTGGCTAGTAGGCTAGGAAGTTTCTGTGGCATCCCAGACTTCACATCCCTCCTTAAGAGTTCCTCTTTGGGAATGTTAGCCAGTGAGACAGAACTATTCCAGTCTCTCTGAAGGATTTTTTTTTAAACAATGTTGAAACTCAAAAGGGAAAAGATGGAGGTCTCAATATCTTTCTTCTCAGGAGAGATCCCCTGTGCAAACTTTTCCAGTACCATGTTGAGCTGACTAGGGCTATTTGGAGGAACAGTTTTATCAAGATATCCTGTTATATACTTCCTCTAATGCAATGTCTAACTCCTCTCTTCTTCCATTTGTATCGGCAAGAGGGGCTTCTCATGGGACTCTTTTCTAAGCAAAAATTATTTGTTTCCAGTGATATGATGTGTTTACCTTGTCAGAGAAATGACTTGTAGTTTCTCTTTAAAAAATGTTTAAAGATCTGCATCTCCAGATACCCTACTATATATTAATAGGATTATATAAGAAATAGAAGTAGTAAAAAGGAGGGAGTGATTAACTTGGCAGGAGCTATGGAGAAGACTGCTTGGAGTGGGAGATCATCAAGGTTTCATTTCAAAGGATGAACTGAATTGAAATTGAGAAAATAAAGGTAGGATAGGATCAGTATTCCAGGCAGACAGAATAGCATATTAAAGGGAAGACCACAGGAGTTACTAGTAGTGGGCATTTATCTCCTGGGATAGGAGTAGAATATATCTTTTGGAGGAGAGGAGTGCCAAGATGGGAGAAGTTGGTAGAACTTGTATCATAACTGGCTTTTTGTGAGATGCTAAGGATCTTAAAGTTTATCCTGGTGATGAGAAAGCAGTAAGGAATATATTCATTTACATCTTATTATTTTACCAGCCAAGAACTATCAGGCTGATTTAAAACTTTTCTTCTTATTAATAATCTCATATATCTCCATCAATTTGGATCCACAAAGTCCTTTTCTCTCTATTTACCTTGTGTTGCTCTCAGTTGTTTGCTATTTTTTTTTAATGGTGCTGGAGATTGAACTTAGGGCCTTGTACACGCAAGGCAAACACTCTATCAACTGAGATAGATATCTAGCCCTGCTTACTATCATTCATCTAGTATGTTACTCAGCTTTTGGTTGCTGTGGCCAAAATATCTAACACAAGCAATTTAGAGAAGGAAAAGTTTATTTTGGCTCATGGTTTCAGATGTTTAGTTTTGGAGGCTCAGTCTATGGTTAGCCCACTCCAGTGCTCTAGGCCCAAAGTGAGGTAGAACATTGTGGTGGAAGGGCATGGTGTAAACTTCACGGCAGTCAAGAAGCAGAGAGAGACAGAGAATGCGAGTGAGCTGCAGGAAAGATGAACACTTCCAGGGCAGATCCCTCAGTCTACCTCCTTCAACCATGCCTCACCTGCCAGTTTCCACCCAGTCAGTCCGATCAAACTAAGATGGGCTGATTAGGTTATAGCTTTTATATATATATATAAAATAAGATCATTGCACCTCTGAATATTCCTGAATTAACACAGGAGCTTTTGCACCTCTGAATATTCCTGAATTAACACAGGAGCTTTTGGTGGGGGGCAGGGGAAACTTATATCCAGACCACTACATCTAGACCATTTCAAGAGTATACAAACCAGTCTCTCTGCTTAATGTTTCCTCCTTTAGTCTACCCTTCATGCTGTCAACAGCATGATTATCCTTAAATAAAAGCTGTGATTACTACCTTTCTCCCAAACTTGCATATACTGCACAGAATACTTCCCCTTATGTGCAGAATAATATCCCATCTGATCAACATGTTGTTTTGGATTCTTCATGAGTTGATCTCAATTAAAAATTTCAACCTTTTTTTTCGTCATTTCACACTCCTTCCTGAACCTCTGTCAATACCAAACTTAGTCCTTTTTCCCAATCTGTTATGTGCGTCATTGTCTCCGTATCTTTGTTCCCTTTGTATCTTCTCTGAAATCTCCTTTCTTCCATGTTTAAGGCTTGCCCAAATTACACTAGCTGCCTAAAAAATTACTCCCAAACTTAGTGAATTAACACAATAAAAATTTATTATCTCCTACAGTCTGGAATTTAGTAGTAATTGTGTGGCTTGGGATCACTCATGAGATTGTAGTTATCTGAAGGTTTGACTGGGGATAGAGATATGCTCCTCAAGTGGCTTACTCATGTGGCTGGCAAGCTGGTGCTCCTTCTGGGTAGGAGGCCCCAATCCCTCTCCAAGTTTACTTTGAGTGTTCTCTGTGGCAGCAGCTCCCCCAAGAGTAAGCAATCCAAGAGACTAAGTTGGAAACCACATGCCTTTTATGATTTGGTCTCAGAAGTCACATATTATCAATAGGGTGTGGTGGCTGATACTTGTAATCCTAGCTACTTGGACTGCTGAGACAGGAGGATGGCAATCACCAGACCAGCCAGGGCAATTTAGGGAGACCCTGTCTTTAAAAAAAAGAAATAATAATAATAATAATAATAATAATAATAATAATAATAAAAGCCAGATATCACCATCTTGCTCTTTGAACCAGTTCTGATAGGGAGATTATACAAGGGCATGGGTATAAGGAGGTAAGGATCACTGGTAATGGTCTTGGAGGCTGGCCAATACATTCCCACAAGAGGCTTTCTGGAATCCCTAAATCCATATACCCTGCTCTTCCCTATTCTCAATAGCTCAATGTTTTAAAAATCAGAAGATTTTTAAATCTGGAGATTCCTTAAGAAAATCATATTTTCTCTTTTTCTTAATTATTTTATTTTATAAAGTGTGAACCTGAAAAAACTGTTCTGATTTTAATTATCAAAGGACACAGTGTTGAAGGACGTTATTCTTTAAGACCCTAGACTGTTAGAAACTTGTTCTGAGATTTTATCAGTGAGAACAGAACATCCCTTTCTCCCTTGGAGGATCTCAATTATCTGAATCACTTTGATTTTGAGAAGTGGCCTCAATTTATAGGACAGCAGTTCAGATAAAAAGTTGGAGACACAATATTCTACATTAATTTTAAATTTATGTTTCCACGGGAATAGAAATTTGAGTCTGCCTCTCAACTCAGGTTTAATATTACATATAGATCTGATTTGCTTTGAGCTTACCAAGCACTGCTCAATTTAAATTGTGCCTACATTCTTCTCTTCCCCTAAATATAATGACTCCTCATTCCATCTTGTTTTTTGGAGACATGCCTCATTCTCTTGGTGTGCGGTGTCCTTGTTGAAACAAATTAATAAAATTAACTTTGTTGGATTATAAGTTTGGCCCTACACACCCAGTGGTCTTTATCATGAACTAAAATTATTGAATCTTATATAACTGTTTTAATTTTTAGAATTTGCCAGGCTTCTTGAACAAGGGTATTTTAAGAATTTTTCATCAGTGGGTAATTCCTATCTTTCCTCTGAATGTTTTGGAATCTATTTCTTTAATAGATTATGTTTTTGACTTACACATATTTTCTTCTTTGTTATAAACTCCAAGATGATATCATCACTTTTCCCCCAAAGTTCCCAACTCTTTTATATCACCCTGTAATTCATTAGTGAGTTTTGTAATTTTCCCTCTATCCTACTGATTCCTTTGCTGCTTTAGGATTCTACTACCAATCATCTTGTTTGTCAAACCTTAATTGAAAGCTCTGGGCAAAACTAAGCATTTTCTTGCTTGAGTTCTCATGGTGCCTTGTTTAAAACTCCAATGTGGCACTTACCATATGTATAATTTCTTTTTCATGTGTTTTCTCTCTACCAGCCTCTAGAGAATAGGGATTATCTGTTCATCTTTGTATTTCCTGTGCCAGGCATACTAATTACGCCAGGCTTACACGAGATAATGAAAATGTCCACATGGCAGCTGGAGAATTTAGTAGGAGCTTCACTTTTACATAACTTAGAATTGACTGTTGAACACCCTACACAAACCAATCATTACTGTATCAGGTCTTTATGATTCTTGGAACATTTATTAGGCTATTGCCAATTTATATTGAGAAAACACCTAAGGCACCACTGTTTTGTAGACTACTTTTAACATTTAGAATCCTTTAATACGTGTATATATTATGTGAGAATTTATGACCTTACTTTTCTGACACTTGCTTTTCTCCAGTCTCAACTGAAAACTGTGACTCCTTAAATTATTGTGTATGTGTTAGGCTAAATGCTAAGGACAACAATTCTGCATCATAGAAGTCGGACAGCACAAGAATGCTGTAATCTGTAAACCCTTCCTGATCTGGGAGTAAGGCCAGCATTAATACAACGCACGATTGTTATTTATGAATGTCGCTTTGCAAAGAACGGAGATTATCAAACTTTTTGTTTGACAAGACCCACACAAAGAAACACATTTTATGTCTCCACCAGCGATATATATCTACAAAAAACTGGAATAAAAACTTCTCAAAGCAACTCCTTTACTAAGTGATGCATTCTGAGACTTTTGTTGTGTCGTTCTCAAAAAATAAAACAAAATAAAAACCCAAACCGCACTCCCCCCCCACCCCACCCCCCAAAGAAAAACCCAACAACCAAACAAAAAACCAAAGTGACGGTCTTGTTTTGCAAACTGATTTCACCGTCCCCTAGAGGTTACGGTTTGGAAAACCCTCGCTGGAAAAAGGAGTTCTTCCCACAGTCCCAGCCTGCTTTGTGCAAGTCCCAGAGCTCATAAAGCCACCAGTTTTGTGTAAAAGGGGCCGCTCCCTTCTTCCGGAGCTCCTTTAAGAGGGTGGTAACGACCCATTACGGTGGGGGGTGGCGGAAGGCAGGGCCCACTGAGTCCTCCGCGCAGGACGGTTCTTGTGAAAGCCGGGTGTAAGCGCACCGAGAGGGTAGGGCTGAAGCGGGGGTAGCACAGGATCTTGTTGGGTGAGGAGAGGCTGAGGGAAGATCGCCTACGTCCCAGCGCCGCTTTTCCGGCAACCCTGTGGGGGTCCGCGCCTGCGCAAGGCGCGTCCCGGGACCGTTCCGGACTCCCAGCTCCCGCGCGCGCTTCCGCCGAGCCGAAGTTCGCGGTGGGCTCGGCGCTTGGGCGGCGCAGGCAGCGCGCTCCAGGGGGCGGTCCTGCGTGGCCGGCACCGCCCTCCCTCCTCGCGGTCCTCTCCTCCCAGTCTTCCCCGCGCTTCTTGCCCTAAGGAAGTTGCCGCCGAGTCCCCTTCGCGGGCTTGTTCCCCCTGGTAGTACCATGGCGGCCTTCAGCAAGTACTTGACGGCGCGAAACTCCTCGCTGGCGGGGGCCGCATTCCTGCTGCTCTGCCTGCTCCACAAGCGGCGCCGCGCCCTCGGCCTGCATGGGTAAGGCTCGTGGCCGCGCCGCCTTCCCGGGCCCGAGCTGGCGCTCCCCGCGTGCACTCCCCGCCCAGCGCCTGGCAGACGAGTCCCGGTGCCGGCAGGATCAGGCGGAGAGAGGGCGGCCGCGGCTGCAGCCAGGCTCCAATGTCAGGGTGTCCCCGCAGCGCCGGCTCCCCGGCTTTCCGCGTACCCCGCCGGCCTGTCGGGCCACCTCGCTGTACCCGCAAGAGTGAGAATTTTCTCTTGCGCCCACAAGCAAATCTGCGACCCAGCCCGGAGGACAGTCGCTCCTCCTCAGGGGTGGGAGGAGGGGAAGCAGTGTGCCCATCCCTTATCCAAACCACCTCATTTCTGTATCATCTTTCTGGCGGTGTTTTAGTTTTGTCATCTCATTTCCAGACAGACCGTGAAGGATTTGTTTTATGGACGTGGATGTGTGATTTGAGGATGGGGATTGGACTGTCGGGATAGTTGCTGTTGTCTAAGTCATTTGGATGAGGTTTGGCTGATTCTAGAGTAATTGCTATCATAGTCGCCAGGGTGATTCCTGTGAGCTATCCTGGGGCCACTTGGCATGGTTTCCTTCTAAAGTGCCCCACACCACCACTTTGGAATTGCTCAGTGAACGCCCTGACATTTCATCTGGAAAAACTGAATTGGTTTCGTGGTATTTGTAGGACAAAGTTCCCTCTCTTGGCTTTGTAGGTGAAAGGTAAAAGTGTGTTTTAGGTGAGGATCCAGATCCTTTTTAATTACACTGCACTGCTTTCACCGCGAGAGGATTTTCATGATGAGATTTAACTTTGGGGAGGTCATAAGATTAGAGGAAGGAAGAGAATTGAGTTATAGTTGTGGAATTGCAGGCATCATTTTTATTTCCTGGGCTACGGCAAGTGAATGAGAAAAGGTTAGTTCCCAAGCATTCTTGCCAGTCATTACATATGTCATATTAAATCCTAGCATCCTGCTTTCATGAATTCTATTTCATTCATGTCTCTGGGCAGGTACTTTTTTCTCCTGTTTTTGATTTGCTTGGTGTAGATATAAACACTAAACACTGACAGGTGGCTCCTAGTCCTCTTCCCATGAAGTACTTTCTAGCCGCCCCCTAACTAAAGTCTGAAGTGATGGTCCTTTCTTTCCTAAATCAGTTTAACAAAGTTGAAAATAATTCACATCATAGGCTGGACATTTACAGTACCTATTCACTTTTCCTATTCTGTGTGTTTTTTTAAAAAAATGTTACTTATGGAAAATAGAAAACATTTTTTCTATTGGATTGTATGCTTTTTGAACTCCAGTTGCAAATGAAAGTTATCAGTTATCTGGGCATATTCTGGTAGGAAATATTAAGTGCTTTAACTTGAATTGCATTTTTTGCAGAGAAGTGTTAGCATAGAAAATTGTTTTGACATGGGGAGGAGACTTGAGGACAGCTAACAGTTCTGGCATGCTTTGATGTTTTTTTAAAAAAACTTCATTGGAGTGCTACATGCATATAGAAAAGCATACATTATAAATCTAGAGCTTGAAGAATTTTTACAGGTAGAACACACCAGTGTAACCAGCATCCAGATCAAGATTATCAGCATCCCAGAAACCCTCCTCAGGCCCCCTTCCAGTTACAGTCCAAGGAAACTACTGCATTGACTTTTTAAGATTGTCAGTTATTGAATAAGAGAAATTGAACATCATCTAATGGCCAGTAGAAATAGCAGTGAAATAGTATAATAGAATTTGTTTTGTTAAATAATTGTAGCTCTTCTTTCATCATTGTACATTTCTTTAAGCATCTCTTTTTGAGGAAGTTTTTGAGGTGGCTGAATTATGCAACAGTTAATTTACTGGACAAAAGGTTATTGTTAATCTTTTGTATCAGGAGTAGGAAAATCTTTATTTTACACATCAAGTATTTTGTGGGAGGAGAAGCAGATTGTGAGCAGATAAATGTGGAGTTGAAATTACTGAATAAAATGATTGAACTGTTTTGAAATCATTAGGAATTGTATTGATGGGCTGGGGTTGTAGCTCAGTGGTAAAGTGCTTGCCTCTCATGTGGAAGGCACCAGGTTCGATCCTCAGCACCACATACAAATAAAATAAAGGTATTGTGTCCATTTACAACTAAAAAAAAAGAGAGAGAGAGAGAGAGAGAGAGAGAGAGAGAGAGAGAATGGTATTGAGTCTGTCTTTGTAGATGTTATGTACTTCCAGAATCTTGAGAGAGAGAATGGTATTGAGTCTGTCTTTGTAGATGTTGTGTACTTCCAGAATCTTATGCCTTGCTTTTACTCACTACTTTGTTATCACAGTTCAAAGACTATAAAATTCCAGCCTTATATTTTTTTGACCTTTGGGATATCTTTTGTAACAGGACTAATTTTAATGTCTATCCAGTGCTTAATTAAGGAACATGTGATTACTAAGCCTTCTTTTGTCCATGTTGTTAATAGTAGGTTTGTCCTAGAATATGTATTCTCTTGGAATTGTATAGGTAATAGAGCTAGTAAAACCACATTAAAGGTTACAAGGTAATGTTATTCCAAACATTTGAAGAATGAGTAATTTAATGTTCTGGGTTATTTTAAATTTTTGTAAGTTTATTATTTTTACTAGTTAAATTTCATACATATGCATAGCTTTTTATTGTGGAAAATTTCACACACATGCAAAGTAAATAAAATAATATAATAATCCCCCTGTTCATTTTACCAGGAAGTACCAAGAATATTCTGATATTCTTGTTTCACTATATCTACCAGCTCCTTACCCCTTGTTTTTACAGGTTTTTAGGTGAAATTTGTATACATTGAAATCTTAGTTATACATTTTTTAAGTGAATGGAGGTACTTGTGTAATATATGCCTATCACAAATTAGAACTTTTCAGAGAAAAGTTTCTTTGTATTCATTTATAATCATTTCTATTACTATGCTAACTTTTTTCACTTTAGTTTTACTTAATCATACATTCTATTTTTATTATTATTTATGGGGAAAAATGGGATCTTTTTACTCATGGATAAGAGCCATTTATTTAGTTCAAAGGAGTGTCTGTTTCTGAATGTTGTATTACTATGCTAGGCAATATAAGGGATATATACACACACACACACACACACACACAACATACATTTAAAAAATATGAGACACCTTTTCTTAAGAAGCTGTTCTTATTAAGGAGAGCAAACTTAAATACAAGTATTAAAATATAAGATGATGACAGTGAAGTGTATAGGCAGACTTGCCCTCAAAGTTCTGAGAAAGACCAGATTATTGTGTTTGAAGGGGTTAGGGTAGGCTTTATGAAGAATGTGCATTAAATTTAGGAAGGTGGTAGGAATGGATAATGAAATAAATTGAATGTTATAGCAGTCTTTTATCATATTTTTGTGGCATTTATGATACGAAGAAACTTTGCCCTTTTCATCTATCTTCCACAGCTACTAGAGCTCTTTTTTAAGAAATGCAAAGTTGCTCATAGTATTCCTTCATTAAAATCTTTCAACTACTTTAAAATAAAACTTCTGTACATTATTTGGTCTTTGACTACTTTTTGTATTTACCAGCCATGTGGAATTAATTTGTAATCTCTGAGGTGACAGGCTGTGCCTAGCCTTTGCAGACTGGTTGTAATCAGTGTCATACCCACCACTTCTTCTACCCTGTGATAGTTCTTTTTCTTAAAGATTCAGTCTACGCTTAATCTCTTAGGTGTTTTCTTTCTTTTCCCTGTCTCCACACTGATAGATGTCCTCTGCTTTCCTGACACTCTTAAGCATCTCTGTACTATAGCAGTTACCATTTTGTATTGTGCTGGTTTCTTCTCTTGGTTTCTGCCTGCATCAGAGTTTCTTGAGGGCATGGACTGAGTAACCTTTAAATCCCTAGTTTGGATCTACCATAGGATAGATAAGTGTTACGAGTAGATAAATGATTTGAGGTTATTGAAAAATCTTTAAGGGTAATTGAAATGCCTTGGAGATGTGGGACTAGTACAAACAAGTAGAGGCATTATCTTCACAGAAATGACAGTGTACCTAATAGTATAGAACATAACCTGGGTAGTGGGAAACTGGTGTTCCGGTTTTAGAAGGCAGGGAAAGGGATCAGTCTACATTGCCACAGTATTTTATTATCTTAAATGAAGCATAACAAAGCAGTTTCTTTCCCTTCCCATCAGTGATTGTGAAGTTCAGATTTCTTATCCTGGATTTCAGAGCCTTCCTCAATCTGGTGTCATTTTACCTGGCTAATCTTATGTGCTGTTGCCTGCCAGGGGATGCTCTGTTCCAGATAGGCCAGTTTCTGTGCTGTTTGAACAGGCTACCCTCATTCTTTGCTTCTGAGCTTTATCCATGCTATTGGCCATACCTGAAATTTCTCTGTGTGCCTTGTTCTCCAAATCTTACTATCCTTGAAGAGCTAATAAAGCAGGATTACCTCTTCCATGAAGTATTTAGCTATTCTAGATGATCTAAATGATGATTACTCCCTGTTTAACCTTCTGAAAAACACGTTTAAATGCCTTTCTTGATTTACCTCATCATGTTGATAGCATATAATCTAGCAATATGTTTTGATAAAGGGTATACCTTTACCCTTTACCCTTTTTAACACTCTAATCTATAAATGGTGGGGCACAATTTCCTACCCCAAATATATCTGAGGAGTTTAAGAAGCTTGTGTTTTTCTTAGTCACACTTTACTTCACTTTTTGGCTTCTCTATTTTTAGATCCTGCCTACATCTTATCTTTTAACCTTGTCTCTTTGGTATCTGCCTTGATTTCTCTGAATCAAGATCCATAAAGCAAGGGTTTCTAGAAGACTTCTGTTGAAAATTTGGGAGTAGTGGTAGGGATTGTATCCCAGCAGAGTGAACATCTCAGAATTCTTTTACTTAAGAAATTCCTTGAGACTCACTGTCTTCTCTGCACTTAAAGAGTTCTTCTGTGATGGCCCCTCACCTCTGAAAATGTATGCCTCCTCAATCAGGAACCTTGGTCAGGAGTACCTCTCCGTTACTGAACTGCAGTGGTGCTGAACTGACCGACTAACAGATAACAGATAAGTGCATCCCCTCCCTGTCTCTAGCTGCAGCTTCCAAACCAGCACCACTCCGAGGGATATTGACAACAGCAAACAAGTTCCTTGAGGCTGGGGCTGGGATTTAGGTTGTGTTTGGGAGCCTTATTATTGATTATGTCAGGAACATTCCTCTGAAGTGACAGGTCTCCTGTGCCATTCTGGGTTTTGCCCTTCTGGAGGTGCTCTTTTGTTTGATGGTAGCCTTTCTTATCCTCTTCGCCATATGAAGGAGCAGTCTCTTTTTTACTCCCGTGCCTCATAGGCCTTCTGTGTTCCTTTTCCTGTATCTCCTAGGCAGTCTGGGGAAAAGTGGTTGGTTCAGGGTTTGTCAGAGGAAAGACAAATGCTGTATTAATAAGAAAAAGAACGGGGGGGCGGGCAGGGGAATTGCTTGAACATTCCCACTATTGGCAATTTCTTGGCTATTTTCTTTTCCCCTAAGGTTCACTGGCTTGGTCCTGGGCCATTTTTTTTTTCTTTCTTTCTTTTTTTTTTAACCATTCAAATGTCCTCACATCTTTAGCTTCTACTTGCATTCCCTTTTTACCAATCCTTCTATAACTTTCCTGAAAACATCAAATTTATCTTTTTTTGTGAGTTATGCTCCTTTAAAATCCAACTTGAAAAGGAATGGTTTCACTCTTTTCAGTTTCACAGGTCCATAGAGTGGTTTGCAGACTATAAGCATGAGTCATTAGAGGGACTGGAGCTGCTTGAGATCCTTAGGATGAACCTTGGATATATGGGTTGGCCTCATTTGGATCCCTAGAATAAAAGATGGTGCTTAAGTAACCATAGGTGAAAGAAGCATTAAAGGATTTACAGCAAAAGCAACTGTGTACTGAATTCAACTGTGGCAGATCAGGCCCAGAGCAGTGTTCTGAGAACTATGTAGCTGTCTATGGTCTGCTGAGAGATCTGGGTGAAAGTTGTTTAATTAATTACACTTACTAGTTTTTTTGTTCACTAACATCCTTGGGCATATATTCTGTTTGAGGGCTTTTGCATTTGCTATTCTCCTCCTGCCTGGACTGTTCTGTCGCTGGTACCACATTGCTTATTCCTTCCCCCTTCAGTTTTATCAGACATGTTAGTGAGCACGTTGCCACTCAGTTTAAAATAGCATCCTCAGTACACACGCTGTCTACCTTCATGGCTTTATTTTTTTTCTTAGCACTTACCATTATCAAAAGCACTTTTTATTTTACATGTTTATCTTATTTATTACATGTCTGTGCTGTCAGGATGTAAACACAATGAGGGTAGGAAATTTTGTTTTGTTCATTGTTAACAGCACTAGTGGCTAGAACTATGGCTGGAATACAGTAGGCATTCAGAAAATGTTTGTCGATTAACTATCTCTGAGATGCCCATTTCTTAGGGCTGTGGTTACTGCTGTTTTAAATAACACCTTTTTCTTGCTACAGATATAAATTTTGTCGCAAGTATATTATGAGTTTTTTAGGAGCTGGACCCCATTTGCCTCTTATTTCCATAGGTAAAGCAAATCTCAGAAACTTATAAAAATGATATTAGTACCATGTATAACCTACTTGTGACAGTTAACAAGAGAGTGAAAATATTAAAGATAATTACAAAATCAAAGCTATTCATAATGCCATAACAATAATAAACTGTTGTATTTTTGTTATATGCGTTTTTTACATAGTTATTATTTTGTTGTTGTTGTTGTTGTTGTTTTGAAGATGGAATCTTGCTTTGTTCCCAGGCTGGACTCTGATCTCCTGGTTTCAAATGATCCTCCCATCTCAGCCTCCCAAGTAACAGGGACTATAAGCATGTACCATCACACCTGATGATTCTATAATTACGTGTTTTGCTATTTTCATTTGAGATGTACATCTTTCTTATAGTTCTTTTAAAGAATGCATAAATATTTCTGTGGTTTAATCATGATATTTTTTTACCCTTAAATATTGGGCCTTTAGATTGTTTCTGGAATTTTTATAAGTAGTACTGTGTATTTTTGTGAGTGAACATTTCCATCTCTGTTGAATATTTCCTTGGAATAAATTGCCAGAAATAGGATTAATAAATGGAAGCTTATGAACTTCTTTAGTGTTTGTGGAAAAAGTGTGAATGTTCTAGAGGTGCATAGGTTGATGACATACTACTTTTAAAGAGTTATCACTTTGCAATACTGTGACTAAGTTCTAATATAATTACTCATTGTTAGGGAATATTTATTTTTTTCTGCTTTAGAGGTGCAAAATAATGTTGAAAGATTCTTTTAATTTGCATATATTTATATATTTGAAAGAACAATTTTTTTTTTTTTAATGTAGCAGCTTAATTTTGATTATGAAGGTAGCTAGATGTAGTAGAAAACATGGTCTTTGGAGTCAGGTATGGGTTCAGAGTTTTAGGAAACCATTTGCTATATCTGTGGCCTTGGTCAATTAACTCAACATCTTTGAGCCTTAGTAAAACGGGGATAATAGTATTCACATAATTCAACAGTTGAGTGAGGATTAAACAAGAATATGTTTTAACCCCATGCTCAATAAATAAAAATAACTCTCATAGGCTGTTGCTGTGCTTGCTAAAGGAAAACGAAATATCCCATTTAGCTATTCAAAAATTATTGGGGTTGGAGTTGTGGCTCAGTGGAAGAGTGCTTGTCTCGTATGGGTGAGGCACTGGGTTCAATTCTCAGCACCACATATAAATAAATAAAATAAAGGTCCAACACTAAAAATATTTAAAAAAATTATTGAACTTTCCTAAAAGTGTCTTCACATGTGTCTATGGAAATTTCCCTAAAGAAGCTGTTTTCAATTGATAGAATCATTTACTTTTGGAGTTGGAAAGTGTTTAAGTTAGTTTTATGTGACACAGTTTCAGGTATTCAGTAATTTTTCAGTTGCTGCTTCTGTAATATGATACTCTATTTCTCCACCTTTAAAGAGGTGTTCCTAAATTTCATATTCACTGGCACAAAATAGAACAAAGTTATGACCTGCTTTGTAGATCTTAAGCTTTTGTTAAAAAAGCATGAGATGACATTCATTTTTATACCAGCCAAATATTTTCCACATTTAGTTTATATAATGGTTCTACTTCCTTTTCCTTCCTCAACTTGTGCTTATTTATTTATTTTATTTTAAACCTGAGTGCAGGTCCTTACATTTAAACCTTTTTTGAGCATTTCACTTCTTCCCTTTAGAACTTTTTTGATCCTGGATATTTTTTTATTTTTTTGGTACTGGGGATTGAACCCAGGTGCACTTAACCACTGAGCCACATCCCCAGCCTTTTTTAATATTTTATTTAGAGACAGGATCTTGATGAGTTACTTAGAGCCTGTGTAGGTTGCTGAGGCTGGCTTTGATCTCGAAATCCTCAAGCCTCAGCCATCTGAGCCACTGGGATTACAGGTGTGCACCACCACACCTGACTGATCCTGTGTATTAGCCATTCTTTCTGTATATTTTCCCAGTACATTAAAGAGAAATTGGACCAGACTAAGGGTAAAGCCGTCTAATTATACCATTCTAACCTTCCTATTAATTGATACCTTCTAGGTATTTTATTGGCTCGCATATTTATCTTGCCAGCACTTCTGTTAACAGACTTGGCATTCTGACAGTATTCATAACCTGATCTGTATTAGGCCAAAGTCCTCTTTTGGGGTGTTTCTGAAGCTACTAATTGGGAAGGGTCTTTTCTGATCATGGTGTCGCGAAGATGAGGTCCTAGAATTCTTTGCGCCATTGGTCTCTTATGTGGAAAAGGCAGAGAACACCTGATTTGGTTTACATCATGTTGTAGCATAGTAAACAAAGTTTACAGAGTTTCCATATTCCTTCAGAGAAGAGAATGGGCTTAGTTTGATATGACATTTTGGTGAACTCTTTTCTTGCTCCTAGAATTTACCTCTTTCTTTTAAGTACTCATGCCACTCTGTCAGTTTAGATAAACTGTATTTTCCCCAAAGGATCAAAATCATGGTCATGCATGACCTGATGAATACCATTAACGTCTAGTCTGTTGCAAGAGAATATAAACTGGAATTAGGAGGAAGAAAGGGTCTTTTACATTTACTTTGAAGTGATGTATACCAGATTAAATGCAATTTAATGGTATTTCTCCATTCTTTTAGTGAGATTTTTATGGAACATTAGAGTTGTTTACATTGGCATGTGTAGTATTTCTATTAAAAAATTAGGCATTGTGGGCTGGGGCTGTAGGTCAGTGGAAGAGTGCTTGCCTAGCATGTGTGAGGTACTGGGTTTGATTCTCAGCACCACATAAAATAAATGAAATAAAGGTCCATCAACAACTAAAAATTATTTTTAAAAAAATTAGGTAGCTTTACTTACGAACAATTGTGAGGGGCTGGGGTTGTGGCTGAGTGGTAGAGTGCTTGCCTAGCATGTGTGAGGCATTGGGTTCCGAACCACATATAAACGAATGGTTCATCAATAACTAATAATAATAATAAAAGAACAATTGTGATGAGTACAGTGGCACATACTTAAAATCCTAGCAACTTGGGAGGCTGAGGCAGGAAAATTAAAAGTTTGAGGTTAGCCTCAGCAATTTACAGAGACCCTGTCTCAAAATAAAAAAGAATGTGGATATCGTTCAATGGTAAATCATCCTTGGGTTCAATTGATAGAAACAAAGGAAGAAAAGACCTGTAGCATTCTTGTACAGTAAAATCATTTTTGTTGTAGGCATCTCTGTTAAGAATAGAGTCTTTATTAAGCATGTAGACAGAATGTTTTGACTAACTGATGGTTGTGTTCTTTCAAGTGGGAACTGTAGTATGCATTAAATGGTTTAAAACCTTCTTAGGAACAACTTGTGAATGTGCTTAAAAGATGTTTTTTTAAAAAATGTGCATCTCTTAACCTTTCCCTAGAATAGCAGTCCCTGAGTGTATGCAATTTAATAAAGTATAAAATTGAAAATAAAGCTGATCAAAGCACAGTTAAAGGTATTTTGATATCTGTTAATAGATTAACAGTCTTACCACTATACTAGGACCATAATAATAAACATAAAAGTGAATTGAATGGTTTACTTGATGCTTAAATTATTTTGACTTCTGTGTTTGAACACTTTAATACTATTTTTCTCATTAAATTCTCAGCAACCCCCGCCCCCATCTCTTGATGATGTGTTAAGGTATTGTTCTCTATTTGTTTATCAATAGTTATATGGCATTAGAAAATTAGATTTAAGGTATTTTTGAACTGTAGGAATTATTTCACTTTTTTCTACCTCATTAATACCCAAGATGTTTTAGTAAGGAGATGGGGGAGGGGAAGCAAAGTGTGAGACTTAATATTAAGTTCATAAGGATTCCACTTTTTATTTTAATATCAAATATTTCCAGTTTAACTATTGATAAATAGATACATTTCTGCTTGTATTTTATTCCTTCAACAAAATAGCTATTTCTCCCACCCTCAGAGGAGATATTAATGTGGAAAGAAATAGAACATTTATTCAGTACATTCTATTTAATGCTGTATGTCAGTAGGCTGGGCATTGAGATGCCAAACTGAGTGATCTTAGTAATAGAAAATGTGTACAACCAAAGTATGACTAGTTGTGGGAACTCTGTTTTATGGGAGGGAGTATGGAGGTGGGAATGTTTAATTCAAATGCACATTTCACATTTGAGCCCTGATCTTTTGGGGATATGGAATGTCTTGCTAAGGGGGCATTCCAGATAGGAAAAACAGCTTGAGCCAAGACATGGAATTATTGACTTGAAAAGAAAGGTCTATGGATTATGCCACAGATATAGAAAACTGCATAAAATTTACACAGACATATATAACTGAATGGATTCTTTTTATCAATAAAGCACCTTTGTAACCACCATTTGGTCAAGAAATGGATCTCTGCGGCCATTCTAGAAGTGATCCTTTTCCAATCACAGCTTCTTTCCTTTCACCTAAAAGTAACTGCTATTCTGACTTCTATACTAATTTCATTTCCTTAAATTTTATAACCTAAATGTGCATTGCTGAGCAATATAATTTAGTTTATCTGTGGTTTTTGATATATACTCTGAAAATATATATCACTGTGCTATCCATCTTTCCCCTTTTTTCTTACAGTTTGTTTGTTGAAACAGCAGATATTTTGACCTATACAGATTCTGAATTATGCTGATTGCATAATGTTTTATCCTTTGTATTTTGTGCAAATTGATAGTTGGGTCTAAAACTTTGATCAGATTGAAGTTTTGTTTGTCTTGGTTGTTATGAACAGGAACACTTCATAGGTGCAGGTGTGGTTACTTGGTCAAGAAGTGTATAGTGTATGATTGTTTCTCTTTTGTGATTTTAACAGCCATTGATGGTTTATGTGTAAATAATTGACTTATTAGTAAGGCTTATAAGATGATATATTTGAGTTCTGTTATTTATTTATAAGGCGGAATACTTCCATAATAAGAAACTTTTACTTTTCTATTCTCTGGTTACCTATTGGTACAAATCAGTTAAGAAAAGCAGGATAGGCAGTTGCTTTTTTTAAATATATTTTTTTAGTTGTCAGTGAACCTTTATTTTATTTATTTATATGTGGTGCTGAGAACTGAACCCAGTGCTTCACATATGCTAGGCAAGTGTTCTACCACTGAGTTACAACCCAGGCCAGATAGTTACTTTTTTATTAACCAATTTTCAGAATAATATGTTAGATTCCTGTTATTGTCTGAAGGTGATCAGTGAGTTCAAGAACCACTGATTTAATTATTTGTGCATCTGTTCATTATGGTTATTATCTTTATTCATGCTCAGTTGTCCATCTTGGTCCAGTGAGAGTCTCTTTAAAGTTGGTTCCTTAGTCCTGTTGTCATGGACTCAGTGGTCTTTGATAGTAACTTCCTTCCTGCCTGTAATAGTATGGTTTAAGCTCCTGTTAGATATATTCTGATCAGACCTAAAATCATCTCTTTTCCAAGAAGAATTTGGTTCTTTTTAATGGGAAATGGTATTTCAAGACCACAACTGAAACTTGGGTATGTTTGTTGAGATTGTTGGCCACTGTGTCTAGGCCTTTCTTAAAAACAAATAGAGTATTGTATAACTTCCAGTCTGTATATAGGATTTGAAGATTTTAAATTACTGTTTTCTGCGTCTGTGTCACAGTAGAGTGGGGAGTTGAAGCTACAAATCTTGGTTCTTTTGTTTCAGCAAAAGAATATTAAAAGTCAAATACAAAAAGCCAAGCAAGAGAACTTTATATTATGAGTGAAAATAAAGTTAGACTCCAGCAAAAAAAACCCTCTGGAAATAGAGAGCTGGTATCTTCAAATAAAGTTAAGACTCCAGCTAAGAACTCTTTGGAGAGCAGGTCATCAACAGGAAACAGTGTTGTTTCCAAATTTATTACTGTTTTTGTTTTTTTGTGGAAGGGCTGGGGTGGGGTACTGGGTATTGAACTCAGTGGTACTTGGCCACTGAGCCACATTTCCAGACCTATTTTTTTAAAAATATTTTTTAGTTGTTGATGGACCTTTATTTTTTTGTATATGTGCTGAGACTCGAAACCAGTGCCTCATGCATGCTAGACAAGCGCTCTACCACTGAGCCACAACCCCAGCCCCTTCCAGACCTATTTTGTATTTTATTTAGAGACAGGGTCTCACTGAGTTGCTTAGCACTTTGCTTTTGCTGAGGCTGGCTTTGAACTTGAGATCCTACTACTGCCTTAACCTCCTGAGCAGCTGGGATTATAGGCATGTGCCACCACACCAGGCTTTGTTGCTGTTTTATGGTTGCCTTGAGACCTGGGAACCACCTTCTGTACTTGACCCCAGTCGGTTATTCAACTCCTCCTTCATATTGGGCAGTAGAACTTTTGACCCTAGTTGGTTCTTTCCAGAACTGTAATGATGGCCATTCTATTCAAAGGGTTTTACCTACAAGTTGATGTGGGTACTGGGATCAATGAGTGGGCAAAATTCATCTTAGTGTGCCTGTATTGTTAATGATATTTCCTTCTGAAATACATTGAGAAACTTAGGTCCATAAATTCTAACTTTAGAATGACCTCAGTAGACCCTGCAAGAAGTTACCTCCATTGATCTTTCTTTCTTGACCTATTTCTTAATTGACTCCCTCTGTTTCCATGTGTTTATTCTCAGGGTTAGTGCACCTGTTGTTGTTCTACAAGTTACTTGATTGTTCACTAAAGGCAGTTTCAAAGAAACCCTGTGACCCAGCTGTAGTGTTGGTTCATATTTCACTGCTCATCACCAACTGCTGCCAAACATTTGTATCTCCTTTTTTCTATACCATTAATCCTGATTATTAAGAATATAGGGGATGGTCAAATTAGGATATCACAGGGATACTCAGTTGCTTTATCACATTTTCTACACATAACACTCTCCAGGTAGTATTGCAGATATATCAATATGATTTTTGAAAAGTATTTTTTTAAACAAAATACATGCTCTTCAAATTCTTCATGTTTTTATGGTTGTATTATATTTACATCATCAGAGCATATTCTCTGCCTTTTAACTCTTATTTAGTCTTGGTTCTACAAGTAAATAAATATTTAATGCTCGTTACCTCTCCTTATCACAGTGGCTCTGTAGTCATTTCTTTTGTCCAAGATCATTCTTTTTTTTTTTTATGGACAACATTTATGAATGCTTTCATATTTAAAACAGTTTATGGTTCTTATATTTGACTATTTGATAATTCAGCTAGACTTAAAATTCTTTGGTTCATGTTTTTTTCTTCTTGACTATTCGAATGTGTTACTCCATTGTTTTCTGACATTAAGTTCTGTTGACAAAGTTTGGTGGTGACCTATTTGCGTTCCCCTTTGTGTGACTTATTCTTTTGGGGACGCAAACATTGTTTTCACATATTAAAACTTATAAATATTATTTTAGTTATTAGCTTATATTCATTTATTTTAGTAAAAAATCCTGGGTTCTTCTGGGTTGATTTTTCTGAAGTATGTAGTTTCCTTCTCCCCTCTTCTATTGAACCACGTGAAGTAACCATTATTTTGATCGTGGGGTAGGGGATACAGGGGATTGAACTCAGGGCGCTCAACCATTGAGCCACATCTCCAGCCCTGTTTTGTATTTTATTTAGAGACAGGGTCTCACTAAATTGCTTAGGGCCTCACTGTTGCTGAGGCTGTCTTATAGGCATGCACCACTATGCCCAACTTGAAGTAACCATTTTTATAGATCAAAAAATGATCAAATTTTGGCATTTTCATGTGGTTTAATATTATGGTTTCAAATCCTTTTTATTGCAGGTGAGTTTTTTCAAATTGTAGTTTTATTTTTTGTTTCCTTTTTAAAAATAATTATGAGGGAACTTTAACAAATCAGATGACCTTTGTTTGTCATTTATGTTTATCACTTTTCTCAAATGGTTTGTTTTCTGTTTAAATATATAAAATTGTATATAATTTGTGTATTATTTTCAAGTTTTATCTGTTAATTTGTTCTGTATTTCTTATAGTTTAATATTCAATTTTTAAATTATCTTTTCAAATTTCTGATTATCACATTTGTAAGTTTTACAAATTGTTTTCTTTACTAGTTTATATTCTGCATTGTTAACTTAATTTTTTTTAGTTTTGAGATCATAATTTATAGTTTTTATCTCCTATAGGAAAGTCTTTCTGACATCTTTTCATTTTATGAAGGAATACACTCATGTTTTTTAATCTTTGAAATAACTATGTAAAAGATTTAACTTTGATCCTATTTTGTTGCTTATTTTCTGAATCTGAAGTTAATTCTTCACCTCTTAAAATGAGAAGTATAATTTTTCTAATTGTGCTCTAGAGCTCCCTCTTTTGTTGCTTTCCTGTAATGGTTGAAAATATGGTAGTTTACTGTCAGATCTCCAGGCTGTTTCTTTCCTTCATTTAGTTCTCAGTCAGCTTGCGCTGGATTCTGTTTCCCTCAGTTTCTCTTCAAGGTGAGGCTTTATTCTGAAAGGAAGCTGTAGGGAAGTTCAAACTTTCCTTTCAGTATTTGAGTATGATGGAACAAACTGACAATAGACTGTTTTTTTTCATAACTGTTAATGTGCTAAAGCACCAAACAAAATATGAGAACTCAAAGAAAGGCTAGATGGTTGAGACTTAAATACACTCTTTATAGGAGAGAGGAAAGTAGGGGGCTGTGGGCAATTTTAAGGGGAATAAATGATTTTTAGGGGAGGAATAAATAGACAATGGCTTGGGACAAAGTTCTTGGCTTGAGGTATAGTGTCTGATTTTCAGTTTCTTCCTGTGATAATAATCTTCCTTGGTTAATGAAATTTCAGTAAGAAAATTTGAAGACAGTTGTGTTATTCTTTGGCAGATTCAGTCTTTAGGTAGAAAAGGTATCTTTTCTTTCTCAGCATTAGATGCTTTCTAGTGCTTTCAATTTGAAATCCAAAGTGACATGTTTGGGTTATTGTTTTCTGAACCCCAAAGGAGTTATAGTTGTTTAATTTTGAGTATTAAGAGTTCCAGGCTGTTTTACCCATTCCAACCTTACCTTGAGCTCATTGAACCCCCATGCTATTTATTGGAATGTGCAGAACTCCTTCCACTTTCACTGTTCTTCTTAAATTGACCATTTGAGTTTTCCAGTGAGTTATTTTAGTGATTTTGGATACCCTGTTAATTCTCTCTACTGTTTTGTTTACACAGACACTGCTATCATTCAGGTCTCGTAGCTGTTGGCATTTTGGTATCTCATATTTATATTTTGGGTCTTGTAGGAACACTTAATCATTTAAAAATTTTGTTGTATATGTTGTCCATGGATTTTTGGGTTTGCTATTCTATTTGTTCAGTCTGGGTTTTTTGGGGAGGTGGGAAATGGATTCAGGGAGATTTAAAATCATCCAATTCATCTCAAATCATTGGAAAAAAGATACACTTTTTAATAAACACTGATGAGACAACTCAAAATGAGAAATGCAAATTAAATCTATACTAAGAGACTGCTTCACATTTACATTGGGAGAAATTTAAAAATGTCATAATATACTTTATTTGTGAGGCAATGGAGAAACACATTTTTTACACTTTTATACTGCTGGTGCTAAAACAAAAGCACATTCTTTTTGGAGGGGAATTTGGCTATAGGTAACAAAACTACTGTGCAATTCCCTATTGACTCAGCAGTCCCATGGAAGATACAACTGTGACGGTATGCATAAGATTATTATCAGAGCATTGCTTGTAATTGTAAACCATTTGAGAAAGTCTAAAAGCCCATAAAATCTGGTTGACAAACTGTGGTTCTTACACATAGTGGAGTTTTGAGTAGCTAAAAAAGTGAAGATGCTTTCTGTGGACTGATAAGAATGCTTGTCAGGAAGTAAAGCAAATTACTAAAGACTGTGATATGTTACTTTTTATGTAAGAAAGAATAAAAATCAAATGTATACATATTTGCTCATTTTGTGCAAAAAGAAACAGGATAGATAAATCAGAAAGTGATAAAATTTGTTATTTACAGGGCATGAATGGGAGCACAGTGGAATCAACCCTGTTGATTGAATAGGGTGGGAGATACTATTGGGATCATTGGAGAAATTTGAATAAAATCTATAGATTATAGTGTTGCATCAATGTTAATTTCACAGTTTTGATAATTGTACTGTGGTTATGTGAGAGAAAGTCTTTGTTATTAGAAAATAGACACTGATGTATTTAAATGGTTATTTAATTTTAAATCTTTCAGAAAAAATTTGTATATGTGTATGGAGAGAGAATGAATAATAAAGCAAATGTGGTAAAATGTTAATTGGGAAATGTAGTTGAAAATTATATGAGAAATCTTTGTAATAGTCTAGCAGTTTTTTAGTAAGTTTATAATCACAATTAAAAGCTTTAAAGAAATTGCCTTTGTTACAAATATAAGTCTGGGAAGCTCCTTTTCCCCTCACATGCATAAATATGTACAGCAGAGCAAACTGATTTTTAAAAGAACATTATTAAAAAGGTAAAAGATAATATCCATATACATTTGTCCATTTCTTAAGAGTCAGTGCAACCTTTGGATCACTGGAGTTCCAGGGCTTATAGGATTATCTTCACCACCAGAATCTATAGCTTAATTCTTCCACTTCACACCAAGCAATAAAAATTAGTCTACCAAGGGAAAAACTTGCCCATCTGATGCTCCTAGAAGGGTCCCCAAATTTTCCACTTGAAATAATGTTGTGTTTTTATTTCCCACTGGCCCAGGGACTGTTTTCCCAGATGGAATACTATTATTCCATACCTCTTTATGTGCAAAGATGAATGAAAAATGTTTTTGAACAAAACATGATATTGGGGTGTAACCTTTGATATTTAAAATCACTGGTTCATATGTGAGTGAACTTTCAGTGAGAATGCCCCATGGGTGTTCATATTTCCTGATGCCACCAGAGGTAAGAGTGTAAATGAATTTGAAGAAGCCAGGTAGCACTCTGCTTACAGAACAAACAAGTTCCTAGATAAAGCTCATAAGGCCGGGGTGGCATTTCATTCACCAAAGACATTCATCTAATTCTGACCAGAAGCCAGAATTCAGAAATTTACAGACAAATCAGCAAGGCCATGAATCCCACACAGCAGGAGGAGCCCTCCTGGCATGCCAGAGACCTTCATTGCTTCAGATTGCAAACCAAGGTATCACAGAAAACAGAAGCTTTTTTAAAAAAATATGGGATCTCACTGTGTGCCCAGCCTGCTGGCCTCAAACTCCTGGGCTCAAGTGATTGATTCTCCTGCCTTGGCCTTTTGAACAGCTGGGACTACAGGTACATGCCATTGTGTCTGGTTAAAAGATTAAAAAAAAAAAAAAAAAAAAAAACCAAGAAAACCTCTACAATTATTGTTAAGAATAATTGTAGGGGCTGGGGCTAGGGCTGGGGCTCAGTGGTAGAGCACCTGCCTCGAACGTGTGAGGCACTGGGTTTGATCCTCAGCACCACATAAAAATAAATAAAGATATTGTGTCCATCTACAACCAAAAGTATTAAATAAAAAAGAATAATTGTAATCCTCTTTAAAGTGACTTTGCTGCCTTTATGGGAATTGGATATTTTGATAAAGAAACAGGTGATCTAGAAGAACCCTATTTCATGAATATAGTGAATCTTATATACAAACTGTGAAGTTTGCCAGTTATCAACTCTTTTTAAAATTTTTATTTTTATTGGTGCATTATAATTTCACATAATAGAATTCATTGTTACATATTTGTACACTCACACAATATTACAATATATTTTGGTCTATTTTATTCCCTAATACCTCTTCATTCTCTCCAGTTATCAACTCTTGAATTGTTCTTAATTTGTGTATAATTTTAGAATCAGCGTTGTAGGAATTTGGTGGTGATTTTGTCTAATCTATTAATCAATTTCAAATATTTTTATTTCCCCCTTTTTGGATCTTGCTGCAAGTTTATAAAGTACTACTTTTTAAAAAAATAAATGCAGCTTTTATTTTACCTGCCTAGTGTCTGTTTTTAAATCATATTATATTTTGCATCTATTTATATTCTTTTATTTTTCTATCTCAGTTAATTTTGTTGTTTTTATACTATTCAACTGCTTTTTCTAACATATGTATTTAAAGTAATGATCTCTCTGAATTACTGCTTCATTTAGATTCCACAGATTTCTTGATATGTAAATTTTTTCATTTTGTAAACATACTATTTGATATATCATTTATTTCAGGATATTTTCAGATTTCTTTGATGCATGAGTTCTCAGAATTATATCTGTTAGCTATCTATTGCTACATAATAAAC
This sequence comes from Callospermophilus lateralis, assembly GCF_048772815.1. NCBI lineage: Eukaryota > Metazoa > Chordata > Mammalia > Rodentia > Sciuridae > Callospermophilus > Callospermophilus lateralis. Next base: position 68,771,000 of record NC_135311.1, on the reverse strand, counting down.
CAGCCCAAAACTCAGATATTTAAAATAGTTTTTACCTTCAGTCTGTGACTGAACAGTTCCTCTTTGGTTTTGTCTGGGTTTACTTGTAAGGCAATTGATTTCTTATTTTTATTATCTCATCCCCCCATCCCCCTTCCAGTTAGGAAGTTATTCTCAGAGCTCTTTTTGTCTTTTACTGTTTACCCAACCCATGTTAACATGTATTACATACCTTTGAACAGTGTTAACAAATGTTAAACAAGTCTAAACATTAGTGATACTCCGTCATCCTCCCAGGAAATGATTTTAGAACACTACTTTCATTCTGCTTCCCCCCTTATTTATATTTATTTAATACACACTATATTTTATAGGATTTGTCTGGAAATTCCAGTGTCTGGAATCTTTTTGGGTCTGTTTGCCTTCTGTAATTTTTGTTGGTCCTTGGTTTCAGATTGTGGTTTCAACCTTGGTGCTTGATTATTTTTTATTGTGGTCTGGACATTTTATTTAACAGTTCTTGTCAGGATAAATTTAGAGGCTTATAGTAGCCATACTTTCCTTTTAAGAGCAAAGTTTTCTTGTTTAGGTACATTGTCAGTAAGGGAACAACTTTAAGACCCTTAAGATGCTTTGTAGCATAGCATCTTAATAAACAAAAGCAAAACTCAGATTTCACGTTTCATAGTTTTGTTTCTCAAAGGAGTTATATCATTGTTTTCCCACATCACTATCATATTAATGCTTTATCATTAACTTAGCTTGGAATATCATACCTTTTATCACTTTTCCCATAAATTCTGTTCATTTTTAAATCTCAGTTTAGATTTCACATCATTTCTGGAATACAGTTTTTACTTTTTTTTTCCCCTCTGGGGTTTACATTAGTTGCTCTTCACTTTGTCTTTAATAGCACCTTGCTTAGCTCTAAATATTAATCTGATAGGCTAGTTGTCTGTAAGTACTTTTCTCTCGATAGATTGTAAACCCCTTGAAGGCAAGTATTATCCTATTCATCTTTGAATCCCTTATTATATATCTGAGTCTGTGATCTATAGTGTTGTGATAAGGCTTGTAGTTTTTTTTTTTTTTGCTTTCAAATTTTTATTTTATAATATTCATTTCCTTAGAAATTCTAAGGAATTTGTGTTTTAAATTTTCTTTAGTAACTATTGATAAAAGCATTTAACATTTTTACAATATAAACCGATTAAGTGCTGTGCATTTTGCTTATAAAGTAACAAAGTATTTCAAGCATTTTATAATTCAATTTGTACAAAAATTAAATTTTCAAGCTTTGGTTAGTAGAACTAATACATGTATTGTCATATCCATTTTCCAGAGTTGTTAAAAAAAATAAAATCTACTAGGTACAAGTATTTCTTGTATAATCAGAACTATGTGGTAAGAGGGGGGAAATGTTATAATAATTGCTTTTAATTTTCTGGTTTAGATGAGCCTTTTAAATTCTCATTTATGTTACTGAAGCATAAAATATCTCTTTTGAAAAGCACAAGTTATGTAAAAAATAATTATTTTTTTGTTCTTGGGAAGTTCATGTATTTTAAAATTAACTTCTATTAATTGCCAAAATACTTTCTAAAAGTCATACTACTGAAGGGAACCATTTCAAGCATTATGATTATTTCTGGGGATAAATCACTTTTAGTTCTCTTAGGAGGATAGTATCTACTACACTATAGTACCTAGAATCAAAGTTTATATTTTATCTAAAACATTTAAATACTAAATATAACCCCAAACATAGTATTTATGTAGACTCTTGAATGCATGGAATTACTTTTATTCATATTAAAGTAATATAAAATCTATCTAATATAAAGTATTAGTTTAACGAAATTAACAATCACAAAACAGCAGATATTTTTCTATTAAAATTTTTCAGTTCACTTAGTATTGTTTACTCAAATATATAATATAATGAACTTAAATATATCATCTTCTATATTTTCTGTTTATGCTCAACTGTACCCTGGTGCTCCTTTTTTTGTGTTGTTGTTGTTGTAGGTGGATAGCATGCTTTTATTTTATTTGCTTATTTTTGTATGTGGTGCTAGGGATCAAACCCAGTGCCGTACACATAGTAGGCAAGTGCTCTGCCACTGAGCTCTAGCCCCAGCCCTCCCTTTTTAACTCTACTTATATTAACATCATAATTCCAAAATGGAAAGATGAGCCATCTCTAAAATTCACTGGAGACTAATATTCTTTCTTGGAAATAATTTATAAAACATTTAAAAGTTTTCTTTAGTTATTTTTATTTGGCTTTTTAAAAGTAGATAAGATTTTCATTTTAATTGTAGTAAAATACTTTCAAACTAGTTTAAACAAAGATAGAAAAAAAACAAGGAGACTGATAAAACAGTCCCTACTTTTGCTTACAATGCCTCAAGTGCCACATGCTTAGTAATATATTACAGAAAAGAACTTTGTCTTTTAGCAGATTACAAAGGAAATCTAGAAGTTTATACAAAGCTAAATATTGTTTCACTTCTATTCCATTTATTTCCTTGTAGTTTGAACTTGGCTCTGTGTGTTACCCTTCTATAATAACCACTGTGAGACATTTATCAGTTTTCTAAGTGTTCCAATTTCTCACTCCCCCCCCACACACACTTTTTTTTTTTTTTTAATTTTAAAACAGCTTTGTAACATGAGACCATTCAACAAATCTTTGTCATTAGATGTGGATATATCCTATACTTTTATCACAAAATGCTCACTTTCCTGAGCTATATTAAACACCTCACTCATAACAGGTGTATGTATAATTGAAGACCTTAAAATGTCATTTAAAAAAATGAATGGAGGGGCTGCGGATGTGGCTCAAGGGGTAACGCGCTCGCCTGGCATGTGCGGGGTGCTGGGTTTCATCCTCAGCACCACATAAAGATAAAATAAAGATGTTGTGTCCACTGAAAACTGAAAAATAAATATTAAAAAAATTATCTCTCTCTTCTCTCTCTTTCAGAAAACCTCTTAGTACTTGCTTCTTAGATATTATAATGTATAGCTTTTGTTTCCTTCAGACTATGAATTGTTTAATCTTCAGAAATGGTTATTACTTTCTAATCTGAAATCTTTTTTTCCTTAAGTTTTAGAGATTTGATTGTTGTCAGGCTAAAGGAGCAAATGGAGTTTTCTGCCCCAAACTGATTTACAGGATTATTATAGATGGTTTGAATGTATAGTTTTCAAATAAGATGTAGCTGGCTGATTGAGTTCAAATTCAAAACATCTCCATAAGTCAGGCATGTGAAATTAAATAACCTATTAAATAATCCTTATGTATACACTGGGTACCCCAAAGTTATGTTCCACAAAATAGTAGAATTATATCAGAATGACAGCAAATAAATTTTTATTATAATATATTTGCTTGAAGTTAAGGTGCTATTCATCATGCCCTTCATCATGCAGTCCTTACCAAGTAGGCATTGTATCTGGAAATCACATCCTACCAGAATGCTTGGACACTTCCCAGTGGATCTGCTCCAAACTATATTTTTTGCCAGGAATTAATACTTCTTCATAATGGATAACTGAGACAGGTGGCCACCATACATCTTCACAAACTCAAGAAAAGCACTACATGAGATTTCACATTCCTCTAGTTCAGTGCTGACAGATTTTTACAACATTCTGGAATGTGAATTAACTCTTCATCAAGCAACTATAATCCATTAGCATACATTACTAGTTCAACTAGTCTAGCGCATGTCATTCCCACACAGTCAAGTGTGCCTTTGCTTACCGATTTCTCAAAAGTGAAGATGAATGGCAGGAATTTCATAATGAAAAAATGGGTCAAATTCCTCTTTATATTAAAAAAATACATCACTAAGTTCACTGTGGTTGAATATTTGATGAACGCATCCCTGCTTTTCTGAGTAATATGGAAATGTGTCTGTCCAGGATTTTCACTGACTGCATTAATGTGCAAGTGTTTTAGATGAACATGCTTTTGAGAAAGTAGAGTAAATAGCAGATCATCACTTAGTGGTAATTCAGGGCCATGGTAAGCCATGACATTGATCAGCCACACAAAGGATACCGGCTGAAGAGACATAAGGAAAGCTGCTCATTTTTAGTGGCTTCAGTGTATCACTATTGTTGGCCACTAGTACTTTGAGGGATGGATCATTACTGGGGTACCTATGTCTTAAGTGTACTCTGCATCAGAGTTGAGTTGTTGGCTTCTTTCTTTTTTTCCCTCTTTTTACCATGACAATTCTTCTATGGTAGAGTCTGTAATTTCAGTGGACCAAAAGCATCAATGTTTGAAATAATCACCTACCTTTTATGACATAACTTGAACTGCTTTTGGGCATTTTAAAAATGAATTCAAATCCTTAGAAGATGAAAGTTGTTATTGCCAAGGGCATTTAACTGGGAGATTTGATTTGTGAAAGAATTGCATAAGGAAAAACAAGTTTTGGGTTGGACTTCTTATTTGTCATAAATGGCTCCTTAAATGAATTCTAATTGACTTAAATTTAGGTATATAATATTTGCTTTATGGAAACACATTGTTACTAAATTTGGATTTTATTATTAGGATTTGGCTTTTAAGATATGTATACTCTTGGCCTCTGTTGTCTATCTCCAGATCGTTGTGCTTTTGATGATGTAAAGAAAAATCAAATTATACTCATTGAGAAAAATCTCAATTTTTTTTAAGTTTATCTTGAATGCAGGTGGTTGTTTTTTTAATTTTTAATTTTTTAGAAATACTTCAATGGTCAATGATAAATAATTTGTGTCCAGGTATGGGTTTTTCTAAATGGGATTCAATTATATTAAAAATTAGATAAAACACTCAAGTTATTTGGAAAAATTCTAGATATCAAGAGATACTTAAAAAAAAGTATATACAAATGTAACTGAACTTTTGAGCACTTATCTTATCCTGAGTGTTTCATGAAAAAATTAGTATCCTTGTATTCCTCATGTTGCTTGTCTTAGAAAACTGCTCTCTCATTTACTCATTTCAGTTGGCTTACTGCCTCAGCTCTAGCAGGTTTTCCAAAGCTGGTCACTTAGATATCTGGTTGTTTAGATCTTTCTGTTTTATTGGTAAATTCCAAAAGTGTTGACCTAACTCAATTAACAGTTTCCTTCCTTTTTTAATTTTGAAAGTAACTTTACTAACATATTAAGTAAACAAAATTTAAAAGGCAAACAAACAGGGCAGAAGTTTCTAAAGCACCTTCCATGTACCAGTCATAGTCTTAGGCATCAGTGATAAAGAGGTGAGCAAGACTTGGCTCCTGCTCTCAAGTAGCTGATGAAGGACAGATATGATGTACAGATTGTAAAGGGAGCACAGAGGATTCTTAATACACACTGTTTGTTCATGGAAAATGAACAGAGAAGCCTTCTAAGACAGGTTCACCTGTAATTTATTTTTCTAATGGGCACAGTTTTGAGACTGAAAGACAGTACCATTAATCATTATACAAGGTCAGTAGGTGTAAGCAAGGTTGTTCCAGGCAAACTGATAAGAGATGATCACTCCATTCTAAGAAGTCATGTGCTGAGTTCTCAAGACAGGTAGGAATTAAGCAGGTTAATTGAGGAAGAAGCTTTTTAAGGGGAAGTATAGAAAGACATACTGGAAGATTAACATAGCATTAGATGGAAGCATGTGAAATTGCCACTTCATAAGTGAGAAATGGTCAAATATTTGCAGTTTTGTATAGTTCAATGTGCTGTGTTAAGGTAACTTAAGCACAGAATATTTGTGTTTATTGACAGGAGATAAGCCTGAAAAACAAGGCTAGATCCAGGTCATGAAGTTCTTGAGTACCACATTGTGGAGTTTGGACATTGTTCTGAAAGTGATTATATGTTTATTTTAAAATATTTAATTATAAAGTATTTAATTTTTAAATATCCAGTGCATTCTCACTATTGGCAGAAGTGAGAATAGATGTGTTTTTTTGCTCAAAAATTTATTTTTAGAGGCACAAAAACAAAATTAGGAAAATGAGTTCAAGGGAGAACGTGGGTTATCTTGAGAGTGAGAAACCTTTTTTTATTTTTACTTTTCAGCTTTTTGGTGTTGGTATTTTACTGGAAGCAAAAATAATGTGAATACTTTCTTTTATTAATGCCCTAGAATAGCCAAAACATTGAAATTATCTCTTCTCTGGAGATTTTGTAGAATTCCACTATAAATCTTTTAGACTTGGTGCTTTTTCTTAAGGGGTAAGGTGAATAGGAGGTAGGCACCTGAAACTTTGCAAATTTCTCAAATTTTCAAGCTGTTTAGTTTATTTCCTTTTTCTAAAAAATTACTCATTTCATTCAAGGTTTCAAATCTCTGTAGAAAATTGAGATAAGAAGTCTCATTTAAAAATGAGTGAATTTCATCTATTTTGTGCTTATTTATTTTTATCTTGCATTTTTGTACTCCTTTTAGAATTAGATTATCTGATGCTTTATTTTTCAAAGAACCAACCCTTGGGGTTTTTATCCATTAGTGTTTATTATGCCTTTTCTACTTTCTGCTTTCCCTTGTTCCTTTATAGTTTTTTTTATTGGATGTTTTAATTATTAACCTTTTCCCCTGTTTATTGAAATTTAAAATTAGGTTCTAAGCATTGTTTTAGTTGAATTGACAGGTTACATGTTTTATATACATATATGTGGTCAATGTGTATGGGTGTATATTTATATATGTATGAGTGTGCATATATATGTACTTGTATATTTGTGTGTAATGCATGCCATATTTGGTTTGATTGCTGTAATGAATAGAAGAGAGAATAGAGAGTGTGCATATATATGTACTTGTATATTTGTGTGTAATGCATGTCATATTTGGTATGATTGCTGTAATGAATAGGAGAAGAGAGATGAATAATGAGGAAACTACTTAGAAAGCAGATAAGAATATTATACTAGATTATGTGAGAAATTTTGGTGACCTGAGTTGAAGTGGCAATAGAGTTGGAAAGAGTGTAGAGAACAACTGGAAATGAAGGGTGTGAGAAAGGAAAGATATCTCAGAATAATTCCTAAGTTTGTTGTTTGGGTAGCTAGTGTATATGAAATATCTTCACTGAATTAGGACCCATGTTCAGTATAGGAAAATGGAAGAGTAGGTTTAGGGTGGAAAGGCACATTCAGATGTGGACATCAGGTTTATAATATTTACAATATTTTCATTAAACCCTGTTTAAACAACAGATATTCAAGTCAACAACTCATGAAAAAGGAGGGAGCTGGAGATTTGGAGAGTCATTAGAGATTTTGACTGAGGTGGGCTAGAGTGGTATCTCTAGGACCTGAGGATAGTAGGTCTAAGATCTGTCCCTTAGGTCCTAAAGTTCTATGAGAATTTTCTAATTTTGTGTTTGCATTTTGGCACATTTGGAACATTCTTGATTATCTTAGTGTCTGCCATACTCACAGATCTCAGTGCTGGTATTTGTGTCTGAATGGTTAAGTGATTGTCTACAGACCACATATATGGTAATAAACAAATTTGCAGTAGTAGAATTTGTATTAGGTTGATGTATACTAATGCAAAGCTGAGAAAATCTTTCTTCAACTTTTGACTTCATATTGAATAATTTTGCCATTAAAACTTTCTTTTATGGGGATGATTATAAATGAGAGATTTTTTTAGAGAATTTCTGAAAAACTGAGATCATAAAATGGAATTTTGGTTTATAATCATGAAAATAACATAGAGCAACAGAATAATGTTTTGTTTTAATCATCACAGGCTGATCTAAGAACATAGGATTACATTAATTATGTGCTTAGGCCAAGGGAATGCCTAATAAGATGTGCCCTCTGAACAAGGTATTTCATGGAAACTTGAAGCAGAAAAAGCACCAGGAGATCATGTGACCCATTGGTGTGTGTGTGTGTGTGTGTGTGTCTGTGTGTCTGTGTGTGTGTGTGTGTGTGGGGGAGAGATATGTGTGTATGTATATACATATGTAAATGTGCCTAATTATTACATGGATTCTTATTTAGCTGTATAAATACCAATTAGTAATGTTTATTAGCAATGCTATGACATTTTTATTGACTTATTTTTTAGAATTTTGTTTTGATGTATACATTTTATGAAGTAATTACAGGTATCAAAGTACAGTCACCTTTTCTTACAGTTGATTTACAGAACTTACTTATTGTTCTTGACTGAAACTTTCTATCCTTTGACCAACAATTTCCCCCTATCTCCGCCCCCTTCCAGCCTGGAGTAGAGCTTCTGGCAATCACATTTTACTTTTTGCTTGTATGATCTCAACTTTTTTTAGATTACACGTTATAAATGGGATAATGAAATATTTGCTTTGTGTGTATGTGTGCCTGGTTTCTTTCATTTGGCATAATGTCCTCCAGATTCAACCATGCTGTTGTAATTGACAGGATTTCCTTCTTTTTTAAAGACTGAATAATATCCCATTATATATTACATTACATGTTCTTTTTCTACTCATCTTTTGATGGACTTTGATGAGCACTTAGGATGATTTCATATTTTGTCTATTATGAATAATAATGCAATGAACATGAGAGTAGAGATTTCTCTTCAAGATACTGATTTCATTTTCTTTGGATGTATACCCAGAAATAGAATTGCTGTATCATGGAGTTCTATTTTAAAATCCTTGAGAAATTGCTGTTGTTTTCTATAATGGCCATGATAATTTATATTCCCACCAACAGTGTACAAGAATTTCCCCTTTTCCACATCCTTATCAACACTTGTTTTCTTCTGCCTTTTTTGTAATAGTCATCTTAACAGTTGTGAGGTGATACTGCAGTTTTAATTTGCATTTCTCTGCCGATTAGAGATGTTGAACATTTTTTCATGTTTGTTGATCATTTATATGTCTTTTGAGAAATGATAATTCAGGTCCTTTGCTTATTTTTTAATTGGGTTATTTGTTTTCATTCCATTGTCATTTGAGTTACTGTGTATTTTGGATTATCAGATGTATGCAAATATTTTCATCTATAGCCTGTCTCTTCATTCTGTTGATTATTATATTTGTTGTGCTAAAAGGCATTTTCTGAAATAGTTTTATAATTTGTAACAGTTTTAAACAGATAAACAATCCTGTAATACAATTGATATTAGAAACAGTAAACCTAAGCACTTTTAAAAATAACATCTGTTGAATTGTAATTAAGTTTGGCTTTCTAGCTTTATTGGGTGAACTGGTATTTTATTACTGAAAATGCTCATTACGCAGATTTTTGTATCTCAACAAAGTGTTGAACATAGAGGGTTGACTCCTATAGTTGACATGGAGATGTATTGCTCAGATTCCTCTTTAAAGTAGGGATTACTACCTAGCAGAGAAATGCAGAATCCAGGCAGCCTCCTCTCCCATGCTTTAAGGTCCACCTCAGCTGCAGAGTCATGACCTCTTTGTGGCAGCACACATTTATATATTAAGCAGGCAGAGAAATCACAGAGTGCTCTGATGGACATTACTTGCTTTAGAACTTTCATTTAGTTAGTTAAAATTTTGTTGGTCCTGTATCACAGTTCTTTCTGAACTTGCTTTCTCTGTCTTAAAATTTACCGATGTTAATCTCAAACATTTTGTATCCCAAATACCCTATTATCTCAGCTTCAGAGAAACCAATCTTCAGTAGCTCCTGATCTCATGGAACTAGTTTTCTAGAAAGAAATATACATAAAACAAGAAATTAAAAATATAATCACTATTATATAGAAGCACAGGTACTCTGGGAGTATGTAATAAAAGGACCTAAGTTGGTTAACTATATTGTTTAGGGAGGTAGCATGGTTTAGTAGCCAAATCATAAACTTTGGGCTTTTACTCTTTCCAGGCCAGTTTTCTCATTTCTAATATGTGAATGACACATGTTCTTTCATTTTTAAGAGAGATACTGGCACAGGATTTCCTATGTGATTGGGGGAAGTTTCCCAGCAGCTTAGAGAAACATTTCAGTGTTTCACTGTATAAATAGTGTTTCAGTGTACAAACATTTCAAGCTCTTTTTAGTGTAAATTTATTGAAGTCCCAGTTGCGAAAACAGTTTATATGGCCAAACTTCGATTCACAAATGAAAAAAATATATTTCCATCTTTACATAGAAGGATTTGTAAAATAAGTGTATATATTTATATAATATATATGTAAAAATTGCCAAACAAAATATTTGTCACATAGTTGTAGTTAACACTTACTATCACTTCCTGGAAATAATCCTTAGTACAGTTTGAGCATCTCTAATCTAAAAATCTGAAATCTGAAACTTTTTGAGCACTCCATGTTTTTAGATTAGGGATATTCAGCTGATAATAAATATGCATATATTCCAAAATCAGAAAAACTCTGAAATCCAAAACAAGTTCCAAGCATTTCAGATAAGGGTTACTGAAACTGTAAAGAAACAAACTATTACTTTTAAACATGTTCTCTCAGGAGGATATGAAAAGAAACCTATTTGGAGAATGTGGTATATTCTTTTTGACATCTTAGGATCATTTTAATGATGATCATATTTTGCAAATAAAGTAAAGCTCTCTCTCTCTTTTCCTCCTGCAGTAAGAAAAGTGGAAAACCACCATTACAGAACAATGAGGTAAATTTTTATATCCTCTACATTTTGGTATTTTATATACTTAGTTTATTTTTTGTTACACAATTCTGAATTAGGATAAAATCATAGAATTTTAGAATTAGAAGGAAACTTAAAATATCACTTTGTTGTTGTTCTGAGGATTAAATCCAGGGTGCTTTGCCATTGAACCATACCCCCAGTCCTCTCTGTTTTTTATTTTGAGACATGGTCTCTAGCTAAGTTATTGTGAGCCTCTAAATTAACATTCTCTTGCCTCAGCCTCCTGAGTCCCTGGGATTACAGGTTATGTGCCATGCTTGGTAAAAATATCATTTCTAATCTGGTATGTATTATAGAATTTTTTTCTGAAATAGAATCTTGACTAGTGTCTCATAGTGTTTATTTGAATTTGTGCATTCTGTGGAGGGCATTATTCCAATGAGGCAGTTACAACTGTTATAGGCAGTTCTAGTCCATGCTGAGGTTAATTTACTCCTGCTTGCTTCATAACCCTGTTATGTCATTTGTAGCTGTACAGGACAAATCTACTCTCTTTTCTGTCATAGACACATATGTTTAAAGATAGTTGTGAATGCCAAGTCTATTTTCCCTTATGCTAAGCAATCTTCATTTCTTCAAATATTTCTCATGTGACATGGCTTTTTGATCCTTTTTCAATTCTGTACACATTCCTTTGGACTTAAGCTAGTTTTCTTGAACATTGCACTAAGAATATAATATAGTTGAAATAACTTGACTGGCACAGAATATGTCAATACTATTATATTTCTTGATATGGATACCATAGTGCTAAAATTCAGCCTTATATTGTGATTACTTATTTAGTCATAACTGTTGTTTACATTAAGTGAAGTTTATGGTAAATTATAACCTTTAGTTATCTTTCTGATGAATAGTTCTGTTGACAGATACCTTATATTCTGTATTCATCAGTTGATTTCTTTCTTTTTTTAATAACAACTTTACTGATACAATTCATATATACTATAATATTCGTTCATTTAAGTATGTAAATCAGTAGCTATTAGTATATTCAGAGTTGAAAAGCCATCTCTGCTATCTAATTTTATAAAATTTTATTAACTCCCCAATAAAATTCTATACCAAGTATTAGTTACTGTCTCAGCATTCTCTTCCCCCAGCCCTGGCAGCCACTAATCTAATCTGTTTTCTGTCTCTATTGATCTGCTTTTTCTGGACATTTCATAGAACTAGAATCATGTAATATATGTGGTCCTTTATGTCTGTCTTCTTTCACTTTGCATATTTTCAAGGTTTATTCATGCTATTTTTGAATCAGTATTCTATTTCTTTCTTTCTTTTTTTTTGCTAAATAGTATTCCATTGTATAGGTATAACACATTTTATTATCCATTCATCAGTTGAGGGACACTTAGGTGGTTCCATTTCTTGGCTTTTAAGAATGGTGATGCTATGAACATTTGTGTACCGGTTTTTAGGTGGATGTTTGTTTTCATTTCTCTTGGGGATATACCTTGGAGTGGAGTTGCTGGATTATAGGGTACTTCAGTTGGTTTCTTTTAAATAAATATTAATTTATAACTGTAAATGTCAGCTTAATGAATTTCACCGTCAGTACTGTTAGTGTACAATTCTTATATCTAGTGTATTAAGTACAAGTTATTATCTATACATTAAATTTACCTTCTTTTTCTTCCTCATAATTGCTAATAGTATTGACTAGGAAAGGACTAAGGAGATTACTCTGTGACATTTCTTAATCTTTATGGGTTTTTATTTTTGGTTATAATTTATTTAGCTGTTACTATATCTAATTATAGCAAAATTTAGTTCTTATTTGTCCATTTAGGCCACCAGAATTTTAGAGAAATATCAAAATCCTTGGTTAATTTATTACATCATTTATTAAGCCAATCTTTCAACAAATATTGATTGAGTCTCTCACATATGCCTGGCATTGTTCTTGGCTCCAGATATATGGCAGTTTTAAAAAATTAGTCCATACTGTCATACATTCTACATGTCAGCTAATATACTAATACAGTATATTAACAAAGGAGAAAATTAGAATAGCTTAACATGACTTCTTTTTAGTAAACTTGCTCTATATGTAATTATTAGCATTTCTTAAGTGTTCCTAAACCCTATGTATTATTGTAGTCTCTGAATATCCTGAAGATTCATGACAAAAATTTTGTTATTTAGTTTCTTTAATTCATCTTTCTCCTTATTTGAAAAATGGAATACAGTATGCATAAGTCCAGTTTTCTGGTATATCTCTATGATTATTGTCTCTTGTACGTTATATCTGAGTAATCAAAACTTAGTTATCTTAGTGATACCTGTTACCTGCGTGTCATATCAACAATTTGTAGGATAGCAAGACTCATTTGACTTATTTTAATATTTCTCCCCATTTTTCAGTTTTGTACAATTTTGTTTTAACATATACTTACTTATAGGTAGTATAGTGTGAGCAAGATAAATTTAGATTAATCTAACTGATTAGTAATAAAAAAATATACAAGATGTATACTGATTCCACCTTTGTAAAATTGATAGGATGTGTATGTACACACAGACATAGTAAAATGAAATCTGCAAGACTATATACCAATATTAACAGTTGATATCTCCAGAAGGGAGGTATAGGTTTCTTATTTTTGCTTATCAGAATTTAATTTTTCTTCAGTGGATGTATTCTTATGAGAGAAATCAATTAAAAGGAGTTTTTTTTTAATTGAAATATTTTATAATCATAATCTTTGAGATGGGGTAGAGTGAAAGAATTTTTACAAGGCATGAGATTTAAGGATGGGTAAAGGATTTAAAGTTAGCAAATAGTACAGAAAGATAGTTTGATTTTAAAGTGTACATTTAATTTTGATGTGTGTGTTATAAAGTTCAAAATAATGTTAGGTGCAGTGAAGCACACCTCTAATTCTGGCTACTTGGGATGCTGAGGTAGGAGGATCACAAATGAGACCTAACTAATCTGTAGTATTCTGTTGAGTGAATGTGAACTGTTTCCTTCCCTATTATAGTATATAGTTTTCATTTAATAAATTTACCATAATTTATGTAATATTGATGTTTATTTAGATTGTATTTATTTAATAGTATTATAAACAATGCAGTCTTTTTTCATTTGTGTGACTAAGTGTTTATGCAGGAATATCTGTAGGATAAGTTACTATAAATAAATTTGCTAAGTTATTTTACATTTTATAGTTAGTGTGCATTTTACATTTTGATTAGATGAAGCATAATAGTTGTACCAATTTACACTTTCTCCAGCAAAATACAGTAGTACTTATACTCTAGCCAGTACCATATGGCCTTTTATTTCATTTGCTATTTTAAACATCTGTCTTTTTCAGTTAATTTTAGTTCATCTCACTTTTACAAGTTGATTGACATTTCAGTAGGAACTTCTCATTGCCATTTGATTTTTCTCCAGAATGTTACTTTTCTTTTCTTGAGTGTATTATTACTTTAACTTCTTATTATTTGTATCTAATGGTTTGTTTGCCTTTTCTATATAAATACATATATTTTAAGTACTGGGAAGTGGGGTAGGGGTATATCATAGTTGAAGAGATAACCAGTGAACTCCATGGTGCAAATGATGGGGCTCTGGGAACACTTGGTCCTAGTTCATGGTCTATTAGTGAGCTGCTTTGTGAAATGCACAGGGAACCTTACTGTTCTGCCTGAGGGGCCAGCACCACCCAAATACATGGAAGGCAACATGAACCAAATAAGCCAGTCGAGGGTCCCTCTTGGTGGCTGATGATGGTTCATCCAAGCGCTTTCCTCAAGGGCATCCCAGCTTGGAAACTGGGGCCTGCCCGCCTGCAGAGGATTTGCTCCCAAGGCCCCATCCCTGGGCAACTGCTCATCAGGGAGCAGGAGAATATCTTGGGGCTTTCCCCTGTGCAGTCACCTTTAGGCTGATGCAGGAAGGGGGCATTAATTAGAACCACAGATTTACAGCACAACCATATACTAAAGACATAGCTATACTATAATACTGTACACTATTGTATAGAATTGTCATAAACAAAAGACAGTATAATTACTATTGTATTTTCAGAGTCTCTTCATTTCTATAGCTGCGTATTTAACCAGTTGACCTAATAAAGTAAACAAAACAAAAAAAAAACCAAAAAAACCTACTTTGTTTTACTTTAAGCTTCTCTAATAGACTACATGGCCCAATGGGCAGTGTGAGAGAGGTTGTGGGGGTGCAAATATGTTTTAAAAGGACTGTGACCCCAGATTTTGTAGAAATCTTTTTTCAAGATAAAAAACAGAATTAAATTCAGAAAGAGAAAAGAAATAAGAAATCTAATAAATTTCTCTCTGGAAGACTTGAATTAAATGATGGATGTGAAGGCAAGGGTCTCTGAGTCCAGAAAAAAACACGTTACCATAGTAACAGTCAACATTAACTGTATCGTTCTTAAGATTTACAAAGTACATGCCAGAGAAAATGAGACAACTATATAGTATGAATAATGCTATTTCACATTTTACTTATGGAAATTGATGGTTTGTTCCCTGAGGTCTATCAAACCACAGATGGCAGTGTTAATAATAGTCATTATGCATTGGTTACACTGGATTCTGTGAGGTCACATTTTCTTTCTACTTTTTCTGCATTCACCTTTCATTATACAAATCAAAACAAACAAATAACAATAGCAACACCCTCCCCAGTGGTTATATCATTCTTCCCGACTGAATTTAGCCCTGGAATCTTACAATAACATTTATCTTTTCAGCAAGAGCTGGATCCTCTCCTCTTCTTCATCAGGCTGTCTAGAGTTAGTGCTGTCTTCTGTACCTCCACCTCAGGGATGACTTGGTTCCCCAGGGACATTGTCATTGTTTTTGGACATTTTTGAAGATTCTGACTGTGTGTGTGTGCATGCACATATGTGTGCAAAGGGCCAGGAATATTGCTAAACATGTCATATTGCACAGGACAACAAAGAATTACCTGAATCCAAATGTCAATAGTATTTACATTGAGGTACCTGACTTAGTTCAACTGCAAATTCCTAGTGTTCCTTGCTCCTCCATTCCAATAGATGAACGTACCAATTACTTCACTGACTACATGGAGGTGGCCTGAACAAACTTCTTCAGACTTTCGGTACTCTCATAGTTTACTCAGTTGTAAAATGGGGACAATAATGGTGCTTACCTCTTAGGATTATTTTGATGGTTAATGAGCAAACATATGGAAAATGCTTAAAATTGCTTGCTGAGATTTAAGCAGATAATTAGCCTATATATTAAATATGTCAAGTTTTAGTTTATCTTTATTTATGCCTATGCTTACTTTCTTTCCTTTAGTCTCAGGGAGTGAAGTGTTTCTTCTCCTTTTCAAGTTTGGTACTTCTTGGCCTCATGTCCTCTTATCTCCTTTAAAAGAGGAAAAGTAAAACTTTCTTTTGTTTTTCAATGCTTTTGGTGTGTTTTTGTTTTTTAAACAGTGCTGAGTATTATACCCAGAGTCTCTCTACCTCTGAAATACATTCCCAGTTCTTTTCATTTCTTTCTTTTTTTCTTTTTTTGCGAGAGGGTCTTGCTAGGTTGCCCAGGCTGGCCTCAAACTTCTGATTTTCATGCGTCAGTCTCCTGAGATTATAGGAATGTTCCATGGTCCCTAGCCAACTTTCTTTTCTTTATCCTATATTTTCAAATTCTTCCTGTCTCATAACAATGATCCTCCCTTGACCCTGGCTCTCCCATCTTTCCCTTTTCCTACTCTCTTCTCCACTTTCAGTCAAGGTCTTTGACAGAGCAAGGTCTACACTTACTGTCTTATTTCCCTTACTCCATTTGTCTGTTTCCTTGGTCCCAGGCTTGATCACCACCAGGTTCTGACTCAATCTGTGTACACTTTGCATTTCATCACAATAGAAGCACATCAGAGAAGGTACCCCGAGCGCACTGATTACACTGGACATCTTCGTTCTCTGTCCCTTTATTGTGCACACCCCAGCCCACAGGACACACTGTATGGGGGGGGGGCGCACAGGTACCATTAAACTAGAATGTGCCAGGTGGGCAAGTGCATTCTCAGTTAGTCAAGGCAGCACAAGGTAATTTCTCAACTATTAGCCTTGGGCATGGCTGACTACAGTCATAGCATCTCTCTATGCCATTTTTATGCCTGGTAAAGGTCCCTGGAAGACAACTGCTGCAAACTCGCAGGCTTGTGTTGGTACAATGCTCAGAGACATAGGTTCCTACTGGACACTTGTCACAGGTTAGTACCTGGCCAGTGGTACGGTCAACATGGCGGTATGTGCCAGTGAGACTTGGGGCCTTTGGTTCTGGCTGAGCCATGATGGTGGTGCTAAGGAATCTAAGTAGGAGAAAGTAGCCAGTGATCATAGTGGCTCCAATTCCACAGGTGATGTGGCTGCAATAGGCGAGGGTGGTGCTGCTGGGGGCTGGGGGGGGTGCTCGCAGGGATGGGGGGGGATGAGGGGGTGGGGGGGGCGTTGTAGCTGGAATCCGCGGCTCCAACACCCCTTGTGCACTGCGGCAGCCAGGCAGCGAGGCAGAGGAGAAAGGTGGCAAGGGAGGTACTCAGCACCTGCCAAGTGGCGCGGCTGCCCGGGCTGGGAGAAACAGCCTCAGCTGTAGCCTGGGCCTCCAGGTGCACTCCTCAGACAGCGGCTGAGGAGAACCAGTGAGGAGGGCTGGCCCAGAGAGAGCAAAGGGACAACTTCCCATAGCAAAGCCTCCAGCCACTACCAAAAACCGTCCTCCGCTGCCCAGACCCGCAGGCGAGGGACTGTCCATTCTTCTTCTTTTTTTATATTTTATTTTATTTTTTTTCATCTTTCATACATTTGATTCAAGTGAGTTATGCATTTCCATTTTTACCCCAAATACAAATTGCAGAATCACATCAGTTACACATTCACAATGTTTACATAATGCCATATTAGTGACTGTTGTATTCTGCTGCCTTTCCTATCCCCTACTATCCCCCCTCCCCTCCCCTCCCATCTTCCCTCTCTACCTCATCTGTTGTTGTTCAGTTCTCTCCCTTCCCCCCCCTTTCCCCTCACAACCTCATATATGTGATTTCGTATAACGATGAGGGTTTCCTTCCGTTTCCATGCAATTTCCCTTCTCTCTCCCTTTCCCTCCCATCACTCATCTCAGTTTAATGTTAATCTTTTCCTCATGCTCTTTCCCCCTGTTCAGTTCTTAGTTTGCTCTCCTTAAATCAAAGAAGACATTTGGCATTTGTTTTTTTAAGGATTGGCTAGCTTCACTTAGCATAATCTGCTCTAATGCCATCCATTTCCCTGCAAATTCCATGATTTTGTCATTTTTGAGTGCTGCATAATACTCCATTGTGTATAGATGCCACATTTTTTTTATCCATTCATCTATTGAGGGGCATCTAGGTTGGTTCCACAGTCTAGCTATTGTGAATTGTGCTGCTATGAAACCGAGGCCCAGAGGAGTTGTTCAGTTAGGATTAGGGAGATCAGGATATGATTCCATCTGATTCCTGGGCCCAGGTTCTTTCCCCTCGAAAATTCCAAGTTATGATACATGTATAACAGAACTTATTTTCTGCTTTAGGTATTACATGGAAATGATCAGACTTTCACCACTTCCATTATAGATCAAGATGTAAAACAAAACTCTTTTAAATATGTTTTATATATTTTATATTTTTTTTGTTAAAGTATAGTCTGACTGAAGATAACATAGCCATCCACTAGATCTTGAACTCTAATGAGACTCTGACATTATTGCCAATTAAAAAGCTACTAGCTCGCTAGTAGTTTGTTTGATTTGAGTTTTGCCATAGCCAAAAAATTTATTGAAATTTGAAAGATTATTCTTTTTGTGTTCAATCTTAGATAAATAATTTTCAATTGAAAATATGATAGATTTAAAAATTGGTAATGTATAGATTGTCATAACCATGATAATCTAGTTATTTTTAATTTATAATTGACAATATTGTGAGATATTTAAAATTGTATTGTTTGGTAGAGCACAATATTTGAGGAAAGTCTGATGCTGATTTACTATGGAGCTGAGATATGTACAACATTCCTTAGATCTTATGAGGAGTTAGAACTTTCATTTGAGATCATCTAGTTGCTATTTAATTTGTTTTAAAAGGGAATTGATTTAGAAAAAAGATGGACTTTTCAGGATATCATTGACGAAGAAAGAAGACCTGGCCAGTTGTGGAAATACCTGCTGGGCTGGGGCATAGCTGGTACCTGTGCTTGAACATGCGCAGCACCATTGGAACATCTAAAAATCCTAATGCAAGTGTGTTGCATGGCTCATGTGTATGTTTTTGAGTAACATGAATAATATGTGATACTTTTAAAAGAGAAGATTTTAGACAGGTGAATACTATTTTTTATACTCTCATGTGCAAACTACTAATTGAGAATTTGCCTAATATCTAACTTTGATAATTTGCTTAATTTGAAGTGCCTCCTCAGAGTCCCTCTAAAGCCAGCTGTATTCTTCTTATCACCATAGGTATTCTTACTTTCTCTGAGACCAGTTTTGTGATTTTCTTAAATCTTGCCTGAATAATTACAAATCTACCACTTTTTTACATGGAAAGTTACAGGATTATCAATTTTTTTCTCCTTTATGCCTTAATGCAAAGATAAAAATGCCAATTGACTTTGAATATTATAACAAGGAGAAGAAATGTTTGAGAGGCGAGTCATTAAGATGATGATATTTAGTTAAGCTGTCTATAATTGCTGTGACTGGATGATGCTGGATTGAAACAGGTTGTGTATTCAATTGTATATTAGACCTTTACTGTCCACCTTGGGCGCCCTCTACTTTGGAGTTCCCTTTGAGTTCTAGCTGGGTTCCAAGAGTGAGTGCCTGTGCAGCCAGGTGGTGTTCCGGGAGAGTTCCCAGGGGAGTTCCCGTTGGTGTGTGGTGTGTTCCTTGAGGAGCCTTGTGGGTGGCATTCAGGAGAGTTCCTGGGGAGCATGTGTGAAATGTGCTGGTGGAGTTCGGAAATAAAGTTTGTTCCTGTTGAATGGCTCGTGAATTTGTGTCCAGCCAGACTGCAGCATACAAAAATAAATAAGGACAGGTGAGAAAATACTTCCATTACACAGTCACCAAAAGTGACCATGTTTGTCTTCAGTTTTTAAGAGTATGTTTTCATTTTAAATGATCCATTCAATTCTGTTGTTTAGGAATATTATTTTAGCTTTTGTTGGTACCCTGAGGCATGGTCTCATTCCTAATCTCCTCGGTGAAGGAACTTATGACAGATACAATTGCTGGGATGCTGTGTGGTGGTGGCTGCAGTGTATTCAAGATTACTGTAAAATGGTTCCAAATGGTGTAGACATTCTCAAGTGCCCAGTTTCCAGAATATATCCAACAGATGATTTTGCTCCTTTGCCTGCAGGCACACAGGTAAAGAGAATTTATTAAAACTTATTTCCTAATACACAGTCAACATAAAACTGCTCCTTGTTTAAAGAGCTTGTAATATGGTAGAAGAGATGGTGTGTCCACATAAACATGGTCATTGCAAAGATGTACAAGTAGTACTATGCAGTCTCATACAAGGGAGAGAGGAGTAGTAGGTGGGACTCAGGGAGAAAGACTTATAAAGTAACTAAAATTTCACCTAAATGCACTCTGAAAATGTGAGGAGGATATTAGGAGAGTTTGTGGGGGAATATGGGAAGACTTGAAAGATGAAAGGTACAGTGAAGCATATTGAGTTGAAGCACAGTTTAGGACATACTGCTCAGCCTAGTTTTAATTTCTGTGTAGAACACCTGAGGGTAGTGAGAGAATATCGGCAAGCAATCCAGGTAGTTCAGAGTCTATCTTATGAACAATGTTGAACTGATAAACATTTTTGAGTGTTTTTCCTCAATAGGGAATGTAAAATAATATTATGTTTTTGTCACTTCTGATCTGCTTTTGTTTTCATGTGTTTGGTATAAGACTTCAGGGGTGGTGAATACTGCTTCAGGGCTTGCATGTTTGTGTCCCCATGATTGTTTATATTAATCACGAAAAACTCAAAAAACATATGTCAAAAAATAATTCTTTATGTATGTTCCATTGTCCTACATGGGTTTATGTTATCAAGTAGGTATTTACTTTAGACCTATTTATTTTCTCACAATTTGGTAAAAGTTGCACAGTATTTTTATGTGCTTCATACATTTTATAACTATATCAAGAATTTTTATATGATAGATTCAGATTTATTCACAGGTTTTTTAAAAAATAAAGTATAATCAAATATATAAGGACTCTAAATTTCATTTTTAGTTTACATGCTTCACCTTCTTTTTAAAAAATACAATTATTTATCTCCCTATATATCATCCTAAGTATTACTTTATTATTAATATGGACAAAGAAAATTATCTGTGAACTCTTTACATTCACTGGGGATATTTCCTGAAGTCATCATAGATTCCCATGTTTGAGAGTACCACTTTTGCACAAAATTTAATCACTATTACTTATGTGTGCAGAGGAGTAAGAATATATAGGTGCTAAATGACAAGCTAAACTCATTTATTGTTTATTGTTCTGCTAGAAACTATTCAAGCTAATCATTTCACCTACCTGCAAAATTACAAATTATTTTGTCACAGGCCTGAATAGTTAAAACTACTAATGTTAAATATTCATATGACAGATTGTATTATTTTGTGCAGTAGGAGCTGCTGCTTTTCCCTGGGCCTACTCCAATCCTTATTTCTCCCTCCAAAGAAAAGTATGTGTTTTCACATTACTTAAACTGTGGGATTTAGGAGAAGATCAGTATGTAGTTTCTAATAGAGGTCACATCCATTCTGTCTCAAATAGGATCAATCATTGTGTGAAGTAATACAGGAAGCCATGCAAAGACACATGCAGGGCATACAGTTCCAAGAAAGGAATGCTGGACCACAGATAGATCGAAATATGAAGGATGAAGGTATGGAACTTTAACTCCATAGTGAATATTCACTAATGCAGAGAAATTAAACCTTTAATCATTCTTTCACTTTGCAGTAATGGATGCAAAACCTTAAGATATATTAATGAGAAAGATAACACTGTTTCTGATCTCATCAAGTTTTTAGTTTCTAGAGGAAATATGAAATTTCATATCATTCTAGTCAGCCAATATTAACGATAATATTGATGGGTACAATTTATAATGATAACATTAATATTAATTGCAATGAATTGAGTCATTACCTGGTAGGCATTGTGCTAACTACTTGACCTATGTTGTTCCAATTTAATACTCCAAAGAACATTTGGAACAAGTTATTTTGTTTTCATTTTTACTAAATGAGAAAATTCTTAAGAGTAGCCTTCTCAGAGCTAAAGAGCTACTAAGTGGCAAACTAGGATTTTTTCCCTGGTCTCTCTCTTTGGCTTAGACTTCTGTAGAACAGTTTTTACAAAAAGGATATATGTATATCAAGTTAAAATTGATAAACTTTTAACTTCTTCTTACTTATTTTATGGCACACAATCATTACCAGCCAATGCAAGGCTAATTGTTTCATTTTTCCCCTATTTCTTTTAGAGAATCATTCTAATACATTTATTGTATATTTATTTTTCATTAAACATGTATTATTTTATTTATATGTCATTTTAATGTTTTATTAGTGCATTATAGTTATATATAATTTGGGGTTCATTTTGAGATAATCACACCAGCATTTGCCCCACTTCTGTCCCTAGTACTTCTTCTTTTCTTCCCCTCTTTCCCCCACCCATGTTCACCTCACCATATTCCCTTTCCTCTACTCTATTGGTCTTTTATTTACTTATACATTTTTAATTTTATACACCATTTTTAATTGGTGTTTAATAGATGCACATAAAGGTGAAAATCACCGTGGTATATTCATCTGTATACATAGCATAATTTGGTCAATTGCATTCAATCGTTCCTCTCTTTTCCCATCCTGTCTCCTTCCCCCTCTGCTCCACTGATTTTCATGGGATCTGTACCCCTTTCTTTTTCCCTTGTTTCTGGCTTCTGGATATGAAAGAAAACAGTATACCCTTGACTTTCTGGATCTGTCTTATTTCACTTAGATGCTGTTCTCCAGTTCTATTCATCTAATAGCAAATGCCATGCATATCAATTTTTTAACTTTATAGTTTAGAAAGAATTTGAGATTCATAAAAGTTTGCAAAGAAGTTTTACATGGAGAACCATAAAACGTTCACCCCATTTCCCTCAGCTTCTCCCAATGGGGGTGTCTTATATAACTGAAGTATGGTATCATTAGGAAATTGACATTAGTGTGATACTGTTAACTAGCCTATAGACCTGATTTGGGTTCTAGTTTTTACATTATCTCATCTGTGTGTCTGTGTGTTTGTGCATACATGCTCACATTTGCATGTATGTGTGCATGTAGCTCTGTGAAATGTGACTCCATGTATAACTTCATGTAACCATTACCACAATCAAGGTACTGAACTAATCCATCACCACAAAGGTCTTTGTGTCTGCCTTTATAGTTAACACCTACCCACTCTACTGCCACACTTGAACTCTAAAAACTGCTAATCAGTTCTCTCTATATATGATTTTATTATGTTGAAAATGTTATGTAAATTGAATCATACTGCATATAACCTTTTGAGTGGTTTTATTCACTAATCATAATGCCCTCGAGATCCATCCAAGCAGATGCATGCATTGGTAGTTTATTCCTATTTTTGCTGAATAGTATTCCCTCTTAGTGATGTCAGAATTTATTTAAACTTTCATCCACTGAAGGACATTTAGGTAGTTCCATTTTTTTTTTTTTACTAATACAACTAATATGAATATTTCACATGTAGATTTTTACATGACACATATGTTTCATTTCTCAGGGAATGCCCAAGGATATGAGTCAGTCATATAATGAGTGCCTGTTTTATTTTATAAGAAATTGCCAAACAATGTTCCAAAATGGTTGTACCATTTTACATTCCTCTCCAGCAATCTGGAGAAGACCAGTTTCGATTTTCATCTACTTATTATTATGGAGTTTTGTTTTGTTTTCAAAGAAGTGCTAATGGTTGTGTAGACTGCTACACAATATTTGCATTTTTGTAATGTTAAACATCTTTTCATATACTTATTTGCCATTCATCTTCCCTAATTGTGTTGTTTGCTTATTTTCTAATTGGATTGCTGATTTTTGACTATTAAGCATTTTTAAAATATTGTTTTAAAAATTTTATTATAAAATGTCCCAGTTTAGCCATTTGAAAGTGTGCAGTTCAGTGGCTTTAACTACATTCACATTGTTGTGTAGCCATCATCACTATCCATCTCCAGAACTTTTTTGTCATCCCAAACAGAAACTACCCAGTACATAATAAGTACTCATTAGCCTTTTCCCCATCTCCTAAAAATTGCTATTCTACTTTCTGTGTCTATGAATTTAACTGTTTGAATGTTTTTGTCCAGTGTTTGTTGCTATAACAAAATACCTGAGGCAGGCAACTTTATGAAGAAAAAGATTTGTTTAGCTCAAAGTTTTGGAGGCTGAAAGTATAAGCTGAAGCATCTTTGTTGAGTTTGGCCTCTGGTGAGGACCTTCTTGGTTATATCACATCATGCCAGATAACCTCATAGTGGGAAAGTTTATGTTTGGGGGAGATATCATGACAAGAAAGAAAGCCAGAGATTTAGAGGTCAGGACATTCTTATTCTTTGGAACCTAGCCCCCTCTGAAAGGCATCATTGATCTTTTCCAATGGTAATGTCTCCAGTGACTCAACCACCTTCATCAAGCCACACCTCTTAAAGCTTCCAGCACATCTAAATCATAGCATCTGTGTACCTCATATAATTGAAATAATAATATATTTGCCCTTTGTTTCTGGCTTATTTCATTGAGCATAATTTTTTTTTTATGTTTCAACCATGTTCTATGTGTATCAGAATTCCATTCCTCTTTTTTGGTTAGTTTTTTTAGGGTTTCTTTTTTGATAAAAATTTCTAAAATTAAATTCTCCATCCAACATTTTTAAAAACTAGAAATTACAACCAAAATACGCTGGAAGAAAAGAAAAACCTTCTTAACACTTACAGAGATTCTCTTCCAGACTGTTTCCATGATTTTCATTAGAGAATCATTAGAGAATCTCAATGGGATAGAGGGTCTTTATGTGCCAAACAGAAATAAAGGACTTCCCCTGGCTATTCCCCTTGTTGGTAAGTATTCTCTCCACATCTCTGGCTTCTTAATGAAGCAGGCCAACATTCTCAAACCTGAAAGGATGCCAGTCATTTTGTAGGCATCTGTATTCTGCCACCACACCGCTATGTGCCAAGTCTACAGCTGAGTTCCAAGAAGGCCATACAATTTTGAGTTGTAAATCTGTGCTAAGTATATAAGACACTGACTGACAGGAAACTTTTTTTTTAATTACAGACTCAATACATGTGGTTTATTTTTTCAGTGGAAGAAGTTAGAAATTAACTACCCCCCAAAAAAAACCCCAGCAAATAGCAAACAAATTTCCTTGGAAATCAGTCACATGTAGAGTGCACCCTAGAAAAGAGAAGAGGCAAAACAGTTGCCACTCACTTTCATGAGTTTCATCAAATACTGGATCTATTCAAGGTGAAGAGAAAAGGCAACTTTGAATAAGGAGCATTATATTAAATGGGTCATTTACTGTAATCCTTCCTAAGAACACCAGGTTGGAAAAACATTTTCTAAATTAGATTGAGGAAATTGAATGTGGAATCAATCTATCCTTCTCACCTAAAGCTACCCACTGATTAATGAATTAAAAAAACTATAAAAAATTCCATACACATTCCCCTCACTCCAACAAAAGAAGAGGAAGAAACAAACAAAAAATTAAGATGTCCCAGATTTCTCTCCTGGTTGGAACCAGGGAATGGCTTCAACAAACTGGTCTGTTACAAAGTCATCACAAGCATGTTTGCTTTTTTGTGTGTGGTGGGGGGTGCTTACCCAGGACTGAACTCAGGGAACTTGATTACTAACTCATATCTCCAGCCCTATTTTGTATTTTTTTTAGAGACAGGGTCTAACTGAATTCCTTAGTACCTTGTTTTTCCTGAGGCTGGCATTGAATTGGCAATCTTCCTGCCTCAGCCTCCTGAGCCGCTGGGATTACAGGCATGCAACACTGCGCCTGGCATGTTTTGCTTTTGAACAACAACAAAAATAGAGTTTTTTTAAAAAACAATAAAACAAAAACCAGTACTGATCACTTTTCTGACAATACAAATTACTCAAAATTAACTAGTATTGGGGAAGGCAGGCATACCTGTGGGCCTTGTCTCACACAAGTGCATGTGGGTAGGTGTATGACATTTGTATTAAAGTAGAAACAAATTTTAACTTTTAATTTTTACTTTGATTTAAACATTGCTTTTAGTATGATGGTGACATCAGCTGTGCAGAAAGGGCTCTCTGTCATAGCAGTACATGTGGCTGTGGCTCTTCTTCAGTTCTGGAGGCTCC
The DNA here is from genome assembly GCF_048772815.1 of Callospermophilus lateralis. Lineage (NCBI taxonomy): Eukaryota > Metazoa > Chordata > Mammalia > Rodentia > Sciuridae > Callospermophilus > Callospermophilus lateralis. The sequence continues at coordinate 68,744,898 of NC_135311.1, read as the reverse complement.
AGGGCAGTCAGTATTCATACTCTGTAGGCCTTCCTGTGTGAGTGCAGAACACTCCACATACTTGACAGCCTTCAGATCACTGGCCAGTTTTCAGCAGTCTCTGGAGAGAGAGGCTTATTTGTTCTTGGCAAGTTTCTCAAAAATAGAAGGGTCATCTTTTGTAAGCAAAAAGTGGATGTTTGGACAATGGTGAGTATCTCAGGCAACCACTTTAATTTTACATTTTCAGTAGTGGAGAGACCACTGAAAAACAGACAAGAAATATATCTGTTCATGGATAATTCAGCAGTTGTAATCTGTCATAATTCTCTTGCCCTGCACTGTCAAATGTCAAAGAATATGTATTTCTCTGCCAATTCTAACTGACTGCATAGTTGTGAAAAATAGTTGGTACATATTCAGGTGGAAATTTGTTTGTTGTGTGGGATATCAGGAGACATGTTTTACCAATGGCACCATAGCCCACAACATCACACTTAATCATCTGTGCTGCAGAAATAGTTTTGTGTTTACTTTAAATATTTCAAATTTGATGTTGCCCTCAGCTCCTCCACTGGGCCATTGACAGCACTGTAAAGGGTCTTCTAGCCTGCCAGATAGGGACATACACCTGGCTGTTTCTATGATTTTTGACACTTTATATATTTTATATAAATGAAATCAAATAGTATTTGTCCTTTTATGACTTATTTCACTTAGGAAGTCAAGGTAAGTTTATTTATATTATAAGTTATGACAGGATTTCTTTTCAAAGGCCACATATTTTGTTGTGTATTTGTGTACACTGTGTATGTGAACATACTTTACATTTTCTTTATTCATTCTTATTTTAGTAGGCCTTTGTATGAAACAAAGGCTTTTGTGAATAATGATGCAATATACATGGGTATGCATATAACTCTTCAAGATCTTTTTTTTTTTTTATTCTTTGGATATATACTTCAAAGTGGAGTTGGTAGATCATACACTAATTCTATTTCTAATTTTTAAAGGAGCTTAATATTTTCCACAATGACCATACTATTTACATTCCCACCAACAGTGCACAGTGTTCTAATTTCTCTGCATCCTCAGCAACACTAATGTTCTTTTTTTTTTTTTTTAATAGTGGTCTTCTGAATGGATGATTTCCATCTCCCAAAGGATTAGTGATGTTAAGAATTGTTTCATGTGCTTCTTAGTCATAGTATATCTTCTTTGGAGAAGTATCTAGTCACATCCTTTGTCCATGTTTGAATTTGGTTATTTGGGGTTATTTTGTTTGGTTGTAGGGGTCATTGTATATTCTGGATATTATACTCTTATCAGATATGGTTGTAAATAGTTTCTCTCATATTGTAAGTTGTCTTTTCAACTTGAAAGCTCCTGGGTTCATTTTCCAGTAAAACATACACACACACACACACATACACACACACACACACACACAGGTTATAATGTGCTAAATCCATTTTTTATCTTTTTTAACATTGTTTCTTGTATCTGTTCATTCCATTGTTTATAGCAAGTCTTAATCTGACTCATAGAATTCTGCATAATGTGCATCTATACATTTTATATATTCATGGATGGATACCTAGATTGCCTCCAGCTCTCAGCTACCACAAACAAGATTTTGATGAACCTAGAGGTATCTTTATAGATATATATGATCATTTTCCTGGCAGAGATTGCATATCTGCTACATATGCCATATTCTTATGTTCTTTAACTAAATATTAACAAATTTATTTCCATAATTACTGGAAGGAATTCCAATCTATGTTCCTACTGACCATCAAAGTGGCTTATGATGTGCCTCAGGCCTACCAACACATTATCCACTAATATCATGGGTGAAAAGCAGTATCTAATTCTAATTGTAGTTCTATTACTGATGAATTTGAATACTTATTGATGTTTATTTGTCCTTTTTGGAAAGTTTCCTTTTCTATAAAGTAGTCATTTGCCTTTATTTCTTTTTCTATTGACAGTTCTTCATTTCCCTTGTTGATTTATAAGGTTCTTTGTATATTCTAGATATTGTCTATTGTCAGTTTTAGATATTTCACATCTTTCCTCAGCTTGACACCCACCTGACTTTATCTATATTGTTCATCACTATATTTTGTTTCAAGATCTTACCCCACTGCATGTCACGAAAAAAAGCTCTTACATTATCTTTTACTAACTTTATGAATAACAGGTGCTATAAGTCTTCTAGTAGCAAAAACAAAAAAGTGGATATTAGTTTGCTGGGTTGGCCGTACACAGTACCACAAACTGGGTGGTATAAGTGACAAAAACGTATTGTCTCACAATTTGGAAACAAGTAGTTCAAAATCAGGGTGTTAGCAAGGTTGGCTTCTCCTAAGGGCTGTGAGGGAAAACCTGATCCAAGCCTCTCTCTTTATTTAGAATGGGATCTTCATGTTCACATGGCATTCTTCCTGTAGTTCACATCATCTTCTCTTTGGGTATGTGTGTGCCCAAATTTCCTCTTATAAAAATACCATTCAGATTAGATTAGGGTCCAACCTAATGACCATTTTAACTTAATGACCTTTGTGAAGTTCAATTTCCAAATAAAGTCACATTCAGATACACTGGAGGCCAGGATTACAATTTTTAAATTTGTGGGGAGGGATCCATTCAAACAAAATGAAAATGTTTAGTTTTGAGAAGTATTTATATACTACAGATGGCATTCCTTTTTTATTTTTATTTTTTTATTTATATGTGACAGTGGAATGCATTACAATTCTTATTACACATACAGAGCACAATTTTTCATATCTCTGGTTGTATACAAAGTATATTCACACCAGTTTGTGATGGCATTCTTTTTTAAAACAATTTACAGTCTGGCATGGTGATGCATGCCTGTAATCCCATGGCTGGAGAGGCTGAGGCAAGAGGATTGCCAGTTGAAAGCCAGCCTCAGCAAATTAGTGAGGCTCTAAGCAAATTGGTGAGACCTTTCTCAAAAAAAAAGAAAGAAAGAAAGAAAGAAAATTTACACATGTATTTATTGAGATATAAAATATTCCTCCCATACTCCCATTCCCTATCCCACTCTAGATAGGGCCGAGGGGTTGGAAGGGAAGGGAGAGGGCATGGGTTATTAAAGATGGTGGAATGTGATGATCAATTTAATACAAAGTACATGTATGCAGACACGAATAGGTGTGAATATACTGTGTATACAACCAGAGATATGAAAAATTGTGCTGTATATATGTAATAAGAATTGTAATGCATTTCACTGTCATATATAAATAAAAAAAGAGAGAAAACATTTATGTTTTTATGAATTTAATCTGCTCCTAGGTATCTAGTCTATGAAATAATCTAAAACACACAGAAAAGTCATATTATATGATGACATTGATCATACCATTATTTATAATTATATAAAAGGAAGAAACAGCCTTTACAATTAACAGAAAATATTTACATTGACCAGAATGAAAAAATTACAAAATTATACCTATGACAATATAGTATACAAATGTGAAATCTAGTAAATAAAAAATAGTTGGATATATCCGATTTATAAAAATATTACTGTATAAAAATTATAAATATATGTAATTTGATTTTAAAATATGATTATGGTTTTATAATTTATGATTTCAAAATATAGTACTACATTTAAAATATAATATTAATATGTTATTATTAATATAATGGAACCATTTTTAACATAATGTAATGAACCTTTGATTATTCTAGGTAATGCACTAAACTCATTGGCAAAATGTTCAAAATTACATTTTATATATTAATTTAAAATCATTAATTTATTATTTCCAGCAGTAACACCAAATACTAACCCTGCTAACCCAAGTAGTCTGCTAACAATCACTTATAGTTCTTTAATCCTTCTTTTAATCCTTCAGTAAATCAATAGAAATAGATTTTATATTTAAAGAACATATTTTGTGATATCTTTGAATTAATTTAGTTTTTCATAAATATGAAACATTTCAACTTACAGATAGGGGTATAAATTTTACCTCAAATTTCGTACTCAAATTAAGCAGATATTAACATTTGACTATATTTTCTTCAGATCTTTCTGTTTTTGTTTGAAAAGAAATAAACCATATCAGGTATATCCAAAGATTCATCTCTCTTTTTCTTTCTTTCCTCTCTAGAATTAATGACTATCCTATAATCAGGGTTCTCTATTTCCATGTATACTTTTAATGCTTTAGACTTTTATGTGTATTCAAGTATATGCAAAGTATATGTGATCTAATGTGTTGTATATATTTAGTGTACTATAACATATACACTGTATAAATATTTGATGTATTTTAAAATTATACACAAATATATTAGACATAGCCATATAGACCATATAGACACGCATAGCTGTATACATTAGTATTATCTATGTTTTAAGCTTTTACAGAAAAGGTTTTTATTATACATGTCCTTTTATGACTTCTTTACTCAATCATTTTGTCTTGGGTATTTATTTTTGTTCACATAAATCTACTTCTTTAATTTTATATGATGTAGGGTGTTTCCCCATGTATAAATAAAATTTAAGGATTTTCCTAGAGTATATTTAGAAAGAAATGTAATTACTGTGCAATTTCACATCTCTAATTTTTAAGGTATTACCAAGTTGATCTTCAGAATAGTTGTTCTGGTTTACTATCTTCCTATAAATTGTATAAATATTTTAAGTAAAATATTAATTTTCATTTGCTATGTATAATATGTACCAGTTATAGAACATTTATTTTATAAGTTTTGGGTTTTTTAGGTTTTACTACAACTGCAGGGATTGATGACAAAACAGGATTTAAAAACGGAGGAAATCACTTAAATTGTGGCACATGGATGGATAAAATGGGAAAAAGTGAGAGAGCTAGAAACAGAGGAATCCCAGCCACTCCAAGGTAGTGTTTATTTTAAAGTGCTTTTGTAATTATGCCATTTTCTAAAAATTTATTTTTTAAATATATGTCTTTTAGTTGTATGTGGACACAATACCTTTATTTATTTAGTTTTTTTATGTGGTGCTGAGGATCGAACCCAGTGCCTCAGGCATGCTAGGTGAGCGTTCTACAACTTGAGCCACAACCCCAGCCCCTAATTATGCCCTTTTTTTTAAAGAGAGAGAGAGAGAATTTTTTAAATATTTATTTTCTAGTTTTCGGTGGATACAACATCCCTGTTGGCATGTGGTCCTGAGGATCGAACCCAGGCTGCAAGCATGCCAGGAGCCTCATCCCCAGCCCAAATTATGCCCTGTTAATTTACCATTTTCGTTTTTAAAAACAAATACTTGTGGAATATTTAACTCTATTATTGATGTATTCTTCATATTAAATCAATAAAAATCTGCCTCTCTTCCTCTCTTCTAATTTCTGACTCATCCTTTCTTTCTCCTCGTTATGCAGATATGTTCCTTTTGATATATGTTATATAGCAAAGCTGTCTGTTCTTTTTTTTTTTTTTTTTTTTTTTTTTTTAGAAATTATCAAGGTTTTAGCCTCTGCAAGTACTTCAAAATCATATCTTATGATCTTTTATCCCAATGGTTAATAGTTCATTGGGCATATTTTTTTTAAATATGAGCAACCATCAGTTATTCTGTCTTTTATTTTCACTTCATAAAAAGGGAATCTTTTTTCTTCCTAATTCTTTAAACTTTTGCCCCAGAATTTGTCTTTTCAGAGTTTTTCTTTTTTTATTTCAGAAGCTATCAACAAATAGCTTCTTGTACTGTATTAAGCTAAGAAGCTCTTTTCTTCAAATTCTATCTTCAGTCAGAATTATCCAAAAAGTGATTTTTAAATAGTTGCTACTGGACTGAGGGGTGTAGGTCCCTGGTAGAATACTTTCCTAACTTGGGTGAGGCCTGGTTTCAATCCCCAGCAAAAATATATATTCCTTATAAAGTCAGGATTTCTTAGTAGATAGTTGCTTTTATAATGAAATGGTTCTACTATTCATCAGAATTGTTTATTGAATACCTTCTTAAAATAGTGCCTAAATGAATCTTACTTAGAGAATAAAATTTATTTTTAATTTTAGAGATGAGTCTGCTGTGGAAATTGTGGGCTTGTGTAAATCTGCCATTCGTTGGTTGCTGGAATTATCCAAAAAAAAAATATTTTTTCTTATCATGAAGTTAGAGTAAAAAGACATGGTAAGCTGTTCCTTTTATTTACAAAGAAACTTCTAATACTGTCGGTATTTTTAACTATGTACTCATCATTTGATGCAGTTAACTAATATTAGAAAACCATAAATTTCAAGAAGAAAGAAAAATTATTAATCTACTCTATGGAAATTGTAGCAAATCTAGTTACTAACCATATTTTTGATAGCAGTTTAAACTGAGGTAAGAAAAACAACGTTGTTACTGTCTTATTGTGCTTTTATCTTAGCGTGACTGCAAACAGGTTCTATTTTCATGAACAATTTTGAAATCTGTACATCTTTTTTGAGAAAATTCTTTCCAATTGAAATATTATTTGAGCCACATAAATAATTTAAAATTTTTTAATTCATTTGATAAAAGTAAAAAGAAACAGATGAAATTAATTATGTTTCATTTAAGATAATGTTTGTGAAATATTATTCAATATGTAGTCAATATAAAATTAAATTCCTGAGCTATTTTAAATTTTGGGAAGTTCTAAGTGTTTGAAATCCAGTAAATGTTTTATATCACATCTCAATTTAGGCTAGCTACATTTTCAAAAACTGGACAATTTATTTCTCCCTAGTAAATAAAAAGTAATAAGTATACTAAATACGACTTTTTGACTCTTATTACAGGTTTGAATTGCTTTAAATGTCTGAAACTGCCATGTCTTTTCATCATTTTCCAGGGAAAGTTGTAACAGTCTCAAATGAAGAGATGGAACAGAAAAATACAAAATAACTTTGAAAAACTGTTTCATGTTTCAGAAGATCCTTCTGATTCTAATGAGAAGCATCCAAATCTAGTTCACAAATGTGGCATATACAAAGACAGTTATGGAGCTTCAAGTCCTTGGTGTGACTACCAGCTCAGGCCTAATTTTACCAGAGTAATGGTCATGGTAAGTGAAGTGTTTGTTACTGTCCAAATTGTAATAGAATTTACTTAATTATTTTTTATTTCTTACTGTTTTCATTGAACTGGAGAAAAGGATATTGCTTACTAGCTAGTTTTATATAGTCTTTTATAACTAAAAAGGTCTGCTTATCACCTTTAACATTTACCAATCAGTATCAAAAAATAGAAAACAATGGAAGATGATCAATGAAGTGTTTTCCTGATGTATTTTTCACATCCTAAATACACTTAGAAAATGATATTTGTGCAAGACACTGTGCTTGGATTTTGCTGTTTATGCCAAATCCAGCTGCTTCCATGAGCCCCTGACCCACCCAATTGTCCTGAAAGCTAAAGATGTCTGTATTTCCAATCATCTGTGCCACAACCAGTGCCTCAGCATGCTAGATGGGAAGTTCTGGAGTAGTGAATTACCAGGAATAGCTTAAATTCACACGCTCTTTTATTGATAATTAATAAATTATGTATAGCCAAGGATTCTAGAGTCTCTCCTTTTTAAATTCTGCCTTAACTATGAGGGCAATAAAATAGAGGTTTTTGTTTGTCCGTGCCTGCCTAGCTGTTTCCATTTTGTCAAAAACATAACTAAACATGGTATTATAAATTACAGTAGAATGAAAAACACACAGGCACACAGGACAGCTTTGGTTCAATGTGCATTTGATTTTATTAATCATTAACTGAAGGCCAACCACCAAAATTAATGCAGATCCTCTTCTCCTTCTCTGTATTACAAGTAACTTTACACTGTTCTACATTTTATTATGATCCTAGAAGCAGAAAGTGGGTTCAGATATACCTTAAAGGAAACTCTTGTAAATATTATAAAGAATAAATTACATGAGTTGAAGTGAGTTCTATATTCCTAATAACTATGACAACTTCCTGTTTTTGAAGAATATCCACACATTTTCCTAACTTCTAAGGCCTAGAACAGTCTTCCAAGTTAGCCTCATGGAATTAAATCTGGTAAGGCATCTACTCTTAAATTCTGCCCACACTGTATTTTTAAATATATTCATTCTTTTTCAAGATGATGATTTGTATATGTAGGTGGAAAGTAATTCTTCTGTGATGTGAAAAAGTTGTATATTTGTTTTTGACATTCATTAGGCCCCTGAGCTGTTTACTACAGAAAAAGCATGGAGAGGATTGGAGATCGCAGAAAAAAAATTACTTGGTCTCCTTGGCATGAAAACTTTAGATCCAGAGTAAGTTGGAATCTAAGTATTAAGAATGTTGTTAGGATTATATTTAATCCAAATATATTAACACCAGCTATTAATTTTTCTTATCGATAACATTTCCAAAATTTCATTCAGATTGAGTTTTTAAAAGTGTCATCTGTACTTTCATTAAGCATCAGTACTCAGAATGCCTCTGTCTTATTCTGTATTCAATAATCAATTAGAGTTTTAGTTTATAAAACTAATGTCATGAATATTTTCGGATGTGCATTTTTCTGATCATAAAGGTGGTAAATGATTATTATAAACATTAGAAGTTACAGATATATATAAAGAAAAACATAAAATTAATTTAAACCCCTTTATCTAGAAGGAAGCATCATTATGATCTGATCTATCTGTGCCTTTTTGTAGAATTTGGACAATATGGGCATATACCTAAGAGAATTTATGGAAAACATTACACGGGGTCAATCCCCAGCACCACAAAAAGAAAAAAAAATTCATTCCCTTGCTTCCTTTCTTCACCTCAATTCTACTCCTCAAAGGTGGTCATTATTTTCTATATTGTTTCTACTAATAGCTGCTTCTACATTTCTAAAAGAAAGTATATGCTGCTGTTTTATGATATTTTAAGTATTAGGTATTATTCACATATAGTGATGACAGGTGAGGATTTAATTCTGTTCTCAATATTAGTCTTATCCATCCTTTCTTTGTAATTATACTACTCTTTTTACTTATATCCATAAATGATTTAATTTTTATTTTACACTTGTGGGTTTATGCCATCATGTATTTCCTGTCCTTTCCAACTTTGTTTTTTTTCTTGAGTTTCAAATAACCCTTCTGTTTTTCCTTTATGATTTTTCTTTAAAACTTGATACTTGTTATCAACTTGCTTTCTGTATGAATTGATGACAGAATCTCACCTTTGTAGAATTTTCCTACTTTACTATGTATTCATTTCCATCACGAGATGCAAAATTTTGTATGTTTTAACTACATTCTGAGATACTCATATTTTCAGAGTCGTTAAGAAGCACTGATCAAATCTGAAACACAAAGTTTACTTTTGTGGCCACATCTATCTTACTTAAAAAAAAAACTTTGTATTTAAATTAAATCAAGTGTACATTGCCCTTGTATTGTCTGTTACAATAATTTTTGTAATATTGTTTGCTGCATAAATATGTTATAAATTCTACATACTATCAGAATGTATGTTGAATTGCTATTTGTAGTCTGATGATAAGCCACATATAATTTTAAAATAACTTCATGGAGAAGTTTCAAAAACAACCTTTATAATCTATAACCTGTAAAACCTTATCTATAATATTTAGTAATTCAATTTATTATATGACCATTTCAATTATTATTCATATATTAGAGACCTTTTGAAATACTTGACTTTAAACCAATGGTTAGTGTCAAGTTAACTCCTGGAAGGCAAGATACCTGAATATTTAATAATTTTTATATTAGTCAGTATTTGTTAATTATTTCTGAACACATTGCTAAAGTCCCATTTTGACCCACTTTGTCATTACCACCTTCATCTGGCTTTCGCCCTCACCACTCTGGCAAAGCCACTCAACAAGATCTCTCCTAGTTTCCAGACCCCATGACTTCCCTTAAGTTTTCTACTTTGAGCTGGCTATTGCTTTCCTTTTTTCATGAAAAACCTTCTGGTACCATTAGTATTAGGTTTCCCTTGTTTACATGGTAGAACTAATGGTAATAACAACAAATGATATTTATTGATCAATTAAGCCTGTTCTAGGCATTATTCTAAATGTATGTATGTAAAATGACTCATTTAATCCAAACAACTGTATTAAATTGCTCCTATTACCATCATCATCATCTCCACCACCACCACATATTATTGTTGTTATGCACTTGTCCACTTACTCACTTTGTGACCATGAGGAAGTTATTTAACTTCTCTAAAGCTTGGTTTTCTCATCTGCATAGAGTGAGTTGGGATCTTTGAAGGTTGGATTGTTTCAAGGAGTGTTATGTTTTTTTCCCTTTTTTTTTTTTGGTTGTTCAAAACATTACATAGCTCTTGACATATCATATTTCATCCTTTAGATTCAAGTGGATTATGAACTCCCATTTTTACCCCGTATACAGATTTCCCTCCCACCTCATGTCTCTGTTCAATGTTAATCTTTTCCTCCTGCTCTTCCTCCCTGCTCTGTTCTTAGTTGCTCTCATTATATCAAAGAAGACATTTGGCATTTGTTCTTTAGGGATTGGCTAGCTTCACTTAGCATAATCTGCTCTAATGCCATCCATTTCTCTGCAAATTCCCTGATTTTGTCATTTTTGAGTGCTAGGTAATCTCCATTGTGTATAAATGCCACATTTTTTTATTCATTCATCTATTGAAGGGCATCTGGGTTGGTTCCACAGTCTAGCTATTGTGAATTGTGCTGCTATGAACATCCATGTGGCAGTATCCCTGTAGTACGCTCTTTTAAGGTCGTCAGGGAATAGTCCGAGAAGGGCAATAGCTGGGTCAAATGGTGGTTCCATTCCCAGCTTTTCCAGGAATCTCCATACTGCTTTCCAAATTGGTCTCACCAATTTGCAGTCCCACCAGCAATGTACAAGAGTACCCCTTTCCCCAAATCCTCCTCAGTACTTGTTGTTGTTTGACTTCTTAATGGCTGCTAATCTTACTGGAGTGAGTTGGTATCTTAGGGTGGCTTTGATTTGCATTTCTCTGACTGCTAGAGATGGTGAGCATTTTTTCATGTACTTGTTGATTGATTGTATGTCCTCCTCTGAGAAGTGTCTGTTCAGGTCTTTGGCCCATTTGTTGATTGGGTTATTTGTTATCTTATTGTTTAGTTTTTTGAGTTCTTTGTATACTCTGGATATTAGGGCTCTGTCTGAAGTGTGAGGAGTAAAAATTTGTTCCTAGGATGTAGGCTCCCTATTTACCTGTCTTATTGTTTCTCTTGCTGAGAAAAAACTTTTTAGTTTGAGTAAGTCCCATTTGTTGATTCTAGTTATTAACTCTTGTGCTATGGGTGAAGGACTGATATATTAACATATGTTACATAGACAAGATAATAAGACAGATATGAGCTATCATTAATTATCTTTATTTTATAAACAAAGTTAAGAAGGTGAAGTAACTTAAACAAAGTCAAACAGCAAGTAATCTACTTTAGCTTTTACTAAGATCTAGGCAGTCATTTCCTCCAAGCTGTGCTCTTAACTGCACTATTAACTCTGTTTACTCTTTCTCTGGCTTTTATTTCCAGCTCCTAAATATGCTCATTCTCTAAAAATCCAAGGGATTTTGTTTGTTTGCTTTTTTCTTATTAATGTTTTTGCTTTGCAATACTGATTTCTGAACTCAGGGTCACACACGTGTCTGGCAAACACTCTACCATTGAACTACATCCCCTGCCCAGGCAGGCTTTGAAATTGTGATTTTCCTACCATAGCATCCTAAGTAGTTTGGGATACAGATGTGTACCCTGGTTGCCTCTTGACCTTTCTAATACCGGTGTTTAGTTCTATTCATTTCCCCTTACGTATCAGTTTATCATATTCCACAAATTCTGATAAGTTGTTTACTTATTTAGTTGAAGTACTTCCTTTTCTTAAATTTTTTTACTGGTGTTTTTAGTTTTACTTAGCAGTAGAATGTATTTTGACATATTATACATACATGGATTATAACTTCCCATTCTTGTAGTTGTGTATGATGTGGAGTTACACTGGTTGTGTATTCATATATGAACATAGAAAAGGAATGTCTTCTGTTTTTCCTATTTCCACCCTCCTTGCCTTGCCTTGATTCCCCTTTGTCTAATCCAATGACTTTCTATTCCCCCACCCCTTATTGTGTGTTAGCTTATCAGAGAGAACATTTGGCCTTTGATTTTGGGGGATTCATTTATTTCACTTAGCATGATAAGTCTCTAGCTCAATTTATTTACCTGGCAAATGCCATAATTTCATTCTTCTTTATGGTGAGTAATATTCCATGTGTATATATACCACATTTTCTTTATCTGTTCATCTGTTGAAGGGCATCTGGGTTAGTTCCATAGCTTCACTATTGTGAATTGAGCTGCTATAAACATTGGGGTGGCTATATAACTGTAGTATGCTGTTTTTCAGATCCTTTGGGTATATACAGAGGAGTGGGATAACTGGGTCCAGTGGTGGTTCTATTCCAAGTTTGGTTGAAGTACTTTGTTTTCTCCTTTGATTTTATCTTTCACTCATAGGTTATTCAGAAATTCATTATTTAGTTTTCAAATGTTCATGAATTTTCCAGAGCTATTTCTATTATTGTTTTTAAAATTGTGACCATTGTAGTTAAGGAATATACTCTGTGTGACTCAAATCCTTATAAACTTATTAGTAGTTATGATTCAGAATTTTCTGTCTAGGTAATTCATCAGTTTTCCGTTGCAAAGAATATATATTCTGGGACTGGGGATGTGGCTCAAGCCACATATTTCCTATTTGAAATATTTCATATGTACAGAAGAATATGTGTAACACAGCTGAGTTCCTATGAAAAATAATGGCCACCCAATATGGCCAAAGAATGTCTTAGGAGAGGAAGTGATTCATTCTTTTTAGTTGCTGGGAAGTGATTTTTCTCTCCTCTGCACCGCCACCCATTTGTTGGATTTGTCCATTCAGGAAATAATTAATCAAGGTTCATGTGTGTTTTGTGGAGCCTTTCCATGGAGAGAGAGACCCCTACACCCAAACTCAATAAGGAGGTGAAGTGAACCCAAAGAGGAAAAGAACAAAACTGATATAGAACAAAAAGCTGCCTGCTATTTAGAAATGGCCTTGGAATATTCACAAAACACCTGACACTCCTCCCTTCTGGCAAAAGATCCAAAGAACTCAGTGGATGTCAAAGATCCAAAGGACTCAGTGTGGAACCCTTTCCTTGGTCTCTAAGATAGGGACAGTAGTGAAAAAGTGAAATAAACCAGCACCTGTCTGACTCAAAGAAAAGGACAGTCCTGGTCCACTGGTTTCCTCAGAAGGGGGGCCACCTCTGGAACACCAGATTTTTATCACCTACAGGGTCTTGGGGAATCCTGGACACATACTCACAGGGACATACTCTCCTTGTAGCAGTTGGGATCTCCCAGCTTATCAATTCCAATTTAGACCCTAACTTTCTGTGCTAAGGTCATGGTTGAACAAAGGTGAATGGAAACAGAAGGGACAGTAATAAGGGAAGGACAGAAAAGAGATAGGATAGAGATTCAGTCAGAAAGAAAGGCAAAGAGGGTGTCCCTGCACCTTTAGGCCCCCTTCCCTGCTCAAAGTAGTCATCAACAAAGGCCTAGATGAGGTGAAGTGTGTAAAGAAAAAGTAAAAAGGGAACAGCACTTGTTAGTTTCTTTACCTAGGTACTCATCAGAATGAAATTTCAGGAAATGTACCCACACTAACAAAAAATTCCCAGTAGGAAAGACAATTGTGAAGACCCGAAAATCAAGAAGGAAAAGTCAAGTTAACCCATGAGTATGGCGAGTATGGCTGTGGTCCTCAGCTTCCTCAGCGTCGTCGTCCTGCTCCAACTGCTCACTGATCACCAAGGACCACACTGTTCCAGTTCCCATAGTGCCCACTCCTGACATCTACCTGTCCTGGGCGCCCATCTGGAAGTTGCATCCTTGGGGAAGACCCCGCCCCGCCCGCAGCTACCTTCCCTCCTGGACCACCAAGTGCCGCAGTGGCCACTCTGACCCTGGATGGCAATTGATCAGAGCCATCTCTGCAGTCCCCAGCCCAGTGCAGTGCCAGAGCGACCACCTCCATCCCACACTCATACCAGTGCTTCCTCCAGTGTCCAGGACTCAGACTCCCACCAAATGCATGGGAAGAGAGGGCCAGAGCTCACTGCCTCCATCCCCCACGCATTGCCCTCAGGGGCCAGCAATTCTCTCACCTTCCCTCAGGGGCGAGCAATTTCACTTACCCCCAAACTTCAGGCATTCCACATAGGAGCCACCAGATGCCACAGTCTCTGGCTGGGCACAAATTAGAGCCTCCACACAGCTGTAGATTCAAAGAGCAATTCTTTATTCCCGAACTCACACTGGCCATTTACAAACACGTTCTGGGGGAATCCACGTTCTCTGCCCAAATTCACACTCTGCCCAAATCCACTACTCTGCCCAAATCCACACCACATGTGCTTCTGTCTCCCAAACTATACTGTCTGCCCCATAGAACTCAAGAGGAACTCAGCAGCAGGATAAGGCCTATTCTAAAGGGGGAACACCCTAATCTCCTATTATGCTAAACTGCCCTATTCTAAAGGGGGAACACCCTAATCTCCTATTATGCTAAACCACCCTGGTCCTTGAGCAAGGTCACCTTTCAGAAGTCCTTCCACTAGACAGCATGGGAGTAAGCTGGCAAGGAGATTGTCATACCTACTTGGCTGATGGCTCCCAGCAGTTTTGGATGACAGGCTCTCAGCTGTGAAGCACTCTGATTCAGACAGCACCCCGCCCGTAGCTGCCACCCCTCCAGGAACACCAGGTGACGCCATGGCCGCTCTGACCCTGGATGGCCATTGGTCAGCAGCCTTCTCTGCAGTCCCAGCCCAATGCAGCGCCAGAGCGACCACCTCCATCCCATACTCATCCCCGCGCTTCCTCCAGTGTCCAGGACTCAGACTCCTGCCAAATGCATGACAAGAGAGGGCCAGATCTCACTGCTTCCATCCGCCACGCATTGCCCTTGGATGCCCTATCAAGCCACCTCCAAGACCACCCTGGCCACTGAAGCCCCTCCCCGCCATGCACTCCCAAGGCCCCAAGAGACAAGCCACTGCGCAGTGCTCATGGGGCTGGAACCAGGGCCAGCAGCAGATGAGGGTGGTTGTGGATCACAGGCTGTCAGATGTGAAGCACTCTGATTCAGACACCGCCCCGCCCGCAGCTGCCACCCCTCCTGGACCACAGCGTGACACCGTGGCCGCTCTGACCCTGGATGGCAATTGGTCAGCAGCCATCTCTGCAGTCCCCAGCCCAGTGCAGCGCCAGAGCGACCACCTCCATCCCACACTCATCCCCGCGCTTCCTCCAGTGTCCAGGACTCAGACTCCCGCCAAATGCATGGCATGAGAGGGCCAGAGCTCACTGCCTCCATCCCCCACGCATTGCCCTTGGTTGCCCTATCAAGAAACTCCAGGACCACCCTGGCCACAGAAGCCCCTCCCCGCCATGCACTGCCAAGTCCCCCAGAGGCCAGTCAATGCACAGTGCTCATGGGGGTGGAACCAGGGCCAGCAGAAGATGAGGGAGGTTGTGGATCACAGGCTGTCAGCTGTGAAGCACTCTGATTCAGACCGCACCCCCCCCCCCCCGCAGCTGCCACCCCTCCCTGACCACCGCGTTTCACTGTGGCCACTCTGACCCTGGATGACAATTGGTCAGCAGCCATCCCTGCAGTCCCCAGCCCAGTGCAGCGCCAGAGCGACCACCTCCATCCCAACTCATCCATGTGCTTCCTCCAGTGTCCAGGACTCAGACTCCTGCCAAATGCATGGCAAGAGAGGGCCTGAGCTCGCTGCCTTCATCCCCCACGCATTGCCCTTGGATGCCCTATCAAGCCACCTCCAAGACCACCCTGGCCACTGAAGCCCCTCCCCGCCATGCATTCCCAAGTCCCCCAGAGACCAGCCACTGCGCAGTACTCATGGGGGTGGAACCAGGGCCAGCGGCAGATGAGGGTGGTTGTGGATCACAGGCTGTCAGATGTGAAGCACTCTGATTCAGACACCGCCCCGAAAAAAGTTGTCACCCCTCCCGGACCACCGCGTGACGCCGCGGCCGCTCTGACCCTGGATGGCAATTGGTCAGCAGCCATCTCTGCAGTCCCCAGCCCAGTGCAGCGCCAGAGCGACCACCTCCATCCCACACTCATCCATGTGGTTCCTTTAGTGTCCAGGACTCAGACTCCCGCCAAATGCATGGCAAGAGAGGGCCAGAGCTCGCTGCCTCCATCCCCAACGCACTGCCCTTGGATGCCCTATCAAGCCACCTCCAAGACCACCCTGGCCACAGAAGCCCCTCCCCGCCATGCTCTCCCAAGTTTCCCAGAGACCAGCCACTCTGCAGTGCTCATGGGGGTGGAACCAGAGACAGCAGCAGATGAGGTTGGTTGTGGATCACAGGCTGTCAGCTGTGAAGCACTCTGATTCAGACCCCGCCCCGCCCGCAGCTGCCACCCCTCCAGGACCACCGCGCTACGCTGTGGCTGCTCTGACCCTGGATGGCAATTGGTCAGCAGCCATTTCTGCAGTCCCCAGCCCATGCAGCGCCAGAGCGACCACCCCCATCCCACACTCATCCCCGCGCTTCCTCCAGTGTCCAGGACTCAGACTCCCGCCAAATGCATGGCAAGAGAGGGCCAGAGCTTGCTGCCTACATCCCCCACGCATTGCCCTTGGTAGCCCTATCAAGCCAACTCCAGGACGACCCTGGCCACAGAAGCCCCTCCCCGCCATGCACTGCCGAGTCCCCCAGATACCAGACAATGTACAGTGCTCATGGGGGTGGAACCAGGGCCAGTGGCAGATGAGGGTGGTTGTGGATCCCAGGCTGTCAGCTGTGAAGCACTCTGATTCAGACCACGCCCCGCCCGCTGCTGCCAGCCCTCCAGGACCACTGCAGGACGCTGTGGCTGCTCTGACCCTGGATGGCAATTGGTCAGCAGCCATCTCTGCAGTCCCCAGCCCAGTGCAGCGCCAGAGCGACCACCTCCATCCCACACAGCAGTTGTGGATCACAGGCTGTCAGCTGTGAAGCACTCTGATTCAGGCCCCGCCCCGCCCACAGATGCCACAACTCCCGGACCACCACAGGACTCCAGAGCGGCCACCTCCATCCCACACTCATCCCCATGCTTCCTCCAGTGTCCAGGACTCAGACTCCCGCCATATGCTTGGCAAGAGAGGGCCAGAGCTCGCTGCCTCCATCCCCCACGCATTGCCCTTGGTTGCCCTATCAAGCCACCTCCAAGAACACCCTGGCCACAGAAGCCCCTGCCCGCCATGCACTGCCAAGTCCCCCAGAGACCAGGCACTGTGCAGCGCTCATGGGAGTGGAACCAGGGCCAGCAGCAGATGAGGGCGGTTGTGCATCACAGGCTGTCAGCTGTGAAGCACTCTGATTCAGGCCCCGCCCCGCCCGCAGCTGTCACACCTCCCGGACCACTGCGCGATGCTGTGGCTGCTCTGACCCTGGATGGCAATTGGTCAGCAGCCATCTCTGCAGTCCCCTGCCCAGTGCATCGCCAGAGCGACCACCTCCATCCCACATGGCGGTTGTGGATCACAGGCTGTCAGCTGTGAAGCACTCTGATTCAGGCCCCGCCCCGCCCACAGCTGCCACACCTCCCAGACCACTGCGCGACACCAGAGCGACCACGTCCATCCCACACTCATCCCCATGCTTCCTCCAGTGTCCAGGACTCAGACTCCCGCCAAATGCTTGGCAAGAGAGGGCCAGAGCTCGCTGCCTCCATCCCCCACGCATTGCCCTTGGTCGCCCTATCAAGCCACCTCCAAGACCACCCTGGCCACAGAAGCCCCTCCCCGCCATGCACTGCCAAGTCCCCCAGAGACCAGGCACTGTGCAGCGCTCATGGGAGTGGAACCAGGGCCAGCAGCAGATGAGGGCGGTTGTGGATCACAGGCTGTCAGCTGTGCAGCACTCTGATTCAGGCCCCGCCCCGCCCGCAGCTGCCACACCTCCCGGACCACCGCAAGATGCTGTGGCTGCTCTGACCCTGGATGACAATTGGTCAGCAGCCATCTCTGCATTCCCCAGCCCAGTGCAGCGCCAGAGCGACCACCTCCATACCACACTTATCCCCGTGCTTCCCCCAGTGTCCAGGACTCAGACTCCCGCCAAATGCTTGGCAAGAGAGGGCCAGAGCTCGCTGCCTCCATCCCACACGCATTGCACTTGGTTGCCCTATCAAGCCACCTCCAAGAAAACCCTGGCCACAGAAGCCCCTCCCCGCCATGCACTGCCAAGTCCCCCAGAGACCAGGCACTGTGCAGCGCTCATGGGAGTGGAACCAGGGCCAGCAGCAGATGAGGGCGGTTGTGGATCACAGGCTGTCAGCTGTGAAGCACTCTGATTCAGGCCCCGCCCCGCCCGCAGCTGTCACACCTCCCGGACCACCACGCGATGCTGTGGCTGCTCTGACCCTGGATGGCAATTGGTCAGCAGCCATCTCTGCAGTCCCCAGCCCAGTGCAGCGCCAGAGCGACCACCTCAATCCCACACAGCGGTTGTGGATCACAGGCTGTCAGCTGTGAAGCACTCTGATTCAGGCCCCGCCCCACCCGCAGCTGCCGCACCTCCTGGACCACTGCAGTACTCTGTGGCTGCTCTGACCCTGGATGGCAATTGGTCAGCAGCCATCTCTGCAGTCCCCAGCCCAGTGCAGCGCCAGAGCGACCACCTCCATCCAACACAGCAGTTGTGGATCACAGGCTGTCAGCTGTGAAGCACTCTGATTCAGGCCCCGCCCCGCCCACAGCTGCCACACCTCCCGGACCACCACAGGATGCCAGAGCGGCCACCTCCATCCCACACTCATCCCCATGCTTCCTCCAGTGTCCAGGACTCAGACTGCCGCCAAATGCTTGGCAAGAGAGGGCCAGAGCTCGCTGCCTCCATCCCCCACGCATTGCCCTTGGTTGCCCTATCAAGCCACCTCCAAGAAAACACTGGCCACAGAAGCCCCTCCCCGCCATGCACTGCCAAGTCCCCCAGAGACCAGGCACTGTGCAGCGCACATGGTGGTGGAACTAGGGCCAGCAGCAGATGAGGGCAGTTGTGGATCACAGGCTGTCAGCTGTGAAGAACTCTGATTCAGGCCCCGCCCCGCCCGCAACTGCCACACCTCCCGGACCAGGGCGCTAAGCTGTGGCTGCTCTGACCCTGGATGGCAATTGGTCAGCAGCCATCTCTGCAGTCCCCAGCCCAGTGCAGCGCCAGAGCGACCACCTCAATCCCACACAGCGGTTGTGGATCACAGGCTGTCAGCTGTGAAGCACTCTGATTCAGGCCCCGCCCCACCCGCAGCTGCCGCACCTCCTGGACCACTGCAGGACGCTGTGGCTGCTCTGACCCTGGATGGCAATTGGTCAGCAGCCATCTCTGCAGTCCCCAGCCCAGTGCAGCGCCAGAGCGACCACCTCCATCCAACACAGTGGTTGTGGATCACAGGCTGTCAGCTGTGAAGCACTCTGATTCAGGCCCCGCCCCGCCCGCAGGTGCCACACCTCCCGGACCACTGCAAGATGCTGTGGCTGCTCTGACCCTGGATGGCAATTGGTCAGCAGCCATCTCTGCAGTCCCCAGCCCAGTGCAGCGCCAGAGCGACCACCTCCATCCCACACTCATCCCCATGCTTTCTCCAGTGTCCAGGACTCAGACTCCCGCCAAATGCATGGCAAGAGAGGGCCAGAGCTCGCTGCCTCCATCCCCCACGCATTGCCCTTGGTTGCCCTATCAAGCCACCTCCAAGAAAACCCTGGCCACAAAAGCCCCTCCCCGCCATGCACTGCCAAGTCCCCCAGAGACCAGACACTGTGCAGCCCACATGGTGGTGGAACCAGGGCCAGCAGCAGATGAGGGCGATTGTGGTTCACAGGCTGTCAGCTGTGAAGCACTCTGATTCAGGCCCCGCCCCGCCCACAGCTGCCACACCTCCTGGACCACCGCGCGACACCAGAGCGACCACCTCCATCCCACACTCATCCCCATGCTTCCTCCAGTGTCCAGGACTCAGACTCCCGCCAAATGCATGGCAAGAGAGGGCCAGAGCTCACTGCCTCCATCCCCCACGCATTGCCGTAAGGGGCCAGCAATTCTCTCACCTTCCCTCAGGGGCGAGCAATTTCACTTACCCCCAAACTTCAGGCATTCCACATAGGAGCCACCAGATGCCACAGTCTCTGGCTGGGCACAAATTAGAGCCTCCACACAGCTGTAGATTCAAAGAGCAATTCTTTATTCCCGAACTCACACTGGCCATTTACAAACACGTTCTGGGGGAATCCACGTTCTCTGCCCAAATTCACACTCTGCCCAAATCCACTACTCTGCCCAAATCCACACCACATGTGCTTCTGTCTCCCAAACTATACTGTCTGCCCCATAGAACTCAAGAGGAACTCAGCAGCAGGATAAGGCCTATTCTAAAGGGGGAACACCCTAATCTCCTATTATGCTAAACTGCCCTATTCTAAAGGGGGAACACCCTAATCTCCTATTATGCTAAACCGCCCTGGTCCTTGAGCAAGGTCACCTTTCAGAAGTCCTTCCACTAGACAGCATGGGAGTAAGCTGGCAAGGAGATTGTCATACCTACTTGGCTGATGGCTCCCAGCAGTTTTGGATGACAGGCTCTCAGCTGTGAAGCACTCTGATTCAGACAGCACCCCGCCCGTAGCTGCCACCCCTCCAGGAACACCAGGTGACGCCATGGCCGCTCTGACCCTGGATGGCCATTGGTCAGCAGCCTTCTCTGCAGTCCCAGCCCAATGCAGCGCCAGAGCGACCACCTCCATCCCATACTCATCCCCGCGCTTCCTCCAGTGTCCAGGACTCAGACTCCTGCCAAATGCATGGCAAGAGAGGGCCAGATCTCACTGCTTCCATCCGCCACGCATTGCCCTTGGATGCCCTATCAAGCCACCTCCAAGACCACCCTGGCCACTGAAGCCCCTCCCCGCCATGCACTCCCAAGGCCCCAAGAGACAAGCCACTGCGCAGTGCTCATGGGGCTGGAACCAGGGCCAGCAGCAGATGAGGGTGGTTGTGGATCACAGGCTGTCAGATGTGAAGCACTCTGATTCAGACACCGCCCCGCCCGCAGCTGCCACCCCTCCTGGACCACAGCGTGACACCGTGGCCGCTCTGACCCTGGATGGCAATTGGTCAGCAGCCATCTCTGCAGTCCCCAGCCCAGTGCAGCGCCAGAGCGACCACCTCCATCCCACACTCATCCCCGCGCTTCCTCCAGTGTCCAGGACTCAGACTCCCGCCAAATGCATGGCATGAGAGGGCCAGAGCTCACTGCCTCCATCCCCCACGCATTGCCCTTGGTTGCCCTATCAAGAAACTCCAGGACCACGCTGGCCACAGAAGCCCCTCCCCGCCATGCACTGCCAAGTCCCCCAGAGGCCAGTCAATGCACAGTGCTCATGGGGGTGGAACCAGGGCCAGCAGAAGATGAGGGAGGTTGTGGATCACAGGCTGTCAGCTGTGAAGCACTCTGATTCAGACCGCACCCCCCCCCCGCAGCTGCCACCCCTCCCTGACCACCACGTTTCACTGTGGCCACTCTGACCCTGGATGACAATTGGTCAGCAGCCATCCCTGCAGTCCCCAGCCCAGTGCAGCGCCAGAGCGACCACCTCCATCCCAACTCATCCATGTGCTTCCTCCAGTGTCCAGGACTCAGACTCCTGCCAAATGCATGGCAAGAGAGGGCCTGAGCTCGCTGCCTTCATCCCCCACGCATTGCCCTTGGATGCCCTATCAAGCCACCTCCAAGACCACCCTGGCCACTGAAGCCCCTCCCCGCCATGCATTCCCAAGTCCCCCAGAGACCAGCCACTGCGCAGTACTCATGGGGGTGGAACCAGGGCCAGCGGCAGATGAGGGTGGTTGTGGATCACAGGCTGTCAGATGTGAAGCACTCTGATTCAGACACCGCCCCGAAAAAAGTTGTCACCCCTCCCGGACCACCGCGTGACGCCGCGGCCGCTCTGACCCTGGATGGCAATTGGTCAGCAGCCATCTCTGCAGTCCCCAGCCCAGTGCAGCGCCAGAGCGACCACCTCCATCCCACACTCATCCATGTGGTTCCTTTAGTGTCCAGGACTCAGACTCCCGCCAAATGCATGGCAAGAGAGGGCCAGAGCTCGCTGCCTCCATCCCCAACGCACTGCCCTTGGATGCCCTATCAAGCCACCTCCAAGACCACCCTGGCCACAGAAGCCCCTCCCCGCCATGCTCTCCCAAGTTTCCCAGAGACCAGCCACTCTGCAGTGCTCATGGGGGTGGAACCAGAGACAGCAGCAGATGAGGTTGGTTGTGGATCACAGGCTGTCAGCTGTGAAGCACTCTGATTCAGACCCCGCCCCGCCCGCAGCTGCCACCCCTCCAGGACCACCGCGCTACGCTGTGGCTGCTCTGACCCTGGATGGCAATTGGTCAGCAGCCATTTCTGCAGTCCCCAGCCCATGCAGCGCCAGAGCGACCACCCCCATCCCACACTCATCCCCGCGCTTCCTCCAGTGTCCAGGACTCAGACTCCCGCCAAATGCATGGCAAGAGAGGGCCAGAGCTTGCTGCCTACATCCCCCACGCATTGCCCTTGGTAGCCCTATCAAGCCAACTCCAGGACGACCCTGGCCACAGAAGCCCCTCCCCGCCATGCACTGCCGAGTCCCCCAGATACCAGACAATGTACAGTGCTCATGGGGGTGGAACCAGGGCCAGTGGCAGATGAGGGTGGTTGTGGATCCCAGGCTGTCAGCTGTGAAGCACTCTGATTCAGACCACGCCCCGCCCGCTGCTGCCAGCCCTCCAGGACCACTGCAGGACGCTGTGGCTGCTCTGACCCTGGATGGCAATTGGTCAGCAGCCATCTCTGCAGTCCCCAGCCCAGTGCAGCGCCAGAGCGACCACCTCCATCCCACACAGCAGTTGTGGATCACAGGCTGTCAGCTGTGAAGCACTCTGATTCAGGCCCCGCCCCGCCCACAGATGCCACACCTCCCGGACCACCACAGGACTCCAGAGCGGCCACCTCCATCCCACACTCATCCCCATGCTTCCTCCAGTGTCCAGGACTCAGACTCCCGCCATATGCTTGGCAAGAGAGGGCCAGAGCTCGCTGCCTCCATCCCCCACGCATTGCCCTTGGTTGCCCTATCAAGCCACCTCCAAGAACACCCTGGCCACAGAAGCCCCTCCCCGCCATGCACTGCCAAGTCCCCCAGAGACCAGGCACTGTGCAGCGCTCATGGGAGTGGAACCAGGGCCAGCAGCAGATGAGGGCGGTAGTGCATCACAGGCTGTCAGCTGTGAAGCACTCTGATTCAGGCCCCGCCCCGCCCGCAGCTGTCACACCTCCTGGACCACTGCGCTATGCTGTGGCTGCTCTGACCCTGGATGGCAATTGGTCAGCAGCCATCTCTGCAGTCCCCTGCCCAGTGCATCGCCAGAGCGACCACCTCCATCCCACATGGCGGTTGTGGATCACAGGCTGTCAGCTGTGAAGCACTCTGATTCAGGCCCCGCCCCGCCCACAGCTGCCGCACCTCCCGGACCACCACGCGAAGGCAGAGAGACCACCTCCATCCCACACTCATCCCCATGCTTCCTCCAGTGTCAGGACTCAGACTCCCGCCAAATGCTTGGCAAGAGAGGGCCAGAGCTCGCTGCCTCCATCCCCCACGCATTGCCCTTGGTCGCCCTATCAAGCCACCTCCAAGACCACCCTGGCCACAGAAGCCCCTCCCCGCCATGCACTGCCAAGTCCCCCAGAGACCAGGCACTGTGCAGCGCTCATGGGAGTGGAACCAGGGCCAGCAGCAGATGAGGGCGGTTGTGGATCACAGGCTGTCTGCTGTGCAGCACTCTGATTCAGGCCCCGCCCCGCCCGCAGCTGCCACACCTCCCGGACCACCGCAAGATGCTGTGGCTGCTCTGACCCTGGATGACAATTGGTCAGCAGCCATCTCTGCATTCCCCAGCCCAGTGCAGCGCCAGAGCGACCACCTCCATACCACACTTATCCCCGTGCTTCCCCCAGTGTCCAGGACTCAGACTCCCGCCAAATGCTTGGCAAGAGAGGGCCAGAGCTCGCTGCCTCCATCCCCTACGCATTGCACTTGGTTGCCCTATCAAGCAACCTCCAAGAAAACCCTGGCCACAGAAGCCCCTCCCCGCCATGCACTGCCAAGTCCCCCAGAGACCAGGCACTGTGCAGCGCTCATGGGAGTGGAACCAGGGCCAGCAGCAGATGAGGGCGGTTGTGGATCACAGGCTGTCAGCTGTGAAGCACTCTGATTCAGGCCCCGCCCCGCCCGCAGCTGTCACACCTCCCGGACCACCGCGCGATGCTGTGGCTGCTCTGACCCTGGATGGCAATTGGTCAGCAGCCATCTCTGCAGTCCCCAGCCCAGTGCAGCGCCAGAGCGACCACCTCAATCCCACATAGCGGTTGTGGATCACAGGCTGTCAGCTGTGAAGCACTCTGATTCAGGCCCCGCCCCACCCGCAGCTGCCGCACCTCCTGGACCACTGCAGTACTCTGTGGCTGCTCTGACCCTGGATGGCAATTGGTCAGCAGCCATCTCTGCAGTCCCCAGCCCAGTGCAGCGCCAGAGCGAAAACCTCCATCCAACACAGCAGTTGTGGATCACAGGCTGTCAGCTGTGAAGCACTCTGATTCAGGCCCCGCCCCGCCCACAGCTGCCACACCTCCCGGACCACCACAGGATGCCAGAGCGGCCACCTCCATCCCACACTCATCCCCATGCTTCCTCCAGTGTCCAGGACTCAGACTGCCGCCAAATGCTTGGCAAGAGAGGGCCAGAGCTCGCTGCCTCCTTCCCCCACGCATTGCCCTTGGTTGCCCTATCAAGCCACCTCCAAGAAAACACTGGCCACAGAAGCCCCTCCCCACCATGCACTGCCAAGTCCCCCAGAGACCAGGCACTGTGCAGCGCACATGGTGGTGGAACTAGGGCCAGCAGCAGATGAGGGCGGTTGTGGATCACAGGCTGTCAGCTGTGAAGAACTCTGATTCAGGCCCCGCCCCGCCCGCAACTGCCACACCTCCCGGACCAGGGCGCTAAGCTGTGGCTGCTCTGACCCTGGATGGCAATTGGTCAGCAGCCATCTCTGCAGTCCCCAGCCCAGTGCAGCGCCAGAGCGACCACCTCAATCCCACACAGCGGTTGTGGATCACAGGCTGTCAGCTGTGAAGCACTCTGATTCAGGCCCCGCCCCACCCGCAGCTGCCGCACCTCCTGGACCACTGCAGGACGCTGTGGCTGCTCTGACCCTGGATGGCAATTGGTCAGCAGCCATCTCTGCAGTCCCCAGCCCAGTGCAGCGCCAGAGCGACCACCTCCATCCAACACAGCGGTTGTGGATCACAGGCTGTCAGCTGTGAAGCACTCTGATTCAGGCCCCGCCCCGCCCGCAGGTGCCACACCTCCTGGACCACCGCAAGATGCTGTGGCTGCTCTGACCCTGGATGGCAATTGGTCAGCAGCCATCTCTGCAGTCCCCAGCCCAGTGCAGCGCCAGAGCGACCACCTCCATCCCACACTCATCCCCATGCTTTCTCCAGTGTCCAGGACTCAGACTCCCGCCAAATGCATGGCAAGAGAGGGCCAGAGCTCGCTGCCTCCATCCCCCACGCATTGCCCTTGGTTGCCCTATCAAGCCACCTCCAAGAAAACCCTGGCCACAAAAGCCCCTCCCCGCCATGCACTGCCAAGTCCCCCAGAGACCAGACACTGTGCAGCCCACATGGTGGTGGAACCAGGGCCAGCAGCAGATGAGGGCGATTGTGGTTCACAGGCTGTCAGCTGTGAAGCACTCTGATTCAGGCCCCGCCCCGCCCACAGCTGCCACACCTCCTGGACCACCGCGCGACACCAGAGCGACCACCTCCATCCCACACTCATCCCCATGCTTCCTCCAGTGTCCAGGACTCAGACTCCCGCCAAATGCTTGGCAAGAGAGGGCCAGAGCTCGCTGCCTCCATCCCCAACGCATTGCCCTTGGTTGCCCTATGAAGCCACCTCCAAGACCACCCTGGCCACAGAAGCCCCTCCCCGCCATGCACTGCCAAGTCCCCCAGAGACCAGGCACTGTGCAGCGCTCATGGGAGTGGAACCAGGGCCAGCAGCAGATGAGGGCGGTTGTGGATCACAGGCTGTCAGCTGTGAAGCACTCTGATTCAGGCCCCGCCCCGCCCGCAGGTGCCACACCTCCTGGACCACCGCAAGATGCTGTGGCTGCTCTGACCCTGGATGGCAATTGTTCAGCAGCCATCTCTGCAGTCCCCAGCCCAGTGCAGCGCCAGAGCGACCACCTCCATCCCACACTCATCCCCATGCTTTCTCCAGTGTCCAGGACTCAGACTCCCGCCAAATGCATGGCAAGAGAGGGCCAGAGCTCGCTGCCTCCATCCCCCACGCATTGCCCTTGGTTGCCCTATCAAGCCACCTCCAAGAAAACCCTGGCCACAGAAGCCCCTCCCCGCCATGCACTGCCAAGTCCCCCGGAGACCAGGCACTGTGCAGCGCACATGGTGGTGGAACCAGGGCCAGCAGCAGATGAGGGCGATTGTGGTTCACAGGCTGTCAGCTGTGAAGCACTCTGATTCAGGCCCCGCCCCGCCCACAGCTGCCACACCTCGCAGACCACCGCGCGACACCAGAGCGACCACCTCCATCCCACACTCATCCCCATGCTTCCTCCAGTGTCCAGGACTCAGACTCCCGCCAAATGCTTGGCAAGAGAGGGCCAGAGCTCGCTGCCTCCATCCCCCACGCATTGCCCTTGGTTGCCCTATCAAGCCACCTCCAAGAAAACACTGGCCACAGAAGCCCCTCCCCGCCATGCACTGCCAAGTCCCCCAGAGACCAGGCACTGTGCAGCGCACATGGTGGTGGAACTAGGGCCAGCAGCAGATGAGGGCGGTTGTGGATCACAGGCTGTCAGCTGTGAAGAACTCTGATTCAGGCCCCGCCCCGCCCGCAACTGCCACACCTCCCGGACCAGGGCGCTAAGCTGTGGCTGCTCTGACCCTGGATGGCAATTGGTCAGCAGCCATCTCTGCAGTCCCCAGCCCAGTGCAGCGCCAGAGCGACCACCTCAATCCCACACAGCGGTTGTGGATCACAGGCTGTCAGCTGTGAAGCACTCTGATTCAGGCCCCGCCCCACCCGCAGCTGCCGCACCTCCTGGACCACTGCAGGACGCTGTGGCTGCTCTGACCCTGGATGGCAATTGGTCAGCAGCCATCTCTGCAGTCCCCAGCCCAGTGCAGCGCCAGAGCGACCACCTCCATCCAACACAGCGGTTGTGGATCACAGGCTGTCAGCTGTGAAGCACTCTGATTCAGGCCCCGCCCCGCCCGCAGGTGCCACACCTCCTGGACCACCGCAAGATGCTGTGGCTGCTCTGACCCTGGATGGCAATTGGTCAGCAGCCATCTCTGCAGTCCCCAGCCCAGTGCAGCGCCAGAGCGACCACCTCCATCCCACACTCATCCCCATGCTTTCTCCAGTGTCCAGGACTCAGACTCCCGCCAAATGCATGGCAAGAGAGGGCCAGAGCTCGCTGCCTCCATCCCCCACGCATTGCCCTTGGTTGCCCTATCAAGCCACCTCCAAGAAAACCCTGGCCACAAAAGCCCCTCCCCGCCATGCACTGCCAAGTCCCCCAGAGACCAGACACTGTGCAGCCCACATGGTGGTGGAACCAGGGCCAGCAGCAGATGAGGGCGATTGTGGTTCACAGGCTGTCAGCTGTGAAGCACTCTGATTCAGGCCCCGCCCCGCCCACAGCTGCCACACCTCCTGGACCACCGCGCGACACCAGAGCGACCACCTCCATCCCACACTCATCCCCATGCTTCCTCCAGTGTCCAGGACTCAGACTCCCGCCAAATGCTTGGCAAGAGAGGGCCAGAGCTCGCTGCCTCCATCCCCAACGCATTGCCCTTGGTTGCCCTATGAAGCCACCTCCAAGACCACCCTGGCCACAGAAGCCCCTCCCCGCCATGCACTGCCAAGTCCCCCAGAGACCAGGCACTGTGCAGCGCTCATGGGAGTGGAACCAGGGCCAGCAGCAGATGAGGGCGGTTGTGGATCACAGGCTGTCAGCTGTGAAGCACTCTGATTCAGGCCCCGCCCCGCCCGCAGGTGCCACACCTCCTGGACCACCGCAAGATGCTGTGGCTGCTCTGACCCTGGATGGCAATTGTTCAGCAGCCATCTCTGCAGTCCCCAGCCCAGTGCAGCGCCAGAGCGACCACCTCCATCCCACACTCATCCCCATGCTTTCTCCAGTGTCCAGGACTCAGACTCCCGCCAAATGCATGGCAAGAGAGGGCCAGAGCTTGCTGCCTCCATCCCCCACGCATTGCCCTTGGTTGCCCTATCAAGCCACCTCCAAGAAAACCCTGGCCACAGAAGCCCCTCCCCGCCATGCACTGCCAAGTCCCCCGGAGACCAGGCACTGTGCAGCGCACATGGTGGTGGAACCAGGGCCAGCAGCAGATGAGGGCGATTGTGGTTCACAGGCTGTCAGCTGTGAAGCACTCTGATTCAGGCCCCGCCCCGCCCACAGCTGCCACACCTCCCAGACCACCGCGCGACACCAGAGCGACCACCTCCATCCCACACTCATCCCCATGCTTCCTCCAGTGTCCAGGACTCAGACTCCCGCCAAATGCTTGGCAAGAGAGGGCCAGAGCTCGCTGCCTCCATCCCCCACGCATTGCCCTTGGTTGCCCTATCAAGCCACCTCCAAGAAAACACTGGCCACAGAAGCCCCTCCCCGCCATGCACTGCCAAGTCCCCCAGAGACCAGGCACTGTGCAGCGCAGATGGTGGTGGAACTAGGGCCAGCAGCAGATGAGGGCGGTTGTGGATCACAGGCTGTCAGCTGTGAAGAACTCTGATTCAGGCCCCGCCCCGCCCGCAACTGCCACACCTCCCGGACCAGGGCGCTAAGCTGTGGCTGCTCTGACCCTGGATGGCAATTGGTCAGCAGCCATCTCTGCAGTCCCCAGCCCAGTGCAGCGCCAGAGCGACCACCTCAATCCCACACAGCGGTTGTGGATCACAGGCTGTCAGCTGTGAAGCACTCTGATTCAGGCCCCGCCCCACCCGCAGCTGCCGCACCTCCTGGACCACTGCAGGACGCTGTGGCTGCTCTGACCCTGGATGGCAATTGGTCAGCAGCCATCTCTGCAGTCCCCAGCCCAGTGCAGCGCCAGAGCGACCACCTCCATCCAACACAGCGGTTGTGGATCACAGGCTGTCAGCTGTGAAGCACTCTGATTCAGGCCCCGCCCCGCCCGCAGCTGTCACACCTCCCGGACCACCGCGCGACACCAGAGCGACCACCTCCATCCCACACTCATCCCCATGCTTCCTCCAGTGTCCAGGACTCAGACTCCCGCCAAATGCTTGGCAAGAGAGGGCCAGAGCTCTCTGCCTCCATCCCCAACGCATTGCCCTTGGTTGCCCTATCAAGCCACCTCCAAGACCACCCTGGCCACAGAAGCCCCTCCCCGCCATGCACTGCCAAGTCCCCCAGAGACCAGGCACTGTGCAGCGCTCATGGGAGTGGAACCAGGGCCAGCAGCAGATGAGGGCGGTTGTGGATCACAGGCTGTCAGCTGTGAAGCACTCTGATTCAGGCCCCGCCCCGCCCGCAGGTGCCACACCTCCCGGACCACCGCAAGATGCTGTGGCTGCTCTGACCCTGGATGGCAATTGTTCAGCAGCCATCTCTGCAGTCCCCAGCCCAGTGCAGCGCCAGAGCGACCACTTCCATCCCACACTCATCCCCATGCTTTCTCCAGTGTCCAGGACTCAGACTCCCGCCAAATGCATGGCAAGAGAGGGCCAGAGCTCGCTGCCTCCATCCCCCACGCATTGCCCTTGGTTGCCCTATCAAGCCACCTCCAAGAAAACCCTGGCCACAGAAGCCCCTCCCCGCCATGCACTGCCAAGTCCCCCGGAGACCAGGCACTGTGCAGCGCACATGGTGGTGGAACCAGGGCCAGCAGCAGATGAGGGCGATTGTGGTTCACAGGCTGTCAGCTGTGAAGCACTCTGATTCAGGCCCCGCCCCGCCCACAGCTGCCACACCTCCCAGACCACTGCGCGACACCAGAGCGACCACCTCCATCCCACACTCATCCCCATGCTTCCTCCAGTGTCCAGGACTCAGACTCCCGCCAAATGCTTGGCAAGAGAGGGCCAGAGCTCGCTGCCTCCATCCCCCACGCATTGCGCTTGGTTGCCCTATCAAGCCACCTCCAAGACCACCCTGGCCACAGAAGCCCCTCCCCGCCATGCACTGCCAAGTCCCCCAGAGACCAGGCACTGTGCAGCGCTCATGGGAGTGGAACCAGGGCCAGCAGCAGATAAGGGCGGTTGTGCATCACAGGCTGTCAGCTGTGAAGCACTCTGATTCAGGCCCCGCCCCGCCCGCAGCTGTCACACCTCCCGGACCACCGCACGTCGCTGTGGCTGTTCTGACCCTGGATGGCAATTGGTCAGCAGCCATCTCTGCAGTCCCCAGCCCAGTGCAGCGCCAGAGCGACCACCTCCATCCCACATGGCGGTTGTGGATCACAGGCTGTCAGCTGTGAAGCACTCTGATTCAGGCCCCGCCCCGCCCGCAGCTGTCACACCTCCCGGACCACCGCGCGACACCAGAGCGACCACCTCCATCCCACACTCATCCCCATGCTTCCTCCAGTGTCCAGGACTCAGACTCCCGCCAAATGCTTGGCAAGAGAGGGCCAGAGCTCGCTGCCTCCATCCCCAACGCATTGCCCTTGGTTGCCCTATCAAGCCACCTCCAAGACCACCCTGGCCACATAAGCCCCTCCCCGCCATGCACTTCCAAGTCCCCCAGAGACCAGGCACTGTGCAGCGCTCATGGGAGTGGAACCAGGGCCAGCAGCAGATGAGGGCGGTTGTGGATCACAGGCTGTCAGCTGTGAAGCACTCTGATTCAGGCCCCGCCCCGCCCGCAGGTGCCACACCTCCCGGACCCCTGCAAGATGCTGTGGCTGCTCTGACCCTGGATGGCAATTGTTCAGCAGCCATCTCTGCAGTCTCCAGCCCAGTGCAGCGCCAGAGCGACCACCTCCATACCACACTTATCCCCGTGCTTTCTCCAGTGTCCAGGACTCAGACTCCCGCCAAATGCATGGCAAGAGAGGGCCAGAGCTCGCTGCCTCCATCCCCCACGCATTGCCCTTGGTTGCCCTATCAAGCCACCTCCAAGAAAACCCTGGCCACAGAAGCCCTTCCCCGCCATGCACTGCCAAGTCCCCCAGAGACCAGGCACTGTGCAGCGCACATGGTGGTGCAACCAGGGCCAGCAGCAGATGATGGCGATTGTGGATCACAGGCTGTCAGCTGTGAAGCACTCTGATTCAGGCCCCGCCCCGCCCACAGCTGCCACACCTCCCGGACCACCGCGCGACACCAGAGCGACCACCTCCATCCCACACTCATCCCCATGCTTCCTCCAGTGTCCAGGACTCAGACTCCCGCCAAATGCTTGGCAAGAGAGGGCCAGAGCTCGCTGCCTCCATCCCCCACGCATTGCCCTTGGTTGCCCTATCAAGCCACCTCCAGGACCACCCTGGCCACAGAAGCCCCTCTCCTCCATGCACTGCCAAGTCCCCCTATGACCAGGCACTGCGCAGAGCTCATGGGGGTGGAACCAGGGCCAGCAGCATATGAGGGCGGTTGTGGATCACAGGCTGTCAGCTGTGAAGCACTCTGACTCAGGCCCCGCCCCGCCCGCAGCTGCCACACCTCCTGGACCACCGCGCGACGCCAGAGTGACCACCTCCATCCCACACTCATCCCCATGCTTCCTCCAGTGTCCAGGACTCAGACTCCCGCCAAATGCTTGCCAGGAGAGGGCCAGAGCTCGCTGCCTCCATCCCCCACGCATTGCCCTTGGTTGCCCTATCAAGCCACCTCCAAGAAAACCCTGGCCACAGCAGCCCCTCCGCGCCATGCACTGCCAAGTCCCCCAGAGACCAGGCACTGCGCAGTGCCTATGGGGGTGGAACCAGGGCCAGCAGCAGATGAGGGCGGTTTTGCATCACAGGCTGTCATCTGTGAAGCACTCTGATTCAGGCAGTCTTTCTGATTTTCTGGAAACCTAGCAGTCACATTTTATGATATGATCATACAATACAATTACAATGACCTTACACACTCAAGATTGATTCTTTTCATAGACGTCAACGTAAGGGTGGATGCTGTATTCTTGGGTTGCATGATGCATGAACATAAGAGTTTTGTGGCATTTTTTCTGGAGGCTGATCTTATGGCTGAGTCAATGGCAAATGGTCACATTTCTAATTATTTTTCCCCTATTTTAGGAAAATTAAAGTTATATGGGCTATCATGCTGCTTTAATTTTTACTCTATCTCAACCATTTCAGAGTGTACCCTTTCTCACTGGTTTGCAACCCAAACTTCTCCATTGGCCTCCTGCACCCCCACCCCACCAGCCATTTGACTATGTCTGGAGTTTTTGATGGTCCCAACTGGAGGAATGCTGCTGATATCTACTGGGTAGAGACCAGAAATGCTACTAAACATCCTGAGATTTACAGGAAAAACTTCAAAGTAGCAAAGAATTATCAAGCCCAATATGTCAATAGTGCCAAAGTTGAGAAATCCTGCAAAGTTTAATCCTTAATTAGCAGCACAGGATGGCAATTATTTGGCTGGCTTGCTTCAAGATCTTGTGGAAGAGATGGGGTTATCCTTGGAAACAATAGTTCCTCCCAATTCTGAAATGTGGGAGGGAGCCAGAAGATTCCTTTAGAAATCTTAAGCAGCTGAAGAGCTTGTTCCTTGCATTGTACCAAAATAGTCACAAGACTGTGCCAAGAGATTCCTTTTGGAAACCTAAGCATGCTGTTCTTGGTTTGGTCATTTAAATTATGCTAAAATAATACTTCAGTTAATATATTTAATTGGAACACTACAATTCATGAGTTCAAGTGCAAATGTTTCAATTTAAACATAGATCAATATTTTTTCACAGTTCTAATTCTCACAGAAGGATCTTGGAGAGAAAATTTCTATCTCTATTAATCTAAAAATTAAATGAGAATTTTTTTTTTTTTAATCAGTTGGCTGGTGGTAAGTTGGTAGTCCTATTCTATAGAAAGGATGAGGTTCTTGGGATGTGCTGCAAAGAGTCCCTGTGTTGAGGGATTACTGTGAAGAGAGCTGCCTCATTACAAGTTTATACCTGAGCAGATGCGAGACAGTGCTAGAAGTAGGGTTTCTCTGGAGTCCTGGGCTTTGTTCAAAGAAGAACTCAAAAACGTGATTTTAGATGACAAAATTAAGTAACAATTAAGTAATTTGGCAGGGCGTGGCTTGGGAGGCTGAAGTAGAAGGAACCTGAGTTCAAAGCCAGCTTCAGCAACTTAGAGGCCCTAAGCAACTCAGTGAGGCCTTATATTTAAATGAAATATAAAAAAAGGTTGGGAATGTAGTTCATTGGTTAAGTGCCCCTGGGTTCAATCCTGGATACCAAAAAAAAAAAAAAAAAAAAAAAAAAAATCAAGTAACTTATAGGGCCATTCATTCCCCAAACCTCTCTTTTTCCAGTTTGTCTCTCATCCTGGGCCTAATTCTTGGGGACTGAGGGCAGAGCCTAAGGAGGCTGCACCTCACTGCACCTTTCCACCAGCCAACCTGCCTCCAACAGGTGCAAAAGAGCCAGGCTGAGAAATACATGTTATAGTGTATAACTATAACTGTTAACAGCCACAGAGAAAAGAAACCTGGGGTCTTTCAGACATCCTAATAGGCCCATTTGAATAGTGATAATTCCCTTGTAATTATTGTTTCTATTTATTGCACTTTCTTATGCTTGTCTTTACATACAAAATAGGTTTAAGAACAAAATTAAAGTAAGAAACAGCCCTAAAGCTTGGACCAAAGAATCCCAAGTTTGTCACATCCGAATTTCTGAGAAACTTGACAGAGAAGAGGGAGGGAGGAGAAAAGAAGGCAGGCAGGTGGGAGTGGGAGGAACCAGGAGGGAGCCTGGGCCAGGCAGGTCTAGTGCCTCCCATCTGAACTCACCTGTTCTCAAAATAACCAGCTTGGTGTTTTTACCTTCATTTGATGGGTTAACTGAGAACTTGAGAAGTAACTTTTTCAAGGTCACACAATTAGTAAGGGGAGGAACCAGGAGTCCACCAGATAGCTAAGAAATGCCAAATATGTGGAATTTTAATAAACGCTAACCATCCATAACTTTTAGCACTTGCTCTGTGTGGTTGCTGTCAGAGGAATATTTGGAAAACAGGTTATTTGCTCTCCTGGCTTTGACTAAAGGGCAATGACCACAGATGACATAGATGGGATGCAGGCTCTTCCCAGGGCGAGGGACTCCCACCCTCCCTCACGAGGCCCTGTGGTTGCCAGACAGCCAGACCAGGCTGGAAGATGTAGCTACAAGGCTCTGGCCTGTCTAGTAAAACCTGCCTGGCTTCCTCCAGTACAGTAGTTTCCCTCTCCTGTTTATTGAGATGCCATAAAAAGAAAAGTGCTTGTAAACAACTTGAGCAGCATGAACAATCTAATTAAAATAATTAAAATAATAGCTTGTGAAAAAAAAGTAAGTAAAACTAATTATTATAGAGTAGCTGTGTGGGAGGATGAAAATTGCTGACATTCTTTAAGTCTAAGCAGTTCTATTTGGCAGGGAAAGCATAGGCGTTTGAACAGATCCCTTCTGAGGATACCCCCACCCTGGCCCAACCTGGATTTAACCTCTCCTACTTCTCATCTTGCTTTTTAATTTCCTTCTTGGCCACAACAACATGCTGGTGACCCTGCAGTGGTTCTCAGATGGTCCCTTTTAGACAAGCTTTCAACTTTTTTTTTTTTCTTTGAACTCAGAGAATTATGAATGTTTAGAATCTGAGACCATTAGAACTGAAAGAACCCATAGACCCCTTAGGGAAAGGATCTCTAGGATGCATGATACCTTTGCAAAACTGGATGCTTAGCCAGCCCCCACCACCACCCCTACTGCCCCCCCTCGCCATACCTTTTATTTTTGTTTTTAGCTACAGTCTCTCCCTTTAATGTCCCACTATTTCTCCTGCTATGCCTGGGGGCCTAGAGAATAATAAAAATGCTTCTTCCAAGTATTTGAAGACAATGATGGCAGCTCTTGTCCAGTTCCAAGGCCAAACCTGCTAGGTGTCCCACCCACAGGAGTACCCGGTGGAAAGGTATCACAGTTTACCTAAGCCCCAGGGTGTTTACCTGAGATGGGCAAGTACAGCCCTGCAGAGGGGAGGGCCTGAATCTTCATTGAGAGGAGTCACAATCACAGATGAGAGGAAATGGGGTAAACATCAGCCTAAGTACAGAACAGGACCAGAAGGACATCAAACAGTACATATTAGTTCACAGTAGAGAAACAGGTGGAGAATCAGAAAGGCAGTTCAGAGCTAAGACCATGGACAGTAAGTTTGTTTTGTTCTCTTTCTCTCAGTGCAAGGTATCAAACCCAGGGCCTTACACATGCCAGACAAGCACTCTACCACTGAGCTATGCCCCCAGTCCATAAATTTTTATAGGACCAGATACTCTCAACTAAGCAGATACCTGGCAGTTTTTCAATATCTATCATATGACAGGCTTTTGCAGCTGCCTTTATAATCCACTCTAGAATCTTTTTTAATCATCTCACTGAATAAGTGGCTAGTTGATAGAATGCATCTAAACTTTTGGGTAACAGAGCATCTGAGGTGCTCGGAAATGTATACCTGAAAATGAAGCTGACTTGTTTTTTGCTTAGGAAAAAAACACATAAGTGAAACTTCTTTTTTATGAAAATATAATTTAATATAGAATGGAGTTACATCAAACTATAGCACAGCACAACAAAAAACTTAAAACAAAATATTAGAGATTCCTATACTTAAAGCTCACTGGGTCATACTTAGTCACTTACTGGCTGTCTTTGTGAGTATCCTTGACAACATTTACACCTTACTTCACTGCCCTGAGCAACCCTTTCTCTTTTCCTC
This sequence comes from Callospermophilus lateralis, assembly GCF_048772815.1. Lineage (NCBI taxonomy): Eukaryota > Metazoa > Chordata > Mammalia > Rodentia > Sciuridae > Callospermophilus > Callospermophilus lateralis. The sequence goes on along the minus strand of NC_135311.1, from coordinate 68,708,718 downwards.
ACTTCCCTTCTGACCATTAGCCTTCAATTCTTTTTACTTTTCTCCTACAAGTTACTTTATCATCTTTTGCATCCAAGGTCTTTTACTAAACAAAGGATAGCCCTCTCTCTGAACAATTCTACTTCCATCTTTAAAATTAATATTACACTTTTTCTGTACCATTCTTATAAAATTTTAGATTTTAGTTCTAATATTAAAATTAATGCAGAAGAGGTATTGATAATTGAGTCCAAAGAAGGAATTGATGTGTTTTATAGGGTCCTTACCATCACTGTCAATCTTTTCATATATGATTTCTGCTTATAGTCATTCAACAATATTTATGGAGTTCCACTCAGTCCTAAGAAATAAATTGTTTGGGGAGATTTTAAAGAAAAAGAAAATTAACTTCTACTCCTAGCTTTTAACTTCTTGAGAGAAAAAGTAGAGAAAGATCACCCAATGTCTATAGCCACACTGACTCTGGCTGATTAGGTATCTAGGTGAGGAAGCTTTGAGGACCTCCACCTCATTCAGGTGGGGTGAGAAACATATTTTTCCAGAGAAATGTCAGGGGAAAATGCAAAAGGGAGTGGGAATGGAAGAAGATAATTTGGTGGTTTCAGACACATTTCAGTGACTTTCAACAAATACTTGCTTATGTGATATGAATGAAAAGGCAAGGATGTGAGATTTTTCAAAAGACAATTGGAAATTCCAACCTCAGAAAGGAGTCAAGGAATGACCCGCAAAGAAATGATAAACCATGGGCTCTAATGAGGCTACCCAGAGAAAAAGTACAGTGTGAGCAACTGAGCAGGCTAAGTCTAGAATTCTTGAAGATACTTACAAAAACTGTTTAAGAGTGCATGTGAGTATACACACACACACATACACACACATACACACACACACATACACATACACACACAAAAAGCTAAAGAGCAATCAAAAAGGAGAGTGCCTCTCACCAAAGACAAAATCAGAATCACAAGAAACTAGAAAAGAATAAGATGAGGAACTTTCTTTTTGGGTGATCATCAAACCAGTCATAAAATTAGAGTTTAGTTTTTGTGGGGAAGACCAAAAAAAATCAGCGGTTCTGACTTTGAAGGAAGACACGAAGCTGGGAAGGACTGAAGTACCTCCAGAGACTGAGGGGAAGCAGCGGTGGAGGAGGGGTCACTGCAGCCTGGAAAGAGGTATGCACTCGCCCAGGAAACAGTGTCCTGCTGGAGCCTCAGGGATCCCGTCAATCCATAGTGCCAGAGATAAATGTTAGCCTTAGAAAGGAGTAGAGGAACGCCGCTCTCAGAAACAGGAGAGGAGGCTAGGCTAAGAAGAAAGCAAGGCTGTTTCCAGTGGAGAAAAAGGAAATGGAGAATGAAATTGAACTTTCTACCATCTCTCAGAGTGAAAGAACCAGAAGGAACTGTGGTCTTTGGAAAATGTAAAGGGGCTTGATAAAGCTAAGAAAGTCAGACAGGCATAACTCAGGAATTTAGAAAAGGTGTGCACTCTTGTCCTCATGATTCATTCACTGAGAGAATATTGGAGTTTTTATTTTTCTAAGTGCTTATACGCATATTAATTAACACTAGCTCACTTAACTCAGAACGATCCTTAAGGAAGCTTTATTAAAATCCCAATTTTGAGATCAGGAAACCAAAATACAGAGATGAAAAAAAAAAGATGCAATTTGTCTTTGCATTGCCTTTCCTATGGAGTTAGACAAACCAAGGTTGTTTCACTCCAAAACTGTCTCCCATTCTAGAATACCTTATCTTTCCCATTGCTTCTTACCAAATTCATGCTCTCTCTGTTCATGATTCCTTACTCTGATTTGCTATTTCTGGTCTGGGCTGTCTCAGAGGACCTTCCAATATTAGAAATACCCTTTCTGGGGCTGGGGATTTAGCTCAGTGGTAGAGTGTTTGCCTGGCATACATGAGGCCCTGGGTTCAATCCCCAATTTGCAAAAAAAAAAAAGAGAAAGAAATGCACTATCTTAAAAGCAAAATTTTCACGAAGGATTACATTAATCATTAAGGATTACTTCACGTGTATCTTTTCTGAGATGGCCTCTTTTCAGATAGGCCTGAGATAGATATTCTCTTGCTCATACCCTGCACAATGCAAATGTGGAGGACACTACTTAAGTTTTTCTGTCATTGGCTTCCCAAGCACGTGGGTACCTTTGTGTCTACACTGATGTCAGCTCCTTAAGAATGTTAGAACTTCAGGGAGGGAAAAGGCAGTTTAATCTTCCTTATCAGCCTTATTTTCATGATGTTAGTTAACAAATACCCTTTGCAGTTTTCAAAACCCTGTTCTTGAGAAAATCCAATTCTCTGTATTCACACCTGTAGCTGACTTCGGCTGTAGATACTCCTCCTTCAAAGCAAAAAAAGAAAAAAAAATAGGTGCAAACTCTATTGAGAGTTTGGAGATATGACAGTAGAAAAAAGATGACCTTGCAGAGAAAGGGCCCATTCAGTAGCTTCCATTTCTTAAATGAGAAATGAAGAACTATGGCAAAAATGAGGATGTAAGAATGTAAAGCAGAAAGTGTCAGAAGGACAGGATGCGAGGACCAGAAATTTGAGGAAATAAGAGATTCAAGATCATTACTGTGAAGATGAGAAGGCTATGTTACAAAAGAAACAAGATATTTGGGCCCTATGAATACTAATTTAGGGCTATGAATTCATAGGATATCAATTTCTGAAATTTACTGGGCATCATAATAGCTCAGAATTGAGCACACAAGCCCTGACACATGCCTATAATCCCAGCAGCTTGGGAGGATGAAGCAGAAGAATCACAATTTCAAAGCTAGCCTGAGCATAGTGAGGTCCTAAAGCAAATTATGAAGACTCTGTCTATAAATAAAAAATAAAAAAGCATTGAGCACACCAATCTTATAGAGTTGTAATGGAGCATTACATCACACCTTCTGTCAGAATACCCATATGCCAACCTCCACTCTGATGTGGCATACAGACATCCTAATGCACTCTCACAGAGGCTCTGTGTCTCTTTGTAACACTTAGTACACATGGCTGATACATGACAGAGCTATAAGACAGAAGGAGTCAGGATCCTGTGGACAATGGAAACTTCATGTCAGACCTGATATAGATTTGTGTGTAACAGAAACAAACTCAGATCTTAAGTCACAAGTATTTTCACGTTTTCTGCCTCCCACAGTTGATCCTAACTAACCAGCAAAAAATCTCCAATTAACTAAAAAGAATAACATAGCCACAAAAGTACTCATGTTAAACCACAGTCAAAATGACTACAAATAAAGGGTTTAAATGGTGAGTAATATCGATGTTAAAATAACTTTAATTCTTTATGGAATTAATATATTAGAAATTTTTTTACTAATTTTATAAATATAGGGTAATGATATTTATAATAAGGAATTTCATAAAAATGATAAATGAAGACATGAATAATTGCACAGATTGCCTCAGCATTTTCTTTATCCAACATTTATTGAGTACTATACCATGCTAAACAGTATGTTGGCTGCCAGGGATATGAAGATAAAACAAGGAGTCCCTACCATTGAGGAGTTCACAGAGACATAAACAGATGATTTTATGTATTCTAATTTCCAGTATTATTTATTTATTTCTGAACATAAGTAGTTGATTAAGCAAATGGACAATTTTTTTTTCTTTTTTTTTTTTTTTAACCTGTAGAAAAGAAATCAACTTTGGTAGAGAAAAGGGCTAACTGTAATTTGTCTCTCTGAGCAGTAGAGGGCAACAGAACATCAAAGTGACAGCTTGAGTAAGCCTCTGTGGACAATGATGTAGGCCTTTTTCTATAAAAGCAATTTATTCAACTAAGTGTTTTTTTCCCCAGACTCAATAACATATATTTAACTATGAATATACAAATTGCACAAATTCATTCTGAATAAAATACATTCATGACTTGACAAAAATAACAATTTTGTGGGGCTGGGGTTGTAGCTCAGTGGTAGAGCACTTGCCTAGCATGTGTGAGGCATCTGGTTCAACTCTCATCACCACATATAAATAAATAAAATAAAAGTTCACTGGCAACTAAAAAATATTTTTTAAAAATAATTTTAATTTATTCCTGTGGCATTTATCATTTTTTAATTTTTTCTCCATGTTATAAAATCATGAAAATTCATCATTCAAGAAAATACATTTAATCTGTTTTTTTTTCTCATAAGTATTGTAGATCACTTCTTTCTTATTGGTGTCTTCCCAAGATTAATTAATAAAACACAATGTGGTCACCAGCTGTGGGTTTTGACAGAAGAATTAAAAAATTTCTTCAAATTACTTGTGAGTAGCATCTCTTTGCATCATAAAATTTGACAACCTTCATTTATGTCATCTCCTTTGACTATAATTCATATAAAAATATTCATGTGATCAAAGCTTTTTAAATTGCACTAAAGCATTTTATATTAATCCACGGTGTGTTTTCTATGAAAAAGAAGGGGAAAATGGCTTTTCTTCATCATGTTTTGTTTAAGATTACTGTGGAAATGCTCCTCTAGGTGCCAGTGAATAAGTTAACTCTCATTTGGAAAGTTATCAGCTGGCAGTAATTTGTGGAGTTCCAGTAAATGCTCAACTTATAAGTATTCACAGAAGGAAATATTTTAAATTTGAGCTAGGGCAGTTTCCTAGGATTTCTGTAACAAATTACCAGAAACCCCATGACTTAAGACAATAGAAAATTACTCTGTCCTAGTTCAGGAGGCAGAAAATCAAAATAAAGGTGTTGGCAGAGTGTGTTCCTTCTAAAGGCTCAGAGGAGATTCTGTTCCTAGCCCCTTTTCTAACTTGTGGTGGCTGCCAGCAATCCTTGTTTTTGACTTTTAACTGCATCACTTTAATCCCTGCCTTTGTCATAAGAGGTATTCACCCTATATGTGTCTCTGGGTCTTCCTGTGACCTTCTTATAAGGTCATCAATCATTGGATTTGGGGGCACATTCTAATCCTGTATGGCCTCATCTTAACTAATTACATTTGCAAAGACCTTATTTCTAAACAAGATCATATTCTGAGGTTCCAATGGACATGAATTTTGCAGATTCCTTTTTCAATCCACTACAAATAGTAAGGCTATTTTGTATGTCTTCAAAAAAAAATATTTAAAAGGAAGAAAAGTATTTTCTCTATGGAAATGAGTACCACATATATTCTATCAAAATAGATACATACCAAAATGTACTCAACTAAATTTTTTAATTTACTTTATTTTCATATTCATGTTATTTATGTTATCTTGTACAGGAGTTTTGAAGTGTATAATAAAATAACCCATTCATTATACACTAAGTATAACATAATATGTATGTTGATCATTGTCAACAAATAGTGTGTACATTTTATTAACCCTGTAGAATTAATAAATAAAGGAAGATATAGTAAAATCTTACTATAAGTAGAGTCCAAAAAGTTCTATTATGTAAGAATTATGGCCACATTATTGCAAGGTTAAAAAAAAAACAAATTTCTCAAGTAGATTTCCAGTTAATGTGCATTTTTTTTAGAGGCATCAATCTTTAATAACTTACAGGCAAATGCTAAAAAATAGTTAATAATACAGAGAACACACATGGCTTATAAAAAGGATTGTGGATATACAAATGTGAGGGAGAGATCTTGGTATTTTCACACAGACACAAAAAATAAAGACTATTATGACTGGCATTTCTATAAAAGCAGCTGGGGAACCCTCCAGCTGGAAGAAGGGAGAATGGGAAGATAGTTCTCATTCATCCTAAATGCATTCTCAGAACCTTCTACCCCCCATAAAATACATCCAAACAATAAGCTAGAGAAGGAAAACAAGAAACAAGCCCGAGGTAGAGTCAGCATTTACATTTGTCTCCAATCTTGCAGCCCCTACTTCTCCAGAGGAGAGAATAAAGGAGATATGTGCAAAAACAGCTCCTCTCCCATCCCGTCCCCCAGTGTGGCACCAAAACAGGACCCCCTTGATCCTCGGTCCTTCATTAAGGTGCACAGATCCTGCACTCTGGGCTGACCAAGAGGTCACAGGCCCTGCCTGGCTATCCAAGTGTACAGACCCCTAGTACATGGGGAGGAACAGCCTCAGGTCACCGTCTCTTCTTGCTTGCCCGGGCCACCTTCTTCCTCTTGAGGATCATCTCATACAAGCGCTCAAGGCCTGGCTGCAAGCCCAGCCCATCCACAGCACTGCAGCCCTGCACGTGGGTGAGCGTGGCAGCTGCCAGCTCACGGACTGCCAGCCTCTTCTCCACCTCTGCTGTGCTGAGTGCCCCAGGCTGGTCCTGCTTGTTGGCCAGCACCAGGACGGGAACGCCCTGGTTGTCTGAAGCCCGACTGATTCGATGCAACTCCACCTTGGCCTCTTCTAGTCGCTCAGTCTCTGCAGCATCTACTACAAACACCAGTCCATCTGTCCGGCGGGTGTAGGAGCGCCAAAGTGGTCGCAGCTTCTCCTGACCCCCAACATCCCATACTTGGAAGGTGATTCCGCGGGAGCCCCCCAAGGGCACCCGGATCTTCTCAGTGTTGAAACCTTTTGTGGGGACCGTCTGAACAAACTCCTTGAACTTGAGGCGGTAAAGGAGGGAGGTTGTGCATTTTAATTTATGTTTACATTTATAAAATGTATAAGAAACAAATTATGTTAAAATTGTACCATATATTAAATTTAAAAAGCCTTAAATAATCACAGAGCACTCTTCACCCTGCATACCTTTAGCCTGTCCCCATTTGAGAATTGCAGCCGGGTAAAGTATGAAATCAATTACCAACCCAATTTATGTTATCTTTCTTTTTTTTTTATCTTCAATTTATATTATCTTCTTCTTTTTTTTAGTTGTAGACACAACACCTTTATTTATTTATTTATTTATTTTTATGTGGTGCTGAGGATCAAACCCAGTGCCTCACATGTGCCTGTCAAGTTCTCAACCACTGAGCTACAACCACAGCCCTGAATTCACATGATCTTAGAGACACTTTTAGAGTTTTCAGAGAATAAAATCAAGACTAAAGAACTTTAAAAAGATGATAAAGGGAAATTCCATTATGTTGCTTAACGACAGGGAGGTATTTTAAAAAACAAATCCTTAGACAATGTTATTGAGTGAACACCAGAATGCACATACACAAACCTAGGTGGCATAGCCCCACTACACACTAAGCTGTATCTTCTAGCTACCATGTATAAGGTTTGTCTTGTTAATCAAAGCATCTGCATGCAGCACATGACTCTACAATGAATTGTACAATTCTCATTATCAGAAAGGAGGGAATGCATCTGGGTTTTGAAAAAAGTCAAGTTTTTGTAGCAAAGAGTTGTTTGAAAAAATCTTTCTGAAAGATAAAGATAGTGGATAATGTCTCTTAAAAATTCCTAAAATAATCACAATAACAGGCTTAATAAGGGTACTATGTTGTTTTTTTTTTTTAAATGAAGGTCATAAAGCTAAACCACAACTCATTCAAGGCAGTTATGGCTAAGACTAGGCCAATGATTGTTCCAACTTATTTGAAGAATAGAGGTTAAAGAATTGAAACAAATGTCCTCTAAACACACTTCAAATATCACCCTCCTGCTGGCCTTTTGGTAGGCAGAGGATGACAGACTCTACAAGCCATGCTCCCTGATGAAAACCCAAAGTTAGTAGTCTGAGCTGCTAGTTATGAACATGCTTTAAAACAATTGAGCAGACAGAGAAGTGACCTTTTAAAGATAATATAGCCAAATCAAACTCTGGTTGAATACATGAAACATTCCTACAAGGGAATTCTGGGGTTTCAAGACCCAGCACAAGACTTCTTCTTCCCTACCTTTCTAAGGCCTAATGATAAATGGGAATTAATTCAGAACACCAAGAAAAGCAGGAGGAGAGTTGCCAGTGCAGGAAGTGATGTTAGTGTAGGAGAGTTCAGTCTCCATGGCAGAAACCCAAGGAAGCTTCAGGCTCACTTTGCAGGTGCCTCTAAGGGCAGAGAGCTAAGAGGCTAAAATGGAAGGATGGTTTGAAAGTGGGCCTAGCACATGATGGCACCAGATATCTGCCTACACTTCCTGCCTTCCTCTGCCATTTTTAAATACATGAAATACCAACTAGCATTTCACCTCTGGGAAAAATAAAATAAGTTTTCTTCTTCTGAAAAACAGAATAAACTGAGGAGAACTAGGTATGCTGAGGATGGACATCAGTGTCCTCAGTAAAGCCCTCTGCCTTCTTCTTTGGAGTTCCAAACCTCTCCCTGCAAAACTAAAAGGCATCAACATTCTAACCCCAAGATTAAGGCAACTCGTAGGGAAGTCTGTTTATTGACACTGTGGTTAGTTGGGGCTAGGGTTGTGGCTCAGTGGTAGCGCACTTGTCAGGCATGTGTGAGGCACTGGGTTTGATCCTCAGTACCACATAAAAATCAATAAATTAATTAATTAAATAAAGGTATTTGTCCAACCACAATTTAAATATATATATTAAAAAGCTGTGGTTAGCTATGTACCAAGAACTTGACTTCCTCATTCCTTAACCTCATGCTTTTCTGGGAAGGGACTACCAGACTGGGCATTTCATTTTCTGGCCTCCCTTATATCCAAATGTAGCTTTTAACTACACGGAATATGAGTAGAAGTGGTGTGTGTCACTTTCAGGCCAGGGCTTTTAAGAAAGTAACTGTGGAGCTGGGATGTAGCACAATGGTTCAGCACATGCTAAACATTTGTGAGGTCCTGGGTTCTGTACCCAGTGGATGGTGGGGTGGTAGGGAGAAAGTGGGAAATAAAGGAAGGAATAAAGAAAGAAAAAGTGCCTTTTCACATTCTCACTCACCCTGTGCCAGCTGGAAGCAGAAGCCACAAAGGTCAAAGATGCCTGTAGCATCAGTTGAAGGAGCCTGGGTCTCTGTGTCACTACATGAGGAAAAGCCACCCATGAATCAGGAACATCTGAACTATGCTGCAGTTGAGAAACAAGCAAATTTCATAGAAAACAATGAAGTTTTGAGGCTTATTTTGGTAACGAGCATTACCATAATTAATTAACCTTCCCATGTACATAGAGCACCCAGCACAGGCACTTAACCTGTGGAAGGAAAGACCTATATATTCAATAGTAAGAAACTCTGAAAAGCTATCTAGAACAGTCCCATTCTTAAATATGATGGACAACTAAAGATCCAGTTTAGTGGTAAAGTGCCCCTAGGTTCAATCCCCAGTAACTCCCCGAATAAAATTGAAGTGTTGAAAGACAAAGAAAATAAGCAGAATAAACAAACAAATCAAAGATTTACTAATCCAGAAAGAAGAACAGAGATTGTAGGCTTATAAAATAGGAAAAAAAAACTAAAACATTTGAATTTGTGTTCTTAGAGAAATTTGAAAATATATTAATTACTTCCACAAAATTAGCACTAGATAATCCTACTCCTTGCCCTGTCCCCCTACACATCAAAATAAAAATACAAAAGGAAATTCTTGTAAACTAAGCATATGATTGCTAAAATTTTAAAAATCAATTGAAAGTTCATGGGGCAGTGTGCCAGGTTTTGTGGCACATACCTGTAATCCCAGGGAGTCAGGAGGCTCAGACAGGAGGATCACAAGTTTCAGACCAGCTCTAGCAACTTAGTAAGACCATGTCTTAAAATAAAAACATAAAAAGGACTGGGTATGTAATTTAGTGGTAAAGTGCCCCTAGGTTCAATCCCCAGTAACCCCCCAAATAAAATTGAAGTGTTGAAAGACAAAGACTAGGACCCCTTCTAGAATATAAATCAAAAGATTAGAAAAAGAGAGCTTCAGAGAAGGTGAAACAAAGAAAATAAATCCTTAAGTTCCAACATTCAGCAAATAGAATACAGAAGAAAAATAGCTGGGGATATAGCTCAGTTGGTAGAGTGCTTGCCTCACATGCACAAGGCCCTGGCTTCAATCCCCAGCATCTCACACACACACACACACACACACACAAAAAAAAAAAAAAAAAAAAAAAAAAAAAGTTGGGCCTGGGGTTGTGGCTCAGTGGTAGATCACTCACCTAGCATGCCTGCGGTGCAAGTGTGAGGCCCTGGATTTGATCCTCAGCACCACATAAGAATGAAATAAAGATAATGTGTCTAACTACAACTAAAAAATAATAAATACTTAAAATATTTTTTAAAAAGAATAGAGAAAAAATAAAAATAAGGAAGAATGAAATGATAAAAATTATAGAGAGACCTCCTCCAAAGTTAAAGACATAACTATTCTTAATAAAGGGGATAAATGAGTACCAAGGGGAAAAAAAGACCATGTCACGTTACCATGAAACTTTAGAACACCAAATGATTAGAGAAAGGATTTTATTTTTATTTTTATATTTTACTGTAGTAAGAACATATAAGATGAGGTCTACCTTTTTTACTACATTTTAAGTATGGGACAGTGTATTCACTGCAAGCACAGTGTTGTACAGAAGATATCTAGAACTTACTTATCCTGGTTAACTGAAACTTTCTAGACATGGAACAGCAACTGCCCATTCCCCCTCCCCCAGTACCTGGCAGCCACCATTATATTTCTGCTTTTACAAACTTGACTATTTTAGGAATCTCTTGGAAGTGGAATATTGCAGAATATGTCCTTCTGTCATGAACTCATTTCAGTGAGCATAATGCCCTATAAGCTTATCTCTGTTGTTGCAAATGGCAGGATTTTCTTCTTTTTATGGCTGACTAGAATTCCCATTGTGTACATATCACATTTTCTTGATCCATTCACCTCCTGATGGACATTTAGGTTGATTCCATATCTTGGCTATTGTGCACAGTGCTGCGATAAACATAGGAAAAGTAGATTTTTTTAAAAGTCTCTAGAGAAAAAGAGGTCACTTACCAAGAAACAATAATAAACTGGCATCAAACTTCTTATTAGGAACACTTTGTGCTAGAAGAAAATGAAACAATGTCTTCACCATTCTGAGGAGGGAAAAAAATTGAATATACAATTTTGTGTTGCCCTAACTGTTCTTGGTTCCACTAGGGTGCCTCCTTCCCTTAGCAATTTACTTAACACCCCTTCCAGATTTTTGTAACAATGACAATACAACAAACCAAGACAAAACAAGACACAAATATACTGTATCAATCCTCTCCATTTTCTCGAAATGGCCATCCTTCCTCTCATCCTATCTACTTCTAGGGATGAGCAGATTTGCTCCTGTCCTATCTATCTCTAGGGACGGGCAGCTTTTCCTTGTCACTTAGGTGGATCTTTACAAGCAACTTGTGAAGGTTGATACAGCAGGAGCCGCTTTATTATGGGACAGAGAAGTATATATACCCAACTAATTACACACAGCTTAACTTAATTAACATAAACTAGATACAACAGTCAACTAATAAGGATCCTCATCATCTTAATGATTATACACAGCTTAACTTAATTAACATCATTAGATACAACAGTCAGTCATTAAGGAATCTCTATCATCTCAATGGCTTGCTGGCGTTACTACTCAAACCACTCCCCCTGGCAAAGTGCCAGGTGCCATCTTGACTTGGTTGTGGCTCTCAACATTGTGCTCTGCCAAACTATAAATCAACATGAAGGCATATGAAAGACATTTTCAAATTTGCAAGTGCTCAGAAATTTTATCTCCCTTCTATGTGTTTGTTTGTTTCTGTTCAATATGCCTTTGGATATATTCCAGAGAAGTGAGGTACAAACCAACAATGATGTAGAATATGAGGGAGTGGGACTAGGAGTGAAGTTTAATAAAAAAACAATTCCAGGTTGAGAGTTGTGCATGGAGTTTGCTAAACAATCTAAATGAGAATAGGAAGCCAGTTGACCCCCAAATACAATGTCTTCAACAACAAAAATGAAATGTGGTCTACATTAAAGATATAAAATAATTATGGAAATGTGTGATATCCATGATGTAGTAAAGAAATGTTCTCTCAGTAAAAATAAAAGAAAGACAAATAGAAATATCAGGAAACACAAACAACAAAAATTGTGAAAAATAAGTTATGATACAAATACAAAGCCCATTAGAATACAGCATCATCTTATTTCTGAAATGATAAAAGAGAATTTATTTCATTTGGGCACTAGAACATTCTTCTCCAAGGATTCTAGAGATCATGACCTTAAAACTATAAAAAGAAATGTAATTGTTGCACATTATTTGACTATGCAGTAAATGATAGTTAAAAAGACACAATAATATAAATTAGGGAAAGCACTAATTTTCAATTTTGAGGATCAACCTATAAGCAACATGTGAAAGATAGGTCTCAGGTAATGGGGGTCACTGGGGCATCTGGCTAGCAGCCTGTCAGCGCCTGCTGTTGGGCCTCGACAGATGGTGTGAGGCCCCATGGGCTCAACTCCTACAGCGGCCCTGTTTGGGTCTCTGGCTCGCAGGTCGACAGCCTCCGGAAAAAGCAGCCGCTTTTTCCATGGTTTGGCTTGGATATGGTGGAACCCTTGTCAGGCTGGTTTATTTTGAACCCAAAGACATCACTGCTGAAGAAGAAGAGGAAGAAGTGGAGAGTCTTCAAAGCATTGGAAAGTACTTGACCTCCAATGTGGCTTATGGGTCCAGGGGCATTAGGGACGTGCACCTGGAGCTGAAGGCCCTGACTCTGTGGATGCAAAGATAGGTGATCTTCAGCTTTGCCAACTGCATGAGCTAGACTGCTTAATCCAAGGAATTTTATGTATTGACTCAGTTGGTTTCAATGGACCATCACAGTGCTATTACTTTGAAAATCCTGCTGATTCTGAAAAATGTCAGAAGTTACCATTTGAGTTGAAAAACCCACATCCTCTGCTTCTAGTGAACATTGGCTCAGGGGTTAGCATTTTAGCAGTGTACTCCAAAGATAATTACAAGAGGGTCACAGGCACAAGTCTTAGAGGAGGAAATTTTTTTTGGTCTCTGCTGTCTTCTTACTGGCTGTACCACTTTTGAAGAAGCTTTTGAAATGGTATCTTGTGGAGGTAGCACCAAAGTGGATAAAGTAGTGCAAGATATTTATGGAGGAGATTATGAGAGGTTTGGATTGCCGGGCTGGGATGTAGCTTCGAGAACATTAACCAGGTAGTATTTGTTGGAAATTTCTTTGAGAATTAATACCATCGCCATGCAGCTTTTGGCATATGCTTTGGATTATTGGTCCAAGGGACAGTTGAAAGCACTTTTTTCAGAACATGAAGGTTATTTGGGAGCTGTTGGAGCACTCCTAGAACTGTTGAAGATTCCCTGATTTTTACCTGGGAGGGTATCCTGAAATTTCTACAATGGGATCTGTGGAGTTTTGTGTTTTAAAAGACTTACTCAGTTTTATGATCGTGTACTACCGAATCAAGTTGAGAAATGACATGTATTTTTCTAAGTCATCAAGATAAATCCTTAAAAAATTTCAGTCTAAACTAGCAACCAGTAAGGAAAGAAGCATTAAAAAACAAGTGGACCATGTTCAGGCAGCATGAGGATTGCTGTGTTTAAGTTGCCCTTCAGAGTAGTGCTGTTACACATGTGGTATGTTTGGAAATCTCAGCAAAACTCACTGAAGAAGCCTTGGATGAGCTGTCCCACACTGAGTTGGCTCTGGTTGTGCATTTTATTTTGACTTGCTGTGTGCAGGACAGGCTGCTGTGTGTGATAATCTAATCACTGTTTTCTCAGTAGGACCTTAGAGATCACCTGTGCATTACTCTGGTTTGCATTTAGCCTTTGTGTGTACATATTGAAAAATGGTTTATTTTAAGAATCTGCAAACTTAATTTTGTGGGTTAATTCTGTTCCTGAAACTGAAAAAGCAACTTTTAGAAGTGCAGCTCTTGTGTTACTTCTCTAAATCATGGGAAGATCCATATGGAAGGAGAAAACTGCTGACAGAATTCTTTAGTGTAAGGGGCATAATGACCTGACCAAAGTGGGTGAGCTAGTGGAAAAAGCAGAGGCTGGCAGTGTGACACCAAAGAGCCTCTGGAAATGACAGCTCTTCAAGGAGCCATGTAGAGAGTATCCTTTCAGGCTGAGTAGCAAAGGAGGAACTGAAGTGTCTGCTGATGAAATCTGGGAGCCTCTGGTGCTCATGTGTTTCAGGCTACTCGAGTGTCTTGCTAAGGGCTGGACCTTTTCTTTCTGCTGTGCAGAATAAGTTAAGAAGCCTTCCCCTTGGAGACAGTGCAGCTTTTATATCTAATGTACCAAGTGATGTGGGAATCACAGTTGAAGGCAAGGAAATGCCTGGTATAAAGCAGCCTTGTAACCAGAAGGAAGATCTCAAGACCTTCCCTGTTCTGTGATCTCTACACGTAGCTCAGTTTTTTTTCTGGGGTGGAAGAGAGGGGTGAGTAAATTGGGTGTGGGCTGTGTGATGGCAGCAGAGAGTCAGCTGCATGCAGGGCATCCCATAGCCTTTTCCCCGAGTAACACGTGCCTTTATGCATGTGCCTTGACACATCTAGAGTGTGGGTCCAGTTGGGCTGGAGCCTCCTGCAGCATAGTAAGAGGGATGCTGCTGGGATGGCAGTCCACCCTTATTGCAGCCACTCATCTCTAGGCCTTCCACTCTCAGTTGTCTGCTTGTTGGCTGCACTTTCTCCTTGCTACCAAAAACACCACCATCATCTACCCACTTGTACTGGGACTGGAGGTAGGGATTTCTCAGCTCCTGTGCCCTTGGCTTTCCTGGTCTGCTGGGCAGATTATTCCCGTGAACTTCCATCTCATGGAGAACATGAGGTTATGACAGTGCTCCACATGGGCAGTCTCCTCAGCCCTGGCTATTCCTACAGTCTAGCCTAGAAGGAAATTGAAGCCTTGAAGAGCAAATATACCCAAGGTCACACAGCTGCAAATGGATAAAACTGGAATCAAGCCCAGATCTGTCTGGACCCAGAGCATGAGCTGTGAATGTCTCGCTGGCCTTCCTCCAATCCACTGCTCCTCTCTTGAGAAGCTGTTTTTCCTCACTTTCTACCTTGTGTTCAGCCCAACCTGTCATTCCATGAGAGTGTTCTTGATAAGCCACCAGTGAACCTCAAGTTACAAATCTAATGGGTATTTCAGGATCTTACCTGTGCCAGCTCTTAGCAGGCTCCTCTTGCTTCTCTGCCTTGTGGGATATTTCCATCTTTGCCAGCTTATTCTTTGATGACAGATGGTGTCAGTTCTCAGACACAATCCTGGATCTCCTTAAGCCATCTTGATCTCCTCAAGGCAGCACCCCACCCAGACATGGACCTTGAACTCAAGCCCTAGATACTGTTTCCTCTCCACCTGTGGACTTCCAAGCTATCCCTGCAGATGTGCACATCCTCCTCCAAGCTTCCTGCTATATCACGACCTCCAGCCCAAAAGGTGCACTTAGGTTGGTCACCAAAGCACCTGTCTGCTCTCAGTGGTTGTCCTAGTCTGCTTTCCACCTGGTGGCCTGAGTGTATCACCTTATCCTATCCCCAGTAGAAGCAGTATGTGGGCTGTGGCTATGGTGCAGAGAAAAATATATGGCCTGAACTGATAGGAGGAGGGTGGCTGGTAAGGGGTAGGAGGTGGCTGGGTGTAGGGAGATGAGGGCAGTAAGGGCACCTATGCTTGATTTTGGACTGTCAAATAGGCAGCTGAGTTTTTAAGTCAGAGATACAGAGCTGGATAATGTGCATGCAGATGGGAAAAGCAAGGGGATTTTGTGAATTCCAACAGCATGAGAAAAATAATAGTAATGAAATGGGCAGTGAAGGAATAAGAGACAAAACAAGCTATTCATAGGGGCCTGTGTCTCAGACTGAGTGTAGGTCTTCAGGCACCTGGTGGAGAATGGATGAGGCTATCCAGATTCAACTACAAGGTCATAGATGGCCTCACAACAAGTTTTCCTGAAGCCATGAGACTAAAGCTAAGCTACAGATGTCCTAGTGAGGAGTGAGGAGTAGCACTGGCTTAGAGGACTTTGGACCAAGACTTTTTCTCTTCAAGACAAATACTTTCAGCTCTGGGATATATAGCAAGAGGGTTGGTTTGGGGGTGAGTCCTTGTGGTCATGTGGGCTGAACAGGGAAAAAGCCCAGTCCTGCTACTTCAGGCCACCCTGAGTTCACAGTTGGGAGACTGTCAACATGTGCCTGTATAATTGAAGCCAGGGTGGTTGGTAAGGCCTGGACTTCCACTGTAATCTCCATTTGAAGCCTAACATTCTCACACTATGGCCTGTTACAGAAGTGGCTAGAGGCATCAGCACCTACCTCCTCTGCTTGAGCAGAACCTTTCCCTTTGTGTTTCCAAGTGTTGCTACCCAGGCAACTACTCTGAGTTGAAATACATACACTCGAACATTAAGTATTTTCAAAACCTGGTTTTTATTTACATGTGTTTCAGTCAATTACATGCACGTTTTGTTTTTAAACAAGTGATTAGCAAAAAAATACATTAACATTTTAAAATAGCAATTAAATATACAAAAATATACCTTACCAAAAAAAAAAAAAGTATATCCAGAATGGGCTAATTCACTAACTCCAAGAGCACTGCCTACTCAGAAGGAACCTCATCTTTCTGGGTTATTTAAGAGCTGGATGGTCAGTCCCCTGCCTCCACCAATGTCTTCCTGCACCTCTCAACATGGAAGACACACACAGCCTTCTAAACACAGGTCAGACCATGTCACTTCTCTGCTCAAAACCTTGCAGTGGTTTCCCATTGAATCTAGAGTTTAAAAAAATCTCTAAATTGATCCATGTGGCCCTCCACCATCTCACACTCCTGCTTTGAGGCTTTTGCTATTGCCCCTGTCTGGAACTTTCTTCCAAATATATTCACATGGAATACAGAAAGTGAATAGATAGTATCTTTCGTGGTTTTGTTTTGTGTTCCTAGGGATAGAACCCAGGGCCTCCTGATGCTAGGCAAGTACTTTACCACTCAGCTATACCCCTAGCCCTTATTTATTTTTATTTTGAGACACGGTCTCCCTACATTGCCCAGTCTGGTCCTAAACATGCAATCCTCCTGCCTTAACCTCCTGAATAGATGGGATTACAGGTATGAACCACTTTACTCAGAAGACAGTAACTTTTAAATTGAGAAATAAAGAAATATCAGCAAAAGCATATAATTGAATGTCTGGAGGTCATTACCAGAATACTAAAAAGAAAAAAATAATTATTTTTTGCAGTACTGGCAATTAAAAAGTGGTCGCTATTTCTACATATGTACAGTCATGTGCTGAATAACACAGCAGTCCACAAACACAATGGTTGTCCTATAAGATGATATCTAGTGGTTATTGACATTGTAATTGTTCCAGTTTGTATAAGTACATACTGTGGTGTTCATGCAATGACAAATTGCTTAAAGGTACATTTTTCAGGATACAGCACAACCATAGGCAATGCATGACCGTATGTATGTTTGTGATGAGCTGAGAAATGAATTCTTGAAGGATATGCACCAGATTACTTTCAGATGTAACTTTTCAGGGATCAGTTGAAAGGAATACAGGGATAAAAATCAGTATTAAAGGTTTTAGTCTTTTTAACCTGCCAAAATGGGAGAATATTTGCCTGTGGCAAGTGGGACTAGGAAAAAGGCAAAACACTTGTTTTTCTATAAAAACTCTCCAATAGTATTTTATTTTTACGTTGATGGAAATTAAAGAAAATCAATTTTAAAAAGGAAAAGAATAAACAGTTCTTGTTTCAGTCTAGCACACACAAAAATGTACACTAGAACCCCAAAGTACCATCACAACTGAGATGATGGTAGATTTGGAAATTTTCAAAGTATTACCAGCTGCTCACTAATAAAATAAGATAACATGAAACATTTGGTTTTAAGCATTTTAACTTCTTGATATCAACCCACAAGAGTTTCAAAATGTTCCTCTATTAACAACATAGTCACTATATGAACATCAGGACCTCTTCTCTTATCCACCTGTCATCTGCTGGGGAACTGGTCCAGTATTTTAGCATTTGATCTTATTTTTCTCCCTCTGGATCATGTGGTTTGCTTGGCCTCTTTATGAGATTGCCAAATGCAAGTGTAACATGCCAAGCCAAACATCTGTCACTAGGCAGCAGAACATTTATTGATCTTACCTAAAAGAGTGTTTTCTACACTAGGAAGCCCAGATGAGGACCCAGCCCTGGTGAATGGTGTGGCTGGACTTCAAGGTCTCAGGAAGCAGCCAGTTTCTCCCCATGCTCACAGAGCCCTGGAGGGCCCAGCGTCTCCTTGTGAAGCGATGTCCAGAAAGAGAACAGGGAGGAAATTCTGATGAGGAAGTGATAGGCAGGTCTACAAAGAGTTCTTTGAGTCACTTCTATAGATTCTATAAAACTCAAGGGCTAAGACTAAAAGTGGCCTCTGCTGTTTATTCATGGGTCAGCCTTGGCATCTGATGCAAATGCTCTTCCAAACCCTAGCCGGCTGGGGGGATAATAAACACAGTTTTGTCCAGACTGTAAGCAAAAGAGAAATTCTGGTTCTCTCCCCCTGATTTTATCCCAGGCAGGAAGGGAAAAAAATAACAAAAGGTTCCTGTATCTCCTCAGCAGATCTTTAGCATGGGAATGAGTATGTTGCCCTGGTTATGAAGATCAATCGACTACAACATAATTAAGTGCCAAACCAAACTGGCCTGTGATGCCACATGCCTGTAATCCCAGTGACTAGAGAGGCTGAAGCAGGATGATAGCAAGTTGGAGACCAACCTCAGCAACTTAGTGGTACCCTGTCTCAAAGAGAAAATGAAAAGTGCCAAGGAGGATACAGCTCAATGGTAGAGACTTACCTAGCACGTATGAGGCTCTGTGTTCAATTCCCAGCACCAGGAAAAGGGAGATAGGGGGTGGAGTGGGTAGGTGAAAAGCCATTTGAGGTGTTTAAGATAACAGGACCCAAAAACTTTATCTGTGCATTTATGTGTGAACTTTTGAGAACAAAGGCCTGAAGACAATATTACAGACCACACAGGTGAATTTATTATGTAGTTTATTAAGTTTATAAGACATCTAACAATTACATTTTGGAAGGGTGTGTTTGGAGAGTAACATGTTGTTAGAGTGCATGATTAGCATGTACAAGGCCCTAGGATTAGTCCCCAGCATCAAAAGATACAATATAAGTAAAATAAAAATTGGGAGAAGTTAGTAAATATGACATTCATTTTAGAATTATTAATATCATTTCATTTTTTTTCTGACAATGATACTACTCAAGGATTGATTGTCCCTTAAGGTCATTCTTGCTTCTTGAAAGAAAACCCCTATTATCACATAATTACCTACCGCTCCCCCAATTCTCCAAAATAGTGGGGCAATGTGTTAGAAAGGGAACTTCATTTTAGAGTACTTTTTTAAATGTCCCCCCCTCCAAGTACTGGAGATTAAAACCAGGGGCACTCTACCACTGAGCTACATAATCAGTTCTTTTTATTTATTTATTTTTTTATTTTGAGACAGGATCTCACTAAGATACTGAGGCTGGCCTTGAACTTGCGATCCTCCTGCCTCAGCTTCCCCCACTGCTAGGATTATAGGCCTTAACCACCTCATTCAGCTCTCCCACTACTTCTTTTATTTATCTAACTATTTATTTATTTATTTATTTATTTATTTATTTATTTATTTTTAAAGAGAGAGGAGAGAGAGAGAGAGAGAGAGAGAGAGAGAGAACTTTTGATATTTATTTTTCAGTTTTTGGCGGATACAACATCTTTGTATGTGGTGCTGAGGATCGAACCTGGGCCGCACGCATACCAGGCGAGTGCTCTACCGCTTGAGCCACATCCCCAGCCCCCCTTTTCATTTTTTGAGACAGGGTCTTGTTAAATTGCTTAGGGCCTTGGTAAGTTGCTGAGGCTTGTCTTGAACTTGGATCCTCCTGCCCCAGCCTCCCGAGCTACAGAGGATCATAGGCATGTGCCACGGCACCTGTCACGAAAATTGGATCTTCAAGAGAAAACCTGAGGCTGCTGTCCTCAATGGACAACTAGACTCCTCTGGTGTAAGTGGGTCTTGGTACATGAGAATGCTGACTTCCAGCCACCTGGAGGAACAGGCTAGCCTCAGATGAGGAGTGGGGTGCAGACACATGCCCCTGGGACTCTGCTGTGTCCCTGCAATGCCGGTGGCTCCCAGGAAAAAAGCATCCTCTGACCTGCGTACAGTGGCCATGCCTATGATCCCAGCAACCCGGGAGGCTGAGAAAGGGGGATGGCAAGTTCAAGGCCAGCTGGTCAACTTAATGGGACCCTGTCTTAAAATAAAAATTAAAAAGGGCTGGGAATGTGGCTCAGTGAGAGTGAACCCCTGGATTCAATCCTCAGGACCAAGAAACAAAAACAAAGACAACAGAACACCCCAGCATCCTCTGAGCTCGAAGAGGAACACTGACTGCAGATATGTACACGTGATCCTCCCGTCATGACTCACCAGGCCACAAAGAAACTGCTGGCCCTGCCTGGTCTTATGCAGTGGGAGGCACAGGCACTTGCCCCCTGTGGGGTGTACACAGCACACCCATACTACTGGCTGCCTGGAGGCCCCTCGGCACCCCCACCAGGCTGCCCCCTCCCACCTGTCAGGGCCCACTCTGCCTAGATACTCTCTCCTACAAAATTATTTATTGGCATGGGAGCAGATGGCAGCCAGGGTCAGCTAAGTGTGAAGAACTGGGCACAGAGGTCATCCTGCCGGCCCAGCAGGCCTTGAGCTGGGATGAATTCCAGGGGCACTGGCTCGGGCCCCTTCCTCTTGAGGTCCTGCTCAAAGACCTCGAAGGCAGAGAGCTCCAGGAGGGGCGCAATGCTGACCTCTGCGACAGACAGCACCTGATTGATGACGCTGGCGGCTCTGGACACCTCAGGGTGGTAGTGCTGCTGGAGAGTCTGCAGCTCCCAGAGGCAGCTCTCCAGGGCTCGGCTCTTGGCCGGGTCCTCCTCCTCAGGGTCATAGGGATCACTGTCCATCTCAGGCTTTGCGGGCGGTGCACCAGCACACGGCCGGCAGGGTGCCTGCGCAGCAGGTTGCAGATGAAGGGCAGGACCATGAGCAGGGCCTCTGGGGGTGCCGTCAGGGCCAGGCGGGCTAGGCGCATGGCGAAGGCAGCCACCAGGTGCGCAGGGAGATGGGAGGACGACAGGAAGAGGTCAGCCAAGTGGAAGAAGTGGGCTCGGTACTTGACATGGAAGACAGACGGGTCCAGGAGGCCGTAGAGCTTCCGGTAGAAGTCAGGGTATTCCAAATTGTGCTTGTGAATCAGGATAAAAAGTCCATTCAAGGCCAAAAGGCTGATGGCACCCCCCACATCACAGGCACTGGTGAGGAAGTCGATCATGAGGGTGGGCTGGGCCAGGTGGGGGAGGATGGAGTCATGTGTCACCAGGAGCACCTTCTTGTAGAGGCTGAGGGGCAGCTTGTGCTTAAGGAAGCTGAGCCACATGGCCTGGAATGCTCTCCTGTGCTCCCTCAAATGAGTGACCTTCCACTTGTCTGACAGCTCTGCATGCTTCACGTAGAAGCTGGAGAGATAGTGCTCCTGGCGAGGCAAGCTCACGGCGCTCAGCAGAGTAAAAGCATTGTTCCAGAAGATGACGGACGTCTCAGGCTGCTGGTTGATGACCTGAGCCACGGCATCTAGGCAGCCTGCATTGTATGGTAGCGAATGTCGTCAAACTCCAGGTACTCCCGGAACTGGGAGAGGAGCAGGCTGTGGTCCTCTGCAGGTGAGACCAGGCCTCTCACCACTGCCCTGAAAAGTGTGCGGGGGAACAGGTAATGGCCTTCCCACTTGGGCTGCTCCAGGGGGTGTGTTCCTTCCAGCTGTACAAACTTCATAAGTGTCCCAAGGGCCAGCTCCTTGACCTGAAAGGCAGGGTGGGCCAAGAGCTCCCCCAGGCGATTGCACCTGCTGCAATAGCGGTGTCTCATCCACACCTTGTACTTGCGCATGGCTCCCTGGGACCCTGCCCTGACCGTGTCCTCAGAGGGCAGCTGGCCCACGTACAGCTCAACCCGCTCCAGCAAAGTTCCAAAAAGTCGGCTGCACGCGCGGACTGCTTCCTGGACCTCCTCCTGGTCCTCGGACTGCAGTGCGGCCAGGACGTCGTTGGCCTCGCCGCGGCTGGACAGCACCGCCTGCACCAGGCAGCCTAGCGCGCGGCGGGGATCGCAGGGCCGCCCGCGCTCGGCCTCCCCTTCCATCTCCATGCTTTGCCGGCCGCGCGGGGATCCCACTGCTTCTTGATTTCTCAGTTTTTACACCTCTTAAGCATGATCCCAGGTATGCATTAAGACCAAGGGTTTTTATGTTTACCTCATAATAAAGGACATTCCTGAAATCGCTCCCTTCCCCCACCCTGTTATTCTCATCTGAACATATTATTTTAATTTATAGCTTCTATCACAGGTTATAATCCTAAATTGTAACTATTTGCCAAAGCATTTCCACTTTCCTCATACAACTAAACTTCATTTCCTGATCTCACTTGCAGTTAGCTGCAGCCAGATGACTGTTCTAGCCAAGGGAATTCAGGCAGCAAAAAGTAGCTTCCAGGTCTAGCCTGCAGGGTTCTGCCACATGTAATCCTCCATTCTCTTTTTCCATTCACCAATTTCATAGATAAGATTTAAAGACCCAGAGGAGTATAGAACTTCAAAGGAGAAATGGGTTAGTGCTAATGGAGAGAGTCCAGGATCCTCAAGACATCAGCAACAGCCTGGTTGGATCATTCCCTAACCAAAAGCAAGTTTTTACTGGATTAGTCTTTTGAGTTCTCTCTCTCTCAACTGGACTCTGAACTCAGGGGCACTTTACTGCTAAGCCACATCCCAAACCCTTTTTATTCTGAGACAGGATCTCACTAAGTTGCTGAAGGTCTTGCTAGATTGCTGACACTGGCCTTGAACTTTCATGCCTCCTGCCTCAGCCTCCCATGTCCCTGGAATTAAAGGTAAGCCCCACGGCATCCACAGGAGTTTTCTCCTTATAGAAGATTCCAGTTAATAAATTGAAGAAAGAATGATAGAATTAGATTACCACCATTTTAAACACCAATGAATTAATGAATCTAGACAATGATCATCAATGACTGTTATTTGTGATGGAAAGAGGGATCTTTGAGATTATTCACAGAATACTAAGAACCCTTCATTGAGTCTAGGTCTCTCTTTTCTATTTATATTCACTTCCAGACCATAATCAATCCCAGGATTTTAATACATCTATACATTGATAACTTCCAAAATTATATCTCCTTCTCTAACAATCCAACAAAGTTCTAGATTTCTATTTTGATCACCTTCTCAAAGTCTCTACTTGGCTGCTTACAAGGAATCTAAAGCATAACATGTCTTCCCCATCTGAGTAGATGAGTCTAGGCCACTATTGTCTATCACCCAGTGACAATCTTCTAAGAGGCCCCCTCTAGGAAGTTCTTCAAACAACCTCCAGAGTCAGTTACCTTTGTAAAAACACAAATCAGCGCTGTGGCAGGGCTTGCTGAGATCCTCGTGGAGAATCTCTCAGAGCTGCTGCCAGCAGTACTAGGAGGCCATGGGGCCAGACTGGGAGGTGGCCAATGCTGCCGCTGAAGAGCAGGGCTCAGCTGGTGCCCTGGCTCAGTGCCCTGGCAGCTTGTCCCAGGGGGTCCGGCTCAATGGACTCAATGTCAGTGTCACTTACTTCCTCACCCCCCAGCAGACACTGTTCCAGGACCGAAGTTCTTCCTGTACCGCTTGTGGCAGGCCGACGCCTACCTCGACTCAGACAAGGTGAGGGCCGCACAGGCCCGGGACCTGGGCCACAGGACAGCACTGCACCCTGGTGCCCACTGCTGCCTCAGGGACTCCCCCCCCCCACCCCGTCGCTGTGCCAGGGGCGCCCTTTGCCCTGGCCTCCTGCCTCCAGTGGTGGAGGAGGAGTTCCGCCAGACCCCTGACTTGGCTGCAGACCTACTTTTTCTCCCTGGACTCTGGCCCTGGGGTGAAAGGGGTGCCTATTTAATTGACAGGAACCCAGGGACCTTGGAGCTGTGTTGAACTCCTCGAGACATGGGAAGCTGGTCCTTAACAAAGACCTCACTGAGGAAGGAGTGTGGGAAGAAGCAGAATTTTACAACATCACCTCACCCATAAAACTTGTAAAGGACAAAATTAGAGAACGAGACAGCAAAACATCACAGGTGCCCGTGAAGCATGTATACCCTGTGTTCAGTGTCAGGAGGAGGGGCTCACACAGATGGTGTCCACCATGCCTGATGGCTGAAAATTTGAGCAGCTGGTCAGCATGGGCTCCTCTTACAACTATGGGAATGAAGACCAGGCCGAGCTCCTCCGTGTGGTTTCCAAGGAGCTGCCCAACACCCCATATGGCACAACCAGTGAGCCCAGCGAGGAGGCCAAGATTTTGCAGGAACAGGGCTCAAGGATGTGAGATGCAGCACTGACAGCTGAAGAAATGATATACTTTTGCCCAAGATTCAGTGAACCACCATGTCCAGGAAGTACGTCTGTGAGAAGAAAACTGCTTTTGATCATTTTTCTAGAGATCTGGGTGTGCATCCTCTTTTGCCTCAGAGGTGGCTGGTGAGAGACAGCCCAGCTGTCTAAGGCCAGGCATCCCCATAGACAGGAGGCACAGGGGCCAGGGGGGCTCTCTGGCAGCCTGCTCTGTACTTTCCCAGTGCTGCATGGGACTGAGGCAGGGTGCTCCCAACAAGCCTGCGCAGTCCTGGTCCTGAAGACCATCTGAAGGGCAGGGCCCTTGGTGCTACATTCACAGTCTGTGATAGCAGCTCAGGCCTCACCAGGAGGAAGGGGCAGCAGCCATGTGGATTGTCCAGCACACCATGGCTCAAGTCCAGATGCCTGGTGATCACTGCTTGAGCACCTGAACATCATCCTCGGGTCAGGGAGGCTGCTCTGCCTTCAGTGTGATCAGTTAACAGTTTCTCAACCTCGGTGAAGACCCCTGACAACGGGGGACTCAGCATCATCACTACTTTCTGGGCACCTACCCTGAGGACCGGCCTCCTTCAGAGCCAGGCTCTTATTCCAGCCTGCACAGCCAGGACAGTCAAGGCTTCTTGATTTGTATTTTCCAGGCAAGAGAACTTTGTATCCCTTTTTTAAAGTGTGGATAGATTACCCAATGTTTATACTCTTTAGAAATGCCTAAAAGTGTTGCTATGTTTTAGATGGATCTGTCAAATAGTTAAAAGGAAGTAGAAGTTTTGCCTCATGGTTTCCACCTGAGGGTTCATCAGGGAGCTGGTGCCCACCAGTGCCTTTGTCCCACATGGGATGGAGGCTAGGTGGAGGCCTGTCCCCTAGCTTCTGGAGCTGACACTCCTAGTCACGTTGAAAAGTCAGGATGTTTACAGTGCATCATGTGTCTCTTTCTCTCTGGCTCTGTTTTCTCTGTAAAACTATGCACTTTTTCTTTCTAATACTCCTGGAGTATTTGAGACTTGACACAACCTACATGACCCAGCCAGTGTGCCATCCATGCTGCTGGGTTGCTGTAGAGGCTGCCCCCTGCAGGATCTGATACTCTTGAGTTGGGGCTGGGGGCCTGGCCCCAGTGAGCAAGTTCTGCCTCTTGAACTCTGCTTCCCAGGGGAGCTGTGCAGACTGACCACTGGAGTTGCCTGTGGGAGGTCAGAGGCTCTGACACTGTCCAATGTCAATGCTTCCAGAAACTTCTTGCCTAGGTCCTCTTTTTTTTTTCTTCTTTGCCAATAGCCTGATTAACCAAGTTTTCCAGTATTTAGGATTTACCTCCTCCTTTTGTAAGGCCTCTTTTACGTTGTTAAAGGTTCAGCTTAAACAATTTATAAAAACCTTTCTATAGGGCAGATTTAGTCTCTGGCTGACCCAGGCCTCCCCAGCAGAGTTCCAAGGGAAGGTGTCCCTATTGGCTCTAGGGAGCTGCTGGGTGTTAGCATTTTTTGATTTTGACATTGACATAATAGGTAGGCTTGTGTATTGTTTTGTTTCTGTTTTTTAACTTAAAGATATTAAGACTTAATTCACTAAAATTTATTCTAAGGGGAGAGTTATGCTTTTGTACTTTTTTCGGTATCCATATTTTATCAGCTTACCATTTAATGCCTAAGTTTCTCCTGAAAATAACAAATAAAATTGTGTATTTATGAATGAAAAAAACACACAAATCAGATAATGCCACACACTTGTGCAGAATCCTCATACATTCTCCTTTCACACTCAGTAAAATTCAAACTTTTTTTCATTGATAGATTGTCCAGAAAGGCTTCTCTAGGATGTCTAAATGATGTGAGTGACAAAGCCATTGGTTAAGCACTTATTATTATTATTATTATTATTATTATTATTATTATTATTTTTAAATCTTAACCAATTTGGAAATCTGAATACTCATTTCATTTTCATTTTCAGAGGTATCCTCCTTCCTGGATACCTCTCTGACTTAACTTTCTACCACTATCCTGATTCTTTACTCTTCTCTACTTTTGTGATTTTTCCTTGAAGGCAATAGCTCCTTCCTGCCTCTGGGCCTTTGCATCTGCTCTTATTCTGCATGGTATACTCTTCCACCATGTGTGCTCATGGCTTTGTCACTCACATCATTCAGACATCCTAGAGAAGCCTTTCTGGACAATCTATCAAAAAAATAGCACCTTAGCCAGGCACAGTGGTGCACATTTGTAATCCTAGCAGTTTGCGAGGTTGAGGCATGAGAATCTAAAGTTCAAAGTCAGCCTCTGCAACTTAGCAAGACTTGTCTCATAATAAAAAATAAAAGACAAGGGGCTGGGGATGTAGCTAAGTGGTTAAGCAACCCTGGATTCAATCCCTGATAATCCCCCCAAAATAGCATCTTTCCTCTTCCCATGGCCACCACCCACTTTGACCATCTTTTCCCCCTGTTTACTCTTTTCCATTGCCCTATTAGTACTTAATATTACATATTCACTTGCTTGTTATGTGTCCATTTAAAGCCTATGGAAGTTCATGAGCACAGGAATTTTGTGTGCCTTGTCCACTGCTGTCTCTTCAGTGCATAGAAGAAGTGGTCTCAATGGGTATGAATGCAATATATATGTATTTTTGAACAAACAAATCAATTAATGGATTCTAAACAAATGTTCCTGTTTCACTCAATTAGAGTTGTGAGTTTAATTTAGCAAACCCTATATATTTCTTACTGATTGGGTAATCTTAGGAGAGTTGTTTAATCTCCCTGTGCCTCAATATCTTCATCTGTGAAATCTAAGAAAATGTCACCTATTTCATTAAATATGAGGTTTGAATATGAATACATGAAGTGCTTATTGTGGAATAATACCTAATAATAATAAGTATTCTATTAGAGCTTGCTGATATTGTTGGGTTTTGTTTATTTATTTATTTATTTATTTATTTATTTATTATTTTGATGGTGCTTGGATTGAACCCAGGGCCTTGTGCATGTGAGGCACACACCCTACCAACTGAGGTATATCCAGCCTCCTGATATTGTTATTGTTACAGAAATCTAGACTTTCAAAGTTTAAATTAAGGGGGTAGAAGAAAGGGCCATTTTTCACATTATAAAGGACATTTGAAAATCATAACAAATGAATGTGTATTAGGATTTACAAAGCAGAGTTTAAAAATAGTAGAGAAACTTGAAATGAAAGTCTTAGAAACTTCTGCCAATTAAAAATCAATCAGCAGCTGGGTGTGGTGGCACATGCCTGTAATCATAGCAGTTTAGGAGGCTGAGGCAGAAGCACTTCAAGTTCAAAGCCAACCTCAGGAAAAGCAACGTGCTGAGCAACTCAGTGAGACCCTGTTCCTAAGTAAAATCCAAAATAGAGCTGGGGATGTGGCTCAGTGGTCAATTGTCCCTGAGATCAATCCCCAGTACTAAAAATAAATAAAGTAAAAATCAGCAATAAAGACAAAGGAAGTCTGAAACTATGATGGACCCATTCAAATTTGATTAACAACCAAAAAAATTAGTTTATATACAACTTTGCAGGATAACAATTGCAGTATATATCAAAGCACATATGTATCTTTAAAACTGAATGCCACAATATAAGCAAAGAAGATGGAATCATTTCCCACTGTCTTTGTGCCTTCTACACCACATAACCACAATGTCCCTCTTTACTAACAAGTTTGATCTGGAGGAAGCAACATAATTTTTACTCCAGCCCAGACTTATCACATTAGTGCAAAGCCAATAAACTTGACCCACAAAAAGGGTTCTACAAATGAAGTTGATTGATTAGCTAAGTGTTAACTATCAATTCTGCACTAAAAATAAGCCAACAATTGAAGCAAAAATATGGACTTTTTTTTTATAAAATTTGATTTTAAGCCAGTTGCTTATGCATTTATCTCAGTTTCCTGTTCTACATGTCATTAGGGAAAAAATGTTTTCTCTATCTTTTTTGTTGTTGTTATCTGCATTGTTCTGGTGTTTTTACTTTGTATTAAAACCATCAGGATTCTGCTGTACTCTCCTTTCGCCAAACTGACTTGCCAAGCATGTAGCATTCTTCTGTTTCCACAAAGCAACCTCCCACCTTTCCTTAGAATTTCAAAGCATGCCAATGAAAGGGAATTGTGCTTGGTGTCTCAACATACCTCAGGACTCACCCTCCTGTCCTTCCAACAGCCAGACAAAAGAAGAGCTTCTCATAAAGACAGCTCTTAAGATTCAAGGGAGAATTAGAAATCAGTGAAGTTAACTATAGCACTATAAATACCATTCTAGTTGAGTCTACCGCATGTTCCTACTGTGATTTCAGATTGAAAATGCAAAGCCATAGACATGGAATAAAGTATTGCTTAGGACATTTTGTGTTATAAAATGACTCAAAAAATAAAAAAAAAATAAAAAAAATGACTCGCTTGTAATAACAGATCTTCTCTCCTATTTCGTACCTTGTGAAGCAATTGGTTAAGCACTTATTATTATTATTATTATTATTATTATTATTATTATTATTATTTTTAAATCTTAACCAATTTGGAAATCTGAATACTCATTCTCAGAGAGATTGCCAGCTGAGAAATTATATTTCATTCCATGACAGAAATTGTCTATGGGCTATTTATTTTAAATTTGTTAAGCATATCAGATTTAATCTAGAAAGTCCTTCATTTTAAGTATTCAAAGAGCATGTGAGCTAAAAGCTTAAATTAAGTCTTTCCAAGGATGGACACTTTTTGTTGTTGGTACAATAAAGATCTTTTGTGCTATTTTAAGAATTCCCTTGGCTAAAGATTTTGAATGCAGTAAGAAATCTATAGACCTCAGACACTTGTCTAACCATGAAGGTCAGCTTAAAGTTACAAGAAGCATTTTTTCAACCCTCAGTCTGAGAGAATAAATACACTTAAGTAATAAAGGAAATAGTATTAAATACAAGTAACCTGGATACTTATTACCTCAGTGCAAAAATTCAAGGTGTCCCCAGTGCCTTTCTCATTTTCATCATTGGCATCAGTTAAAGTCAAATATATATATATATATATATATATATATATATATATATATATATATATATATATAGAGAGAGAGAGAGAGAGAGAGAGAGAGAGAGATATGAATAGATGGATATAGATGCCTAAAAATTATGTATTTTTTTTTCCAAAATGTAGTTTGAATATGTTTCTTCCTTACAAGAGCATATTTTCTAATGTCAACCTAAATCTGATTTTCCTCCTGCATTTCTTAAATTTTCTTGAAGTACCACCATCCTATCTATCAGGGAGACTTTTAATACCAAAGTCATTTTTTAAAATTCTTCCCTTATTTCATCACCATATGCACTCAGTTGCCAGGTTCTATTGGGTCTAGCTTTGCAATAACCTCTCGAGTGCCCTCCTCTTCAATCCCCCTAACTCGAGAGATTACCTGCCCTGCTGTGATAACTACTCCTACAATTGTCCCTGCATTTAGCCTCTCCCTATCTCAAAGCAAATAGTTCTGTTGAATCAATCTTTTAATGAACAACTATGATTTTTGATTCCCTTCTCAAATGTCTTACAAACTACAAAACAAAATCTAGATGCCCCTCTCTAGCATTTAAAACCAGAATATGACCATGATCTACCCTCGACCACTGAGCCACATCCCCAGCCCTATTTTGTATATTTTTTATTTAAAGACAGAAGTTTCATGGAGTTGATTAACATCTCTCTGTTGCTGAGGCTCGCTTTGATCCTCCTGTCCCTGCCTCACAAGCTGCTGGGATTACAGATGTGTACCACCAGGCACAGCTGGGTTTTTTTGTTTTGTTTTTAGTTGTAGATGGACATAGTACCTTTATTTATTTATTTTTATGTGGAGCTGAGGATGGAACCCAAGGCCTCCCAAGTGTGAGGCGAGCACTCTACCACTGAATTACAAACCCAGCATTGCGCCCGGCTTTTGTGCATAGTTTTTTAAAAACATTTTTAGTTGTAGCTGTACAGAATACTTTTCTCTATTTATTTACATTTTTGTGGTGCTGAGGATTGAACCCAGTGCCTCACATGCGCTAGGCTAGCACTCTACCACTGAGCACAACCCCAGCCCTTGTGCATAATTTTTAATGGACATTTCACAGGAAAGCAGGGAGCTAAAACTGCAAACCTCTGTTCTTGCATTCTGATGAAAGAAAATTTAAAGTCAGACAACGAAAGCCATGCAAGAGAACTTGATTATAAGTAAATGTAAAGAGAAAGTGAGGTGAAAGTAAAATCCTATTGAGGCTTAAGCAGAGAGCACTGTCAAGAGAGGATGGGCTGTCTCCCAGCAGAGAATGACAAAGGAGACAATGCTGTCTCCAGGTTCATTACTGTGTGCTGTTTACCAGGACAACTGGGGACTGCCTTCTGCACTCTTTGCCAATCAGGTGTTCAACTCCTCCTTCACCTCAGGCAGTGGAGTTTTGACCTTAACTGGTCTTCTCTGGAGCTGTCATGGTGGCCATCCTTTTGGGGATGGGGGTAGGTCATCGACAAGTCAATCCCATGTTAATGTGGGTACTGGACTCAATAGCCAATTAGAAGTTACCTTAGTGCACCTGAGCTACTAAAGGAGCCTTCTTTCCCACACCAATGGAAACCCCTCTAGCCATAATTCCTAGCCTCACACCAGTCTTAATGGGCCCTGTCAAGAGTTAGTCCCATTAATCCTTTTCTCTTGTTGTGTGTTCTCATTAGCGTCTTTGCTTCTATTTATTTTCTACAAATGAACTACCATACTTTGCTTTCTCATCTACTTTGGAAGTAGTTTAAAGAACACTTGTGACCTTGCCATGCATTTCACTACTCATCACTAGCTACTGCCTAACAGACAGATTTGTAGAACTATTCTACTTTCTTTATTATTAGGATGAAGCAACACTCTTGATTTGGCCCTAGCTTGTTCAAATAACATTTGAAACACCATCAATTCTAAATATGTCCCAAGTGAACACAGCACCTGGTAGTAACCATTTCCTAAAAAATAAAGTCTTTGTTTCACTATGAACTTTTTAGATCACCCTTAAGACATCATCAGATTTATTCTTATTTTGTTTTGTTTGTTTTTTCCTGTGTGTGCCTAGCAAAGTCTCGGTATTAAAACAAAACAAAACAATGCCTCATTAAATATTGAATGAATGAATGAATTAATTAATTAATTAATTAATCATCCACATAATCAATCAATGAAATGAGTGTGCACATAGTACTTGTTTCCTACTACCTCCATATTAAGAAACAGAGCCAATAAAGAGCTTGGTTCCTACTATCTCTGTATTAAGAAAGAAAGACAATAAAGAGCACCACATATATCAGTAAATACTTGCTAAGTTTAATTTATGCAATTTTAGAGCCAAAGAGGACCTTAGAGATGATTCCAGTTGTTTCCCTCCCCTCTATGAGTACATAGTGGTTTTGAATCTGTATTAGCAAAAAACATTTAGTTTTTCTCCCTCCTTGAGGGCAAAGACATTATAATGACCAGTGTCCTTGCCTTCACCTCACCTGTTCACCTGTTGCTTGGGGGATTGTAGGCACTCAAAAGCTTTCTGAGTGATGGTGTGAGAATGCATGTAGCCCTCTTTTGTCCAATAAGCAGCCATTAGCTACATGAGGCTATTTAATTAATTAGAATTAAATAAAATTTAAAATTTATCCTTTGTCACACCAGCCTCATTTCAAGTGTTCTGTCATCATATGTGGCTAGTGACTACCACATAAGCAGAGAACAATCCCTTCACTGTAGAAAGTTCTGTTGGCCAATGCTGGTCTAGACTATTTCACTCAATTTGAAGAACTGAATGAGCTCAGGGAAGTTGTCACTTGCACAAAAACAAGCTATTAGGAGCAGAACTGGGAGTAAAACTAGAAACTCCTAAATCAAATCCATTGTTGTTAAGTTATAGATGATTCATTGCAGAATTCCAATTATGTGTAATCTTAACTTAGAGTTCCAGTGTTATTATATGAAACATGGTCTTTGTCTTATGATTGCTGTAGAAGTTATTTGTATTTTAATTATCAATTTGTATGTTTTATAAAAAATATACAGCAGGTACAAAATGTATCTAGGAGTTCTGTACTTCTGGTGTATGAGAAAAAAAATGATGCTAACTTTCAAAATGCTTTCAATGTGTTTAGTAAAACAAAATATTAAAATATTATGGGTTTGTACCAATTTAATTAGAAAAATTGATTCATAGAATAGGCTCTGGTTTTAAAGGGTGCTTTTGTTTTGGTTTCTTTTAATGCAGTCCTAGATTTACTGATTTGTAAAAATTGACTGGATCTTAAACAACAAATAAATACAGTTTGTTATGACTTAAAATTCAAAGTTGGTTTTAATTTGAAAAGATTTTTTTTCCTGCTTTTATAGGGAGCATCAGTGTTTTTTTTTCAATGCTTTTAGAGAAAAGGTCTCATTTTCTACAACTTCCATAATGTGTTTTTTTATGAAATTAGTGTTTAGTGTTCTCTGGAAAAAGAGAAATCCAGTTCAGCCTGATAGGACCGGAATAATTACAAAGAGGTGACGAAGCCACTGTTCCTGATCATTCCTCTGGCTTCCCTAACAGTAGACTATCAAGAAAGCTAGGAAAGGAAGGACCAAGTAAGAATTTGGAGATCCCCTTTAGGCTATCCCCTAGGGAGGACTTGGAGCTCTCACAGTTGCTCAGCTGAAGATCACTCTTGATCCACTCGAGTAATGTCCTAACTAGAAAAAAGTTCTTGAAAAAGCACTCTCGTTTCTTTTTCTCTCTTCATTTTTTTCATTTGAGCTTTCTATTTATACACAGTCGTTGAGTTCATCCCAACAAATTCATGGTATTTTGTTTTGCTTTTTATTCTAGAAATTGAACCCAGAGGCACTTGATCATGGAGTTACATCCCCAACCCTTTTTTATTTTTTATTTTCATCTCCTAAGTTGCTTAGGGCTTTACTAAGTTTTCCAGGCTGGCCTCTAACTTGTGATCTTCCTGCCTCAGCCTTCTAAGTTGCTGGGATTACAGGTGTGCACCACCACATTTGGCTAAACATTATAGTTTCTGATAGAAAATTCTACAATCTAATATTTGTTTTTAAAAACTACAAAGGCAATTTTTCAGCTTTCCATAGAAATTTGAACATGGGTCAAACAAAAAGAACTAGTGATGAATGAGATCAAGTTTTAGCATTAAAAGATAATTCAGAAAGGTTCTATATTTGAAAGCCTTTATTCTTCAATCAGGTAAACTAGTATTAAAGATGATTATGTATCAGTTCTTAGGGATCAATAATATCTATTCAACCACAATACCAAAGAAAAATGTGTGTTTACCACCGCATTTCTTTGGAAGTGAACTTTTTAAAAACTTTTTTTAGATGTTGATGGACCTTTATTTTATTCATTTATTTATATACAGTGCTAAGAATTGAACCCAGTGCCTCACACATGCTAGGCAAGCACTCTATCACTGAGCCACAACTCCAACCCAGGAAGTGAATTAAAAAAAAAAAACAAAACTTTTTCTTGGCTAGGAATGTAATTATTTTGAGGTCCTATGTTTTTTAAATCAATCTCTCTCTCTCTCTCTCTCTCTCTCTCTCTCTCTCTCTCTCTCTCTCACCCACCTCACACACAAATTTTATAGACTTCCAGTAGGGAACCAGGCTGATAGAGCCTTTTCCATCTACAACACCTGGCTTCAAAGGTCATTCTTGACACTAATATGCAGCCATCAGATGGGAAGAAGAATGACAGGATCACACCCAGGAGTTCTTCATGAACCAGACTTAGAAGTTGCACATATTTTGTTGACTGAAATTTTCTTGCAGCCACATCTAATTACTAGGAATAGTTTAAGTAAGAAATCTCAGCTTTGGGAGTTGAGTTCTTTGCTTGTTGAGTTCTTTGCTCTAAGAAGTTTATAACTTCATTTTTTGTTTACAAGACCAAGGTAATAATTATACTATTAGGGCTCTTCATTTGAGGAGTTTGTTTTCAATTAAGCTGGCAGCTGGTAGGATAAGGAGGATGATGGTGAAGTATAAGACTGATGCTAGTTGACCAATAATAATGAATGGGTTAGTGTAAATAGGTCAGCTACCACTGACTCAATGGTAGGAACATCATGCTACTTTGTTTAAAGATATGGAGTATAGGAAAGAGTATAATAATTAGGATAGAGAAAACTAAGGCCAATATGCCTCCTAGTTTATTAGGAATAGATCGGAGGATGGCATAGGCAAATAGAAAGTATCATTCTGGTTTAAAGTGAGGGGTTGTTTAAAGGGCTAGCAGATGTGTAATAATCGGGGTCTCCTAGGAAGTCTGGTGAGAATAAGACAAGAACTATTAGGACTAGGATAAGGAGAAGGACCCCAAGAATGTCTTTGATAGTACAGTATGGGTGAAAAGGGATTTTATCTGGGTCAGAGATAAGGCCAGAAGGATTGTTTGACCCTGTCTCCTGGAGGAAAAGAAGGTGATTATTACTAGTGCTGCGATAATAAATGGTAGTACAAAGTGAAATACAAAGAATCATTTTAAAGTAGCTATGTCAACTGAGAACCCTCCTCAAATTCATTCAACAAGCGTGGTTCCAATGTAGGGGATAGCAGATAGAAGATTTGTAATTAAGGTTGCCTCTCAGAATGATATTTGGCCTCAGGGAAGAACATAGCCTATAAATGTTGTGGCTATTACAGCGAAGAGAAGAATAACTCATGTTTCATGTTTCCAAGTAGGTGTAGGACCCATAATACAACCCTCGGCCTATGTGAAGGAAGAGACAGATAAGGAGCATTGAGGAGCCATTAGCATGTATATAACGAATGAGTCAACCGTAATTAATGTCTCCACAAATGTGAGTGACAGATGAGAAGGCTCTTTGGTGTCTGATGTGTAGTGTATTGCTAGAAATAACCCTGTAAGAATTTGGATAGCAGACACCTAAAAGGGAACCAAAGTTTCATCATGTGGAAATATTAGAGGGTGCAGGTAAATTGATAAAGGGATGGTTGATGATTTTAATTAAGGGATGAGTTTTTTGGATGTTTATCATTGATGTTTTTATTGTTGAATAACAATAATGATTTTTATGTCATTGTTCATGGTTAAATTCCATGTAAAAATAATGACATACATTACATATTTATTAAGCATACTTTTTGTTTTAGGTTTTGTAGGATTTTCCTCAAAGCTGTCTCCAATTTATGGTAGATTAGGGATAATTGTTAGTGGAGGAATTGGGTGTGAGGTTGTATTATATTTTGGAGGGTCTTTTTTAGGTTTGATAGTACTTTTAATTTATTTAGGAGATATGTTAGTGGTATTTGGTTATACTACAGCTATAGCAACAGAAGAATATCCTGAGACATGGGGGTCAAGTGTAGTAATTTGGGGTGTACTGTTACGATTTTTAATGGAGTTTTTGATTGTTATGTTTATGGTATTGTATGATGAAGTAGAGATTGTGATTGAATTTAAGAATTCTGAGGATTGAATAATATTTGAGGGGGGATGAGTTAGGGTTGATTCCTGAGGATTTAATGGGGGTGGCAGCTATGTATAGTTATGGGAGTTGATTGATGTTTGTAGGAGGTCGATCACTATTTGTTAGTGTTTTTATTGTAATTGAATTTACGCATGGAAATAGAATACAGTGATAATTGCTAGTAGTGTTGAGATTAGGAAGGATAGGAAATACAATTTGATGAGACCCTTTTGGTTTGAGGTTTTAACAGAGGCCATTGATCAGACTAGGTCTAGCAGGGTTGATGAGAGTTTTTGACTCATAACGAGGTTAAGGTAGGGAACTGAGCGGTGAATAATAGTAGGGAAATAGTCTAATAGTTTGGAAAACTTTGATGTGCTTGAGTACATTTTAGTTTTAAGATAGAGGGTTATTAAATTTAGCTCCATAGCAATTATAAATCCTAGAATGGTGATTAGTAGTGCTGAGATTTTTAGATACATAGGCATGGTTTTTTTTTTTGAACATTTATAGGTGGGATATTGTAGGAAAGGATAAATCCTACAAAGATACTGCTGATTAAAAAGCATTTAATTGAATTAAGTAGCTGGGGGTTGTTATAATTGATAGAGATTAGTGTTGAAAATCGAGGCTGTCCTTTAAGAGCATAGAAGATAATTTGTGTACTATAGACAGCAGTTAGGGAAGTGGCAAAAAGTGTGATAGTAAGGGCTCAGGCATTGGTGGTATATGATGGGTTTGCAGACTCAATAATTAGGTCTTTGAAATAAAATCCAGTTAGATAAGGGGTCCCTGTTAGTGCTAGGCTTCCAATAATGAATGAGGATGGGGTGAATGGAAGGGCTTTGAATAGGCCTTCTATTTTTTGAAAATCTTGTTCATCATTTAGGTTATGAATTGATTGACCCAGAACATATAAATAATATGGCATTGAAAAATGCATGGGTGCAGATGTGGAGAAATGCTAAGTGTGGTTGGTTAATTCCAATAGTGACTGTTATTAATTCTAGTTGGCTTGGGGTAGAAAATGCGATAATTTTCTTAATATCATTTTGGGTGAGGGCACAGATGGCAGTGAATAAGGTGGTAATGGCTCCCAGGCAGAGAGTAAGTGTTTGGATAGTCTTACTATGTTCTATTAGGGGATAAAAACAAATAAGGAGAAATACTCCTGCTTCTACTCTAGTGCTGGAGTGGATTAGAGCTGATTAGGGAGTAGGGCCTTCCATGGCAGAGGGCAATCAGGGGTGTAGGCCAAAT
The DNA here is from genome assembly GCF_048772815.1 of Callospermophilus lateralis. Classification (NCBI taxonomy): domain Eukaryota; kingdom Metazoa; phylum Chordata; class Mammalia; order Rodentia; family Sciuridae; genus Callospermophilus; species Callospermophilus lateralis. The sequence goes on along the minus strand of NC_135311.1, from coordinate 68,671,489 downwards.
TGGGTGGATTTTCCTGTTGCTGCTAAGAGTAAGCCCAGGAGGGGAAGTAGAGATACATCTATTATGAAGAGTTGTTTAGTTCTCATGAGTTCGAGTTGAGTAGAAATCATGCTATGGCTGAAACAAATCCAATGTCACCAATTCAGTTGTATAGAATAGATTGGAGAGCTGCTGTATTAGCATCTGTACAATCATACCATCAACCAATATGTAAAAATGATATAATGCCTACTCCCTCTCATCCAATGAAGAGTTGGAATAGGTTGTTGGATGTGACTAAGATTATCATGGTAATGAGGAATATTAGTAGATATTTCAATAAGCAGTTGATAAAGAAGTCTGAGTGTATATATCATATTGAGAATTCTATGATTGGTCATTTAGCAAATAGTGCTATGGGCATGAATAGCATAGAGAAGTAATCTAATTTGAAGCTTATGGAGAGAGTAAAAGTTTGAATTGTCATTCAGTGTCAGTTTGAAATAACAAGATCATAATTTGAATTGATAAATATTAGTGTTGGGATTATACAAAATGAATATGCACAGATAATAGATGTTTTTACATAGTGTGGGTAGTTGCTGTTTTTATAGGAGTTGGTTATGGTAAAGAGAATGGGGAAAGTTAGTGTAACAAGTGACATAAGGATGAGTGAAGAAAATATATTAATTATTTTTATTTGGAGCAAATTTTTGCTCCTAAGACCAACGGATTACTTCTATCTTATAAAAGTTAAGAAAGTCATGGGTGTAATCACGGAGAGCATGAATTAGCAGTTCTTGCATACTTTCTTAGTAAATAAGGGATTATGATTCTCTATTGTTAGATTCACAAGCTAAAGTTTTATTTAAACTATATTTACAGTATAAGTGTCCCAGGATGATAGTAGGATTTGATGATAGAATAATAAGTGGGAAGAGGTGAAGTAACATGAGTGTGTTTTCTCATGTGAAAGAAGGATTAATGTTAGATGTGTGGTATGTAAATTTTCCCCATTGTGTTATGTTTAATTAATTATATATATATATATATATATATATATATATATATATATATATATATATATATATAGTGAGTAAAGGGAAGTGATTAATATATTAAGGCCAGTTAAAGTAATCATAATATTTGATCAGGTGAATGATGATGTGATAATGAATAGTTCTCCAATCAAGTTAATTGTGGGGGGAAGAGCTAGATTAGTTAGACTAGCCAGAACTCATCATGTTGCCATAAGGGGAAGAATGGATTGTAAGCCTTGGGCTAGCATTATAGTTCAGCTATGAATTTGGTCATAATTACTGTTTGCGAGACAAAATAGTATGGAGGATGTTAATCCATGGTCAATTATTAGTGCTGTGGTTCCTGTAAAACTTCAGGGTGTTTGAATTACAATTGCTACAATAACTAATGCTATATGACTTACTGATGAGTAGGCAATGAGGATTTTAGGTCTTTTTGTTGTAAGCAGATTGAGCTTGTTATAATTATATCCCATAGAGATAACATAATAAAGGGATATGCCATATTACTTGCAATAGGGTGGAGTAGACCTGAAATTTGGATTATTCCGTATCTGCCAAGTTTGAGTAGAATAGCTGCCAGGATCATGGAGCCAGCAACAGAGGCTTCAATATGGGCTTTGGGGAGTCAAAGGTGGAGACCATATAAAGGTATTTTTACAATAAAGGCTATAACACATGCTAGTCACAAGATATCACTAGTTCAGGAAGAAGAGAGTACAGATGACTGGTTTATACAGATAATAAAGTTTACGGACCCGGTGGATTTTTGAACAGACTAATGCTACTAGAAGGGGAAGGGAGTCTACCAGAGCATAAAATAGGAAGTACAGTACTGCATTTGGACGCTCACTTTGCTTTCCTCATCGAGTAATAATAATTAGTGTGGGGATTAGGGTGGCTTTGAATAGAATATACAATATGATTAGTTTGGTGGCTGAAAAAGTTATAATTAAAAATGATTGGGCTGGAGATGTGGCTCAAGCGGTAGCTTGCTCGCCTGGCATGCGCGTGCAGTGCTGGGTTCATCCTCACACCACGTACAAATAAAGATGTTGTGTCTGCCAAAAACTAAAAAAATAAATATTTAAAATCTCTCTCTCTCTCTCTCTCTCTCTCTCTCTCTCTCTCTCTCTCTCTCTCTCATCTCTCTCTCTCTTTAAAAAAATGATTGAAAGGAAATTAGTATAAGAATATAAAGTTTTTTTAGGATCAGTGGTCTCGGTGAAGTGGTTTTGGCTTGCTATAATTATAAGGGGAAGGAGTCATGGTGTTAAATCAGTAAAGGGGAAGATAGGGGATCTGAGAAGAAAGTTAGTGAGAAAATTAGATCTGTGTTTGCTGTTTGATTTAATGTAAGGAGCACAATTAAGCTGATTAACAGACTATGGATCGAGGGATTGATTCAAATTATTAAGGGTTTTGAGAATCATATAAGGGGGGAGAGTAGAATTGTAGGTATAATAATTTTTACCATTGAAGGATATTTAGGTTCTGAACATAGTCTAGTCCATATGTGTTAGATACTATTACAAGGAGAGCTAGCCCTAAGGATGCTTCACAGGCTGCAAATACTAGTAAGACAAGAGGGATTATAAATGATAAGGAAAAGTGAAAGTTTAGAATTAGGAGGGAGCATAAGACAAATATAGATAATATTATGCCTTCTAGGAATGATGATATTAAATGAGACAAGTAAAGATGTAGTATAATTTAGGAGGATGTTAAGTATGATAATAGGCATTTTGATAATTATGGTAACACATAGTCTAGTGAGTCAAAATCACTTGTTTTATCTAAAACTAATTATCATATTCAATTCATTCTAAGCCTTTTTGAACTCATTCATAGGCTAACCAAAGGATGAGAATTAGAACTAGAAAAAAGTTATAGTTAGTATAAGATTGAGATTGTTTGAGAGGCTCAGGGAAGGGGGAAAAGTAGAGAAATTTCTAAGTCAAATAAAAGGAATGTAATTGCAACAAGGAAAAATTTTATCGAGAATAGTAGGTGGGTAGATCCTATGGGATCAAAACACATTCATAGGGACTTGCTTTTTTGGTGTATACATTTAGCTGGGGTAATCAAAATGCCACTGAGATTAGTAATAGTGCAATAGAAGAATTGATAAGTAGGGAGATTATAAGGTTTATTACTCTCTCCTGGGTTTTACCAAGACTTATTAATTGGAAGTCAACTCTACTGAATAATACTAATGGAGTATTAGTATTATTAAATAGATACATAAAGGAATAGTCATACAACATCTACAAAATGTCAGTATCATGAGGCTGCTTCAAATCCCAAATGGTGATTAGATGTAAAGTGGAAATTTAATTGACGGATAAGGCATACTAAGAGCAAGGTTGACCCAATAATAAGGTGGAGACCATGAAAGCCTGTAGCCATAAAAAATGTTGAACCATATACACTGTCTGAGATTGTGAAAGATGTTTCTAAGTATTCTGAGGCTTGAAGTAAGGTTAAATATAATCCTAGTGCAATCATGATGGATAATGCTTGAACTATGTGCTTTCAGTCTCCTTCAGTTAGACTGTGATGGGCCCAGGTAATTGAGACCCCTAAAGCTAAAAACACAGAGGTGTTGAGTAGTGGAACTTCTAGGGGATTAAGTAGGTTAATTCCCATTGGAGGTCATCAGCTGCCTAATTCTGGAGTGGGAGCTAGGCTGGAGGATAAAATGCTCAGAAAAATCCAGCGAAGAAGAATACTTCTGAAATGATGAATAGGACTATCCCATATCATAAATCTTTTTGAACAATTGTTGTATAGTGCCCTTGGAATGTACCTTCATGTACAATATCTCATTATCATTAGTATATTGTAAGGATGATGGCTATTAGGCCTAACATGAGGAGAAAAGAGGAATTAAAGTGGAATCATCTTACTAGGCTGGATGTTAAGAGTAGGCGAGAAAGGGCTCCTATTAAAGGTCAGGGGCTAGGATTAACTATATGATAGGCATAGGTTTGGTGGGTCATTAAGTATTATCATGTAAATATAAACTTACTAGGAGGGTATAGACATAGGCTTGAATTACTGCTACAGAAAATTCAAGTATTGTTAATATACTAGAATAATAAAAGTTAGGATAGCTGTGGGAGGGCTAATCGATGTTAATACTAGGGTGGATCCTCTGATTAAGTGTATAATAAAGTGGCCAGCTGTAATATTAGCTGTTAGTCATTTGGCTAGCGCTATGGATTGAATAAAAAGGCTAATTGTTTCAATAATAATTAATATTGGGATAAGAGGGAGAGGGGTTCCTTGTGAAAGAAGATGGGTGAGGGATGCTTTAGTCTTGTGGTGGAAACCAGTAATTACTGCACCTGCTCATAGGGGAATAGCCATTCCTAAGTTCATTGACAGCTAGGTTGTTGGTATAAAAGAGTGAGAGAGTAGACCTAGTAGATTTGCAGAGCCCATGAATATAATCAGTGAAATTAGTATTAGGGATCAGGTTGATCATTTTGGGTTATGTATGGCCATTATTTGTTTTAGTACAAGTTGAATTAATCACTGTTGGAATGATACTAGGTGGTTGTTGATAAGTTGTTTGGGTGAGGGAAAGAGGATGTTGGGGAACATTAATAATAAAGATAACAATAGGTAGTCCTATTATTGTAGGGATAATGAAAAAGGCAAGTAAATTTTCATTCATCTTTCTTCTCATACGGTTTTGTGTTCAGTTAATCTAATGTCTTTTGGGGAATGGTTAGACAGGTACAGATGGTTTAAAATTTTAAGTTGAAATATGAAAAATAGGGCTAGAATCATTGATAAAATTGTAACAAATCATGTTGATGTGTCTAATTGGGGCATCTCATTATGAGGAGATTTTGGCTCCTAATCTTCAACTTAAAAGGTTGATGCTGCTGTAGCTTCATAATGAATTTATAACATTGGTGAGGATCAATTTTCAAAATGTTTTAATGGGACCAGATCAAGGATGATTAGCATAAAGCTACAGATTTCAGAACACTGCCCATAGTAAAGCCCCAGCCATGTTGATGTTAAGGTAGCCTGATTAAGTCAACCTGGAATTGCATCCATTTTTAAGCCAAGGGATGGGACCACTCAGGAGTGGAGCATGTCTTCAAATGAAATTAGTATTTGCACAGGTAACTCTATTGGAAGTACTACTCAGTTATCTACTTCCAGAAATCGAGGATTTCCTGGGGCCAGATCTGAGGTTGGAATCATATAGGAGTCAAAACTAAGATCTTCATAGTCTGTATATTCATAACTTCAATATCACTGATGGCCTATAGTTTTTACCATTAGAGATGGGTCATTAATTTTGTCTATTATGTATAGAATACAGAGTGAGGGAAGGGCAATTAAGATGAGAATAATAGCAGGAAGAATAGTTCAGATAGTTTCTACTTCTTGGGCGTCTATGGTACTTGTATGAGGTTAGTTTTGTAGTTAATATCAATGAGATTACGTAGAGGACAAGAGAGCTAATTAAGAACACAATAATAAGAGTGTGGTCATGGAAGTGTAGGAGCTCCTTTATAATAGGTGATGTGGCATCTTGAAATCCTAATTCAAGGGAGTATGCCATAGAGATATAAAGGAGTTTAACCTATAAGTTAACTTTTACAAAGTTATGTAATTATTTTACTAATATCTCATGAAGAAAGTCATAATGGTTATGGGGCTGGCTTGAAACTAGTTTTAGGAAGTTCAATTCTTCCATTTCTTGGTCCAGGATTTAATAAAAGTCAGTTCTTCAAATGTGTGATAAGGTGGAGGGCACCCGGGTAGTCATTCTAAGTTATTGGGTGTTAACTCTATGGTAAGAACTTCTCATTTTGATGCAAATGCCTCTCAGATTATAAAAATTATAATTTGATAGCTGTGAGGGAAATAAATGAGCCCATCAAAGATACAGTGTTTCATGCCGTGTATGCATCTGGGTAGTGGGAGTATCAACATGGTATTCCTGATAATCCCAAGAAGTGTGAGGGAAGAAAGTTAAATTTACCCCTACAAACATTACAGTAAAGTAGATTTTAGCTCACATATTATTTAGCATATACCAGAAAAAAGGGGAAATCAGTGAACGAACCCTCCTATGATGGCAAATATGGCTCGTATAGATATGACATAGTGAAAGTGGGCTACAACATAATATGTATCATGTAAGACAATATCTAATGAAGAGTTAGGCAGAATGATTCCTGTTAGCAGGAATCTGCTAACCTCCAATGGTGAATAAGAAAATGAAGATGAGGGCTCATTGTATTGCTGGTGACCATTTAATATTACCTCCGTGTAAGGTTGCTTAGTTAATTGAAAACTTTACCCCTCTTGGAATAGCAATAATTATAGTTGCAGATTTGAAGTAAGCTCGGGTATCATCGACATCTATCCCAACAGTGAACATGTTAAATGCACTCATACAATGAATCGGAGAAAACCAATAGATATTATAGCTCATACTATTCCTATATAACCAAATGGTTCCTTTTACCTGAGCATATGTTACAATATGGGAGATAATACCAAACCCTGGTAGAATAAGAATATAGATCTCAGGGTGCCCAAAGAATCAGAATAATTGTTGATAGAGAATAGGATCTCCACCTCCCACGGGGTCAAAGAATATAGTATTTAGATTTCTATCTGTTAGAAGTATTGTAATCCCTGCTGCAAAGACTGGAAGAGATAAAATAAGTAATACTGCTGTGATAAGTATGGATCAAATGAACAGAGGGGTTTGGTATTGGAATATAGCAGTGGGTTTTATGTTAATAATTGTAGTAATAAAATTAATCACTCCTAGAATTGATGATACTCCTGCTAAGTGAAGTGAGAAGATGGTTAATTCTACTGAGGCTCCTGCATGGGCAAGATTTCCAGCTAGTGGGGGATATACTGTTCAACCTGTTCCCGCACCTGCTTCAACTATAGAAGAAGCAAGCAAGAGGAGGAAGGAGGTGGGAAGGAGCCAGAAACTCATGTTATTTATATGGGGAAATGGTATATCAGGGGCTTCAATTATAAGGGGTACTAATCAGTTCCCAAATCCATCAATCATAATTGCCATAACTATAAAGAAAAGTATAACAAATGCGTGTGTAGTTACGATAACATTATAGATCTGATCATCGCCTAATAGGGCTCCAGGTTGACCTAATTCAGCCCAAATTAATAGACTAAGTGCTGTTCCTTCTATTGCAGCTCAAGTGCCAAATAGGAGGTCAAGTGTTCCAATATCTTTGTGATTAGTTGAGAAGAATCAACGGTTGATGAACATAGGTAGATGGTAAAATGGCCCAGTAAGTATTAGGCTATAAATCTAAAGACAGAGGTTGAGCCCTCTTTTTACCAAGACCAGAGGTGAATAATCACATTGAATTGCAAATTCAAAGGAGCAGCTTCAACTCTGCCAGGGCTTCTCTGGCCTTTTTACTTACCACAGGAGAAGTAGATTGACGCCAGTTGAAGTAGGCATTTAGCTGTTAACTGAAGTTTTATGGGTTTAAATCCCATTAGTCTAGATGGAAAGGTCTTAGCTTAATTAATTGATTTGCATTCAGTTGATGTAGGGTAGAGTCTTGCAGTCCTTAACTCAGGAATTAAGTGTTGGACACTTACTTAGGGCTTCGAAGGCCCTTGGTCTGGGTTAACCTAAATTCCTAGCTCAGAGATGATAGGAGAGGTGTGTGTATACAACCAGAGATATGAAAAATTGTGCTGTATATATGTAATAAGAATTGTAATGCATTCCACTGTCATATATAAATAAAAAAGAGATATAAAATATTTATGTTTTTATTAATTTAATCTGCTCCTAGGTATCTAGCCTATGAAATAATCCAAAACACACAAAAAAGTCATATGATGATATTGATCATACCATCATTTATAATTATATAAAAGGAAGAAACAGCCTTTACAATTAACAGAAAATATTTACATTGACCAGAATGAAAAAATTACAAAATTATACTTATGACACACAAATGTGAAATCTAGTAAATAAAAAATATTTGGATATAAGTCATTTATAAAAATATTACTGTATAAAATATTAGAATGAAATATATGTCTTTTGATTTTACAATATGATTATGGTTTTATAATTTATGATTTTAAAATATAATATTGCATTTAAAATATATTAATATATTAATATTAATATAATGGCACCATTTTTAACATAACGTAATGAACCTTTGAGTTTCTAGGTAACTCACTACACTCATTGGCAAATATTGTATGTTCAAAGTTACATTTTATATATTAATTTAAAATCATTAATTTATTATTTCTAGCAGTGACATCCAAATACTAACTCTGCTAACCCAAATTAGCGGCTAACAATCACTTATAGTTCTTTTATCCTTCAGTAAATCAATAGAAATAGATTTTATATTTAAAGAACATATTTTGTGATATCTTTGAATTAATTTTGTTTTTCATTTCAACTTACAGATAGTGGTATAAATTCTACCTCAAACTTAGTACTCAAATTAAGCAGATATTAACATTTGGTTATATTTTCTTCAGATCTTTCTGTTTTTGTTTGAAAAGAAATAAACCATATCAGGTATATCCAAAGCTTCACCTCTCCTTTTCTTCCTTTCCTCTCTAGAATTAATGACTATCTTATAATCAGGGTTCACTATTTCCATGTATATTTTTAATGCTTTAGACTTTTGTGTGTATTCGAGTATATACAAATTACATGTGATCTATGTTGTGTTGTATATATTCAGTGTACTATAACATATACACTGTATAAATATTTGATGTATTTTAAAATTATACACAAACACATGTATAATTTCATGAGTTTCATATAGACCAGATAGACATGCATAGCTGTATACATTATTATTATCTATGTTTTAAGCTTTTACAGAAAAAGTTTTTATTATACATCTCCTTTTATAACTTGTTTACTCAATCATTTTGTCTTGGGTATCTTTGTTCACATAAATCTACTTTTTTAATTTTATATGATATAGGTGTTTCCCCATATATGAACAGCATTTAATTATTCCTCTACTGAGTGGTTTATTTTTTTACTGATAAAAGCAAAGTAATGATGAATATTCTTATAAGCATCTCCATGTACACAGAAGTAAGAATTTCCCTAGAGTATATTTAGAAAGAAATGTAAGTACTGTTCAATTTTATGTCTCTAATTTTTAAGATATTACCAAGTTGATCTTCAGAATAGTTGTCCTGGTTTATTATATTTCTATAAATTGTATAAATATTTTAAATAAAATATTAATTTTCATTTGCTATATATAATATGTACCGGTTATAGAACATTTGTTTTATACATGTTTTGAGTTTTTTAGGTTTTAATATAACTGCAGGGGTTGATGACAAAACAGGATTTATTTATGGAGGAAATCGCTTAAATTGTGGCACATGGATGGATAAAATGGGAGAAAGTGACAGAGCTAGAAGAAACAGAGGAATACCAGCCACTCCAAGGTAGTGTTTATTTTGAAGTGCTTTTGTAATTATGCCCTTTTTTAAAAAAAAATTTTTAATATATATATATATTAGTTGTAGGTGGACACAATACCTTTTTTTAATTTTTATGTCATGCAGAGGATTGAACCCAGTGCCTCAGGCATGCTAGGTGAGCACTCTACCACTTGAGTCACAACCCCAGCCCCTAATTATGCCCTTTTAATTTACCATTTTAGTTTTTAAAAACACATACTTGTAGAATCTTTTACTCTATTAATGATGTATTCTACATAGTAAATCAATAAAAATCTGCCTCTCTTCCTCTCTTCTATTTTCTGACTCATCCTTTCTTTCTCCTTGTCATGCAGATATGTTCCTTTTGATATATGTTATATAGCAAAGCTGTCTGTTCTTTTTTTTTAGAAATTATCATGGTTTCAACCTCTGCAAGTACTTCAAAATCAAGTCTTATGATCTATTATCCCAATGGTTAATATTTCATTGTGCATATCTTTTGTAAATATGAGCAACCATCAGTTGTTCTGTCTTTTATGAAGCCTTTTCACTTCATAAAAGGAAATCTTTTTTCTTCATAATTCTTTAAACTTTTGTCCCAGAATTTTTCATTTTTCTTTTTCTTATTTCAGAAGCTATCAACAAATAGCTTCTTGCACTATATTAAACTGAGAAGCTCTTTTCTTCAAATTTTATCTTCAGTCAGAATTATCTAAAAAATAATTTTTAAATAGTTGCTACTAGACTGAGGGGTGTAGCTCCCTGGTAGAACACTTCTCTAACTTGGGTGAGGCCTGGTTTCAGTTCCCAGCAAAATTATACATTCCTAATTAAGTTAGGATTTCTTAGTAGATAGTTGCTTTTATAATAAAATGGTTATACTATTTATCAGAATTGTTTATTGAATACCTTCTTAAAATAGAGCCTAAATGAATCCTTCTTAGAGAATGAAATTTATTTTTAATTTTAGAGATGGGTCTGCTGTGGAAATTGTGGGCTTGTGTAAATCTGCCATTCGTTGGTTGCTGGAATTATCCAAAAAAAATATTTTTCCTTATCATGAAGTTAGAGTAAAAAGACATGGTAAGCTGTTCCTTTTATTTACAAAGAAACTTCTAATACTGTCTGTATTTTCAACTATGTACTCATCATTTGATGAAGTTAGCTAATATTAGAAAACCATAAATTTCAAGAAGAAAGAAAAATCATTAATCTACTCTATGGAAATTGTAGCAAATCTAGTTACTAACCATATTTTTGATAGCAGTTTAAACTGAGGTTAAAAAAAAAAAAACAACAACATATTACTGCCTTATTGTGCTTTTCTTTGATCTTAGTGTGACTGTGAACAGGTTCTATTTTCATGAACAATTTTGAAATCTTTACATCTTTTTTGAGAAAATTCTGTCCAATTGAAATATTATTTGAGCCACATAAATAATTTAAAATTTTCTAATTCATTTGTTAAAAGTAAAAAGAAACGGATGAAGTTAATTATGTTTCATTTAATATAATGTGTGTGAAATATGATTCAATATGTAGTCAATATAAAATTATTCCTGAACTATTTTATATTTTGGGAAGTACTGAGTTTTTGAAATACAGTAAATGTTTTATATCACATTTCAATTTTGGCTAGCTACATTTTCAAAAAGTGGCCAATTTATTTTACCCTAGTAGATAAAAAGTAATAAGTGTACTAAATATGACTTTTTGGCTCTTATTAGAGGTTTGAATTGCTTTAAATGTCTGAAACTGCCATGTCTTTTCATCATTTTCCAGGGAAAGTTGTAACAGTCTCATATGAAGAATGGAACAGAAAAATACAAGACAACTTTGAAAAACTGTTTCATGTTTCAGAAGATCCTTCTGATTCTAATGAGAAGCATCCAAATCTAGTTCACAAATGTGGCATATACAAAGACAGTTATGGAGCTTCAAGTCCTTGGTGTGACTACCAGCTCAGGCCTAATTTTACCATAGCAATGGTGGTGGTAAGTGAAGTGTTTGTAACTGTCCAAATTGTAACAGAATTTACTTAATTTTTTTATTTTTTACTGTTTTCATTGAACTGCAGAAAAGGATATTGCTTACTAGCTAGTTTTATATAGTCTTTTATAATTAAAAAGGTCTGCTTATCACCTTTAACATTTACCAGTCAGTATCAAAAAATAGAAAACAATGGAAGATGATCAATGAAGTGTTTTCCTGATGTATCTTTCACATCCTGAATACACTTAGAAAATGATATTTGTGCAAGACACTGTGCTTGAATTTTGCTGTTTATGCCAAATCCAGCTGCTTTCATGAGCCCCTGACCCACCCAATTGTCCTGAAAGCTAAAGATGTCTGTATTTCCAATCATCTGTGCCACAACCAGTGCCTCAGCATGCTAGATGGGAAGTTCTGGAGTAGTGAATTACCAGGAATAGCTTAAATTCACACGCTCTTTTATTGATAATTAATAAATTATGTATAGCCAAGGATTCTAGAGTCTCTCCTTTTTAAATTCTGCCATAACTATGAGGGCAATAAAATAGAGGTTTGTGTTTGTCCATGCCTGCCTAGCTGTTTCCATTTTGTCAAAACCTAACTAAACATGGTATTATAAATTACAGTAGAATGAAAAACACACAGGCACACAGGACAGCTTTGGTTCAATGTGCATTTGATTTTATTAATCATTAACTGTAGGCCAACCACCAAAATTAATGCAGATCCTCTTCTCCTTCTTCTCTGTATTACAAGTAACTTTACACTGTTCTACATTTTATTATGATCCTAGAAGCAGAAAGTGGGTTCAGATATACCTTAAAGGAAACTCTTGTAAATATTATAAAGAATAAATTACATGAGTTGAAGTGAGTTCTATATTCCTAATAACTATGATAACTTCCTGTTTTTGAAGAATATCCACACATTTTCCTAACTTCTAAGGCCTAGAACAGTGCTTCCAAGTTAGCCTCATGGAATTAAATCTGGTTAGGCATCTACTCTTAAATTCTGCCCACACTGTATTTTTAAATATATTCATTCTTTTTCAAGATGATGATTTGTATATGTAGGTGGAAAGTAATTCTTCTGTGATGTGAAAAAGTTGTATATTTGTTTTTGACATTCATTAGGCCCCTGAGCTGTTTACTACAGAAAAAGCATGGAGAGCATTGGAGATTGCAGAAAAAAAATTACTTGGTCCCCTTGGCATGAAAACTTTAGATCCAGAGTAAGTTGGAATCTAAGTATTAAGAATGTTGTTAGGATTATATTTAATCCAAATATATTAACACCAGCTATTAATTTTTCTTATCGATAACATTTCCAAAATTTCATTCAGATTGAGTTTTTAAAAGTGTCATCTGTACTTTCATTAAGCATCAGTACTCAGAATGCCTCTGTCTTATTCTGTATTCAATAATCAATTAGAGTTTTAGTTTATAAAACTAATGTCATGAATATTTTTGGATGTGCATTTTTCTGATCATAAAGGTGGTAAATGATTATTATAAACATTAGAAGTTACAGATATATATATATATATATATATATATATATATATATATATATATATAAAGAAAAACACAAAATTAATTTAAACCCCTTTATCTAGAAGGAAGCATCATTATCATCTGATCTATCTGTGCCTTTTTTTGTAGAATTTGGACCATATGGGCATATACCTAAGAGAATTTATGGAAAACATTACATGGGGTCAATCCCCAGCACCACAAAAAGAAAAAAAATTCATTCCCTTGCTTCCTTTCTTCACCTCAATTCTACTCCTCAAAGGTGGTCATTATTTTCTATATTGTTTCTACTAATAGCTGTTTCTACATTTCTAAAAGAAAGTATATGCTGCTGTTTTATGATATTTTAAGTATTAGGTATTATTCACATATAGTGATGACAGGTGAGGATTTAATTCTGTTCTCAATATTTGTCTTATCCATCCTTTCTTTGTAATTATACTACTCTTTTTACTTATATCCATAAATGATTTAATTTTTATTTTACACTTGTGGGTTTATGCCATCATGTATTTCCTGTCCTTTCCAACTTTGTTTTTTTTTCTTGAGTTTCAAATAACCCTTCTGTTTTTCCTTTATGATTTGCTTTAAAACTTGATACTTGTTATCAACTTGCTTTCTGTATGAATTGATGACAGAATCTTACCTTTGTAGAATTTTCCTACTTTACTATGTATTCATTTCCATCATGAGATGCAAAATTTTGTATGTTTTAACTACATTCTAAGATACTCACATTTTCAGAGTCGTTAAGAAGCACTGATCAAAACTGAAACACAAAGTTTATTTTTGTGGCCACATCTATCTTACTTAAAAAAAACTTTGTATTTAAATTAAATCAAGTATACATTGCCCTTGTATTATCTGTTACAATAATTTTTGTAATATTGTTTGCTGCATAAATATGTTATAAATTTTACATACTATCAGAATGTATGTTGAATTGCTATTTGTAGTCTGATGATATGCCACATATAATTTTAAAATAACTTCATGGAGAAGTTTCAAAAACAACCTTTATAATCTATAACCTGTAAAACCTTATCTATAATATTTAATAATTCAATTTATTATATGACCATTTCAATTATTATTCATATATTAGAGACCTTTTGAAATACTTGACTTTAAACCAATGGTTAGTGTCAAGTTAACTCCTGGAAGGCAAGATACCTGAATATTTAATAATTTTTATATTAGTCAGTATTTGTTAATTATTCCTGAACACATTGCTAAAGTCCTCTGGACTCATTATATTCTTATTTAAGGTTAAATTATGTTTTAATGCTGAGCTTATTCTATGAATTGGAAGATAACATGATTATTTCTCTTAACATTGCTATTGAAATGTTTTTAATGCTTTCTATGATATCTGAGCTTCTTTTATTTAACTTAAGTTCCAATCATTTTGCAGTGATATGGTTTACTGTGGAATATATGACAATTCGTTAGACAATGACAACTACAATCTTGCTAGAGGTTTCAATGATCACCAAGGACCTGTGAGAATTTCATTTTTCTCTGAGTTTTCAGTTATTTTTCAAATATTTTTAGATATTCACAGTTCTTTTTCTTTACTTTAAATTATCTTTTTTTCAGGAATGGCTATGGCCTGTTGGATATTTTCTTCATGCAAAGTTATATTTTTTCAAATTGATGGGTCCGGAGTGTAGTGCAAAGACAATGTTTTTGGTTAAAAACGTTCTTTCTTGACATTATGTTCATCTTGAGAGGTAAGTTGTCATGGGCATGTAGTGTCTATAACTGGTGTGTCCTCAGTTCATTAGATATTAGGTAAGTTGGGTTTCCTTAGGATTCATTTCTCTGTGCTCTTGGTAGCCCAATGAAGCTTGAAACCTTTCTTCTTTAACATGGAAATTTTACCTTCCGTTCATTGATTTAGGTAGTAAGTTACTTAAAGCTAAGGATTTGATATTGTATGATTTGAACATATGGAATAGTCTTTGATTTTCAGAATTTAGCTCGTATTTTTAGAATGTGGTTAGCAAAGAATAAATACAAAAACCAAAAATATTTGGATCAGGCCTTTTGAACTAGTTGAGATATATATATATATATATATATATATATATATATATATATATATATATATATATATATGTATATATATAACAATTTTCAAAAATGTTCCATTATAGTTAAAATATTTGAATTGGCCTTTTGACTGTTATTTCAAAAACAGTTTCTCACCTCCTCTCTCCTAATTATTAGCAGATTATCAGGGTCAGAATTACATATTTTTCTAAAATGGTACAAATTTCATCAAGTCTATCTTAATTTCTCAAATTCTAGATTATGCCTTCATCTTACTGCTCAGACTAATTATGCATAATTGGCATAAATTGTATCACCTCTCTTTCAAGAACATAAGGGACTTCAAACTATCATGGCAAATATTGCATGAAAATTGGTTTCATTAGGTTAAATATACTCACAGAACACCCAACTCTGTCGTTGCCCTGTACTGTTTCGGGGGGTTTTGCATTTATTTTCTCTTTGTTCCCTTTTATCTGTTAAAAGTAAGACTATCTGGCATGCCTGGGTTCATTCTACTTTTAACTGTCATCTCATCACTTCAGACCTGTTATGAGACCTTGTTCCAGTAATTAATTATCTTCTCTTGGTATTCCACTTTATCTTTCCTACTTAAGCTACAGAGATATCTGTCAGCCCATTCTAAAACAAAATCCCTTCATATAGTTATTAACTCAAACCTGGTCCTGTCTCTCTTACCAGCCCATGTCCCCTTTAGGAGTAACCTCTTTTTTCTCTCTCCATTTTGACCCACTTAGTCATTACCACCTTCATCTGATTTTCGCCCTCACCACTCTGGCAAAGCCACTCAACAAGATCTCTCCTAGTTTCCAGACCCCATGACTTCACTTAAGTTCTCTACTTTGAGCTGGCTATTGCTTTCCTTTTTTCATGAAAAACCTTCTGGTACCATTAGTATTAGGTTTCCCTTGTTTACATGGTAGAACTAATGGTAATAACAACAAATGATATTCATTGATCAATTAAGCCTGTTTTAGGCATTATTCTAAATGTATGTATGTAAAATGACTCATTTAATCCAAACAACTATATAAAATTGCTCATATTACCATCATCATCATCTCCACCACCACCACATATTATTGTTGTTATCCACTTGTCCACTTACTCACTTTGTGACCATGAGGAAGTTGTTTAACTTCTCTAAAGCTTGGTTTTCTCATCTGCATAGAGTGAGTTGGGATCTTTGAAGGTTGGGTTGTTTCAAGGAGTGTTATTTTTTTTTCCCTTTTTTTTATTGGTTGTTCAAAACATTACATAGCTCATGACATATCATATTTCATCCTTTAGATTCAAGTGGGTTATGAACTCCCATTTTTACCCCGTATACAGATTGCAGAATCACATCGGTTACACATCCACTTTTTTACATAATGCCATATTAGCAACTGTTGTATTCTGCTACCTTTCCTATCCTCTACTATCCCCCTCCCCTCCCCTCCCATCTTCTCTCTCTATTCCATCTGCTGTAATTTAATTCTCTCCCTTGTTTTTTTTTCCCTTTTCCCTCACAACCTCTTATATGTAATTTTGTATAACAGTGAGGGTCTATTTCCATTTCCATGCAATTTCCCTTTTCTCTCCCTTTCCCTCCCACCTCATGTCTCTGTTCAATGTTAATCTTTTCCTCCTGCTCTTCCTCCCTGCTCTGTTCTTAGTTGCTCTCATTATATCAAAGAAGACATTTGGCATTTGTTCTTTAGGGATTGGCTAGCTTCACTTAGCATAATCTGCTCTAATGCCATCCATTTCCCTGCAAATTCCATGATTTTGTCATTTTTGAGTGCTAGGTAATCTCCATTGTGTATAAATGCCACATTTTTTATCCATTCATCTATTGAAGGGCATCTGGGTTGGTTCCACAGTCTAGCTATTGTGAATTGTGCTGCTATAAACATGGATGTGGCAGTATCCCTGTAGTACGCTCTTTTAAGGTCTTCAGGGAATAGTCCAAGAAGGGCAATAGCTGGGTCAAATGTGGTTCCATTCCCAGCTTTTCCAGGAATCTCCATACTGCTTTCCAAATTGGCCTCACCAATTTGCAGTCCCACCAGCAATGTACAAGAGTACCCTTTTCCCCACATCCTCGCCAGCACTTGTTGTTGTTTGACTTCTTAATGGCTGCTAATCTTACTGGAGTGAGATGGTATCTTAGGGTGACTTTGATTTGCATTTCTCTGACTGCTAGAGATGGTGAGCATTTTTTCATGTACTTGTTGATTGATTGTATGTCCTCCTCTGAGAAGTGTCTGTTCAGGTCTTTGGTCCATTTGTTGATTGGGTTATTTGTTATCTTATTGTTTAGTTTTTTGAGTTCTTTGTATACTCTGGATATTAGAGCTCTATCTGAAGTGTGAGGAGTAAAAATTTGTTCCTAGGATGTAGGCTCCCTATTTACCTCTCTTATTGTTTCTCTTGCTGAGAAAAAACTTTTTAGTTTGAGTAAGTCCCATTTGTTGATTCTAGTTATTAACTCTTGTGCTATGGGCAAAGGACTGATATATTAACATATGTTACATAGACAAGATAATAAGACAGATATGAGCTATCATTAATTATCTTTATTTTATAAACAAAGTTAAGAAGGTGAAGTAACTTAGATAAAGTCAAACAGCAAGTAATCTACTTTAGCTTTTACTAAGATCCAGGCAGTCAGGTCCTCCAGGCTGTGCTCTTAACTGCACTATTAACTCTGTTTACATTCTCTGGCTTTTATTTCCAGCACCTAAATATGCTCATTCTCTAAAAATCCAAGGGATTTTGTTTGTTTGCTTATTTCTTATTAATGTTTTTGCTTTGCAATACTGATTTCTGAACTCAGGGCCACACACATGTCTAGCAAACACTCTACCAGTGAACTACATCCCCTGCCCAGGCAGGTTTTGAACTTGTGATTTTCCTACCATAGCATCCTAAGTAGCTTGGGAAACAGATGTGTACCCTGGTTGCCTCTTGACCTTTCTAATACAGGTGTTTAGTGCTATACATTTCCCCTTACGTATCAGTTTATCATATTCCACAAATTCTGATAAGTTGTATACTTATTTAGTTGAAGTACTTCCTTTTCTTAAATTTTTTTACTGGTGTTTTTAGTTTTACTTAGCAGTAGAATATATTTTGACATATTATACGTACATGGATTATAACTTCCCATTCTTGTAGTTGTGGATGATATGGAGTTACACTGGTTGTGTATTCATATATGAACATAGAAAAGGAATGTCTTCTGTCTTTCCTATTTCCACCCTCCTTGCCTTGCCTTGATTCCCCTTTGTCTAATCCAATGACTTTCTATTCCCCCACCCCTTATTGTGTGTTAGCTTATCAGAGAGAACATTTGGCCTTTGATTTTGGGGGATTCATTTATTTCACTTAGCATGATAAGTCTCTAGCTCAATTTATTTACCTGGCAAATGCCATAATTTTATTCTTCTTTATGGTGAGTAATATTCCATGTGTATATATACCACATTTTCTTTATATGTTCATCTGTTGAAGAGCATCTTGGTTAGTTCCATAGCTTCACTATTGTGAATTGAGCTGCTATAAACATTGGGGTGGCTATATAACTGTAGTATGCTGTTTTTCAGATCCTTTGGGTATATACAGAGGAGTGGAATAACTGGGTCCAATGGTGGTTCTATTCCAAGTTTGGTTGAAGTACTTTGTTTTCTCCTTTGATTTTATCTTTCACTCATAGGTTATTCAGAAATTCATTAGTTTTCAAATGTTCATGAATTTTCCAGAGCTATTTCTATTATTGTTTTTAAAATTGTGACCATTGTAGTCAAGGAATATACTCTGTGTGACTCAAATCCTTATAAACTTATTAGTAGTTATGATTCAGAATTTTCTGTCTAGGTAATTCATCTGTTTTCAGTTGCAAAGAATATATATTCTGGGGCTGGGGATGTGGCTCAAGCGGTAGCATGCTTGTCTGGCATTCGTGCGGCCCAGGTTCAATCCTCAGCACCACATACAAACAAAGATGTTATGTCCGCTGAAAACTAAAAAATAAATATTAAAAAAATTTCCTCTCTTTCTCTCTCTTAAAAAAAAGAATATATATTATGTGATCCTTAGGTGGCATGTTCTATAAATGTCAGTTGGTTCAAGTTGGTTGATGTTCAAATTCCTTAAGGGATTTCCATCTCCTTGTTACTGATTTACTGACAAAGGAATATTGCAATCTCCTGCTGTTCTTGTTTCTGTGTGCTTTTGTATATGTTTTTGCTCCAGGTGTTTTGAAACACTATTTTTAAGTATATAAACATTTATGAAATCCCTTCCTTCTCACTGATACTTCTCTGCTCCAAGGTCTACTTTCTTTAATATTAATATAGCACTCCAGCTTTCTTTTATTTGTTACCAACATATATTTTTCCATATTTATATTTTCAAACCATCTGTGCCTTCTCTGGCTCTGACATCCCCTGAACAGATGTTCTGAGACATAAATGTCCTTCCCATATAGTCTTGCACTCCATATTAGGCAACATCTACATGCAAGTGCCTTCCTTACATCACTTGAATTCAGATTACTCTCAACCACCCCCACACCTGTTGTGACCTCCACCTCCTTCCTTATACCTCTTGAGTGCTGACATCTTGCTTTGAAGTACTTGTAATCTGTCTTAGTCAGCTTTCTCACTGCTGACCAAAAAGACCTGACAAGAACAGCAGAGAGGAGGAAAAGTTTATTTGCGGGCTCACCATTTCAGAGGTCTTAGTCCATAGACAGCTGGCTCTATTCCTTGGGGCTCAGCTCCATTCCTTAGGGCTTGAGGTGAGGCTGAATATCAGGGCAATAGGGTGTGGTGGAGAAAAACAGTTCAAGACATCACAGCAGGAAGCAGAGAAAGAGATCTTCTCCTCAAGGACAAAATATATATCCCTAAGTCATATTCCCAGTGAACCACCTCCCCCAGGTGCTCCCTCCCTGCCTACAGTGAACAGTTAGCCCTGTCAGGAGATTAATTCACTGATTGGGTTAAGACTGTCATAACCCAGCCATTTCACCTGTAAATCTTACATTTTCTCACATGAGCTTTTGGAGAACACCTAATCTAAACCATAACACTATCCTTTCCTTCTTTTCTCCTCCTCTCTCTTATTGTACATACCCCCTTTGTTCTGCCTGCCTAATGAATTTAGGGATGAATTTTTCAGGAAAGGAGACTTCTTTATACTAGTGTGTATATGTTCCATGTACTAG
The DNA here is from genome assembly GCF_048772815.1 of Callospermophilus lateralis. NCBI lineage: Eukaryota > Metazoa > Chordata > Mammalia > Rodentia > Sciuridae > Callospermophilus > Callospermophilus lateralis. Next base: position 68,651,174 of record NC_135311.1, on the reverse strand, counting down.
TGTCCACATTTAATTGTGAGCAGCATAGATTTATAATCTTATAATTTTAGTAATTTTATAACCTCATTTTGTTCCATAATATCAGTAGGACTTTGATATGGCCAGGGCTGCCATAACAAAGCACCACAAACTGAGTGACTTCACAGAAGCTGTTAAACAACAGGATATTGTCTCAATTTCTCCAGTCAATAATCTGAAATCAAGGCATGGGCAGGGCCATTCTCTCTCTGAAGGTATTAGGGCTGTGACAGCAAACCTTCAGTCATCACTGAACATTCCTTTTGTGTGCATGTTGGTGTCCAAATTTCTCCTGTATAAGGATGCCAGTAATATTGGATTAGTGTCCATCTTACCCGAGTATAACCTCATCTTAATTAATCATATCTGCTAATAACTAATCATGAACGTGGGTAATATAGTTCAACAACAGATTACCCAAGTATCCAATTTCAGAGATTTGGCATTTTGCTCTGAAATAACTTTAATATTTGGAGACATTTAAATAATTTTTCTATATTTTACATTTCTATTTCATAGATTTTTTTAAGGAATATAATACCAGGCTAGGGTCATAGCTCAGTGGTAGAGTGCTTGTCTAGCACTTGTGAGGCACTGGGTTCATTCCTAACCACTACATAAAAATAAAAATAAATAAAGGCATATGTTCATGTAATATACCTTTATTAAAAAATAAATATAATACCTAGCTTCTTTGATAATACCTATCAAAAATATCTCATATTCATCTAATGAAATTATTTTCCTATTTGGAATATTTCATATGTACAGAAGAATATGTGTAACACAGCTGAGTTCCAATGACAAATAATGGCCACCAAATATGGCCAGTGAATGTCTTAGGAGAGGCAGTGATTCATTCTTTTTAGTTGCTGGGAAGTGATTTTTCTCTCCTCTGCACCACCACCCATTTGTTGGCTTTGTCCATTCAGGAAGTAATTAATCAACGTTCATGTGTGTTTTGTGGAGCTTGCATTTGGACTGCACTTTTTAGTTTCCAGGATGATCTTTTTTTTTTTTTTTCAGGGAAATTATTATAATTATTTATTTTATTTTATTTTATTTTATTTTATTTCATTATTATTAATCTCCTTTTTAGCTTCTCATTTTTTAAAATTTATTTTTATTGACTTTTTAAAAAATAAATGACAGTGGAATGCATTACAATTCTTATTATACATATACAGCATAATTTTTCATATCTCTGGTTGTATATAAAGCATGTTGACACCAATTCATGTCTTCATACATGTACTTTGGGAAATGATGTCCATCACATTCCCCATCCTTGTTAATCCCTTGCCCCTTCCCTTTCCCTCCCACCCCTCTGCCCTATCTAGAATTCATCTCTTTCCAGTAAAAACTGATCTTACTGCATTTTTCCAACAGATCCTAAGGTAGATAGGGCAGGAATTGTGAGTTTTTCTGTCATTTCCATTCTAGGAGGTGTCAGAACCAGCTTGGTATTCCTTAACCCTATCAGGAGCTGCAGGTATCTAAGGAGAGGCCTGGGCACTCTGCTTCCCTAGGAAGGCCTCACACTTCTCCGTTTCTCATTGTGGTCCACCCCTCTGTACTATAAACCCTCACCAAAGACCCTCAGATCACCTCTTGTTTTGCATTCTCCATGCCAGCCCCAGGACAACCAGAACTTTGGAAGGTCCCATTCCAGCTCATGGGCAGATCTCTTCCTGAGAAGTTGTCTCCATCAACCTCTCTCACTCTGATATGTGTCCTCTCTGCCTCAAAGAAACAGAATATAACAGCAAATGATGCACACACTCACCACTGACAGGCAGAGTTGGGGCTAGAGGCTGGGTCGATTGAGAGTCCTTGGGGGCGTTTCCAGGAAGGTCTCCTGGAGCAAGGTCCCTGAGCTGTGCCAATGGCAGATGTTACTTTACCATGCAAGACATGGCTTGCAGCCTTCTTGCTTAGGTAGCTGGATTATTCTTCCATTTTTATTTTTAGAGCCAGAGTAGAGATGATCAATGTAATTTCAATGCTCTGATCATAAACCTCCATGTTAATATTTCCCCTTTAAATTGAGTATTTATGAGTCCTTTAAGAACCACCTGGATATTCTACCTTGAGGTCCCAAAGTCATTTAGCTATAAATTATTGAACATTCTCTTAGACCTTTTTCCTTGGTCTGGACTTGATTATTTCTAATGATCATAAATGCCGCTCTAAAATTCCAGACATGCACTGTTAAAGTCACGCCATCAGCCAGAATTGAAGCAGGGTACCCAGTCACCCATGTGTCCCCAGCCCAGTGCTGAGAGGTGTAATGACCTTCACACCTTTTATTATACAGGAGAGAGGGTGAGGAGGATGCTGTGTGAGGGGTCGGACCTCATTGGGTATCTCTGTCTTACCTTCTGGAAACATGTGCTGGCCTCTCACCGAACTCCGTGAGCAGTGCCTGGTGATAACTCTGAAGCCAGTTCCTTATAAACATATTTAAAAGTGGTATGTAGCATGGTCCCAAAAGCAATGTGGGCTCCTCCTTACCTTCAGAGGTCAGGACAGAGGAGTTTTGCCAGGCTGCCATGCAGCCGTCTCTACAACCTGGTGCGGCTCAGACTCACTCCTGTGCTGGAGCCAGGCCCAGGCTCTCATCCCTACTACTCCTGACACCTCCCGACAGGCCTGTCTTCACACAGCTCTTCTGGCAGACTGAGCAGCTGCAGATACTGGCGCTGAGTCCATCAGAAGGTGCAGGCTGCCAAAGCACAGTTACAGGGAGGCGAGAGGCAGGGCAACCTCTGACTGGGCTCTGACATTTTCTGTTCTGAGCTCTATTCCAGAGCCAGTGACCTGACAGAGCAGCGGCCCAGGCAACCATCTTCTCCTCATGTGATCTCACAAACCAGAGATGCTTTTACTCCCTTAAAAACTCCTGATGTATTTCTGAGCTTAATTTGCAAACATTTGTGTCTGGGGCTACGGGGGGCCCCCTGACCCAGCACTTGCAGCTCTTCACCTGGGTACCTGTCCAGTGCTGTCTAGTCAAGCTGCAGCTCTTGAAGGTTGTTTCCCACCCCCTGGATTATGCCTCCTCCATCCTAAGAAACTCAAATAAATCATCAGCCAGGAGGAGATGGGAAGTCCATAACAAGAAAGCAGAAAAGAGTGAAAGGAAGTCTTTAACCTCACCCTGCCTCCAGAAAAGGAGGAGGAATTGGAAGATTTGAACTGCAAGTTAGATTTAGAAACTTTTGCCCTTCTGTTTCTTTCCAAATAAAGTGTGATAATCTCCAAAAGAACTTTTATTGAAGTCATAATAACTAGGCTTTCTATAACTATGTCATGAATTAATGAAAGATTAAATTTTCAATTTGCTTTTAAATCATCATTAGGTTTATTAATATTAACATTACTCTGCTCATGAATACCTTTTAGATGGTTTGCTGTGACACTGTGAACTAAGGGGAAAAATGTTATTTGCTAATTACTTTAGGTGAAATTCAATAGATCCTCACTTTTTGTTTAAAAACAGATAAAATAAAACCAAGAAGATGTTCATGGGACTATACCAGCATTTTGGAAACTTGAAGACAGAGGTGAGTGCAACTGGCCCCATGGAACAACTCATGAGAAGTCTGTGGGTTCCATAGTAACCATCAATCCTGCTCTCTAGAAAAGCTGTGCCACCAACAGACATGGCACAAGGAACCAGAGAATGAGAAGCAAAGTTTCCTGAACAGTCCTCTGGGAGGAAAGGCACAGATCACCCATTGCTTTTATTGTAAAAAAAAAAAAAAAATTGGAGTAAGGGTACCAGGGATTGAAATCAGGGTCACTCAACCACTGAGCCACATTCCTGTCCTTTTTTGTATTTTATTTAGAGACAGGGTCTCACTGAGTTGCTTAGCATCTCACTTTTGCTGAGGTTGGCTTTGAACTCACGATCCTTCTGCCTCAACCTCCTGAGCTGATGGGATTACAGGAATATGTCACCATGCCCATAATCACTCATTGATTTTAACCTTCTCTCAAGCCATCCAATGATTAACAAAGATTTTTCTGCAGCAAAGGGTTCCCAGGCTCTGCAAAGCTGGCACATCAAAGGACCAGGGGTTCCAGTCTGCTCACCATCACTACTTATCACAACCTACCTAATCACCAGCTTGAAATCCTGGGTCCCACCAGACACCACTGAGCAGCTTCCCCTCTTGGTCTCCACACATCACAGTCAGCACATTTGCTTCCAAATGCCTCACCTTTCTCCAAAGCCACCAAGAAGGGCATCAAACTGCCTTGCGACTGCCAGTCTGTCCTCTTGCTCATCTGTCCTCTACCCTCTGCCCTGTACTCTTTGTACAAAGCAGATCTGGTTGTGCTCTTCACCTGCTTGAAACTAACTTTAAATCAGAGCTCAGACACCTGCAGCCTGAGAGCATCCTGTCCCGCAGGGAGTCCCAGACCTGCACTGAGAACCCCTTGGTGAGCCTTCAGATATGTCCTTTCCTAAACTCATTCTAAGGCCAATAAATGTGGATGTCTGGGGGTGAGATCCAGGCACTAAGAACTTCCCAGGTGACTCCAGGGACAGCCAAGATTCCACAGTTCTGTTTGCTGGTCAGATGACTGAAAAATGAGCACAGGTGTGGGAATGTGCCTCTCCTCAGCATGTGGCCTTTGTTTTCCTCTTCCACCCCCATCCACTGCCACCAGAAATCCATGCACATCATTGAAACATTGATTACTAATTTTCTCATGTTTCAAAAGATCTCAGATGGCAAAGATTCAATTGCCCATAACTCACATTGATAACACACTTACATTGTCCATACTGGCCTGCTTTTATTAAGTTTTTAGTTATTTCCCATAAACCTACCTTGAAAATTCAAGTGTAACAACTTTCATGAAAGTATACACTTTCCCCTGACTCCTTCCACCTTTAGGAGTCCTTATTCTCTCACATTCTTTGAAGTTTTATGGAAGCTGCTAGTATTCCTAACATTATATGTGTATGTGTATGTGTTTGTTTGTGTGTACAAATGCATATAAATGTATAGCATATAAGTGATCCTTTAATTTAACAAAAATATTCTGTTGAATGTATCTACATTCTGTGTAGTCTGGGAAGAGATAAGGAGAGAGAGAATGGGAGAGAGATTAGTTTTGATGTGTTGTTTCATATTATGGGAACAGACAATCAGAAATCCATGGCACTTGTCAGCAGGCCGGAAATTTAGGAAAAAGTAGATGTTGCAATCTCGAGTCAATTCCATAAGTTAGCAGGTTGACAACTCAGATGAGTCTTCTATTTTGCTACCTTGAGAAGAATCCTTTCTGCTTCAGGAACCTCAGTTCTTGCACTTAAGGCCGTCAACTGATTAGATGAGGCCCACCTACACTATAAAGGGTGGCCTATGTTACTCAAAGTCAATGTCAATCACAGCTAAGAAGTATTTTTCCACATCTAGACTGATGCTTAACCAAACAACTGGGGACCATAACCTTGCCAGCTGGACACATAAAAATAGGCATCAAAGAGTGGTGGTCCTTAAACTCACCCACTGTGCTCACTGGTTTTGACTGGAGTCAGCCTGTGGATGTACCTGGTTGCATTGATCACTCTCCTGCTTATGCACTTTTGAGAGATCTCCAGGTTTTTGCTGCTCTGAACCTCATTGCTACGAGCTTTAGGCACAGGCCTCCCTTGTGTGGGACTGTACCTGGTATATGTGCAGGGAATGTGGCTGCTGGTCACAGGGCATATGAGAGGTGAGCCCAGGGATCACACCCAGCTCTCTTCCTAGAAGCAGCATCAGTTGCCACAAGTGTCGGTCACATGTGAGATGCCCTTGGTCTAGTCTCCTTGGAGGTGTCCAGGCACTTTCTCATGGTCTCTTAGCTGTTGGCAATAAAACCTTCAGAAGCTATTTCATTATGAGGTCTATATTTATTGTCATTGATAATGTTATATTCCTTTTCTGTGTTTGATAGTCATTTGTCTTCCTTTGTAAAATTTCTGGTCATATATTTTGGTCATTTTTAACTAGATTAATTATATTTTTCCTACCAATTTGTAGGTTATCTTTACATATTTTCAATTTTCAAGTGTGTTAGTTATATTGAAACCTCTATCAGTTATATTGAAAATATATTCTTAAATTTCAAAACATTTTTAGTTTAAGACATCTTTCTACCCCAGATAATCAAGCATTGATTACATTATTCTTGTATCCATTATTTATAAATGTAAATGACAGTGTGTCTCTTAGTTGCTTTTGGTATATAGGAAAAATTAATCCTTGTGAAAATATTATTAACAATCACACAAAATTGAGTACTACTTAAGTCAATGAATCATAAGTCAAACTTCAGCAATATGGTAAAAAACTACTGACCTTTACATTCACAGAAAAATTCATGAACTTCCTATAACAATATGGGCATATAATTTAAAAAAAACTCATACTCACTTTACATTATTCTGTAGCTAGTAACATCATGAGATGCTTTTAAAAGTCAGAAATATTGTACTATTTAGAAATACTCTGAATAGGAAAGAAATTAGCTGTAAATTTTATTCTCAAAATTGATCAATAAAGAGGAAAATACTAGTTAAGCAGACAAAAATGTACCCAAAACAGGGTATTGCTCATATATACAGAAGATATGAACAGTATAGATTTATTTCTAGTTGATTCAATCCTATTTACACATTTAAAATACAAAATTACATTTCAATCTGTCAAGAAGCTGACCACATTTAGCATCAGAAAAGGAACTTGACTTTAGCTTCTGATCATGACCTCAATATCCTGGAATAGGAAAAGGAATTTCATGGAATCTAGATGCATTTATCAACACCAATTAATAAAAGTTAATTCTGAAAAGTAATTCCTGAATGTCATCCATTCACAAATGAGTCAAAGGCATTAGGACCTTAACACTTGGTACCACTTGAAGTTGTGAACTACTCTCCTACAGTGGTTGGTTTTCATCTCGTCCAAAGATTGTTACAGTTGCTGAACTAGATGAAGTAGGGTGGCTGAGGCTGTCTGCAGAACTTTGTTGTTGTGGTCCATTCTGATTGAGGTGTAGTTTTATAGTCACTGCTGGCTTTATCTGTTGCCTGAGACTTCTGCTTGCAGGCTGTACATCTAGTCGCCACTCAAGGCTGTGATAACTGGGAAGGCTGGGTGCCAATTCACCCAGAATAGTCCTGATCTCTTTTCTGTTGTCCAGGTAAAGCTGAAGCAATAATTTGTTCAGTTCTTCAGAGAATCCCAGAACAAAAACAGAGTCTTGGAAACCCACTTCAGAAATCATGAGCTTGGAGCTCTCAGTGAGCAGGTAGGTCAACCCTTCCACACCATGCTGGACAGTGTTACTGCTCATGTTGAGCTTCCTGGCGGCACCCTCATAGACCTTGGGGATGGTCCCTTGCCTCAGGAACTCCACCCTGATCCACCCAAACTCCACCACCACTTTGGCAGGAAGGCCAGGTGCTCCTTATGCTCTTCCGACAAGTCCAGCAGCATCTTCGCTGGGCACCATTTTCCACCCAGCAGCACCCTGGTCTTCCTGTTTAAGACGTCTTTGGACATACAGATGTCTTTAATTTTTTAAAAAAATATTTTTAGTTATAGTTGGACACGATACTTTTATTTTATTTATTTATTTTTATATGGTACTGAGAATCAAACCCAGCACCTTGCACATGGTAGGCAAGCACTCCACCGCTGAGCTCCAGCCCCAGCCCCAGCCCCAGATGTTTTTAATTTTATGTGCTCAAATTATTAATCTTTTCTCATGTGATCATATGTTTTTATGTGTGCAATCTTAGGAAATATTTTATAAGATCAAGTTTTAAAAGCTACCCACAATATTTTCCACTAATCATTTTAAAATTTCCTTTTAAAATATTAACATGGTTAATATATCTAGAGTTGACAATACATATGGAATGATGTAGGAATGCAAGTGTGTATTTTATTTGTGGAATGTCAGTTCTCCAGTCCCTTTTGTTAAGTAATTCTCTTTTTTCCTACTTCTCTATGATGCCATCTCCATCATGAATCCAAGTTGTTCATGTGGACAGTTCTGTTTCTGGGATTCTTAAGAATGTGTTGATAAACTTGTGTTTTTATTGTATTGATACATGATTCTTGCTACATCGGTTGAGAATGTTTCCTTCCACTACAGAGTAAAAAGAAAAAATATAATCATAAGACATCCACTTGTATAGAAGGGTAATAATAGTAATCTGTGTGATATAGCTTTCCTTGGGAAGAATATATTTTGGACATAATTTTTTTTAATGTAGGAGTATCAGAACACTGCTTATAGAACCCACTCAACACGAAGTAGCCACAAAGCAGAGACCTGTCCCCTACCAATGGACAGCTCTCTTTCTTTCATGACATCTATTCTTACCATATGAAAAGTCTTCCATGTAAAATAATTGCCACTTACTCAGTATTGTAGAGAGAGTTGTGAGAGACTCTGTGTCTAATAGAAGAAAAAATAGGCCTTAATCTTATTATGTGGGATTAGGCCCCAATTTCCTTAATAAGACTCTTACTGTACAGGAATTAAAACCAAGAATCAGTAAAAGGGATGGAATCAAACTAAAAAGTTTCTTTTCAGTAAAAGAAACAATCTGTGAGGTGAACAGAGAGCCTACATCCTGGGAGCAAATCTTTACACCTCACATATCAGATAGTGCACAAATCTCTAGGGTACATAAAGAACTCAAAAAGCTAAACACCAAAAAAACAAATAACCCAATCAACAAATGGGCTAAGGACCTGAACAGACACTTCTCAGAAGAGGATTTACAATCATTCAATAAATATAAGAAAAATGCTCATCATCTCTAGCAATCAGAGAAATGCAAATCAAAACCACTCTAAGTTATCATCTCACTCCAGTCAGAATGGCAGCTATTATGAAGACAAACAACAATAAGTGTTTGTGAGGATGTGGGGGGAAAGGTACACTCATACCTTGCTGGTGGGACTGGAAATTGGTGCAGCCAATATAGAAAACAGTATGGAGGTATGGAACCACCATTTGACCCAGCTATTCCTGTTCTCAGACTATATCCAAAGGACTTAAAAACAGCATACTACAGGGACACAACTACATCAATGTTTATAGCAGCACAATTCACAATAGCTAAAGGAGGGAAATGCAGGGATGTGGGTTTAAGAAATATAGTAGAATGAAATAGATGTGAGCCAACCTAGATGTCCTTCAGTGGATGAATGGATAAAAAAACGTGGCATATATACACAATGGAATTTTACTCAGTATTAAAAAAGAACAAACCATGGCATTTGCATGTAAATGGATGGCACTGGAGAAGATAATACTAAGTGAAGTTAGTCAATCCCCCAGAAACAAATACTGAATGTTTCCTCTGATAAAATAAGGTTGACTCATGGTGGGGTTGGGAGGGAGAGCATGGGGGAAACAGGGTAAAGGGGTGGGAGAGAAAGAGAGGGGGCAGGGGATTAGCAAGGATGGTGAAATGTGATGTATGAAGACTTGAATTGGGTGTCAACATACTTTATATACAAAAAGAAATACAAAAATTGTGGTATATATGTGTATTAAGAATTGTAATTCTACAAAAAAAAATATAGCATTACCTTAGGTAGAGGGAAGTGAAAGGAGGGGAAGGCAGGGGATATGGGGATAAGAAAGATAGTAGAATGAAACAGACATTATTACTTTATATATATGTGACTGTTTGACCAATGTGAATCTACAATATGTACACTCAGAAAAAGAGAAATTGTATCCCATCTACGTATGATATGTCAAAGTATAAAAGTGCATTCTACTGTCATGTATAACTAATTAAAACAAATTAAAAATTAAAAAAGAGAGAATTGTGGCTTTGACCAATAGCGTTGCCCCTGCATCTCCCAAAAGAGCAAGAGTGCATGGCTCTCAGAAAACTCCCTCTGCTGAGAAGCCTTGCTTCCCTTCAGTCTGGTCCTCACAACTAACCTCTTACACTGTTACCAAGAAAGCCTAATGTGTGAATGGGAGTGGGTATGTAATGAGGAATAGAACATTCCAACATTTAGATTGTATATTGCTTCCACTCTGCATTCTTCTTGCTCACTACCCTAGTGTGTAATTTTGCAATGAATTTCCTTTCATTTTACTGAACATTTTTAAATTCTTCAAAGACTCTGTGATTCTAGAATGCTGTGTTGTTTTGTGAGCCTCTGTGTTTTCATGCAAAATGGAATGTCTAATTGATAGGAGGTTGCTGTTACATCAAAGTAAAGTTTTGCACTTAATGTAATTTCTACATCTGCACCAGCATTTTACTATTTTAATCAGAACAACTTTATAATGACAATAGCTTAATTTATAATATAATAGCTTAATAGTTAATTGATAGGCCAGAACCACTCCAGGTTCCTCTTTAGATTTCATGGTGCTTTAGCCTTCAAAATACTTTTTTTTTTGGCAGGGAGGATGTACTGGGGATTGAATTTAGGGGCACTCTACCATGGAGCCACACATCCCCAGCCCTATTTTGTATTTTATTTCAGAGACACTGAATTGCTTAGTGCCTGTTTTTGCTGAGGCTAGCTTTGAACTCATGATCCTCCTGTCTCTGCCTCCTGAGCTGCTGTCATTACATGTGTGTGCCACTGCACCTGGATACCTTAAAAATACTTTTAAAAATGACCTAGACAAAGTCTTATGTTGACAAATGTAGTATATGCCTTTATGTATTTATGTTCCTTTGCACATCCCCTAATAAAATTTTATAATTTGTCTACAGAAGTCTTAAGTCTATTATTTGATTATTTAGGCAATTCCATTCTCTGATACTATTGTAAATAGTATATCCTGTTCAATCACGATTTCTAATCATTTGCCACTGGAATATAAAACTTTAATTTTGCTTTTATATCTCAAGCTTTTATTCAGGAACCTTGACAATTTCTATTTAAAAAATAAACAATATATTAAAATAATCGTCATCATTTGAAAATAATGCAAGTTTAAGCTTTCTATATTTTAGTATTCCATTCTTCTACTTTCTTTTATTCTCATTATATTTTACTCATGAGGATCTCCAATACAAATTTGATTAAACATGGTGATTCTGGGTATGATTTTTCTGATTTTAAATAAACATTTCTAGGGAGGAGAGATGCTAGCAAGAAGTCTGACTAGAAGTCCTACCATCCTTCCTCCCATAAAGACAACTCCCAAAATAAGCAATGCATTTTGGTGAGGGTAAGTGAAGAGAGCCCCAGAGCACATCTAAGGATCACCAGAAGCCAGATAGAGCATGCGATCCTGGGAGGTTCACACAGAGTATAGGACACACTTAGTTTCTGACACGCCATCAACAGCCAGGAGCAGCTCAGAACAAGGGAGCTTCCTCCCTGTGTGGACTAATCAAGCAAGAGGACCCCAGCAGCTCCCACCCAAACCTTGGACACCTTCCATACTCACTACTAGGACTCTTGTATTCTCATGCCACTCAGCTCTCCTGAGGGGACTGCCTGGAGTCCACACATCTGAGCTCCCAGAAGAGAAGGTGGTGACGGTGTACCCCACTCCTGTGGCCAGCACAGCTATTAGACCATGACACCTGGGGACTGGAAATACTGCTGGATTGTGTCTTGCTCAGGTGACAAACAGCCATGGCACCCCACCTTCCCTGAGACTTAGCACTGCTAAACCACCCACACTTGGTGGCCTGCCACTCCTGAGCTCAGCCCCTGTCATAGCCTACCCCATGGGGCCAGGCTGCAGTGAAGCCACACATCAGTGCTCCCAGACTCTGGTGCATCCTGCCCCTCAGGGCCTGGACTGGGACTGTAGGCTGCCTCCTGGAAGAGGCATCTGAGTGCCCACAGCAGTCATAACCTACATCTGACTGAAGTTTCACATCACTTCTTGGGACCTAGCAGAGCAGCCAGACTTGCAAGGACTGAGATGAATGTAGTGTCCTGGGTTCAGAAAACAGCATTGGCTGAGCTGCATCCTCACCTACAGGTCAGAAAACCCTACAACCCTGGGTAAGACCGAGGACCCTGCAATGCTGGAACTGTGTGATCTTCCTAGACCTTCCACTCCTAGAACTGGATAGGCCTCTGTGGGGGCTGTTGCATTTTCCTTCCCTGATTGGTTGCAGCTCTGTCAGTCACTTGCAGTGATCTGGCCACATTCAAAGTGGCCCTACATGGCTGCCCTGATCCTGGAAGTAGCAGAATGTGTCTTCATGCTTAGGCATGCCTTCCTATAACCCCAGGGGTCAAATTACCTTACTTGTCCTTGTAACCCTGCCCCTCTTGACCTTATTTGGATGGAATTTTCTAAAGAATGAGGGTCTCCCTGGTAAAAGTCCACTCTTGGACATGCTCACTCTCACCAGCCCCTCGTGAGATTCCTTGCTCTCCCATTTGGAGAGCTTGAGGCAGAGGAGCTGTCCTGGGTGTTTTATTTGGTATCCTAGGAAATTCACTGGAGTAACCTTTAGTTTGGATGCCTGTGCTGCTGGGGGCGGCAGGCCTGCCAAGATTCTGCAGTCCTGGAACTGGATAGGAATCCTAGACCCTACAATGGAGTGATCTCCCAGAACCCTGCAGTTCTGGAACTGGGTGAGTTTTCTGGACCCACCCCCATTCCTGGAACTGGGTGACCCCCAAGCTGCTGAGCTGCTGAGCCACTCTGCTCCCTAGAGAGGAGTCATTATATATTTTTGTTTCCCTTCCCTTCAAAGTGCAGCACTGTGGGAGTCCATCCTTGAACTGAGTTTACTCCCTGGCTAGGTGTGAGGTGCTCAGACACTTTTAGTGTGGCAGAGCTCTCTCCACCCTTCTTGGGTTTGAGAGCTTTTCCGTGTGGTGTGGAGGCATGTCTCACCACTGCATCAAAGACCCAATCATCGCACCTGACATTGCCACATTGCCCCACCCCCCGCTTGACCTTCAATGGATGAAATTTTCCCCAGAATTTTTCGTTCCCCAATAAAAGCCCTATCCCTAGTGTTCTCTCTCTCTCTCTCTCTCTCTCTCACTCACTCTCTCTCTCTCTCTCTCTCTCTCCTCTTCAGTTAAACCTCACTGCCTCCCTGGGGGGCTTGAGGCTGAGGGTTCAAGGAGCCATCCCAGAGCTGGTTTAAAGGTAAAATGTTGTCTGTGTCTTTAATTTAAACTCCCTGAGGATTTTCCCACGTGACCAAACTGTTCACACCATCTGCACTGGCCCTGGACTAAATAGCACCACAAACTCTTCTTGCAATCATAGAATGAGTAAGGGCCGACTCTTAGGTAGGTCAACTAGGAGTTCCTTTGAGTTTGTTGAGATGAAAAGTGCTTAGAACAGTAACTCACCTAATAAATTCTCAGTACACTTCACCATCACCTGGTTAAGATCAACATTTCTTATTGTGTACTATATATCCTTAGATAGTGGAACTGTGTGCCTTGCCAGTGGTCTGATGGCTTTCCAATGGCCCTGTTCATAGCCCATGGTCCTCATCCCTGCCACCTGCTCCTTCTCCCACATCCTTGGGCAGTGGTTTGCAGACAGGTGCACACCAGGATCATTTGCAGGTCATCATCTCATCTGACCTCCTTCTTCACCTGAGGCTGCTGGCCTCTCTTTTCTGGTTCCCAGGCACTGCTCATGTGATTTGCTGTCCTGGGCCCTTCTCCACATTGATAGAAAGGAGCTGAGCCATTGTGGTTGGATGGTAAACACCAGAACATATTTACAGTCCTGCAGAACTTCTAGCACCATGAAGAGTGCAGGCTCTGCAGCCAGCTGCCTGGGTGCTGGCTCAGCTCCTGCTCCAGTTCTTCCCTGGACAAGTCCATTGCACTAGCCCTACCTGCCTTCCTCTGTGAAGACTGACTCCTATGTGGAGATATGTTGGCATGTGGTCTTAATCATCTACTAAGGAAGAGGCTTAGAATTACTTGGTATGTAATAAGCAGTCAAAATTAAAAATTTTAACTTATCTTTTCTTAATATTCCTCATTAGGAGCTCTAGATCTTGGGATAGTAAAATTAATGGAAGCTAGCTGGGTTCAAATTCTGACTGAAGGACTCATTGGGAGCACAATTTGGAGCACATTATTAAACTAAGATCAGCCTGTTAGGCTATAGGATTAATACTACCTAGTTCCTAACACACAGTTATTACAGAAGTGAATAAAATAAATGGAATTAAGCACTTTGTATAATGCCTAGCATGTAATAAATAGGAATTACTAAACTTCAGTGCAGGGGTTTTTAGACTTTATGATTACTGATACCAGATTTAAGATCAAAGATATCATATAGGACCCTATTTTCATATGTCAATTGGAATTTAGCTCTACTAGTATCTAGAATTGCAGTAGCAAGAAGTAGTTTTTTAAATCAGTGTGTATGAACTCTTACAACAAAAATATACTAGAAAAAAATTGAGTGAAATATAGTTTTAAAAAAGTATATTCACATATGTATGTTCACTAAAGGCAGACCACAGTCAAAAAAGAGTTAGAAAATTCCTTATGAATTTCAAAAGTCTAGTTTGACCCCTGTTGAGCAGTTAGTCAAGAAAGAACTTTCACTATGTTAACACAGTGGCTTTGTTTCATGGAAGAATTTCCAGTCTGTTATTTTAGTGCTGTGCTATTATGCATTAGATGAACTAGTTTTCCTGGTTGGTTTTCTATTTGTAACATTCAATTGATAATCAACCCAGATTTGTATACAAGATTTGGGACTTTTAAACTCATTACGATGCTTTTTTGTATATACACAGCAAAGAGGCTATTTTCCAAATGATGTTATTTTGCCAACATCATGAATGAGATGCTGCCAATTTGACTGGTTTGTTAAGAAGGTCCTTTTTTTTTTTTTTTTTAGTTTCAGGATTTCCTCTTGTAGGTCACAATTTGCTAAGTGTTTTTTTTTTTTTTAATGTATGGTGTCTAATTTTATTGAATATTCTTTAACACATCCACAATACCAGTATCTTGATGTGATGCTTCCTCTTTATCAGTGTTGTCCAATAGACCTTTCTGCCATGACAGAAGTGTACAGTATCTGCACTGCACTGTCAGGTATAATAGCCACCAGCCCATGAGCCCATGTGGTTACTGAGTTCTTGAAATAAGTGGTGGGACTGAGATAGTGAAATTTGATTTTGTAGAATTTTAATTAATTCAAATAGTCATACAAGGGCTTTGGTTCCTGTATTGAATGACTAATATGTAGGTTAGCAGAAGACCTTTTAATTGGTGTTCATTATAATTTTCTTTTCCTGATCTTTTTCCTTGCCTGCCTTCCTTTCTTTGTTCCTTCCTTCCTTCCATTCCTTTTTCCTCCCTCTCTCCCTCACTTTTCCCTTTTTCTCCTTTCTCTCCTTCCCCCATTTCTTCCTTCCTTTTTTCCTTCCTTCCTTCCTTCCTTCCTTCCTTCCTTCTTTCCTTCCTTCTCTCTAGCACTGGAGCTCAATCCCAGGGCCTCAGCATGCAAGGAAAGTGCTTTACCACTTAAACACATCCCAGCCTTCAGGAGAATTTTCAATTGAAGTCTCCTGAAAGAAAGCTGGGTGCACAAATATAATAATTACAATTTTAGTAATGGGAGGTCCATCCATGCCTTTAATCCCAGTGGCTTGGGAGTGTGAGGCAGGAGGATCATAAGCTCAAAGCCAGTCTCAATAAATTAGTGAGATCCTGTCTCAAAAAATAAGATCTCTGAATGTGACTCAGCGGTTAAGCTCCCCAGGGTTCACTCTGCAGTTCCAAGGGGAAGATAAGAATTTTACAAATGGGAAATAATGTTTTTGAAATAGTACAAGTTACATATTTTAGCTTCAATTTAAAAGTTTAGTCCTATTCTCAGACTTTATTTACAGGACATTCTGCTATTTTTTTTTCTTGAAAACATGGTACTTAAACAAATCTGACTTTTTCAAATGTGAAAATAGAATCCACTGAGAGTTAGCTGCCAATTCCTGATAGTATTTAGTTGTAAGTTCCACAAATACAAAAAGGTTTTTTGTTTGTTTTTAGTACTGGAAATTGAACACAGAGCCTTGCACATGTTAGGCAAGCACTTAACTGAGCTTTATTCCAGCCCAGAAAGTGTTTTTAAAGATTGTCTTGTCTCTGTTATCTAGCATGGTGATGGTGTAAATTGTCATTAAATGTTTAATTATTGTAATTAAATATCAACAACCTAAAGCTTTAAACTACACAACAGTCCTTAAATCCTACAATCCAATAGTGACATCAGTTCATGTTAGTAGCAAGATGGAGATGGGAACCAGGGCCACAGTGCAGTGATCCCTGGCTGGTAGCTGAAACCTCAGGATGCAAGCTGCATCAGCACAGGGCACTGCCATGTATGGACACATATTTGGAAACAGCCCACTAGAATCAAGGTCTATTTACCCTACAGTCTTAGGTTCAGAGTTAGAAAGGACTTTCCACATGATTTAAACCAACATTCTTTCCCCAGAAGGATTTCTCTTTACAGTGTATTATACATGGTTGCTATGGTCTGAATATGTTCTTCCCAAATGTATATGTTGTGACAATCACTATTGTGACAGCAGCAAAAGGGAAAATGAGACTTACTATGCTCTCAAAATCAACTTAAAAAAATTATTTCTCAATTCTAATGACATATACGTTTTCACTGGTTGATAGTACAGGTAGAAAAAGTATGTAATGTGATTTATAAGTCAAAACGTGTGATTAGGTCATGGAGCTCTATATTTTTTAATAGAATGAATGCCCTTATGTAAGAGGCTTCACACATCATTCACATCCCTTTCCTCCCTTCTGCTTTCTGTCAACTGATGACGCAGCAATACACTCCACCTTGGACAATGTGAATATACTTAGTGTTACTTAACTGTACACTTCAAAATGGTCTAAATGGCAAATTGTAAGTGTATTTTACAATAAAAACATCGAAAGATGCATTTTCTATTGTTCAGTGTTTCCTGCTATTATTTAGTAATCACATTCATTAAGAGTACTAACCAGCCAGGCACAGTGGCTCATGCCTGTAATCCCACTGGGAGGCTGAGGCAGGAGAATTGCAAGTTCAAAGCCAGCCTCAGCAAAAGCAAAAGCAAGGTGCTAAGAAATTCAGTGAGACCCTACTCTAAATAAAAAACAAAATAGGGTTGTGGATGTGGCTCTCTGGTACCCAAAAAAAGAAGCACTAATCAAAATTTCACAAGCCTGTATTTGAGATTCAATTCTGCTTGCTGCATCTCTGAAAACTAAAAGCATGTCACTTAGCTAAGCCTCAGTTTCCTCATCTGTAACACAGGAATTATAAAATGCTTACTTACCCATTAGAGGTTGCTGTGAAATTTCAACTTGGTAAAGTCTAAATACACAAAGCTCAATAAATGTTAACTCTGATTTTATTTTTAAGTTTTCAAACCAATATGATTCTTGTACTTTGTATAAAGAAGGCTAAAAACTGGCTTTAGCATTAAAAAGTCCATTTGTTCATTTCTCCTTAGTCCTTAATGTTATGGAGAACTATAAGATTACATGCCCTAAAACACATTTCATATTATAGTTAAGTGGTGAGCCCATGTGTTGACCACTGAGTCAATAGTTAATAATCTTAAAGTACCATACTCCAAGAGGCAAAAATTTCAGAGAAGCCACAATAACTTATTGTACTTGAAATAATTTACATATAATAATGTGTGTATAAACCTGTACATATAATTTTTATCAAGTATAATATGATCATACAAAAACATTGACTCACAATATAGTTCACACATACCAAGAATGCTCTTTTATTTTTGTCCCTTTTACATCATATTTTAGGCAAGATGATGAAACCCAGAAAATAACAGGAATGGACTAGTTTATAAAAACTGGGTATTTTATAAGTGAAACACATTCAGTCATCTACATCTCTGAAATTGCAAACAATGTGACTTACTATACACTCAAAATGAACTTAAATAAATTATTGCTCAATTCTAATGACATATACGTTTTCACTAGTTGATAGTCCAGGTAGAAAAAGTATGTAAAGTGATTTATAAGTCAAAACATTTCATACAAAAGGATTGGGGGGGGTAACTGGAAATTGAACTAAGGGACACTCAATCATTGAGCCGCATCCCCACTCTTTTTATGAACTTTATTTAAAGACAGGATTGCTAAGAGTTTTGCCATTGTTAAGGCTGACTTTCTACTTGAGATCCCACCTGTCTCAGCCTCCCAAGCTACTGGGATTGCAGGCATACATCCAAAGGAATGGTTTTAACCAAACCCTCATAATGTCAGGAGAAAATGCATTGAAATTAAAAATATCTGAAGCATGCATTTTTTAAGACCATTGTAAAAAATACAAAAAGGGTTAAAAATGTCATAAAATAAAAATTTATACAGATAAAGTTAAGGGGTTAAAAACTATCAAAAGTATTAAAATCATCTAAAGTCAAATAAGACATAATTTATCTATATAATTTAAATTATAATATTATATAAATATATTGCATATTATATAATACATATATAATATAAATTAAATACAATATATTTATATAACATTCTAATTTATATTATATATAATACATTTATTTTATCATATATACATATAATAAAAATATATAATATATATAAATTTTATGTATATTAATATATAAATATATTATATATTCATAATATATTATATATAATTTATATAATATATTTACATAACGTACTTATATATTTATATGTAAATTATATATATTAATATATAAATATATAAGTATATATATTATATAAATTATATATTACATATCAAAATGTTTATGATTCATATGTATTTAATATAAATTTTATATAATATGAAATACATATATATTATATACACATATAATAAAAAAATATATAAGTTAAATGTATAAATATTATTTTATTATATATAACATATTTATTATATATCATATAATATATTTAGATTTATATTAATTTATATTATATTACATATCATTGTAATGTAATTATATAATAATATAATTTCTATTATTAATAAGATAATAATACAATTATTATATTAGTATAATTAATATTAATATGATATATAAAACATGGATTATATTATAATTATATATAAACAACTTATATCAAATAGATATATGTAAATCTATGATATGTAGTATATAATAAATAATACATAATATATAATATATAAATATATTATAATTTAAATTATATAGTTTAGTTATTTGGCTTTAGATGGTTTTAATGCTTCTGATAGTGATTTATCCCTTAGCTTTATCTGTACAAATTTTTATTTTATGACAGTTCCAAACTTTTAGTATTTTATTTTTAAATAACATTTATTGGTGTCACTTATGGTAGAAAAAAGTTCCTACACCAGATGTGCATGACCCAATCGTTAAATAGAACATTTCTGAGGTGAACACACATCCTGACCCACATTTTTATATCCAGTTTTTTAAGATAGCCAATTCCTCCTCTCTCTCTTCCCCTAAACATGTGAGCAACTGCTAATGGAAAGCAGTAAACAGCCACTTGGGCTATAGCATTTTCAACTCCACTCTGAGGTGAAGATTCCAATTACATTTGAGACTTAAGTTCTCTTGGTTTTCTCCTAAGGAAAGTTCTGAGACCAGTATTTACAATATTACAGCACTAGCAGATCAGTGTCTTCAACTCGTCTCTTTCTGCTGTAGCCTCTTCACCAGTTGGGGGAGGGCCTACACTTCCATAGAATTTGCTGATAATTGGCTGAACAATTTCTTCTAGTTCCTTTTTAGTTTTGAAGTCTTCAATGTCAGCTTCTTGGTGGCTTTCCAGCCATTCAATCTTTTCCTCTACAGCTTTTTCCATGGTCTCCTTATTTTCAGAGGAAAGTTTGCCTCCCAACTTTTCTTTATCTCCAATCTGATACTTTAGAGAGTAGGCATAGCTTTCCAAGTCATTTCCAATTCATCAAGGCACTCCTTGCATCTTTTGTCTTCCTCAGCAAACTTCTCAACATCATTAACCATCTTTTCAATTTCTTCAGGTGTCAGGCAATTTTGGTCATTGGTAATTGTAATCTTATTTTTGTTCTCTTTACCTTTGTCTTCAGCTGTCGCCCCCAAAAATAACATTCACATCTATCTCAAAAGTGACTTCAATCTGGGGGACCCCACAGGAGGAATTCCAGTTAGATCAAATGTACCCAGAAGGTGGTTGTCTTTTTTCAGGGGTCCTTTACCTTCATAGACCTTGATTGCAACAGTAGGTTGATTATCAGAAGCTGTAGAAAAGATCTGAGACTTCTTGGTGGGTACCACAGTGTTCTGAGCTGATTCTTGACTGTATCGAGGATCAGATGTTCTTCTTCAGGGGTGAAGGCCACATAATACGGCCTGATGCACTTTCCCTGATCATTGGAGATGATCTCCACTGGCCATTCTTGAACGCCCTGAAGCAGGAGTAAGTGGTCCCCAGGTCGATGACGACCATGGTACCCATGTCCTTTTCTTGTCATCCTGCTCAGCCATGCTGCGCAGAGCAGCAGCAGAACCACAGCCACCAGAGAGAGCTTTATCTTGCCCTAGCTGTTGGCCACTTGCTCTCCTCAGCAGACAGCCAGAAGTCGCAGGCAATCCAGCAATAGGCTGAAGCTGACAGCAGTGAGGTTACAGGTCTCTTAAACTCAAGATGCCTCAACTCTGTTCGTCTGTGTTGTCTCTGCCAATGTCTCAAACTTTTTAGTATTGAAGTGCATTTTCTTTCTACAATTGTATTAATTACCATATGTAAAAATTGACAAGTAGAATTCTAGTAAACACAGATTCACAAGCTTTTAGGCCACTATGTAAATATTTAAAAAGTTAAGTGAATTGCCAATGATTCCACACGTGCTATAACAACACAAGTGGTCAAAGATGCACTAGAACATTATGTGGGAAAAAAATATATTCATACCCAATCAAGATTTTTCAGGCACTTGCATTCAGAAGCATTTTATGAGTCAACACCAGGTTTGCTCCAAAATAAAGCTCATTTTTCCCTACTGCCCCTCTTTGTTGAGAACAATATTATACATTAAAGATGCATTTACATGAATCATTTTATAGAGAAAATTATTTTAAATTTTAAATTATAATACTTATTTTATGCAAAACTTCAAAAACACAGAATTTAAAGACAATACCAGTGAGGCACTATCATTCTATATGACTAAAACACTATCATTCTATATGACTAGCAAACACAATACAAGGCCAAAAGGCAAAATATAAACTTTGAAAATCCTATACAAAAGTGGTTCTGTTACAACATTCTTTCATAAAATAAACACAATAATAAAACGAAACAAGAAAAAGAAAAACTGAATTTTGACAACCTACACAAACTGTGGCATTTCAAATTCAAGGTCTTGTACCTCTTCCATTTGTTTTAGCCTGAGTCCCTGGCACATTGGATTCATGTCAGGCAGGCCAACCTCCTCACAGTTCTCTTTAGGCTCAGCAGCTGGTTTCAAAGCATAAGCTGATGTGCTGTCTGCCTCTGGAACAGATGTCTCCACATGACTCAGGGGAGTAAGAGCTGTGCTAGGAGGCACTGCTGCTGAAGGTGAAGCTGGTCTCTCCTCAGTCCCCCTGACTTTGCTGGTCAGGATAGGTGGTTTGTAAAATGTTGTCCCGAGATGGGGCTGCAGTATTCTGGGTGCTCTTGCAGGAGCAAGACGGTGAGAATGAGAAGACAGTCTCACTGGTGCCTCTCTTGCTGAACTGGCTGGCGTGTTGGGCTGTGTGGCACCATTGGAATGGTCACCACTATCATTGATGCTCATTGTCACTTTTTCCTGGAGTACACTTGGAACAATCACTGCACTCATGCCAATTAAGTTCTTTAGTTCACATTGTTGTTCCTGAGTTTTTTCTGAAATCTGCTGATCAAAACCATTAATTTGGGAGCCAACAGTAGTAGAGGTATCTTTTATATTAAGTCCTTCAAAGGTAAGATTCTGGCAAAACTTGTCTGAATTGACATTTCCCACATTTCTCCTGTTTTTCTCATTAGGAGAGCTTGCAAGATGGAATCTATCTACAGGCAAACAGCAACATCTGATCTTGGTGCTTGGCATAGGCCTCTGTATATCATTTGTTGTCACATCAGATTTCAGACTAAGTGGTTTCATGGTTTTACATATATTGTCCATCTTTTGTGATGATGATTCAAGTTCTTTGTGATCTGAAAAAGAAGAGATTTTTTTTTAACTTCATGAAGCTTGGTTAATAAGGAAGTGTGGTTATTATGAATGGGCATTCTCTCAAACAACAGAGACTTACATATTTTTCCAACACTATTTTCTCAGTCATCTATGCAGAGGAATTAAAAATCCATACAATATTAAAGGCACATTTTTAATTAAAGCATTACTTTTTAAAATTTATCTTAATAGTATAAATAGTCACAAAGCACATAAAATAAAAAAAAAACACTTCCTGTAGTTACTTGTTTTAATATACTACCCATGAATGAATATTTTCTGTGTTAAGACTTTCCTGATTTCAACAGGCAGACAATGGTAACTCTAGAACAGTAACACTATTCTGTACACCAACAAACTCCATGTCCTGAATCCCAAGGACTTTGCCTGTCACTTAATCTGCTCTCCAGCTACATTCTGTCCATACTGAGGGCAACACACCAGAGAGAACTTGGATGCTCTCCCAGCTGATCCACTAATACATGGCAACATCCTCTGCACAAAGGAAGGTTGAAGAGCTGTCAGAATTGCCATTGTGCTACTGGTTCTGGAGACTCCAAACTTACCTTCTTCTCTTTCTCCTCTAGTCTGGTCCCAAGGTCCCTGTTTTCTCACCTACAACCCTAGCATCTCCCACTCTGTCTTTGCTGCATGTGCCTTAGAAGCTCCTGTTACTAGAAAGGTGCAGCCCTCTGGCCATGATCCTCTTCTCCCTGCTGAGAAACATCAGACAATTGTGTGCCTTGCCACTGGTCTGATGGCTTTCCAACAGCCCTGTTCATAGCCCACAGTCCTCATCCCTGCCACCTGGTCCTTCTCCCACATCCTTGGGCAGTGGTTTGAAGACAGGTGCACAGCAGCATCACTTGATGATGATCGCAGGTCATCATCTCATCTGACCTCCTTCCTCACCTGAGGCTGCTGGCCTCTCTTCCCTGGTTCTCAGGCAGTGCTCCTGTGATTTGCTGTCCTGGGCCCTTCTCCACATTGATAGAAGGGAGCTGAGCCATTGTGGTTGGATGGCAACCACCAAAACAAATTTACAGTCCTGCAGAACTTCTAGCACCACTTCTAGCTGCCTGGGTGCTGTCTCAGCTCCTGCTCCAGTTCTGCCCTGGGCAAGCCTAATGCACTAGCCCTACCTGCCTTCTTCTGTCAAGACAAACTCCTATGTGGAGATATGTTGGCATGTGTTGTTAATGATCTTCTAAATAAAAGGTTCAGAATTACCTGGTATGTAATGAAAATTTCAAATATTTTAAAATTATTTATTGTTATTACTATACCTATCTGGAAATCCAATTTCATTGGACAGCAAAACAAGGTTACATTTAGGAATGAGACAGGATGAGGTTCAAATCCTGAATCAACAATAATTTAAGGACATGACCCTTGGCATTATTTCCCTTCCTGAGACTGTTAACTATGGCTTAAATGAGGCCAAGGTTCATAGCACAGAAGTGCTGATAAGATCAAATCAGATAAATGGAATCAGTGAGTCCAGTGTTTTTCTTTGCAGAGAGGAAATGGACTCTTTGTTTTCAGACTTTCTCAGGCTACACTTATTGATATTTCATTAATTTTATATATCAAATTTAACATTTATGACTATATATTGAAAAATTCAGATTAAGCTCTACTAGAGCAGTAAGGAATGGAAGGTTTTCAACCCCCTTACCAGAAATGATACACTGAAATAAAATGATTAAAAACAGTGAACAAAAAGACTGGAGCCAAGAAAATGGAAGACATGTGTGCTTAATGTGCTAAAGTTAGGCCACAGGTAAAGGGACATCAAAAAACTTTAGGAGTCTATTTTTTTTTTTTTTTGAGTTTCAGGAGTCCAGCTTTTTTCTGTTTTGACTTTAATTGATGACAAAGAAGTGAAGGTGAAAACAAATCTCAGAAAGAGAACAAAAATAATTTATGAATTTCAAGATATCTTTTTACAAGAGAGAAACAAAGCATGATATTCATTTAAATGACATTCACTAAACTTTCTCAATGGCTAGAAAAGTTAACTAATAAAACCTTGAAGTTGGAACTTACCTCAACTTAATACCCCTTGTTTTTTTTAAAGGATGAGTATTGTAGATGGACACAATATTTTTATCTTTATTTATTTGTTTTATATGGTACTGAGGATCCAACTCATGGCCACACACATGCCGAGGCAAGCGTTTTACCACTGAGCTACAAGCCCAGCCCTCACCTTGGTTTTTAATCACGACTTCTTGGCAAGGTTTGAAATATGCAAGGATATATGTTACATGACCACTCACCAATGAGACATGCATCCCATTTTTCCAATGCATTTTGCTTGCGTTCTGATTCCTCAAATGATGTAGCCAATTCATAATTTTTAATTTCAATATCTGCAGTGTGAATATCCTATTGAAACAAGAAAAGTTTTAAACTAAAAGCAAAACACATCTCAAAACAAACAGTTCAAAGACTATTAACTTGTTAACATAAACATCACAAATTTAATGCAATTCTGTAATGGTCAAAACTCACTTGCTTCATAGAAAAATATTGTGACTTTGTGGAATGTTCTGTTGATATTACGGGTTTGCAAGGAGGGCTTTTATCCACCCGAGGTGCAACAACGTCAGTACTAGATGAAACACTTTGTGGCTCTAGGGATCCATCAAAGATCATCTCTGCATTGGTAATGAGGAATTCTACCAACAGGGCCTGATTGGTATATGCAACAAGAGAGGAGGAGATGGTACCAGGAGTGGTTGAAGGCCTGGGCCTCATGACACAGGGTCCAAATACCACCCCCAAGTTTTTTGAGTTCATCAGGTTTTCTTCCGAATGGTCTGCAACCCTGAAAAGAAGAACACATAAAGTGTATGAGATTTGCCTAATAGATGTCTTTAATGTTATTTTACTATGACTTGAGAAGGTTGGAGAAAACTCGGGCTATAGAAGACTACAAAACGTTTGTCAAGGGTCAAGTTTGGTGGGTCCAGGGAAAGAATCCTTTGTTTTATTATGATACTTACCACACACCAAACTGAGTTTCAGAGTACTATATTAGGATAAAATGCATGTAAGTAGAAGGAACTACTGAACTCAGTAGCAGAAGGAAGAAAAACACCTCTAAAAATTGCTCCATCATTGTATGTGGGATATACTCCCCGTTCCAGTATAAGAACTGGAAACTGAAACAGCACTGTCAATTTCTCTCTCACTGCCCAGTTAGTTTTCTTTTTTAAAAAAATAATTTTTACCTAGAGATGGACACAATACCTTTATTTTATTTATTTATTTTTATGCAGTGCTGAGTATCAAACCCAGTGTCTCACATGTGCTAGGCAAGTGTTCTATCACTAGCCACACTCCCAGCTGCCCACAGCTAGTTTTCTAGCCTGGATGGTTCTCTCTCCTGAACACCTCTCTGTTCTATTGCCACTATCAATGTTCTGGTTTTACTTCAAACACTCTCAGGTTGATATTTCTATGACTATCCAAAGAAATCTATCTCTGCCTGGTTTAGCTATCAGGATGATACTAGATTCATCTATGGGTAAAGTAGCTTTGCTATTTGTCTTTCAGAGGATTCACCACTGATGTATAGAAATGCATTTGATTTATGGGTATTAATTTTATATCCTGCTACTTTGCCAAATTCATTTATTATTTTAGAAGTTTTCTGGTGGAGTTTTTTGGATCCTCCAAGTATAAAATATGTCGTTGGCAAAAATGGTAATTTAAGTTCTTCTTTTCCTATTTGTATTCCCTTGAATTTCTTTCACCTAATTGCTCTGGCTAGAGTGGCAAGGATTATGTTGAACAATTTTTAGATGGAATGCTTCCAATTTTTGTTCATTTAGAATGATGTTAGCCTTAGGTTTAAAATAGAGAGCTTTTACTATGTTGAGGTATATTCCTACTACCCCTAGTTTTTCTAATAGTTTGAACATGAAAAGGTACTGTATTTTGTCAAATGCTTTCTCTGCATCAATTGATATAATCATAGGTTTCTTCTCTTTAGGTTTATTGATGTGATGAATTACATTTATTGATTTCTGTATGTTGAACCAACCTTGCATCCCTGGAATACACAACTTGATCATGGTGCATTGTTTTTTTTTTTTTTTTTCATATGTTTTTGTATGTGATTTGCCAGAATTTTATTAAGAATTTTTGCATCTATGTTCATCGTGTAGATATGGGTCTGAAATTTTCTTTCCTTGATGTGTCTCTGGCTGGTTTGGGTATCAGGATGATACTAGCTTCACAGAATGAGTTTGGAAGGGTTTCCTCCTTTTCTATTTCATGGAATAATTTGAAGCCCTTCAAGATATGAATAGTTAAAAAAAACTGTGGTATATATACACAATGGACTATTACTCAGCATTACAAGGGAATAAAATAATGGCATTTATAGGTAAATGGATGGAGTTGGTGAATATCATGAAGTAAGCCAATCCCCCAAAATCAAAGGCCAAAATTCTCTCTGATAAATAAATGTTGATACATAATTGGGTTCCTGGGGATGGAGGAACATTGATTGGGCTCAGGAGAGGGAAGGAAGAGGAGGGGTATGGGGTAGGAAAGATGGTGGAATGAGACAAACATCATTACCCTAAGTACATGTATGACGGCACATGTGGTATGACTCTACATCATGTACAGAGAAATGAAAATTTGTGCTCCATTTGTGTACAATGGATTGAAAAGCATTCTGCTGTCATGTATAACTGATTTGAACTAATAAATTTTTTTAAATTTTTATTTTATTTATTTATTTGTATGTGGGACTGAGGTTCGAACCCAGGGCCTTGCACAATCTCTACTGCTGAGCCACAATTCCAGCCACAAAAAATAAATTTAAAAAAAAATTTAAAAAGGAGATCTTAATTACTGTCAGAAAGGTCTAGCAGGCAAATCTGAATATGTGAAATTCCTGATTCCAAGGTCTTTAGTGGGCATAGAAACACCTTGGTCAACTAATCTGCCAGGTAGGTAAGATTTTTTATCAAGTCTCTAGGAAGGCTAGCACAGTTCCTGCTACTGCTTGCTATATTGTAGCCTAATGAAATCAAATTTTCTAAATGCAAAATGCTTTCTTGTGTCTCCATGTCATTTCTCTCTGCCTCATATGCTCTTCTGCACATTCAATACCAAATCACCACTCAGTTCTTAAAATCAGACACAAGGCCTTTTGCCTCTTCTGCTCTATTCCTACCCACAAAACTTCCTCTGCATGCCTACAAGCTACTAGAAAAAGAATGATGGTGAACTGTGGTTATATACAGACCTGTACCCCAAGAGGATAAACCCACAAATAGCAGAAACCCTATATTTCCACCCTAGTTTCCCCAGCCAGAGCCTGGCACACAGGAAGCATCTGAGGGAACCATGTTTGCTGCATGAACATGTATTCAATGTCTCCCTCTCCCAACACATAATAAAAACATCCTAAAAATCATTTTGAAAATCATAACAATGTAAATGTACTGAATACTATTGCCCTGTTGAATTAAAAATGGCTAAGATGGTATAAAAATTCTTACCTCTTAAGATGGATGATAAGGTAATGTAGAGTGTTAAAATTGAACGGTGGCAATTTTCTTACAAGGTCCTTGGTTTTGAGAAAAATTTGGTTGATATCTGTACACATATTTGGAGATGTATTGTCTTCAGAGTTGTCCCTTTTGGTGTCCTGTTCTTGGTTAATTTGTTGGATGACATTTGCAAGCTGCATAAATTCCTGGTACCATTGGAATAAAACCAATGGCTCTGGTAGCTAAAGAAACAAAATTATATTAAAAATACCTTTGGGCTGAGGTTGTGGCTCAGAGGTAGAGTGTTTGCCTAGCACATGCAGGGGCCTGGGTTTGATCCTCAGCACTACATAAAATAAAGGTATTGCATCCCGCTACAACCAAAAAATAAATATTTTGAAAAAATCTTCTGCCTGTTTTCTTTGTTAAAGTCAACTATAAGTGAGAATTACTCAAATAATTTAGCATGTCCCCTTTAGATTAACAAAATTTTCTAAAGTCAATCTGTATTTATTGATATCATTTTCAGTATTGGGGATTGAACCTAGGACCTCAAGCATGCTATGCAAGCACTCTAGTACTGAGCTTCATCCCTGCCCATTAAATATAATATATATGTTTGGTAGAGAAGTGACTTAGAAAGCAAATCAAAATCTTGACTATAAATTATATTTATGTTAATAACAAATTAATGGATAATGAGTGAAATTCTAAACTTTAAATGAAGTTTAAGCTTTAAGCTTCATTATGGGATTTTAAAACTCTTCTATTCACATCTGCCCCCCAAATATATAATCTTCAGCTGTTTTACTGGAACAAACATAGAATAGTGAACAGAATCTATAAAATGAATCAGAAACCCATGGATTTTATGAGTAAGGGGTAAAAATATCAAAGTGCTAAAGGGCACAGATTTTACTTAGGCAAGAATGAAGATCAGCACAAGATAATATGACCTACAAAAACAGACTGTCAACATCTCATGAAACTTTCAAACAGGCTGATTTGCCATGAATAGGTCAAAAGAAGTTCTTACAACAAATATCCACTGCCAAAATGAATTTTAATGTTTCTACTGACCTACAATAAAAAATTCAGTGAATCGTTGGCTACCTGATGTCCTATAATATCTGTGGGAAGTTAAGGTGTTGCCCTGTGATCAGTTTCTATCTTCAACCACTCTGGGATCTGAAGCAAGTCACATCACCTCTTGGAGCTTTAGGTCAATGAGTCAGATAAAGGCTACTCTCTAACACTATTGCAAGAATTGAGCACACTTTGCCAAATGAAAGTCTTAGACATATAAAATTCCTCAACAGAATGCAAGTTTATTGTATTGGACCCAATTCATCTCCTTTCCCTGACTGACTAAACAAGGTTAAGGATGACACATTATGAGACTTCCAGTCATTCAAAGGTATCAACCTCCATTTCTCAGTTGAGGAATCTGTAGAATGTGATTAAAGGGTTATCAATGCTTTCCTGGGCTAACATTGTAGACCCAGCAATTTATACTTAATTTCTTTCCCTCCTGCAATTCCACTAAAATACAGTAGGCTCATAAGGACTAGGAAAATAGAGAAAACAAAAAGCAACAATTCACAAGTAGAAGAGCAGATGAATAAGTCCTGATGCAGCATTTCCAAGAGAACTGACTCTTTGTCACTCAACATGATTTTCAGAATCCTAAAGGGATGTGGACAATCACTACCAGGTCCTCTGATCTTGGCTTAGGTTGCAGGTGGGCCAGCGGAGAAAGCTTAGCTCTCTATAGAATCCTGTCTCCACTCCATGTACTAGGGCAATCTCCTTTCTAAAACTGGAAAATTTTTCTCTGGGCAATGGGATACAGAGGCTCTCTGAATCGAGGCAATGCCAAACATAAGGACCACAGAGGTAACTGTTTTCAAACGGGGATATGTTGGCTATATGCACACTGAAAGCACAGATCCTACAGTCTTAGTAACCCTGGCTTCCACAGTATTGGTACTGCATCTCTAGGCAAGGAAAAAACCCTTTCCTGGGGGACTGGGGTTGTGCCTCATGGTAGGGCACTCATCTGGCATGTGTGAGGCACTAGGTTGGATCCTCAGCACCACATAAAAATAAATAAATTAATTAAAAGTATTGTGTTCATCTACAATTAGAAAAAATGCCTTCCCAGGAGGATCACACCAGTGCCAGAACAGGGAACTAGAGACATGTAGTTAGGCATATACCAAACAGTCCACCTAGACCACTTTATAGTAAAGTTCAAAGTTTTTAAAAAGCCTTGATGTGTTCAAGTGCTTCCAAAGTGATTTCAAGTCCAAACTCATGTAACTAGCCACCATGAAAGACAAAAATCAAAATGGATGGAAAAAGAACAAAATGAAGTTCTAAAATGATGCTGTCAATATGCTGGCAACTAGTCAGATATGGTGAAAGAGTACTGGAAATGCAACTGATCTAAATTGAGATGTGTTCTAAATGAAAAATAGATACCAGATTTCAAAGAAAAAGAGCTGCAATACAAATACATAAATAAACAAAATACCTCATAATTTGAAAAACTAGATATTCAAAATGTTAAATGAAATGTTAAAAATCACTTTTTTATTTTTAATTTTTATGTTGCTATAGAAAATTTAATGTTATATATGAGGGTCAGATTGTATTTCTACAGAGGTTAGAGGCCAAATAGAGAAAAGAACCCTTAATGAGAAAAATCTATGAACATCCACAATAAAAGAGCATCATATAATCATTTAAAAAATGTGATCAAAAGAATAGAAAATCAGACTTCTTGAATATTAAAACATGATCTCACAAATGGAGTAATTTACTTATTCAAGAAGAAAAAGACAAGGAAATGTCTTAGAAAGTTTTTGAAGAAAAAAAGAACAATAAAGAAAAGGTAAGGGAACTGGAGAACAAGTATGCTTGCCAAGCAAGTGCAAGACCCTGAATTTTTAATCCCCATGAGTACAAATAACAAATTTATAAATATTTATATGTGTGTTTGTGTATGGTACACACACACATCTCCAAAGAAGAGCTTCAAGTACAAGGGTGGGAGAATGGCAATAAAAATCAAGAAAAGTTCCAAGAACTAAAGTGCTCACAACTGACGGAGCTCATGGAGTGGCCAGAATACTGGATGGAAATATATCCACATCAAAGTACATCATTATAAAATCTTAGAATAATGAGGGGGGTGATGACATAGTCTATACCAATGAAAAATATTCAATATAAAATATTTTTGCTCTTTGCATTTGATGGTAGGTTTAGAATAAAACTTTAACCTTTTGTAGGTAAAATTTTAACACTTCACATATATCGTGTGAAGAAAATTCGGACAGATCTACTAAATGCCTTCCACTTTCCAGAGCTCGACACAGGATTGCGATTTTTGCCTTGTTGCCACTGACTCTATAGATGCCCTTGAAGAGAAAAGAAAAACAGAATGCAATATTTCACTTTAGTACAAAGGGCTAAATGCAGACATCTAGACAGAGTTGATGTATCTACTTCAATTTTTATTAGTATTTAAAAAATACAAGTTGAAGTCAAATAAATTAACATTTTCCAAATAAATGTGAATAAATTTAGTTATTACAAATGGAGAGTGCTGATTTTCTTAAAATCTCTTTTTCATTAAATCAAATCACAAAGGCATTTATGTTTTTAGAGTTTTAAGAGTAAACAACATACTTGTAAACTCAAGGCAGTCCTTTCGATTTCTGAAGTACACATTTTGATTATGAAAGGAATGCCATCTGGCTCCTTTTTGGCAACACAGGACAATTCTGCTCCAAATAGGTGTATTTTCCCCCGAAGTTTACGATGTCCGCAAACGATGGTTAAGTTTGCCATGCATTTTTTATGGCAGATAAGAAGACACTATAAGAAAATGATATTTGAAAACTGATTGACTCACCTTAAAATTATTCACAACTAAGCAAAATACAGGCCGACTAATAACGACAAAAATAAGTGAAAAAATACTATTTGTGGTTTGTGAATTACATTTAACAGGAAAACAAATAAGAAAACTACAAAAATAAACTGTGGGACTTTATTAAACATGTACTGGCAAGCTAGGTGTGATGGCATGTGCCCATGATTCCAGCTACTTGAGGGGTTGAAACAGGAATTTCACAAGTTAAAGGCCAGACCAATCTTGCAAGAGCCCATTTCAAAGCACAATTTTAAGAAAGAGTGTATGGGCTGGGGATGTGGCTCAAGCGGTAATGCGCTCCCCTGGTGTGCGCAGGGTGCTGGGTTGGATCCTCAGCACTACATAAAAATAAAATTTAAAAAAAGATATTGTGTCCACCGAAAACTGAAAAATAAATATTAAAAATCTCTCTCTCTCTCTCTCTCCTCTCTCTCTCTCTCTCTCTCTCTCTCTCTCTCTGTGTGTGTGTGTGTGTGTGTGTCTCTCTTCCTCTCTCTTTCTCTTTTCTCTCTCTAAAAATATGGCATGTGCAAGACCCTAAATTTAGTTCCCAGGAGTACAAACAACAAATTTATATATATTTAAATGTGTGTTTGTGTGTGGACACACACATCTCTAAATAAGTAAAATCATAACAAAAAAGTATATAGCAAAAGAAAAAATTGTGATTCCAAAAAGATCTTACCTCTTGGCATTTAAGACCTTGAAATATGACAATGTGTTCACAGTATCTACATCTTGCTGGATATCTCCATTTTTTGAACTTATGGGTGGCAGCTGCTTTTGCCATTAATGATTGCTGAAATCTTCCAAGGGAGCTGGGTCCTTACAACAGAAATGTTAGTATGTAAGAAGGGTAAAATGACAAAAACATATACCACATGATATTGTACATGGAATAATTTTTAGACTTTGAGATTACTTATATATTACAAAAAGCTATTATTTTGAATTTCTAACATAAAAAAGCATCTCATTTATTGATCTCTTATAAAACACACATTTTTTTTCTTTTTTTATTTACTTATGACAGTGGAATGTATTATAATTCATATTACACATGTAGAGCACAATAGTTCACATCTCTGGTCATATACAAAGTATATTCATACCAATTCATGTCTTCATACATGTATTTGGCATAATGATGACCTTCTCATTCCACCATCATTTCTAACCCCATGTTCTCTCCCTTCCCCTCGCATCCCTCTGTTTCAGAGTCCTCCCTTGTTCCCCCTCCCTACCCCACTATGAGTCAGCCTCCTTATATCAGAGAGAACATTTGGCATTTGTTTCTTTGGGCTTGCTTAGATTCACAGAGCATTATCTTCTCCCACACCATGCATTTATCTGAAAATGCCATGATTTTATTCTCTTTTATTGCTGAGTACATAGGATTTTGGAAGAACCCTGCATGTTTTTATACAGAAATTAACAAGTTGATTCTAAAGTTTATATGAAAATGTTAAAGATATTGGAGAGCCAAAGAAATTTTAGAGAATCTAGACTGCTTGACTTTACAACTCACTGTAGAGCTACAGGATTCAAGCCAGTGTGCTTTTGGCCTAGGAAGAGACATGCAAATCAACAGAATAAAATAGAATCCAAAGTAGACTCTCTTGTATTTAGTGAAGCTATTTCTTTTTTTAAAATTCATTTAATTTTTTTAAATACATGACAACACTGGATTGCATTTCAATTCTTATTACACATACAGAGCACAATTTCTTTTATCTCTGGATATAAAGTATGTTCACTTCAGTTTATGCCAGTATATATGTTCTATTTTTTGCATTACAATTCTTAATACACATATATGCCACAATTTTTCATCTCTGTTTGTATATAAGGTATGTTGACACCCATTTCAAATCTTCATATATGTACTTTGTAAAATGATGTCCAACACATTCCACCATCCTTGCTAATCCCCTTCCTCCTCTCTTTCCCTCCCACCCCTCCCTAGAATTAATCTCATCCTCCCATGCTGTTCCTCCCAACTCAACTATAAGTCACCCCACTTATAGCAGAGAAAATATTTGGCATTGTTTTTTAGGAATTGGCTGACTTCATTTAGCATTATCTTCTCCAACACCATCCATTTACCTGCAAATGCCATGATTTTGTTCTTTTATCATGCTGAGTAGTATTACATTGTGTATAAATGCCACATTTTTTTGTCCATTCATCCACTGAAGGACATCTAGGTTGGCTCCACAGTTTAGCTCCCATCTTCTCTTCCGAACCCCATCTACTGTAATTCATTTCTCTCCCTGATACAAGATTTTTGGTTGGAACCCATTATCTTTCCAGTTTGAAATATGTTGTTCCAGGATCTTCTAGTTCTCAGGGAATATGTTGAAAAATCTGCTGTTAACCTAATTGGTTTACTTCTATGTGTAATCTGATTCACTTCTCTTGTGGCTCTTAAAATTCTCTCCTATTTCTGTATATTGAGAATTTTCATTATAATGTGTCTTGGTATGGGTCTGTTGTGATTTTGCACATTCAGTGTCCTGCAGGCTTCTTGGATTTGGATTTCCATTTCATCCTTCATGTCCGGAAGTATTTCTGATATTATTTCATTGAATAGCTTGCACATTCCTTTGGTTTTGAACTCTGTGCCTTCCTCTATCCCAATGACTCTTAAATTTGGACTTTTTATGCTATGCCATATTTCTTGGGTTTTCTGCTCATGGTTTCTTATCATTTTTGCTGTGCTGTCTACATTCTTTTCAAGATAATATACTTTGTCTTCGTGATGTCCTATCTTCTAAGTTGTATTTCTGCTGGTGATGCTCTCATTTGTGTTTTTAATTTGGTTCATATTTCTTTCATTTCAAGTAATTATATATATATATATATATATATATATATATATATATATATATATATATATCCTCAGTCCTCAATCTCCCTGTAGAGGTCATCTTTTGTTTCTTTGATTTGTTTATGTAGCTCATTGTCAAAGTGATCTTTCACTATCTGTATTTGCTGTCTAATGTCTTTTTTGAGATTCCAAAACATCTGAATAATGTAAATCCTGAAATCTTTTTCTGTCACTTTTTCTGCTGTTTCTAATTATTCTTCTAATGATGCATTGTCTTCAATTGTTTGTGGTATTTTCTTCCCTTGTCTTTTCATGTTGCTGGTATTTCGTTCCTGCTCTGTGGGACTGGTGTGTTATTCTTTTTACCCTATAGATTTGTAGTGCTCTTGTATATTCCAAGATCCCTTCTTTGTGGGGAGAGACAATGTTGACATTCCCAAAATAAACAGTACATCACCTATGTGTAAATTACTGCTATTAAGACATTCATAGTTAGTCTCAATGTCTAGTTATTCTAGATTCAATTATAATTTAAAATATAATCAGTAGTTTCATAGAAGATGTACACTTTCTTCTGGTGGTGGACAGAGAACTAGAGGTCAGGTATCTGACTTTATGTTAAGGGCAAAAGATGTGAGGGCAATGGATTAATAAAACTTAGAAATTTGGAGGAGAACTCTAATCAAGAGAGTTAGTAGCAGGGGAATAGACAGGAGGTAATTTAGGGGAGACAAGTATGTGGGAGGACAGTAGAATGCATAAAAACAAACACGTATATGTGTTTAGAAAATTACAAGAAGTAAAAATAGTAAAAATTAGGAGGTTGAAAGAGAAAGAGAGGGAGGAAGAAAAATAAAAAGGAAGTAAAAAAGAGAAAAGAGAGAGAGAGAAGTAAGAAAAAGAGGGGTGGCTTATGCAATTCCTTTATATTATATTATTCTGGTGACTCAGTTCTATTTCATGCAAAGTTCTTGGTTATATGTTGGGGTTGTGAGGACCAGAGGAGGAGGGGTAGAGGAGAAAGAAAGAGGATAATATGGAAGAGAAGAAAACAAAAAACAAAACAAACAAACAAACAACAAAATACTCTCAGAGTTCCCTTTTCTTCTCTTTTAGTAGGTAGAGTTGTCTATTCCAAGCTTGGTTCTCTGCCCTCAGTGTGGTGTAGGTAACCAGTGTGAGAAGACTAAAGCTCTCCCTCTCTTGTCTGGGCTTCCCTAATCTTGGTCTCTCTGAGTTGCTCCTAGGTTTTAGCCCCCTCACCTCTCTTGCTTATCAGGTCTCATCTGGGGGACCTCACACCCTCCAACTTAGGATTGCACCAAGTGGGCAGTGTCCTGGTGGCACTGCACTCCTGTTCAACTGAGAGCTGATTTTGTGCTGATAGTTTCTATACCGAGTTATTACAGCTGGGGGAGTGGATTTGGAACCCAGGTACCTGTTCAGTCACAGATCCAGCTGGTAACCACACCCCCCAAAGATGGTGAGAAAGGTCAAGTCAGTCCTTTTCCCAGTCGGGGTGTCTGGTGAGGTCGGGGGAGCTGGGATGTCCTAGTGCTGTGCCTAGAACGTGGTCTGGGGACCTGCGTGGGAGCAGAGCATCCCCTGGAGTTCTGCCACTCCACTGAGGTGCTTAGTTGGTGTCTCTGCTCCCCCACTTGAGAGTCGCGCCTGTGCTCAAACTGTGGGCTTTGGGACTGAAGCCTGGAGTCTCACCTGAACACAGAGGCTCTGAGTTCTGCTTGGTGTTCGCAGCTCTGGTGGATTCTGTGAAAATCCGCTGGATGGGGTCCTGTCACATGAACTGAGATGTTGTGTTCCCTCAAGGCAAGACCCCGAGCAGGAGAAGCCACCTGATAGCTTTCTCTGATTCAGGCACAGAGCAGCTTGAAGCAGGAGCTCCTCTACTCTGCCACCTTGGATCCCAGTCAACCGATTTCTGTCAGAGATGCCAAAGTAATTCCGTGGTCTTTCAATAAATGGTGCTGAAATAACAGATATCCATAATGCGAGGGATGAACATCAAACCTTATTTCAGTCAACTCTAAAATGAACAGAAACCACACACCTAAACATACAACCTAACACTATCCGTCTTTGAATTCAGGGTTATGAAGGGCAGCTGTCTATTTTTATAAATAAAGGATGTTTTGGGAACACAGCCATGTTGATGTATTGTGTATAATTGCTTTTAAGGATTATTAAATATAATGGTAGTAGAGATAAATGACTGTTCAGGTGTTGATAATTTTTGAAACTGAGGTTGTATTCACAGAGTATACTGTTTGGCCTACTTTGATGCCTGCTTGAAATTTCCCATTATGAAAATTTGTTTTTGTTTTTTTAGTCTACCTTCAGATCTACTCTGGGCTATCTCAAGATCATCCCCATAAGCTCCATCACTATCCTTCCCATTTCTCTCCAGCAAGGCTCAACCAATCCTAAAGTCCCCTGAATGTCCTGTGGAAGCCAGCCATTCATTCTAACATGCTAAGCACAAATGTGACATCATGGTGGTACTCAATGAATATTAGAAAATATATATTATAAGTAAAATTATGGAAGGTTCTGTCTGCATACACCCTGAAGTTGAAACTGAACTTGCCCTTCCCTAACACTTCTATAAACATGTTAATTAGCTCTAACCTCTTCCTTTCAAAGGAAGACTGTGGGGCTAGAGTGTAGTTCAGTGGTAGAGTGCTTGCCTAGTGTGCCTGAAGCCCTGGTTCAATATGTAACACCACAACAAATAAAATAAAAAGGAAGACTGTGACATTTGAAAACTTTCTCAGCAATACACCCTGAAACTTTCTTCAAGAAAAATAAAACTCTTATCAAGGGAGGCATTATTGCCGAAAATCTGCTCTATGAACAAGGTGGCTCAATTCCTTATCATGTAATCATAAAGACAATTAATATGCTCCCAACCTTTATCAATCCCCTGTATTCTTTACACATATGAATTATTTTTGTGTGTGCGTCTCATCACCATGATGAAAATGAATGGGAAATTTAAAAGAAACAGCAAACCAACTACTCTTCAAATCTTCAAAGCAGAGCTATTGTCTGTGACTTGTTGTCTCAGATCAAGTGGTTCTGGCTTGATTTGAGAACCTGCACATACTGGCAACCTACAGAGCTCTCTTTCAGATTTCTCAGTGTCTCTGAGCAAATGGCTGCACTGTCAAAGCAGTGAGATCCTGGTAGACATTAGAGATGACGAGCAATTCTGTGCAGGAAGACCCCCCCCTTCTGTGCTTATTAAAATTACTCTTTACTTTCAAGCTCACACAAAAATACCACTTCATTCCCTCCATTGAAAATAATCATTCCTTTGGCTCTAGTTTTTGGTTATTGTATTCTGCCACTCATTAAATGGAAAGGTTCTACAGGGAGTCTGTCTAGCATAAAGTGAGATTCTGATTAATTTTCAGAAGCTGAATAAATTAAAATACATAGGAATCAAAATCCTTCCAGAATCCCTTCTGGGAATCATCTTTGTTCAATGGTACTACTAACTCCCTGGGACAAAGAGCAGTTGTAAATGCCCACATTCCTAGGTCAAGGGCTTTTACAGCTGGGAGGTGAAGGGGATGATAATTGAGAGGTTGTTCTATTTTGGGGAGGTGGAGTGGTCTGGTGTTACCCTACATTCACTGAATATAGTGATTCTTCAACTCAGCCAAACTTCAATATCCTGCCAACTTGGGGGCTGAAACTTTTCTACCTGGGCCCATTGGGCTTTCTTCAAATTCAGTCTGCATGAGACCAGATCTATAGGTATTGTCAACCTAATGAGGCTTAAGTGTCACTATTCCTCACTTTCACAAGTCTTACAATAGGTTAGCATTTCTATGTAGGCATTTCTGGCAAACTGATTAAAGAACTCACTGCAGGGAAAAGGATCTAAATTTCAAAGACACACATGTATATATGTATAATGTGCTGTGATTTATTTACTCATCCTAAATACTCACCTCCACATCTAATTTTGAATTCTTTTCCATGAAGAGGGAGACCCCTACACCCAAACTCAATAAGGAGGTGAAGTGAACCCAAAGAGGAAAAGAACAAAACTGATTTAGAACAAAAAGCTGCCTGCTGTTTAGAAATGGCCTTGGAATATTCACAAAACACCTAACACTCCTCCCTTCCCCCAAAAGATCCAAAGAACTCAGTGGATGTCAAAGATCCAAAGGACTCAGTGTGGAACCCTCTCCTTGGTCTGTAAGACAGGGACAGTAGTGAAAAAGTGAAATAAACCAGCACCTGTCTGACTCAAACAAAAGGACAGTCCTGGTCCACTGGTTTCCTCAGAAGGGGGGCCACCTCTGGAACACCAGATTTTTATCACCGACAGGGTCTTGGGGAATCCTGGACACATACTCACAGGGACATACCCTCCTTGTAGCAGTTGGGATCTCCCAGCTTATCAATTCCAATTTAGACCCTAACTTTCTGTGCTGAGGTCATGGTTGAAAAAAGGTGAATGGAAACAGAAGGGACAGTAATAAGGGAAGGACAGAAGAGAGATAGGATAGAGACACAGTCAGAAAGAAAGGCAAAGAGGGTGTCCCTGCACCTTTAGGCCCCCTTCCCTGCTCAAAGTAGTCATCAACAAAGGCCTAGATGAGGTGAAGTGTGTAAAGAAAAAGTAAAAAGGGAACAGCAATTGTTAGTGTCTTTACCTAGGTACTCATCAGAATGAAATTTCAGGAAATGTACCCACACTTACAAAAAGATCCCAGTGGGAAAGACGATTGTGAAGACCCGAAAAGCAAGAAGGAAAAGTGAAGTTAACCCATGAGTATGCTGAGTATCGCTGTGGTCCTCAGCTGCCTCAGCGTCGTTATCCTGCTCCAACTGCTAACTGATAACCAAGGACCACAGTGTTCCGGTTCCCATAGTGCCCACTCCTGACGTCTACCTCTCGTGGGCGCCCATCTCAATGTTCCATCCTCGCGGAAGACCCCGCCCCGCCTGCAGCTGCCTCCCCTCCAGGACCACCGCGTGCCACTGTGGCCGCTCTGACCCTGAAAGGCAATTGGTCAGCAGCCATCTCTGCAGTCCCCAGACCAGTGCAGCGCCAGAGCGACCACCTCCATCCCACATGGCCATTGTGGATCACAGGCTGTCAGCTGTGAACCACTCTGATTCAGGCCCTGCCCCGCCCACAGCTGCCGCACCTCCCAGACCACCGCGCGACGCCAGAGCGACCACCTCCATCCCACACTCATCCCCGTGCTTCCTCCAGTGTCCAGGACTCAGACTCCCGCCAAATGCTTGGCAAGAGAGGGCCAGAGCTCGCTGCCTCCATCCCCCACGCATTGCCCTTGGTTGCCCTATCAAGCCACCTCCAAGACCACCCTGGCCACAGAAGCCCCTCCCCGCCATGCACTGCCAAGTCCCCCAGAGACCAGGCACTGTGCAGCGCTCATGGGAGTGGAACCAGGGCCAGCAGCAGATGAGGGCTGTTGTGGATCACAGGCTGTCAGCTGTGAAGCACTCTGATTCAGGCCCCGCCCCGCCCGCAGCTGTCACACCTCCCGGACCACCGTGCTACGCTGTGGCTGCTCTGACCCTGGATGGCAATTGGTCAGCAGCCATTTCTGCAGTTCCCAGCCCAGTGAAGCGCCAGAGCGACCACCTCCATCCCACATGGCGGTTGTGGATCACAGGCTGTCAGCTGTGAAGCACTCTGATTCAGGCCCCGCCCCGCCCACAGCTGCCTCACCTCCCAGACCACCGCGCGATGCCAGACCGACCACCTCCATCCCACACTCATCCCCATGCTTCCTCCAGTGTCCAGGACTCAGACTCCCGCCAAATGCTTGGCAAGAGAGGGCCAGAGCTCGCTGCCTCCATCCCCCACGCATTGCCCTTGGTTGCCCTATCAAGCCACCTCCAAGAAAACCCTGGCCACAGAAGCCCCTCCCCGCCATGCACTGCTAAGTCCCCCAGAGACCAGGCACTGTGCAGCGCTCATGGGGGTGGAACCAGGGCCAGCAGCAGATGAGGGCAGTTGTGGACCACTGGCTGTCAGCTGTGAAGCACTCTGATTCAGGTCCTGCCCTGCCTGCAGCTGCCACACCTCCTGGACCACCGCGCGATGCTGTGGCTGCTCTGACCCTGGATGGCAATTGGTCAGCAGCCATCTCTGCAGTCCCCAGCCCAGTGCAGCGCCAGAGCGACCACCTCCATCCCACACTCCTCCCCGTGCTTCCTCCAGTGTCCAGGACTCAGACTCCCGCCAAATGCATGGCAAGAGAGGGCCATAGCTCGCTGCCTCCATCCCCCACGCATTGCCCTAGGTTGCCCTATCAAGCCACCTCCAAGACCACCCTGGCCACAGAAGCCCCTCCCCGCCATGCACTGCCAAGTCCCCCAGAGACCAGGCACTGTGCAGCGCTCATGGGAGTGGAACCAGGGCCAGCAGCAGATGAGCGCTGTTGTGGATCACAGGCTGTCAGCTGTGAAGCACTCTGATTCAGGCCCCGCCCCACCCGCAGCTGCCGCACCTCCCGGACCTCTGCAGGACGCTGTGGCTGCTCTGACTCTGGATGGCAATTGGTCAGCAGCCATCTCTGCAGTCCCCTGCCCAGTGCAGCGCCAGAGCAACCACCTCCATCCCACACAGCGGTTGTGGATCACAGGCTGTCAGCTGTGAAGCACTCTGATTCAGGCCGCGCCCCGTCCACAGCTGCCACACCTCCTGGACCACCGCGGGATGCCAGAGCGACCACCTCCATCCCACACTCATCCCCATGCTTCCTCGAGTGTCCAGGACTCAGACTCCCGCCAAATGCTTGGCAAGAGAGGGCCAGAGCTCGCTGCCTCCATCCCCCACGCATTGCCCTTGGTTGCCCTATCAAGCCACCTCCAAGACCACCCTGGCCACAGAAGCGCCTCCCCGCCATGCACTGCCATGTCCCCCAGAGACCAGGCACTGTGCAGCGCTCATGGGAGTGGAACCAGGGCCAGCAGCAGATGAGGGCGGTTGTGGATCACAGGCTGTCAGCTGTGAAGCACTCTGATTCAGGCACCGCCCCGCCCGCAGCTGTCACACCTCTTGGACCACCACGGGACACTGTGGCTGCTCTGACCCTGGATGGCAATTGGTCAGCAGCCATCTCTGCAGTCCCCAGCCCAGTGCAGCGCCAGAGCGATGACCTCCATCCCACACTCATCCCCGTGCTTCCTCCAGTGTCCAGGACTCAGACTCCCGCCAAATGCATGGCAAGAGAGGGCCAGAGCTCGCTGCCTCCATCCCCCACGCATTGCCCTTGGTTACCTATCAAGCCACCTCCAAGACCACCCTGGCCACAGAATCCGCTCCCCGCCATGCACTGCCAAGTCCCCCAGAGACCAAGCAATGTGCAGCGCTCATGGGGGTGGAACCAGGGCAGCAGCAGATGAGGGCGGTTGTGGATCACAGGCTGTCAGCTGTGAAGCACTGTGATTCAGGCCCCGCCCCGCCTGCAGCTGCCACCCCTCCGGACCACCGCGTGATGCTGTGGCTGCTCTGACCCTGGATGGCAATTGGTCAGCAGCCATCTCTGCAGTCCCCAGCCCAGTGCAGCGCCAGAGCCACCACCTCCATCCCACACTCATCCCCGTGCTTCCTCCAGTGTCCAGGACTCAGATTCCCGCCAAATGCTTGGCAAGAGAGGGCCAGAGCTCGCTGCCTCCATCCCCCACGCATTGCCCTTGGTTGCCCTATCAAGCCACCTCCACGAAAACCCTGGCCACAGAAGCCCCTCCCCGCCATGCACTGCCAAGTCCCCCAGAAACCAGGCACTGTGCAGCGCTCATGGGGGTGGAACCAGGGCCAGCAGCAGATGAGCGCTGTTGTGGATCACTGGCTGTCAGCTGTGAAGCACTCTGATTCAGGCCCCGCCCCGTCCGCAGCTGCCACACCTCCGGGACCACCGCGCTATGCTGTGGCTGCTCTGACCCTGGATGGCAATTGGTCAGCAGCCATCTCTGCAGTCCCCAGCCCAGTGCAGCGCCAGAGCGACCACCTCCATCCCACACTCATCCCCGTGCTTCCTCCAGTGTCCAGGACTCAGACTCCCGCCAAATGCTTGGCAAGAGAGGGCCAGAGCTCGCTGCCTCCATCCCCCACGCATTGCCCTTGGTTGCCCTATCAAGCCACCTCCAAGACCACCCTGGCCACAGAAGCCCCTCCCCGCCATGCACTGCCAAGTCCCCCAGAGACCAGGCACTGTGCAGTGCTCATGGGAGTGGAACCAGGGCCAGCAGCAGATGAGGGCGGTTGATGATCACAGGCTGTCAGCTGTGAAGCACTCTGATTCAAGCCCCCTTCCCTGCTCAAAGTAGTCATCAACAAAGGCCTAGATGAGGTGAAGTGTGTAAAGAAAAAGTAAAAAGGGAACAGCACTTGTTAGTTTCTTTACCTAGGTACTCATCAGAATGAAATTTCAGGAAATGTACCCACACTTACAAAAAGATCCCAGAGGGAAAGACTATTGTGAGGACCGGAAAAGCAAGAAGGAAAAGTCAAGTTAACCCGTGAGTATGCTGAGTATCGCTGTGGTCCTCAGCTGCCTCAGCGTCGTTATCCTGCTCCAACTGCTAACTGATCACCAAGGACCACAGTGTTCCGGTTCCCATAGTGCCCACTCCTGACGTCTACCTCTCGTGGGCGCCCATCTCAATGTTCCATCCTCGCGGAAGACCCCGCCCCGCCTGCAGCTGCCTCCCCTCCAGGACCACCGCATGCCACTGTGGCCGCTCTGACCCTGAAAGGCAATTGGTCAGCAGCCATCTCTGCAATCCCCAGCCCAGTGCAGCGCCAGAGCGACCACCTCCATCCCACAAGGCAGTTGTGGATCACAGGCTGTCAGCTGTGAAGCACTCTGATTCAGGCCCCGCCCCACCCGCAGCTGCCACACCTCCCAGACCACTGTGGGATGCTGTGGCTGCTCTGACCCTGGATGGCAATTGGTCAGCAGCCATCTCTGCAGTCCCCTGCCCAGTGCAGCGCCAGAGCAACCACCTCCATCCCACACAGCGGTTGTGGATCACAGGCTGTCAGCTGTGAAGCACTCTGATTCAGGCCCCGCCCCGCCGGCAGCTGTCACACCTCTTGGACCACTGCGCGATGCTGTGGCTGCTCTGACCCTGGATGGCAATTGGTCAGCAGCCATCTCTGCAGTCCCCTGCCC
The DNA here is from genome assembly GCF_048772815.1 of Callospermophilus lateralis. Lineage (NCBI taxonomy): Eukaryota > Metazoa > Chordata > Mammalia > Rodentia > Sciuridae > Callospermophilus > Callospermophilus lateralis. Next base: position 68,607,458 of record NC_135311.1, on the reverse strand, counting down.
AGTGAAGCGCCAGAGCGACCACCTCCATCCCACATGGCGGTTGTGGATCACAGGCTGTCAGCTGTGAAGCACTCTGATTCAGGCCCTGCCCCGCCCACAGCTGCCACACCTCCCGGACCACCACGCGACACCAGAGCGACCACCTCCTTCGCACACTCATCCCCATGCTTCCTCCAGTGTCCAGGACTCAGACTCCCGCCAAATGCTTGGCAAGAGAGGGCCAGAGCTCGCTGCCTCCATCCCCCACGCATTGCCCTTGGTTGCCCTATCAAGCCACCTCCAAGACCACCCTGGCCACAGAAGCCCCTCCCCGCCATGCACTGCCAAGTCCCCCAGAGACCAGGCACTGTGCAGCGCTCATGGGAGTGGAACCAGGGCCAGCAGCAGATGAGGGCTGTTGTGGATCACAGGCTGTCAGCTGTGAAGCACTCTGATTCAGGCCCCGCCCCGCCGGCAGCTGTCACACCTCCAGGACCACTGCGCGATGCTGTGGCTGCTCTGACCCTGGATGGCAATTGGTCAGCAGCCATCTCTGCAGTCCCCTGCCCAGTGAAGCGCCAGAGCGACCACCTCCATCCCGCATGGCGGTTGTGGATCACAGGCTGTCAGCTGTGAAGCACTCTGACTCAGGCCCCGCCCCGCCCACAGCTGCCACACCTCCCGGACCACTGCGCGATGCCAGAGCGACCACCTCCATCCCACACTCATCCCCATGCTTCCTCCAGTGTCCAGGACTCAGACTCCCGCCAAATGCTTGGCAAGTGAGGGCCAGAGCTCGCTGCCCCCATCCCCCACGCATTGCCCTTAGTTGCCCTATCAAGCCACCTCCAAGACCACCCTGGCCACAGAAGCCCCTCCCCGCCATGCACTGCCAAGTCCCCCAGAGACCAGGCACTGTGCAGCGCTCATGGGGGTGGAACCAGGGCCTGCAGCAGATGAGGGCGGTTGTGGATCACAGGCTGTCAGCTGTGAAGCACTCTGATTCAGGCCCCGCCCTGCTCGCAGCTGCCACACCTCCTGGACCAGGGCGCTAAGTGTGGCTGCTCTGACCCTGGATGGCAATTGGCTGCAGTCCCCAGCCCAGTGCAGCGCCAGAGAGACCACCTCCATCCCACATGGCGGTTGTGGATCACAGGCTGTCAGCTGTGAAGCACTCTGATTCAGGCCCCGCCCCACCCGCAGCTGCCACCCCTCCGGGACCACTGCATGACTCTGTGGCTGCTCTGAACCTGGATGGCAGTTGGTCAGCGGCCATCTCTGCAGTCCCCAGCCCAGTGCAGCGCCAGAGCGACCACCTCCATACCACACTCATCCCCGTGCTTCCTCCAGTGTCCAGGACTCAGACTCCCGCCAAATGCTTGGCAAGAGAGGGCCAGAGCTCGCTGCCTCCATCCCCCACGCATTGCGCTTGGTTGCCCTATCAAGCCACCTCCAAGACCACCCTGGCCACAGAAGCCCCTCCCCGCCATGCACTGCCAATTCCCCCAGAGACCAGGCACTGTGCAGCGCTCATGGGAGTGGAACCAGGGCCAGCAGCAGATGAGGGCGGTTGTGGATCACAGGCTGTCAGCTGTGAAGCACTCTGATTCAGGCCCCGCCCCGCCCGCAGCTGTCACACCTCTGGGACCACCACGCGAAGCTGTGGCTGCTCTGACCCTGGATGGCAATTGATCAGCAGCCATCTCTGCAGTCCCCTGCCCAGTGCAGCGCCAGAGCGACCACCTCCATCCCACATGGCGGTTGTGGAGCACAGGCTGTCAGCTGTGAAGCACTCTGATTCAGGCCCCGCCCCGCCCACAGCTGCCACACCTCCCGGACCACCGCGCAAAGCCAGAGAGACCACCTCCATCCCACACTCATCCCCCTGCTTCCTCCAGTGTCAGGACTCAGACTCCCGCCAAATGCTTGGCAAGAGAGGGCCAGAGCTCGCTGCCTCCATCCCCCACGCATTGTAGTTGGTTGCCCTTTCAAGCCACCTCCAAGACCACCCTGGCCACAGAAGCCCCTCCCGCCAAGCACTGCCAAATCCCCCAGAGACCAGGCACTGCGCAGCGCTCATGGGGGTGGAACCAGGGCCAGCAGCAGATGAGGGCGGTTGTGGAGCACAGGCTGTCAGCTGTGAAGCACTCTGATTCAGGCCCCGCCCCGCCCGCAGCTGCCACACCTCCTGGACCAGGGCTCTAAGCTGTGGCTGCTCTGACCCTGGATGGCAATTGGTCAGCAGCCATCTCTGCAGTCCCCAGCCCAGTGCAGCGCCAGAGCGACCACCTCCATCCCACACAGCAGTTGTGGATCACAGGCTGTCAGCTGTGAAGCACTCTGATTCAGGCCCCGCCCCACCCGCAGCTGCCACACCTCCTGGACCAGGGCGCTAAGCTGTGGCTGCTCTGACCCTGGATGGCAATTGGTCAGCAGCCATCTCTGCAGTCCCCAGCGCAGTGCAGCGCCAGAGCGACCACCTCCATCCCACACAGCGGTTGTGGATCACAGGCTGTCAGCTGTGAAGCACTCTGATTCAGGCCCCGCCCCGCCCACAGCTGCCTCACCTCTCCGACCACCACACGACGCCAGAGCGACCACCTCCATCCCACACTCATCCCCATGCTTCCTCCAGTGTCCAGGACTCAGACTCGCGCCATATGCTTGGCAAGAGAGGGCCAGAGCTCCCTGCCTCCATCCCCCACGCATTGCCCTTGGTTGCCCTATCAAGCCACCTCCAAGACCACCCTGGCCACAGAAGCCCCTCCCCGCCATACACTGCCAAGTTCCCCAGAGACCAGGCACTGTGCAGCGCTCATGGGGGTGGAACCAGGGCCAGCAGCAGATGAGGGCGGTTGTGGAGCACAGGCTGTCAGCTGTGAAGCACTCTGATTCAGGCCCCGCCCCGCCCGCAGCTGCCACACCTCCTGGACCAGGGCTCTAAGCTGTGGCTGCTCTGACCCTGGATGGCAATTGGTCAGCAGCCATCTCTGCAGTCCCCAGCCCAGTGCAGCGCCAGAGCGACCACCTCCATCCCACACAGCAGTTGTGGATCACAGGCTTCAGCTGTGAAGCACTCTGATTCAGGCCCCGCCCCACCCGCAGCTGCCACACCTCCTGGACCAGGGCGCTAAGCTGTGGCTGCTCTGACCCTGGATGGCAATTGGTCAGGAGCCATCTCTGCAGTCCCCAGCCCAGTGCAGCGCCAGAGCGACCACCTCCATCCCACACAGTGGTTGTGGATCACAGGCTGTCAGCTGTGAAGCACTCTGATTCAGGCCCCGCCCCGCCCACAGCTGCCTCACCTCTGGGACCACCACACGACGCCAGAGCGACCACCTCCATCCCACACTCATCCCCATGCTTCCTCCAGTGTCCAGGACTCAGACTCGCGCCATATGCTTGGCAAGAGAGGGCCAGAGCTCCCTGCCTCCATCCCCCACGCATTGCCCTTGGTTACCCTATCAAGCCACCTCCAAGACAACCCCAGCCACAGAAGCCCCTCCCCGCCATGCACTGCCAAGTCCCCCAGAGACCAGGCACTGTGCAGCGCTCATGGGAGTGGAACCAGGGCCAGCAGCAGATGAGGGCGGTTGTGGATCACAGGCTGTCAGCTGTGAAGCACTCTGATTCAGGCCCCGCCCCGCCCGCAGCTGTCACACCTCCCGGACCACCACGCGAAGCTGTGGCTGCTCTGACCCTGGATGGCAATTGATCAGCAGCCATCTCTGCAGTCCCCTGCCAAGTGCAGCGCCAGAGCGACCACCTCCATCCCACATGGCGGTTGTGGATCACAGGCTGTAGCTGTGAAGCACTCTGATTCAGGCCCCGCCCCGCCCACAGCTGCCACACCTCCCGGACCACCGCGCAACGCCAGAGAGACCACCTCCATCCCACACTCATCCCCCTGCTTCCTCCAGTGTCAGGACTCAGACTCCCGCCAAATGCTGCAAGAGAGGGCCAGAGCTCGCTGCCTCCATCCCCCACGCATTGCAGTTGGTTGCCCTATCAAGCCACCTCCAAGAACACCCTGGCCACAGAAGCCCCTCCCGCCAAGCACTGCCAAATCCCCCAGAGACCAGGCACTTCACAGCGCTCATGGGGGTGGAACCAGGGCCACCAGCAGATGAGGGCGGTTGTGGAGCACAGGCTGTCAGCTGTGAAGCACTCTGATTCAGGCCCCGCCCCGCCCGCAGCTGCCACACCTCCCGGACCACCGCGCGATGCCAGAGCGAAAACCTCCATCCCACACTCATCCCCATGCTTCCTCCAGTGTCCAGGACTCAGACTCCCGCCAAATGCTTGGCAAGAGAGGGCCAGAGCTCGCTGCCTCCATCCCCCACGCATTGCAGTTGGTTGCCCTATCAAGCCACCTTCAAGACCACCCTGGCCCCAGAAGCCCCTCCCCGCCATGCACTGCCAAGTCTCCCAGAGACGAGGCACTGTGCAGTGCTCATGGGGGTGGTACCAGGGCCAGCAGCAGATGAGGGCGGTTGTGGAGCACAGGCTGTCAGCTGTGAAGCACTCTGATTCAGGCCCCGCCCCGCCCGCAGCTGCCACACCTCCCGGACCACTGCGCGATGCCAGAGCGACCACCTCCATCCCACACTCATCCCCATGCTTCCTCCAGTGTCCAGGACTCAGACTCCCGCCAAATGCTTGGCTAGAGGGCCAGAGCTCGCTGCCTCCATCCCCCACGCATTGCAGTTGGTTGCCCTATCAAGCCACCTCCAAGACCACCCTGGCCACAGAAGCCCCTCCCCGCCATACACTGCCAAGTCCCCCAGAGACCAGGCACTGTGCAGCGCTCATGGGGGTGGAACCAGGGCCAGCAGCAGATGAGGGCGGTTGTGGAGCACAGGCTGTCAGCTGTGAAGCACTCTGATTCAGGCCCCGCCCCGCCCGCAGCTGCCACACCTCCTGGACCAGGGCTCTAAGCTGTGGCTGCTCTGACCCTGGATGGCAATTGGTCAGCAGCCATCTCTGCAGTCCCCAGCCCAGTGCAGCGCAGAGCCATCACCTCCATCCCACACAGCAGTTGTGGATCACAGGCTGTCAGCTGTGAAGCACTCTGATTCAGGCCCCGCCCCACCCGCAGCTGCCACACCTCCTGGACCAGGGCGCTAAGCTGTGGCTGCTCTGACCCTGGATGGCAATTGGTCAGGAGCCATCTCTGCAGTCCCTAGCCCAGTGCAGCGCCAGAGCGACCACCTCCATCCCACACAGCGGTTGTGGATCACAGGCTGTCAGCTGTGAAGCACTCTGATTCAGGCCCCGCCCCGCCCACAGCTGCCACACCTCTCGGACCACCACACGACGCCAGAGCGACCACCTCCATCCCACACTCATCCCCATGCTTCCTCCAGTGTCCAGGACTCAGACTCGCGCCATGTGCTTGGCAAGAGAGGGCCAGAGCTCCCTGCCTCCATCCCCCACGCATTGCCCTTGGTTGCCCTATCAAGCCACCTCCAAGACAGCCCTGGCAACAGAAGCCCCTCCCCGCCATGCACTGCCAATTCCCCCAGAGACCAGGCACTGTGCAGGGCTCATGGGAGTGGAACCAGGGCCAGCAGCAGATGAGGGCGGTTGTGGATCACAGGCTGTCAGTTGTGAAGCACTCTGATTCAGGCCCCGCCCCGCCCGCAGCTGTCACACCTCCGGGACCACCACGTGAAGCTGTGGCTGCTCTGACCCTGGATGGCAATTGATCAGCAGCCATCTCTGCAGTCCCCTGCCCAGTGCAGCGCCAGAGCGACCACCTCCATCCCACATGGCGGTTGTGGAGCACAGGCTGTCACCTGTGAAGCACTCTGATTCAGGCCCCGCCCCGCCCACAGCTGCCACACCTCCCGGACCACCGCGCAACGCCAGAGAGACCACCTCCATCCCACACTCATCCCCCTGCTTCCTCCAGTGTCAGGACTCAGACTCCCGCCAAATGCTTGGCAAGAGAGGGCCAGAGCTCGCTGCCTCCATCCCCCACGCATTGCAGTTGGTTGCCCTATCAAGCCACCTCCAAGAACACCCTGGCCACAGAGCCCCTCCCGCCAAGCACTGCCAAATCACCCAGAGACCAGGCACTGCGCAGCGCTCATGGGGGTGGAACCAGGGCCAGCAGCAGATGAGGGCTGTTGTGGAGCACAGGCGGTCAGCTGTGAAGCACTCTGATTCAGGCCCCGCCCCGCCCGCAGCTGCCACACCTCCCGGACCACCGCGGGATGCCAGAGCGACCACCTCCATCCCACACTCATCCCCATGCTTCCTCCAGTGTCCAGGACTCAGACTCCCGCCAAATGCTTGGCAAGAGAGGGCCAGAGCTCGCTGCCTCCATCCCCCACGCATTGCAGTTGGTTGCCCTATCAAGCCACCTCCAAGACCACCCTGGCCACAGAAGCCCCTCCCCGCCATGCACTGCCAAGTCCCCCAGAGACCAGGCACTGTGCAGCGCTCATGGGGGTGGAACCAGGGCCAGCAGCAGATGAGGGCCATTGTGGAGCACAGGCTGTCAGCTGTGAAGCACTCTGATTCAGGCCCCGCCCCGCCCGCAGCTGCCACACCTCCTGGACCAGGGCTCTAAGCTGTGGCTGCTCTGACCCTGGATGGCAATTGGTCAGCAGCCATCTCTGCAGTCCCCAGCCCAGTGCAGCGCCAGAGCGACCACCTCCATCCCACACAGCAGTTGTGGATCACAGGCTGTCAGCTGTGAAGCACTCTGATTCAGGCCCCGCACCACCCGCAGCTGCCACACCTCCTGGACCAGGGCTCTAAGCTGTGGCTGCTCTGACCCTGGATGGCAATTGGTCAGCAGCCATCTCTGCAGTCCCCAGCCCAGTGCAGCGCCAGAGCGACCACCTCCATCCCACACAGCAGTTGTGGATCACAGGCTGTCAGCTGTGAAGCACTCTGATTCAGGCCCCGCACCACCCGCAGCTGCCACACCTCCTGGACCAGGGCGCTAAGCTGTGGCTGCTCTGACCCTGGATGGCAATTGGTCAGGAGCCATCTCTGCAGTCCCCAGCGCAGTGCAGCGCCAGAGCGACCACCTCCATCCCACACAGCGGTTGTGGATCACAGGCTGTCAGCTGTGAAGCACTCTGATTCAGGCCCCGCCCCGCCCACAGCTGCCTCACCTCTCCGACCACCACACGACGCCAGAGCGACCACCTCCATCCCACACTCATCCCCATGCTTCCTCCAGTGTCCAGGACTCAGACTCGCGCCATATGCTTGGCAAGAGAGGGCCAGAGCTCCCTGCCTCCATCCCCCACGCATTGCCCTTGGTTGCCCTATCAAGCCACCTACAAGACAACCCCGGCCACAGAAGCCCCTCCCCGCCATGCACTGCCAAGTCCCCCAGAGACCAGGCACTGTGCAGCGCTCATGGGAGTGGAACCAGGGCCAGCAGCAGATGAGGGCGGTTGTGGATCACAGGCTGTCAGCTGTGAAGCACTCTGATTCAGGCCCCGCCCCGCCCGCAGCTGTCACACCTCCCGGACCACCACGCGAAGCTGTGGCTGCTCTGACCCTGGATGGCAATTGATCAGCAGCCATCTCTGCAGTCCCCTGCCCAGTGCAGCGCCAGAGCGACCACCTCCATCCCACATGGCGGTTGTGGATCACAGGCTGTCAGCTGTGAAGCACTCTGATTCAGGCCCCGCCCCGCCCACAGCTGCCACACCTCCCGGACCATGGTGCAATGCCAGAGAGACCACCTCCATCCCACACTCATCCCCCTGCTTCCTGCAGTGTCAGGACTCAGACTCCCGCCAAATGCTTGGCAAGAGAGGGCCAGAGCTGGCTGCCTCCATCCCCCACGCATTGCAGTTGGTTAACCTATCAAGCCACCTCCAAGACCACCCTGGCCACAGAAGCCCCTCCCGCCAAGCCCTGCCAAATCCCCCAGAGACCAGGCACTGCTCAGCGCTCATGGGGGTGGAACCAGGGCCAGCAGCAGATGAGGGCGGTTGTGGAGCACAGGCTGTCAGCTGTGAAGCACTCTGATTCAGGCCCCGCCCCGCCCGCAGCTGCCAAACCTCCCGGACCACCGCGCGATGCCAGAGCGACCACCTCCATCCCACACTCATCCCCATGCTTCCTCCAGTGTCCAGGACTCAGACTCCAGCCAAATGCTTGGCAAGAGAGGGCCAGAGCTGGCTGCCTCCATCCCCCACGCATTGCAGTTGGTTGCCCTATCAAGCCACCTCCAAGACCACCCTGGCCACAGAAGCCCCTCCCCGCCATGCACTGCCAAGTCCCCCAGAGACCAGGCACTGTGCAGCGCTCATGGGGGTGGAACCAGGGCCAGCAGCAGATGAGGGCGGTTGTGGAGCACAGGCTGTCAGCTGTGAAGCACTCTGATTCAGGCCCCGCCCCACCCGCAGCTGCCACACCTCCTGGACCAGGGCGCTAAGCTGTGGCTGCTCTGACCCTGGATGGCAATTGGTCAGGAGCCATCTCTGCAGTCCACAGCCCAGTGCAGCGCCAGAGCGACCACCTCCATCCCACACAGCGGTTGTGGATCACAGGCTGTCAGCTGTGAAGCACTCTGATTCAGGCCCCGCCCCGCCCACAGCTGCCTCACCTCTCCGACCACCACACGACGCCAGAGCGACCACCTCCATCCCACACTCATCCCCATGCTTCCTCCAGTGTCCAGGACTCAGACTCGCGCCATATGCTTGGCAAGAGAGGGCCAGAGCTCCCTGCCTCCATCCCCCACGCATTGCCCTTGGTTGCCCTATCAAGCCACCTCCAAGACAACCCTGGCCACAGAAGCCCCTCCCCGTCATGCACTGCCAAGTCCCCCAGAGACCAGGCACTGTGCAGCGCTCATGGGAGTGGAACCAGGGCAAGCAGCAGATGAGGGCGGTTGTGGATCACAGGCTGTCAGCTGTGAAGCACTCTGATTCAGGCCCCGCCCCGCCCGCAGCTGTCACACCTCCTGGACCACCACGCGAAGCTGTGGCTGCTCTGACCCTGGATGGCAATTGATCAGCAGCCATCTCTGCAGTCCCCTGTCCAGTGCAGCGCCAGAGAGACCACCTCCATCCCACATGGCGGTTGTGGAGCACAGGCTGTCAGCTGTGAAGCACTCTGATTCAGGCCCCGCCCCGCCCACAGCTGCCACACCTCCCGGACCACCGCGCAAAGCCAGAGAGACCACCTCCATCCCACACTCATCCCCCTGCTTCCTCCAGTGTCAGGACTCAGACTCCCGCCAAATGCTTGGCAAGAGAGGGCCAGAGCTCGCTGCCTCCATCCCCCACGCATTGTAGTTGGTTGCCCTTTCAAGCCACCTCCAAGACCACCCTGGCCACAGAAGCCCCTCCCGCCAAGCACTGCCAAATCCCCCAGAGACCAGGCACTGCGCAGCGCTCATGGGGGTGGAACCAGGGCCAGCAGCAGATGAGGGCGGTTGTGGAGCACAGGCTGTCAGCTGTGAAGCACTCTGATTCAGGCCCCGCCCCGCCCGCAGCTGCCACACCTCCTGGACCAGGGCTCTAAGCTGTGGCTGCTCTGACCCTGGATGGCAATTGGTCAGCAGCCATCTCTGCAGTCCCCAGCCCAGTGCAGCGCCAGAGCGACCACCTCCATCCCACACAGCAGTTGTGGATCACAGGCTGTCAGCTGTGAAGCACTCTGATTCAGGCCCCGCCCCACCCGCAGCTGCCACACCTCCTGGACCAGGGCGCTAAGCTGTGGCTGCTCTGACCCTGGATGGCAATTGGTCAGCAGCCATCTCTGCAGTCCCCAGCGCAGTGCAGCGCCAGAGCGACCACCTCCATCCCACACAGCGGTTGTGGATCACAGGCTGTCAGCTGTGAAGCACTCTGATTCAGGCCCCGCCCCGCCCACAGCTGCCTCACCTCTCCGACCACCACACGACGCCAGAGCGACCACCTCCATCCCACACTCATCCCCATGCTTCCTCCAGTGTCCAGGACTCAGACTCGCGCCATATGCTTGGCAAGAGAGGGCCAGAGCTCCCTGCCTCCATCCCCCACGCATTGCCCTTGGTTGCCCTATCAAGCCACCTCCAAGACCACCCTGGCCACAGAAGCCCCTCCCCGCCATACACTGCCAAGTTCCCCAGAGACCAGGCACTGTGCAGCGCTCATGGGGGTGGAACCAGGGCCAGCAGCAGATGAGGGCGGTTGTGGAGCACAGGCTGTCAGCTGTGAAGCACTCTGATTCAGGCCCCGCCCCGCCCGCAGCTGCCACACCTCCTGGACCAGGGCTCTAAGCTGTGGCTGCTCTGACCCTGGATGGCAATTGGTCAGCAGCCATCTCTGCAGTCCCCAGCCCAGTGCAGCGCCAGAGCGACCACCTCCATCCCACACAGCAGTTGTGGATCACAGGCTGTCAGCTGTGAAGCACTCTGATTCAGGCCCCGCCCCACCCGCAGCTGCCACACCTCCTGGACCAGGGCGCTAAGCTGTGGCTGCTCTGACCCTGGATGGCAATTGGTCAGCAGCCATCTCTGCAGTCCCCAGCCCAGTGCAGCGCCAGAGCGACCACCTCCATCCCACACAGTGGTTGTGGATCACAGGCTGTCAGCTGTGAAGCACTCTGATTCAGGCCCCGCCCCGCCCACAGCTGCCTCACCTCTCGGACCACCACACGACGCCAGAGCGACCACCTCCATCCCACACTCATCCCCATGCTTCCTCCAGTGTCCAGGACTCAGACTCGCGCCATATGCTTGGCAAGAGAGGGCCAGAGCTCCCTGCCTCCATCCCCCACGCATTGCCCTTGGTTACCCTATCAAGCCACCTCCAAGACAACCCCAGCCACAGAAGCCCCTCCCCGCCATGCACTGCCAAGTCCCCCAGAGACCAGGCACTGTGCAGCGCTCATGGGAGTGGAACCAGGGCCAGCAGCAGATGAGGGCGGTTGTGGATCACAGGCTGTCAGCTGTGAAGCACTCTGATTCAGGCCCCGCCACGCCCGCAGCTGTCACACCTCCCGGACCACCACGCGAAGCTGTGGCTGCTCTGACCCTGGATGGCAATTGATCAGCAGCCATCTCTGCAGTCCCCTGCCAAGTGCAGCGCCAGAGCGACCACCTCCATCCCACATGGCGGTTGTGGATCACAGGCTGTAGCTGTGAAGCACTCTGATTCAGGCCCCGCCCCGCCCACAGCTGCCACACCTCCCGGACCACCGCGCAACGCCAGAGAGACCACCTCCATCCCACACTCATCCCCCTGCTTCCTCCAGTGTCAGGACTCAGACTCCCGCCAAATGCTGCAAGAGAGGGCCAGAGCTCGCTGCCTCCATCCCCCACGCATTGCAGTTGGTTGCCCTATCAAGCCACCTCCAAGAACACCCTGGCCACAGAAGCCCCTCCCGCCAAGCACTGCCAAATCCCCCAGAGACCAGGCACTTCACAGCGCTCATGGGGGTGGAACCAGGGCCACCAGCAGATGAGGGCGGTTGTGGAGCACAGGCTGTCAGCTGTGAAGCACTCTGATTCAGGCCCCGCCCCGCCCGCAGCTGCCACACCTCCCGGACCACCGCGCGATGCCAGAGCGACCACCTCCATCCCACACTCATCCCCATGCTTCCTCCAGTGTCCAGGACTCAGACTCCCGCCAAATGCTTGGCAAGAGAGGGCCAGAGCTCGCTGCCTCCATCCCCCACGCATTGCAGTTGGTTGCCCTATCAAGCCACCTTCAAGACCACCCTGGCCCCAGAAGCCCCTCCCCGCCATGCACTGCCAAGTCTCCCAGAGACGAGGCACTGTGCAGTGCTCATGGGGGTGGTACCAGGGCCAGCAGCAGATGAGGGCGGTTGTGGAGCACAGGCTGTCAGCTCTGAAGCACTCTGATTCAGGCCCCGCCCCGCCCGCAGCTGCCACACCTCCCGGACCACTGCGCGATGCCAGAGCGACCACCTCCATCCCACACTCATCCCCATGCTTCCTCCAGTGTCCAGGACTCAGACTCCCGCCAAATGCTTGGCTAGAGGGCCAGAGCTCGCTGCCTCCATCCCCCACGCATTGCAGTTGGTTGCCCTATCAAGCCACCTCCAAGACCACCCTGGCCACAGAAGCCCCTCCCCGCCATACACTGCCAAGTCCCCCAGAGACCAGGCACTGTGCAGCGCTCATGGGGGTGGAACCAGGGCCAGCAGCAGATGAGGGCGGTTGTGGAGCACAGGCTGTCAGCTGTGAAGCACTCTGATTCAGGCCCCGCCCCGCCCGCAGCTGCCACACCTCCTGGACCAGGGCTCTAAGCTGTGGCTGCTCTGACCCTGGATGGCAATTGGTCAGCAGCCATCTCTGCAGTCCCCAGCCCAGTGCAGCGCCAGAGCCATCACCTCCATCCCACACAGCAGTTGTGGATCACAGGCTATCAGCTGTGAAGCACTCTGATTCAGGCCCCGCCCCACCCGCAGCTGCCACACCTCCTGGACCAGGGCGCTAAGCTGTGGCTGCTCTGACCCTGGATGGCAATTGGTCAGGAGCCATCTCTGCAGTCCCTAGCCCAGTGCAGCGCCAGAGCGACCACCTCCATCCCACACAGCGGTTGTGGATCACAGGCTGTCAGCTGTGAAGCACTCTGATTCAGGCCCCGCCCCGCCCACAGCTGCCACACCTCTCGGACCACCACACGACGCCAGAGCGACCACCTCCATCCCACACTCATCCCCATGCTTCCTCCAGTGTCCAGGACTCAGACTCGCGCCATATGCTTGGCAAGAGAGGGCCAGAGCTCCCTGCCTCCATCCCCCACGCATTGCCCTTGGTTGCCCTATCAAGCCACCTCCAAGACAACCCTGGCAACAGAAGCCCCTCCCCGCCATGCACTGCCAATTCCCCCAGAGACCAGGCACTGTGCAGGGCTCATGGGAGTGGAACCAGGGCCAGCAGCAGATGAGGGCGGTTGTGGATCACAGGCTGTCAGTTGTGAAGCACTCTGATTCAGGCCCCGCCCCGCCCGCAGCTGTCACACCTCCGGGACCACCACGTGAAGCTGTGGCTGCTCTGACCCTGGATGGCAATTGATCAGCAGCCATCTCTGCAGTCCCCTGCCCAGTGCAGCGCCAGAGCGACCACCTCCATCCCACATGGCGGTTGTGGAGCACAGGCTGTCACCTGTGAAGCACTCTGATTCAGGCCCCGCCCCGCCCACAGCTGCCACACCTCCCGGACCACCGCGCAACGCCAGAGAGACCACCTCCATCCCACACTCATCCCCCTGCTTCCTCCAGTGTCAGGACTCAGACTCCCGCCAAATGCTTGGCAAGAGAGGGCCAGAGCTCGCTGCCTCCATCCCCCACTCATTGCAGTTGGTTGCCCTATCAAGCCACCTCCAAGAACACCCTGGCCACAGAAGCCCCTCCCGCCAAGCACTGCCAAATCACCCAGAGACCAGGCACTGCGCAGCGCTCATGGGGGTGGAACCAGGGCCAGCAGCAGATGAGGGCGGTTGTGGAGCACAGGCTGTCAGCTGTGAAGCACTCTGATTCAGGCCCCGCCCCGCCCGCAGCTGCCACACCTCCCGGACCACCACGCGATGCCAGAGCGACCACCTCCATCCCACACTCATCCCCATGCTTCCTCCAGTGTCCAGGACTCAGACTCCCGCCAAATGCTTGGCAAGAGAGGGCCAGAGCTCGCTGCCTCCATCCCCCACGCATTGCAGTTGGTTGCCCTATCAAGCCACCTCCAAGACCACCCTGGCCACAGAAGCCCCTCCCCGCCATGCACTGCCAAGTCCCCCAGAGACCAGGCACTATGCAGCGCTCATGGGGGTGGAACCAGGGCCAGCAGCAGATGAGGGCGGTTGTGGAGCACAGGCTGTCAGCTGTGAAGCACTCTGATTCAGGCCACGCCCCGCCCGCAGCTGCCACACCTCCTGGACCAGGGCTCTAAGCTGTGGCTGCTCTGACCCTGGATGGCAATTGGTCAGCAGCCATCTCTGCAGTCCCCAGCCCAGTGCAGCGCCAGAGCGACCACCTCCATCCCACACAGCAGTTGTGGATCACAGGCTGTCAGCTGTGAAGCACTCTGATTCAGGCCCCGCCCCACCCGCAGCTGCCACACCTCCTGGACCAGGGCGCTAAGCTGTGGCTGCTCTGACCCTGGATGGCAATTGGTCAGGAGCCATCTCTGCAGTCCCCAGCGCAGTGCAGCGCCAGAGCGACCACCTCCATCCCACACAGCGGTTGTGGATCACAGGCTGTCAGCTGTGAAGCACTCTGATTCAGGCCCCGCCCCGCCCACAGCTGCCTCACCTCTCCGACCACCACACGACGCCAGAGCGACCACCTCCATCCCACACTCATCCCCATGCTTCCTCCAGTGTCCAGGACTCAGACTCGCGCCATATGCTTGGCAAGAGAGGGCCAGAGCTCCCTGCCTCCATCCCCCACGCATTGCCCTTGGTTGCCCTATCAAGCCACCTCCAAGACCACCCTGGCCACAGAAGCCCCTCCCCGCCATACACTGCCAAGTTCCCCAGAGACCAGGCACTGTGCAGCGCTCATGGGGGTGGAACCAGGGCCAGCAGCAGATGAGGGCGGTTGTGGAGCACAGGCTGTCAGCTGTGAAGCACTCTGATTCAGGCCCCGCACCGCCCGCAGCTGCCACACCTCCTGGACCAGGGCTCTAAGCTGTGGCTGCTCTGACCCTGGATGGCAATTGGTCAGCAGCCATCTCTGCAGTCCCCAGCCCAGTGCAGCGCCAGAGCGACCACCTCCATCCCACACAGCAGTTGTGGATCACAGGCTGTCAGCTGTGAAGCACTCTGATTCAGGCCCCGCCCCACCCGCAGCTGCCACACCTCCTGGACCAGGGCGCTAAGCTGTGGCTGCTCTGACCCTGGATGGCAATTGGTCAGGAGCCATCTCTGCAGTCCCCAGTCCAGTGCAGCGCCAGAGCGACCACCTCCATCCCACACAGTGGTTGTGGATCACAGGCTGTCAGCTGTGAAGCACTCTGATTCAGGCCCCGCCCCGCCCACAGCTGCCTCACCTCTGGGACCACCACACGACGCCAGAGCGACCACCTCCATCCCACACTCATCCCCATGCTTCCTCCAGTGTCCAGGACTCAGACTCGCGCCATATGCTTGGCAAGAGAGGGCCAGAGCTCCCTGCCTCCATCCCCCACGCATTGCCCTTGGTTACCCTATCAAGCCACCTCCAAGACAACCCCAGCCACAGAAGCCCCTCCCCGCCATGCACTGCCAAGTCCCCCAGAGACCAGGCACTGTGCAGCGCTCATGGGAGTGGAACCAGGGCCAGCAGCAGATGAGGGCGGTTGTGGATCACAGGCTGTCAGCTGTGAAGCACTCTGATTCAGGCCCCGCCCCGCCCGCAGCTGTCACACCTCCCGGACCACCACGCGAAGCTGTGGCTGCTCTGACCCTGGATGGCAATTGATCAGCAGCCATCTCTGCAGTCCCCTGCCAAGTGCAGCGCCAGAGCGACCACCTCCATCCCACATGGCGGTTGTGGATCACAGGCTGTAGCTGTGAAGCACTCTGATTCAGGCCCCGCCCCGCCCACAGCTGCCACACCTCCCGGACCACCGCGCAACGCCAGAGAGACCACCTCCATCCCACACTCATCCCCCTGCTTCCTCCAGTGTCAGGACTCAGACTCCCGCCAAATGCTGCAAGAGAGGGCCAGAGCTCGCTGCCTCCATCCCCCACGCATTGCAGTTGGTTGCCCTATCAAGCCACCTCCAAGAACACCCTGGCCACAGAAGCCCCTCCCGCCAAGCACTGCCAAATCCCCCAGAGACCAGGCACTTCACAGCGCTCATGGGGGTGGAACCAGGGCCAGCAGCAGATGAGGGCGGTTGTGGAGCACAGGCTGTCAGCTGTGAAGCACTCTGATTCAGGCCCCGCCCCGCCCGCAGCTGCCACACCTCCCGGACAACCGCGCGATGCCAGAGCGACCACCTCCATCCCACACTCATCCCCATGCTTCCTCCAGTGTCCAGGACTCAGACTCCCGCCAAATGCTTGGCAAGAGAGGGCCAGAGCTCGCTGCCTCCATCCCCCACGCATTGCAGTTGGTTGCCCTATCAAGCCACCTTCAAGACCACCCTGGCCCCAGAAGCCCCTCCCCGCCATGCACTGCCAAGTCTCCCAGAGACGAGGCACTGTGCAGTGCTCATGGGGGTGGTACCAGGGCCAGCAGCAGATGAGGGCGGTTGTGGAGCACAGGCTGTCAGCTGTGAAGCACTCTGATTCAGGCCCCGCCCCGCCCGCAGCTGCCACACCTCCCGGACCACTGCGCGATGCCAGAGCGACCACCTCCATCCCACACTCATCCCCATGCTTCCTCCAGTGTCCAGGACTCAGACTCCCGCCAAATGCTTGGCTAGAGGGCCAGAGCTCGCTGCCTCCATCCCCCACGCATTGCAGTTGGTTGCCCTATCAAGCCACCTCCAAGACCACCCTGGCCACAGAAGCCCCTCCCCGCCATACACTGCCAAGTCCCCCAGAGACCAGGCACTGTGCAGCGCTCATGGGGGTGGAACCAGGGCCAGCAGCAGATGAGGGCGGTTGTGGAGCACAGGCTGTCAGCTGTGAAGCACTCTGATTCAGGCCCCGCCCCGCCCGCAGCTGCCACACCTCCTGGACCAGGGCTCTAAGCTGTGGCTGCTCTGACCCTGGATGGCAATTGGTCAGCAGCCATCTCTGCAGTCCCCAGCCCAGTGCAGCGCAGAGCCATCACCTCCATCCCACACAGCAGTTGTGGATCACAGGCTGTCAGCTGTGAAGCACTCTGATTCAGGCCCCGCCCCACCCGCAGCTGCCACACCTCCTGGACCAGGGCGCTAAGCTGTGGCTGCTCTGACCCTGGATGGCAATTGGTCAGGAGCCATCTCTGCAGTCCCTAGCCCAGTGCAGCGCCAGAGCGACCACCTCCATCCCACACAGCGGTTGTGGATCACAGGCTGTCAGCTGTGAAGCACTCTGATTCAGGCCCCGCCCCGCCCACAGCTGCCACACCTCTCGGACCACCACACGACGCCAGAGCGACCACCTCCATCCCACACTCATCCCCATGCTTCCTCCAGTGTCCAGGACTCAGACTCGCGCCATGTGCTTGGCAAGAGAGGGCCAGAGCTCCCTGCCTCCATCCCCCACGCATTGCCCTTGGTTGCCCTATCAAGCCACCTCCAAGACAGCCCTGGCAACAGAAGCCCCTCCCCGCCATGCACTGCCAATTCCCCCAGAGACCAGGCACTGTGCAGGGCTCATGGGAGTGGAACCAGGGCCAGCAGCAGATGAGGGCGGTTGTGGATCACAGGCTGTCAGTTGTGAAGCACTCTGATTCAGGCCCCGCCCCGCCCGCAGCTGTCACACCTCCGGGACCACCACGTGAAGCTGTGGCTGCTCTGACCCTGGATGGCAATTGATCAGCAGCCATCTCTGCAGTCCCCTGCCCAGTGCAGCGCCAGAGCGACCACCTCCATCCCACATGGCGGTTGTGGAGCACAGGCTGTCACCTGTGAAGCACTCTGATTCAGGCCCCGCCCCGCCCACAGCTGCCACACCTCCCGGACCACCGCGCAACGCCAGAGAGACCACCTCCATCCCACACTCATCCCCCTGCTTCCTCCAGTGTCAGGACTCAGACTCCCGCCAAATGCTTGGCAAGAGAGGGCCAGAGCTCGCTGCCTCCATCCCCCACGCATTGCAGTTGGTTGCCCTATCAAGCCACCTCCAAGAACACCCTGGCCACAGAGCCCCTCCCGCCAAGCACTGCCAAATCACCCAGAGACCAGGCACTGCGCAGCGCTCATGGGGGTGGAACCAGGGCCAGCAGCAGATGAGGGCTGTTGTGGAGCACAGGCGGTCAGCTGTGAAGCACTCTGATTCAGGCCCCGCCCCGCCCGCAGCTGCCACACCTCCCGGACCACCGCGCAATGCCAGAGCGACCACCTCCATCCCACACTCATCCCCATGCTTCCTCCAGTGTCCAGGACTCAGACTCCCGCCAAATGCTTGGCAAGAGAGGGCCAGAGCTCGCTGCCTCCATCCCCCACGCATTGCAGTTGGTTGCCCTATCAAGCCACCTCCAAGACCACCCTGGCCACAGAAGCCCCTCCCCGCCATGCACTGCCAAGTCCCCCAGAGACCAGGCACTGTGCAGCGCTCATGGGGGTGGAACCAGGGCCAGCAGCAGATGAGGGCCATTGTGGAGCACAGGCTGTCAGCTGTGAAGCACTCTGATTCAGGCCCCGCCCCGCCCGCAGCTGCCACACCTCCTGGACCAGGGCTCTAAGCTGTGGCTGCTCTGACCCTGGATGGCAATTGGTCAGCAGCCATCTCTGCAGTCCCCAGCCCAGTGCAGCGCCAGAGCGACCACCTCCATCCCACACAGCAGTTGTGGATCACAGGCTGTCAGCTGTGAAGCACTCTGATTCAGGCCCCGCACCACCCGCAGCTGCCACACCTCCTGGACCAGGGCTCTAAGCTGTGGCTGCTCTGACCCTGGATGGCAATTGGTCAGCAGCCATCTCTGCAGTCCCCAGCCCAGTGCAGCGCCAGAGCGACCACCTCCATCCCACACAGCAGTTGTGGATCACAGGCTGTCAGCTGTGAAGCACTCTGATTCAGGCCCCGCACCACCCGCAGCTGCCACACCTCCTGGACCAGGGCGCTAAGCTGTGGCTGCTCTGACCCTGGATGGCAATTGGTCAGGAGCCATCTCTGCAGTCCCCAGCGCAGTGCAGCGCCAGAGCGACCACCTCCATCCCACACAGCGGTTGTGGATCACAGGCTGTCAGCTGTGAAGCACTCTGATTCAGGCCCCGCCCCGCCCACAGCTGCCTCACCTCTCCGACCACCACACGACGCCAGAGCGACCACCTCCATCCCACACTCATCCCCATGCTTCCTCCAGTGTCCAGGACTCAGACTCGCGCCATATGCTTGGCAAGAGAGGGCCAGAGCTCCCTGCCTCCATCCCCCACGCATTGCCCTTGGTTGCCCTATCAAGCCACCTACAAGACAACCCCGGCCACAGAAGCCCCTCCCCGCCATGCACTGCCAAGTCCCCCAGAGACCAGGCACTGTGCAGCGCTCATGGGAGTGGAACCAGGGCCAGCAGCAGATGAGGGCGGTTGTGGATCACAGGCTGTCAGCTGTGAAGCACTCTGATTCAGGTCCCGCCCCGCCCGCAGCTGTCACACCTCCCGGACCACCACGCGAAGCTGTGGCTGCTCTGACCCTGGATGCAATTGATCAGCAGCCATCTCTGCAGTCCCCTGCCCAGTGCAGCGCCAGAGCGACCACCTCCATCCCACATGGCGGTTGTGGATCACAGGCTGTCAGCTGTGAAGCACTCTGATTCAGGCCCCGCCCCGCCCACAGCTGCCACACCTCCCGGACCATGGTGCAATGCCAGAGAGACCACCTCCATCCCACACTCATCCCCCTGCTTCCTGCAGTGTCAGGACTCAGACTCCCGCCAAATGCTTGGCAAGAGAGGGCCAGAGCTGGCTGCCTCCATCCCCCACGCATTGCAGTTGGTTAACCTATCAAGCCACCTCCAAGACCACCCTGGCCACAGAAGCCCCTCCCGCCAAGCCCTGCCAAATCCCCCAGAGACCAGGCACTGCTCAGCGCTCATGGGGGTGGAACCAGGGCCAGCAGCAGATGAGGGCGGTTGTGGAGCACAGGCTGTCAGCTGTGAAGCACTCTGATTCAGGCCCCGCCCCGCCCGCAGCTGCCAAACCTCCCGGACCACCGCGCGATGCCAGAGCGACCACCTCCATCCCACACTCATCCCCATGCTTCCTCCAGTGTCCAGGACTCAGACTCCAGCCAAATGCTTGGCAAGAGAGGGCCAGAGCTGGCTGCCTCCATCCCCCACGCATTGCAGTTGGTTGCCCTATCAAGCCACCTCCAAGACCACCCTGGCCACAGAAGCCCCTCCCCGCCATGCACTGCCAAGTCCCCCAGAGACCAGGCACTGTGCAGCGCTCATGGGGGTGGAACCAGGGCCAGCAGCAGATGAGGGCGGTTGTGGAGCACAGGCTGTCAGCTGTGAAGCACTCTGATTCAGGCCCCGCCCCACCCGCAGCTGCCACACCTCCTGGACCAGGGCGCTAAGCTGTGGCTGCTCTGACCCTGGATGGCAATTGGTCAGGAGCCATCTCTGCAGTCCACAGCCCAGTGCAGCGCCAGAGCGACCACCTCCATCCCACACAGCGGTTGTGGATCACAGGCTGTCAGCTGTGAAGCACTCTGATTCAGGCCCCGCCCCGCCCACAGCTGCCTCACCTCTCAGACCACCACACGAAGCCAGAGCGACCACCTCCATCCCACACTCATCCCCATGCTTCCTCCAGTGTCCAGGACTCAGACTCGCGCCATATGCTTGGCAAGAGAGGGCCAGAGCTCCCTGCCTCCATCCCCCACGCATTGCCCTTGGTTGCCCTATCAAGCCACCTCCAAGACAACCCTGGCCACAGAAGCCCCTCCCCGCCATGCACTGCCAAGTCCCCCAGAGACCAGGCACTGTGCAGCGCTCATGGGAGTGGAACCAGGGCAAGCAGCAGATGAGGGCGGTTGTGGATCACAGGCTGTCAGCTGTGAAGCACTCTGATTCAGGCCCCGCCCCGCCCGCAGCTGTCACACCTCCTGGACCACCACGCGAAGCTGTGGCTGCTCTGACCCTGGATGGCAATTGATCAGCAGCCATCTCTGCAGTCCCCTGTCCAGTGCAGCGCCAGAGAGACCACCTCCATCCCACATGGCGGTTGTGGAGCACAGGCTGTCAGCTGTGAAGCACTCTGATTCAGGCCCCGCCCCGCCCGCAGCTGCCACACCTCCCGGACCACCACGCGATGCCAGAGCGACCACCTCCATCCCACACTCATCCCATGCTTCCTCCAGTGTCCAGGACTCAGACTCCCGCCAAATGCTTGGCAAGAGAGGGCCAGAGCTCGCTGCCTCCATCCCCCACGCATTGCAGTTGGTTGCCCTATCAAGCCACCTCCAAGACCACCCTGGCCACAGAAGCCCCTCCCCGCCATGCACTGCCAAGTTCCCCAGAGACCAGGCACTGTGCAGCGCTCATGGGGGTGGAACCAGGGCCAGCAGCAGATGAGGGCGGTTGTGGAGCACAGGCTGTCAGCTGTGAAGCACTCTGATTCAGGCCCCGCCCCGCCCGCAGCTGCCACACCTCCCGGACCACCGCGGGATGCCAGAGCGACCACCTCCATCCCACACTCATCCCCATGCTTCCTCCAGTGTCCAGGACTCAGACTTCCGCCAAATGCTTGGCAAGAGAGGGCCAGAGATCGCTGCCTCGATCCCCCACGCATTGCCCTTGGTTGCCCTATCAAGCCACCTCCAAGACCACCCTGGCCACAGAAGCCCCTCACCCACCGCCATGCACTGCCAAGTCCCCCAGAGACCAGGCACTGTGCAGCGCTCATGGGGGTGGAACCAGGGCCAGCAGCAGATGAGGGCGGTTGTGGAGCACAGGCTGTCAGCTGTGAAGCACTCTGATTCAGGCCCCGCCCCGCCCGCAGCTGCCACACCTCCCGGACCACCGCGCGATGCCAGAGCGACCACCTCCATCCCACACTCATCCCCATGCTTCCTCCAGTGTCCAGGACTCAAACTCCCGCCAAATGCTTGGCAAGAGAGGGCCAGAGCTCGCTGCCTCCATCCCCCACGCATTGCCCTTGGTTGCCCTATCAAGCCACCTCCAAGACCACCCTGGCCACAGAAGCCCCTCCCCGCCATGCACTGCCAAGTCCTCCAGAGACCAGGCACTGTGCAGCGCTCATGGGGGTGCAACCAGGGCCAGCAGCAGATGAGGGCGGTTGTGGAGCACAGGCTGTCAGCTGTGAAGCACTCTGATTCAGGCCCCGCCCCGCCCGCAGCTGCCACACCTCCTGGACCAGGGCACTAAGCTGTGGCTGCTCTGACCCTGGATGGCAATTGGTCAGCAGCCAACTCTGCAGTCCCCAGCCCAGTGCAGCGCCAGAGCGACCACCTCCATCCCACACAGTGGTTGTGGATCACAGGCTGTCAGCTGTGAAGCACTCTGATTCAGGCCCCGCCCCGCCCACAGCTGCCTCACCTCTGGGACCACCACACGACGCCAGAGCGACCACCTCCATCCCACACTCATCCCCATGCTTCCTCCAGTGTCCAGGACTCAGACTCGCGCCATATGCTTGGCAAGAGAGGGCCAGAGCTCCCTGCCTCCATCCCCCACGCATTGCCCTTGGTTACCCTATCAAGCCACCTCCAAGACAACCCCAGCCACAGAAGCCCCTCCCCGCCATGCACTGCCAAGTCCCCCAGAGACCAGGCACTGTGCAGCGCTCATGGGAGTGGAACCAGGGCCAGCAGCAGATGAGGGCGGTTGTGGATCACAGGCTGTCAGCTGTGAAGCACTCTGATTCAGGCCCCGCCCCGCCCGCAGCTGTCACACCTCCCGGACCACCACGCGAAGCTGTGGCTGCTCTGACCCTGGATGGCAATTGATCAGCAGCCATCTCTGCAGTCCCCTGCCAAGTGCAGCGCCAGAGCGACCACCTCCATCCCACATGGCGGTTGTGGATCACAGGCTGTAGCTGTGAAGCACTCTGATTCAGGCCCCGCCCCGCCCACAGCTGCCACACCTCCCGGACCACCGCGCAACGCCAGAGAGACCACCTCCATCCCACACACATCCCCCTGCTTCCTCCAGTGTCAGGACTCAGACTCCCGCCAAATGCTGCAAGAGAGGGCCAGAGCTCGCTGCCTCCATCCCCCACGCATTGCAGTTGGTTGCCCTATCAAGCCACCTCCAAGAACACCCTGGCCACAGAAGCCCCTCCCGCCAAGCACTGCCAAATCCCCCAGAGACCAGGCACTTCACAGCGCTCATGGGGGTGGAACCAGGGCCAGCAGCAGATGAGGGCGGTTGTGGAGCACAGGCTGTCAGCTGTGAAGCACTCTGATTCAGGCCCCGCCCCGCCCGCAGCTGCCACACCTCCGGGACAACCGCGCAATGCCAGAGCGACCACCTCCATCCCACACTCATCCCCATGCTTCCTCAGGTGTCCAGGACTCAGACTCCCGCCAAATGCTTGGCAAGAGAGGGCCAGAGCTCGCTGCCTCCATCCCCCACGCATTGCAGTTGGTTGCCCTATCAAGCCACCTTCAAGACCACCCTGGCCCCAGAAGCCCCTCCCCGCCATGCACTGCCAAGTCTCCCAGAGACGAGGCACTGTGCAGTGCTCATGGGGGTGGTACCAGGGCCAGCAGCAGATGAGGGCGGTTGTGGAGCACAGGCTGTCAGCTGTGAAGCACTCTGATTCAGGCCCCGCCCCGCCCGCAGCTGCCACACCTCCCGGACCACTGCGCGATGCCAGAGCGACCACCTCCATCCCACACTCATCCCCATGCTTCCTCCAGTGTCCAGGACTCAGACTCCCGCCAAATGCTTGGCTAGAGGGCCAGAGCTCGCTGCCTCCATCCCCCACGCATTGCAGTTGGTTGCCCTATCAAGCCACCTCCAAGACCACCCTGGCCACAGAAGCCCCTCCCCGCCATACACTGCCAAGTCCCCCAGAGACCAGGCACTGTGCAGCGCTCATGGGGGTGGAACCAGGGCCAGCAGCAGATGAGGGCGGTTGTGGAGCACAGGCTGTCAGCTGTGAAGCACTCTGATTCAGGCCCCGCCCCGCCCGCAGCTGCCACACCTCCTGGACCAGGGCTCTAAGCTGTGGCTGCTCTGACCCTGGATGGCAATTGGTCAGCAGCCATCTCTGCAGTCCCCAGCCCAGTGCAGCGCAGAGCCATCACCTCCATCCCACACAGCAGTTGTGGATCACAGGCTGTCAGCTGTGAAGCACTCTGATTCAGGCCCCGCCCCACCCGCAGCTGCCACACCTCCTGGACCAGGGCGCTAAGCTGTGGCTGCTCTGACCCTGGATGGCAATTGGTCAGGAGCCATCTCTGCAGTCCCTAGCCCAGTGCAGCGCCAGAGCGACCACCTCCATCCCACACAGCGGTTGTGGATCACAGGCTGTCAGCTGTGAAGCACTCTGATTCAGGCCCCGCCCCGCCCACAGCTGCCACACCTCTCGGACCACCACACGACGCCAGAGCGACCACCTCCATCCCACACTCATCCCCATGCTTCCTCCAGTGTCCAGGACTCAGACTCGCGCCATGTGCTTGGCAAGAGAGGGCCAGAGCTCCCTGCCTCCATCCCCCACGCATTGCCCTTGGTTGCCCTATCAAGCCACCTCCAAGACAGCCCTGGCAACAGAAGCCCCTCCCCGCCATGCACTGCCAATTCCCCCAGAGACCAGGCACTGTGCAGGGCTCATGGGAGTGGAACCAGGGCCAGCAGCAGATGAGGGCGGTTGTGGATCACAGGCTGTCAGTTGTGAAGCACTCTGATTCAGGCCTCGCCCCGCCCGCAGCTGTCACACCTCCGGGACCACCACGTGAAGCTGTGGCTGCTCTGACCCTGGATGGCAATTGATCAGCAGCCATCTCTGCAGTCCCCTGCCCAGTGCAGCGCCAGAGCGACCACCTCCATCCCACATGGCGGTTGTGGAGCACAGGCTGTCACCTGTGAAGCACTCTGATTCAGGCCCCGCCCCGCCCACAGCTGCCACACCTCCCGGACCACCGCGCAACGCCAGAGAGACCACCTCCATCCCACACTCATCCCCCTGCTTCCTCCAGTGTCAGGACTCAGACTCCCGCCAAATGCTTGGCAAGAGAGGGCCAGAGCTCGCTGCCTCCATCCCCCACGCATTGCAGTTGGTTGCCCTATCAAGCCACCTCCAAGAACACCCTGGCCACAGAGCCCCTCCCCGCCATGCACTGCCAAGTCCCCCAGAGACCAGGCACTGTGCAGCGCTCATGGGGGTGGAACCAGGGCCAGCAGCAGATGAGGGCCATTGTGGAGCACAGGCTGTCAGCTGTGAAGCACTCTGATTCAGGCCCCGCCCCGCCCGCAGCTGCCACACCTCCTGGACCAGGGCTCTAAGCTGTGGCTGCTCTGACCCTGGATGGCAATTGGTCAGCAGCCATCTCTGCAGTCCCCAGCCCAGTGCAGCGCCAGAGCGACCACCTCCATCCCACACAGCAGTTGTGGATCACAGGCTGTCAGCTGTGAAGCACTCTGATTCAGGCCCCGCACCACCCGCAGCTGCCACACCTCCTGGACCAGGGCGCTAAGCTGTGGCTGCTCTGACCCTGGATGGCAATTGGTCAGGAGCCATCTCTGCAGTCCCCAGCGCAGTGCAGCGCCAGAGCGACCACCTCCATCCCACACAGCGGTTGTGGATCACAGGCTGTCAGCTGTGAAGCACTCTGATTCAGGCCCCGCCCCGCCCACAGCTGCCTCACCTCTCCGACCACCACACGACGCCAGAGCGACCACCTCCATCCCACACTCATCCCCATGCTTCCTCCAGTGTCCAGGACTCAGACTCGCGCCATATGCTTGGCAAGAGAGGGCCAGAGCTCCCTGCCTCCATCCCCCACGCATTGCCCTTGGTTGCCCTATCAAGCCACCTACAAGACAACCCCGGCCACAGAAGCCCCTCCCCGCCATGCACTGCCAAGTCCCCCAGAGACCAGGCACTGTGCAGCGCTCATGGGAGTGGAACCAGGGCCAGCAGCAGATGAGGGCGGTTGTGGATCACAGGCTGTCAGCTGTGAAGCACTCTGATTCAGGCCCCGCCCCGCCCGCAGCTGTCACACCTCCCGGACCACCACGCGAAGCTGTGGCTGCTCTGACCCTGGATGGCAATTGATCAGCAGCCATCTCTGCAGTCCCCTGCCCAGTGCAGCGCCAGAGCGACCACCTCCATCCCACATGGCGGTTGTGGATCACAGGCTGTCAGCTGTGAAGCACTCTGATTCAGGCCCCGCCCCGCCCACAGCTGCCACACCTCCCGGACCATGGTGCAATGCCAGAGAGACCACCTCCATCCCACACTCATCCCCCTGCTTTCTGCAGTGTCAGGACTCAGACTCCCGCCAAATGCTTGGCAAGAGAGGGCCAGAGCTGGCTGCCTCCATCCCCCACGCATTGCAGTTGGTTAACCTATCAAGCCACCTCCAAGACCACCCTGGCCACAGAAGCCCCTCCCGCCAAGCCCTGCCAAATCCCCCAGAGACCAGGCACTGCTCAGCGCTCATGGGGGTGGAACCAGGGCCAGCAGCAGATGAGGGCGGTTGTGGAGCACAGGCTGTCAGCTGTGAAGCACTCTGATTCAGGCCCCGCCCCGCCCGCAGCTGCCAAACCTCCCGGACGACCGCGCGATGCCAGAGCGACCACCTCCATCCCACACTCATCCCCATGCTTCCTCCAGTGTCCAGGACTCAGACTCCAGCCAAATGCTTGGCAAGAGAGGGCCAGAGCTGGCTGCCTCCATCCCCCACGCATTGCAGTTGGTTGCCCTATCAAGCCACCTCCAAGACCACCCTGGCCACAGAAGCCCCTCCCCGCCATGCACTGCCAAGTCCCCCAGAGACCAGGCACTGTGCAGCGCTCATGGGGGTGGAACCAGGGCCAGCAGCAGATGAGGGCGGTTGTGGAGCACAGGCTGTCAGCTGTGAAGCACTCTGATTCAGGCCCCGCCCCACCCGCAGCTGCCACACCTCCTGGACCAGGGCGCTAAGCTGTGGCTGCTCTGACCCTGGATGGCAATTGGTCAGGAGCCATCTCTGCAGTCCACAGCCCAGTGCAGCGCCAGAGCAACCACCTCCATCCCACACAGCGGTTGTGGATCACAGGCTGTCAGCTGTGAAGCACTCTGATTCAGGCCCCGCCCCGCCCACAGCTGCCTCACCTCTCGGACCACCACACGAAGCCAGAGCGACCACCTCCATCCCACACTCATCCCCATGCTTCCTCCAGTGTCCAGGACTCAGACTCGCGCCATATGCTTGGCAAGAGAGGGCCAGAGCTCCCTGCCTCCATCCCCCACGCATTGCCCTTGGTTGCCCTATCAAGCCACCTCCAAGACAACCCTGGCCACAGAAGCCCCTCCCCGCCATGCACTGCCAAGTCCCCCAGAGACCAGGCACTGTGCAGCGCTCATGGGAGTGGAACCAGGGCAAGCAGCAGATGAGGGCGGTTGTGGATCACAGGCTGTCAGCTGTGAAGCACTCTGATTCAGGCCCCGCCCCGCCCGCAGCTGTCACACCTCCTGGACCACCACGCGAAGCTGTGGCTGCTCTGACCCTGGATGGCAATTGATCAGCAGCCATCTCTGCAGTCCCCTGTCCAGTGCAGCGCCAGAGAGACCACCTCCATCCCAAATGGCGGTTGTGGAGCACAGGCTGTCAGCTGTGAAGCACTCTGATTCAGGCCCCGCCCCGCCCGCAGCTGCCACACCTCCCGGACCACCACGCGATGCCAGAGCGACCACCTCCATCCCACACTCATCCCATGCTTCCTCCAGTGTCCAGGACTCAGACTCCCGCCAAATGCTTGGCAAGAGAGGGCCAGAGCTCGCTGCCTCCATCCCCCACGCATTGCAGTTGGTTGCCCTATCAAGCCACCTCCAAGACCACCCTGGCCACAGAAGCCCCTCCCCGCCATGCACTGCCAAGTTCCCCAGAGACCAGGCACTGTGCAGCGCTCATGGGGGTGGAACCAGGGCCAGCAGCAGATGAGGGCGGTTGTGGAGCACAGGCTGTCAGCTGTGAAGCACTCTGATTCAGGCCCCGCCCCGCCCGCAGCTGCCACACCTCCCGGACCACCGCGGGATGCCAGAGCGACCACCTCCATCCCACACTCATCCCCATGCTTCCTCCAGTGTCCAGGACTCAGACTTCCGCCAAATGCTTGGCAAGAGAGGGCCAGAGATCGCTGCCTCGATCCCCCACGCATTGCCCTTGGTTGCCCTATCAAGCCACCTCCAAGACCACTCTGGCCACAGAAGCCCCTCACCCACCGCCATGCACTGCCAAGTCCCCCAGAGACCAGGCACTGTGCAGCGCTCATGGGGGTGGAACCAGGGCCAGCAGCAGATGAGGGCGGTTGTGGAGCACAGGCTGTCAGCTGTGAAGCACTCTGATTCAGGCCCCGCCCCGCCCGCAGCTGCCACACCTCCTGGACCAGGGCACTAAGCTGTGGCTGCTCTGACCCTGGATGGCAATTGGTCAGCAGCCAACTCTGCAGTCCCCAGCCCAGTGCAGCGCCAGAGCGACCACCTCCATTCCCACACAGCGGTTGTGGATCACAGGCTGTCAGCTGTGAAGCTCTCTGATTCAGGCCCCGACCCGCCCACAGCTGCCACACCTCCCGGACCACCACAGGACGCCAGAGCGACCACCTCCATCCCACACTCATCCCCATGCTTCCTCCAGTGTCCAGGACTCAGACTCGCGCCATATGCTTGGCAAGAGAGGGCCAGAGCTCGCTGCCTCCATCCCCCAGGCATTGCCCTTGGTTGCCCTATCAAGCCACCTCCAAGACAACCCTGGCCACAGAAGCCCCTCCCCGCCATGCACTGCCAAGTCCCCCAGAGACCAGGCACTGTGCAGCGCTCATGGGAGTGGAACCAGGGCCAGCAGCAGATGAGGGCGGTTGTGGATCACAGGCTGTCAGCTGTGAAGCACTCTGATTCAGGCCCCGCCCCGCCCGCAGCTGCCACACCTCCTGGACCAGGGCTCTAAGCTGTGGCTGCTCTGACCCCGGATGGCAATTGGTCAGCAGCCATCTCTGCAGTCCCCAGCCCAGTGCAGCGCCAGAGCGACCACCTCCATCCCACACAGCAGTTGTGGATCACAGGCTGTCAGCTGTGAAGCACTCTGATTCAGGCCCCGCGCCACCCGCAGCTGCCACACCTCCTGGACCAGGGCACTAAGCTGTGGCTGCTCTGACCCTGGATGGCAATTGGTCAGGAGCCATCTCTGCAGTCCCCAGCCCAGTGAGCGCCAGAGCGACCACCTCCATCCCACATGGCGGTTGTGGAGCACAGGCTGTCAGCTGTGAAGCACTCTGATTCAGGCCCCGCCCCGCCCGCAGGTGCCACACCTCCCGGACCACCACGCGATGCCAGAGCGACCATCTCCATCCCACACTCATCCCCATGCTTCCTCCAGTGTCCAGGACTCAGACTCCCGCCAAATGCTTGGCAAGAGAGGGCCAGAGCTCGCTGCCTCCATCCCCCACGCATTGCAGTTGGTTGCCCTATCAAGCCACCTCCAAGACCACCCTGGCCACAGAAGCCCCTCCCCGCCATGCACTGCCAAGTCCCCCAGAGACCAGGCACTGTGCAGCGCTCATGGGAGTGGAACCAGGGCCAGCAGCAGATGAGGGCGGTTGTGGATCACAGGCTGTCAGCTGTGAAGCACTCTGATTCAGGCCCCGCCCCGCCCGCAGCTGTCACACCTCCCGGACCGCCACGAGATGCTGTGGCTGCTCTGACCCTGGATGGCAATTGATCAGCAGCCATCTCTGCAGTCCCCTGCCCAGTGCAGCGCCAGAGCGACCACCTCCATCCCACATGGCGGTTGTGGATCACAGGCTGTCAGCTGTGAAGCACTCTGATTCAGGCCCCGCCCCGCCCACAGCTGCCGCACCTCCCGGACCACTGCTCTATGCCAGAGAGACCACCTCCATCCCACACTCATCCCCCTGCTTCCTCCAGTGTCAGGACTTAGACTCCCGCCAAATGCTTGGCAAGAGAGGGCCAGAGCTCGCTGCCTCCATCCCCCACGCATTGCAGTTGGTTGCCCTATCAAGCCACCTCCATGACCACCCTGGCCACAGAACCCCTCGCGCCAAGCACTGCCAAATCCCCCAGAGACCAGGTACTGTGCAGCGCTCATGGGGGTGGAACCAGGGCCAGCAGCAGATGAGGGCGGTTGTGGAGCACAGGCTGTCAGCTGTGAAGCACTCTGATTCAGGCCCCGCCCCGCCCGCAGCTGCCACACCTCCCGGACTACCGAGCGATGCCAGAGCGACCACCTCCATCCCACACTCATCCCCATGCTTCCTCCAGTGTCCAGGACTCAGACTCCCGCCAAATGCTTGGCAAGAGAGGGCCAGAGCTCGCTGCCTCCATCCCCACGCATTGCCCTTGGTTGCCCTATCAAGCCACCTCCAAGACCACCCTGGCCACAGAAGCCCCTCCCCGCCATGCACTGCCAAGTCCCCCAGAGACCAGGCACTGTGCAGCGCTCATGGAGGTGGAACCCGGGCCAGCAGCAGATGAGGGCGGTTGTGGAGCACAGGCTGTCAGCTGTGAAGCACTCTGATTCAGGCCCCGCCCCGCCCGCAGCTACCACACCTCCCGGACCACTGCGTGATGCCAGAGCTACCACCTCCATCCCACACTCATCCCCATGCTTCCTCCAGTGTCCAGGACTCAGACTCCCGCCAAATGCTTGGCAAGAGAGGGCCAGAGCTCGCTGCCTCCATCCCCCATGCATTGCAGTTGGTTGCCCTATCAAGCCACCTCCAAGACCACCCTGGCCACAGAAGCCCCTCCCAGCCATGCACTACCAAGTCCCCCAGAGACCAGGCACTGTGCAGCACTCATGGGGGTGGAACCAGGGCCAGCAGCAGATGAGAGCAGTTGTGGAGCACAGGCTGTCAGCTGTGAAGCACTCTGATTCAGGCCCCGCCCCGCCCGCAGCTGCCACACCTCCCGGACCAGGGCGCTAAGCTGTGGCTGCTCTGACCCTGGATGGCAATTGGTCAGCAGCCATCTCTGCAGTCCCCAGCCCAGTGCAGCGCCAGAGCGATCACCTCCATCCCACACAGCAGTTGTGGATCACAGGCTGTCAGCTGTGAAGCACTCTGATTCAGGCCCCGCCCCACCCGCAGCTGCCACACCTCATGGACCAGGGCGCTAAGCTGTGGCTGCACTGACCCTGGATGGCAATTGGTCAGGAGCCATCTCTGCAGTCCCCAGTCCAGTGCAGCGCCAGAGCGACCACCTCCATCCCACACAGCGGTTGTGGATCACAGGCTGTCAGCTGTGAAGCACTCTGATTCAGGCCCCGCCCCGCCCACAGCTGCCATACCTCTGGGACCACCACAGGACGACAGAGCGACCACCTCCATCCCACACTCATCCCCATGCTTCCTCCAGTGTCCAGGACTCAGACTCGCGCCATATGCTTGGCAAGAGAGGGCCAGAGCTCGCTGCCTCCATCCCCCACGCATTGCCCTTGGTTGCCCTATCAAGCCACCTCCAAGACAACCCTGGCCACAGAAGCCCCTCCCCGCCATGCACTGCCAAGTCCCCCAGAGACCAGGCACTGTGCAGCGCTCATGGGAGTGGAACCAGGGCCAGCAGCAGATGAGGGCGGTTGTGGATCACAGGCTGTCAGCTGTGAAGCACTCTGATTCAGGCCCCGCCCCGCCCACAGCTGTCACACCTCCCGGACCACCACGCGATGCTGTGGCTGCTCTGACCCTGGATGGCAATTGATCAGCAGCCATCTCTGCAGTCCCCTGCCCAGTGCAGCGCCAGAGCGACCACCTCCATCCCACATGGCGGTTGTGGATCACAGGCTGTCAGCTGTGAAGCACTCTGATTCAGGCCCCGCCCCGCCCACAGCTGCCACACGTCCCGGACCACCGCGCAACGCCAGAGAGACCACCTCCATCCCACACTCATCCCCCTGCTTCCTCCAGTGTCAGGACTCAGACTCCCGCCAAATGCTTGGCAAGAGAGGGCCAGAGCTCGCTGCCTCAATCCCCCACGCATTGCAGTTGGTTGCCCTATCAAGCCACCTCCAAGACCACCCTGGCCACAGAAGCCCCTCCCGCCAAGCACTGCCAAATCACCCAGAGACCAGGCACTGCGCAGCGCTCATGGGGGTGGAACCAGGGCCAGCAGCAGATGAGGGCGGTTGTGGAGCACAGGCTGTCAGCTGTGAAGCACTCTGATTCAGGCCCCGCCCCGCCCGCAGCTGCCACACCTCCGGGACCACCGCGCGATGCCAGAGCGACCACCTCCATCCCACACTCATCCCCATGCTTTCTCCAGTGTCCAGGACTCAGACTCCCGCCAAATGCTTGGCAAGAGAGGGCCAGAGCTCGCTGCCTCCATCCCCCACGCATTGCAGTTGGTTGCCCTATCAAGCCACCTCCAAGACCACCCTGGCCACAGAAGCCCCTCCCCGCCATGCACTGCCAAGTCCCCCAGAGACCAGGCACTGTGCAGCGCTCATGGGGGTGGAACCAGGGCCAGCAGCAGATGAGGGCGGTTGTGGAGCACAGGCTGTCAGCTGTGAAGCACTCTGATTCAGGCCCCGCCCCGCCCGCAGCTGCCACACCTCCTGGACCAGGGTTCTAAGCTGTGGCTGCTCTGACCCTGGATGGCAATTGGTCAGCAGCCATCTCTGCAGTCCCCAGCCCAGTGCAGCGCCAGAGCGACCACCTCCATCCCACACAGCAGTTGTGGATCACAGGCTGTCAGCTGTGAAGCACTCTGATTCAGGCCCCGCCCCACCCGCAGCTGCCACACCTCCTGGACCAGGGCGCTAAGCTGTGGCTGCTCTGACCCTGGATGGCAATTGGTCAGGAGCCATCTCTGATGTCCCCAGCGCAGTGCAGCGCCAGAGCGACCACCTCCATCCCACACAGCGGTTGTGGATCACAGGCTGTCAGCTGTGAAGCACTCTGATTCAGGCCCCGCCCCGCCCACAGCTGCCTCACCTCTCTGACCACCACATGACGCCAGAGCGACCACCTCCATCCCACACTCATCCCCATGCTTCCTCCAGTGTCCAGGACTCAGACTCGCGCCATATGCTTGGCAAGAGAGGGCCAGAGCTCCCTGCCTCCATCCCCCACGCATTGCCCTTGGTTGCCCTATCAAGCCACCTCCAAGACAACCCCGGCCACAGAAGCCCCTCCCCGCCATGCACTGCCAAGTCCCCCAGAGACCAGGCACTGTGCAGCGCTCATGGGAGTGGAACCAGGGCCAGCAGCAGATGAGGGCGGTTGTGGATCACAGGCTGTCAGCTGTGAAGCACTCTGATTCAGGCCCCGCCCCGCCCACAGCTGTCACACCTCCCGGACCACCACGCGAAGCTGTGGCTGCTCTGACCCTGGATGGCAATTGATCAGCAGCCATCTCTGCAGTCCCCTGCCCAGTGCAGCGCCAGAGCGACCACCTCCATCCCACATGGCGGTTGTGGAGCACAGGCTGTCAGCTGTGAAGCACTCTGATTCAGGCCCCGCCCCGCCCACAGCTGCCACACCTCCCGGACCACCGTGCAATGCCAGAGAGACCACCTCCATCCCACACTCATCCCCCTGCTTCCTGCAGTGTCAGGACTCAGACTCCCGCCAAATGCTTGGCAAGAGAGGGCCAGAGCTGGCTGCCTCCATCCCCCACGCATTGCAGTTGGTTAACCTATCAAGCCACCTCCAAGACCACCCTGGCCACAGAAGCCCCTCCCGCCAAGCCCTGCCAAATCCCCCAGAGACCAGGCACTGCTCAGCGCTCATGGGGGTGGAACCAGGGCCAGCAGCAGATGAGGGCGGTTGTGGAGCACAGGCTGTCAGCTGTGAAGCACTCTGATTCAGGCCCCGCCCCGCCCGCAGCTGCCACACCTCCCGGACCACCGCGGGATGCCAGAGCAACCACCTCCATCCCACACTCATCCCCATGCTTCCTCCAGTGTCCAGGACTCAGACTTCCGCCAAATGCTTGACAAGAGAGGGCCAGAGATCGCTGCCTCCATCCCCCACGCATTGCCCTTGGTTGCCCTATCAAGCCACCTCCAAGACCACCCTGGCCACAGAAGCCCCTCACCGCCATGCACTGCCAAGTCCCCCAGAGACCAGGCACTGTGCAGCGCTCATGGGGGTGGAACCAGGGCCAGCAGCAGATGAGGGCAGTTGTGGAGCACAGGCTGTCAGCTGTGAAGCACTCTGATTCAGGCCCCGCCCGGCCCGCAGCTGCCACACCTCCCGGACCACTGCGCGATGCCAGAGCGACCACCTCCATCCCACACTCATCCCCATGCTTCCTCCAGTGTCCAGGACTCAAACTCCCGCCAAATGCTTGGCAAGAGAGGGCCAGAGCTCGCTGCCTCCATCCCCCACGCATTGCAGTTGGTTGCCCTATCAAGCCACCTCCAAGACCACCCTGGCCACAGAAGCCCCTCCCCGCCATGCACTGCCAAGTCCTCCAGAGACCAGGCACTGTGCAGCGCTCATGGGGGTGGAACCAGGGCCAGCAGCAGATGAGGGCGGTTGTGGAGCACAGGCTGTCAGCTGTGAAGCACTCTGATTCAGGCCCCGCCCCGCCCGCAGCTGCCACACCTCCTGGACCAGGGCACTAAGCTGTGGCTGCTCTGACCCTGGATGGCAATTGGTCAGCAGCCAACTCTGCAGTCCCCAGCCCAGTGCAGCGCCAGAGCGACCACCTCCATTCCCACACAGCGGTTGTGGATCACAGGCTGTCAGCTGTGAAGCTCTCTGATTCAGGCCCCGCCCCGCCCACAGCTGCCACACCTCCCGGACCACCACAGGACGCCAGAGCGACCACCTCCATCCCACACTCATCCCCATGCTTCCTCCAGTGTCCAGGACTCAGACTCGCGCCATATGCTTGGCAAGAGAGGGCCAGAGCTCGCTGCCTCCATCCCCCAGGCATTGCCCTTGGTATCCCTATCAAGCCACCTCCAAGACAACCCTGGCCACAGAAGCCCCTCCCCGCCATGCACTGCCAAGTCCCCCAGAGACCAGGCACTGTGCAGCGCTCATGGGAGTGGAACCAGGGCCAGCAGCAGATGAGGGCGGTTGTGGATCACAGGCTGTCAGCTGTGAAGCACTCTGATTCAGGCCCCGCCCCGCCCGCAGCTGCCACACCTCCTGGACCAGGGCTCTAAGCTGTGGCTGCTCTGACCCTGGATGGCAATTGGTCAGCAGCCATCTCTGCAGTCCCCAGCCCAGTGCAGCGCCAGAGCGACCACCTCCATCCCACACAGCAGTTGTGGATCACAGGCTGTCAGCTGTGAAGCACTCTGATTCAGGCCCCACCCCACCCGCAGCTGCCACACCTCCTGGACCAGGGCACTAAGCTGTGGCTGCTCTGACCCTGGATGGCAATTGGTCAGGAGCCATCTCTGCAGTCCCCAGCAAAGTGCAGCGCCAGAGCGACCACCTCCATCCCACATGGCGGTTGTGGAGCACAGGCTGTCAGCTGTGAAGCACTCTGATTCAGGCCCCGCCCCGCCCGCAGCTGTCACACCTCCCGGACCACCACGCGATGCTGTGGCTGCTCTGACCCTGGATGGCAATTGATCAGCAGCCATCTCTGCAGTCCCCTGCCCAGTGCAGCGCCAGAGCGACCACCTCCATCCCACATGGCGGTTGTGGATCACAGGCTGTAAGCTGTGAAGCACTCTGATTCAGGCCCCGCCCCGCCCACAGCTGCCACACCTCCCGGACCACCGCGCTATGCCAGAGACCACCTCCATCCCACACTCATCCCCCTGCTTCCTCCAGTGTCAGGACTCAGACTCCCGCCAAATGCTTGGCAAGAGAGGGCCAGAGCTCGCTGCCTCCATCCCCCACGCATTGCAGTTGGTTGCCCTATCAAGCCACCTCCATGACCACCCTGGCCACAGAACCCCTCGCGCCAAGCACTGCCAAATCCCCCAGAGACCAGGTACTGTGCAGCGCTCATGGGGGTGGAACCAGGGCCAGCA
Organism: Callospermophilus lateralis; assembly: GCF_048772815.1. Classification (NCBI taxonomy): domain Eukaryota; kingdom Metazoa; phylum Chordata; class Mammalia; order Rodentia; family Sciuridae; genus Callospermophilus; species Callospermophilus lateralis. The sequence continues at coordinate 68,571,840 of NC_135311.1, read as the reverse complement.
GCAGATGAGGGCGGTTGTGGAGCACAGGTTGTCAGCTGTGAAGCACTCTGATTCAGGCCCCGCCCCGCCCGCAGCTGCCACACCTCCCGGACTACCAAGGGATGCCAGAGCGACCACCTCCATCCCACACTCATCCCCATGCTTCCTCCAGTGTCCAGGACTCAGACTCCCGCCAAATGCTTGGCAAGAGAGGGCCAGAGCTCGCTGCCTCCATCCCCCACGCATTGCCCTTGGTTGCCCTATCAAGCCACCTCCAAGACCACCCTGGCCACAGAAGCCCCTCCCCGCCATGCACTGCCAAGTCCCCCAGAGACCAGGCACTGTGCAGCGCTCATGGAGGTGGAACCAGGGCCAGCAGCAGATGAGGGCGGTTGTGGAGCACAGGCTGTCAGCTGTGAAGCACTCTGATTCAGGCCCCGCCCCGCCCACAGCTACCACACCTCCCGGACCACTGCGTGATGCCAGAGCTACCACCTCCATCCCACACTCATCCCCATGCTTCCTCCAGTGTCCAGGACTCAGATTCCCGCCAAATGCTTGGCAAGAGAGGGCCAGAGCTCGCTGCCTCCATCCCCCACGCATTGCAGTTGGTTGCCCTATCAAGCCACCTCCAAGACCACCCTGGCCACAGAAGCCCCTCCCGGCCATGCACTGCCAAGTCCCCCAGAGACCAGGCACTGTGCAGCACTCATGGGGGTGGAACCAGGGCCAGCAGCAGATGAGAGCAGTTGTGGAGCACAGGCTGTCAGCTGTGAAGCACTCTGATTCAGGCCCCGCCCCGCCCGCAGCTGCCACACCTCCCGGACCAGGGCGCTAAGCTGTGGCTGCTCTGACCCTGGATGGCAATTGGTCAGCAGCCATCTCTGCAGTCCCCAGCCCAGTTCAGCGCCAGAGCGATCACCTCCATCCCACACAGCAGTTGTGGATCACAGGCTGTCAGCTGTGAAGCACTCTGATTCAGGCCCCGCCCCACCCGCAGCTGCCACACCTCCTGGACCAGGGCGCTAAGCTGTGGCTGCTCTGACCCTGGATGGCAATTGGTCAGGAGCCATCTCTGCAGTCCCCAGCCCAGTGCAGCGCCAGAGCGACCACCTCCATCCCACACAGCGGTTGTGGATCACAGGCTGTCAGCTGTGAAGCACTCTGATTCAGGCCCCGCCCCGCCCACAGCTGCCATACCTCTCGGACCACCACACGACGCCAGAGCGACCACCTCCATCCCACACTCATCCCCATGCTTCCTCCAGTGTCCAGGACTCAGACTCGCGCCATATGCTTGGCAAGAGAGGGCCAGAGCTCGCTGCCTCCATCCCCCACGCATTGCCCTTGGTTGCCCTATCAAGCCACCTCCAAGACAACCCTGGCCACAGAAGCCCCTCCCCGCCATGCACTGCCAAGTCCCCCAGAGACCAGGCAGTGTGCAGCGCTCATGGGAGTGGAACCAGGGCCAGCAGCAGATGAGGGCGGTTGTGGATCACAGGCTGTCAGCTGTGAAGCACTCTGATTCAGGCCCCGCCCCGCCCACAGCTGTCACACCTCCCGGACCACCACGCGATGCTGTGGCTGCTCTGACCCTGGATAGCAATTGATCAGCAGCCATCTCTGCAGTCCCCTGCCCAGTGCAGCGCCAGAGCGACCACCTCCATCCCACATGGCGGTTGTGGATCACAGGCTGTCAGCTGTGAAGCACTCTGATTCAGGCCCCGCCCCGCCCACAGCTGCCACACCTCCCGGACCACCGCGCTATGCCAGAGAGACCACCTCCATCCCACACTCATCCCCCTGCTTCCTCCAGTGTCAGGACTCAGACTCCCGCCAAATGCTTGGCAAGAGAGGGCCAGAGCTCGCTGCCTCCATCCCCCACGCATTGCAGTTGGTTGCCCTATCAAGCCACCTCCATGACCACCCTGGCCACAGAAGCCCCTCGCGCCAAGCAGTGCCAAATCCCCCAGAGACCAGGTACTGTGCAGCGCTCATGGGGGTGGAACCAGGGCCAGCAGCAGATGAGGGCGGTTGTGGATCACAGGCTGTCAGCTGTGAAGCACTCTGATTCAGGCCCCGCCCCACCCGCAGCTGCCACACCTCCTGGACCAGGGCGCTAAGCTGTGGCTGCTCTGACCCTGGATGGCAATTGGTCAGGAGCCATCTCTGCAGTCCCCAGCCCAGTGCAGCACCAGAGCGACCACCTCCATCCCACACAGCGGTTGTGGATCACAGGCTGTCAGCTGTGAAGCACTCTGATTCAGGCCCCGCCCCGCCCACAGCTGCCATACCTCTCGGACCACCACACGACGCCAGAGCGACCACCTCCATCCCACACTCATCCCCATGCTTCCTCCAGTGTCCAGGACTCAGACTCGCGCCATATGCTTGGCAAGAGAGGGCCAGAGATCGCTGCCTCCATCCCCCACGCATTGCCCTTGGTTGCCCTATCAAGCCACCTCCAAGACAACCCTGGCCACAGAAGCCCCTCCCCGCCATGCACTGCCAAGTCCCCCAGAGACCAGGCACTGTGCAGCGCTCATGGGAGTGGAACCAGGGCCAGCAGCAGATGAGGGCGGTTGTGGATCACAGGCTGTCAGCTGTGAAGCACTCTTTTCAGGCCCCGCCCCGCCCGCAGCTGTCACACCTCCCGGACCACCATGCGACACTGTGGATGCTCTGACCCTGGATGGCAATTGATCAGCAGCCATCTCTGCAGTCCCCTGCCCAGTGCAGCGCCAGAGCGACCACCTCCATCCCACATGGCGGTTGTGGATCACAGGCTGTCATCTGTGAAGCACTCTGATTCAGGCCCAGCCCCGCCCGCAGCTGTCACAACTCCCAGACCACTGCTCGATGCTGTGGCTGCTCTGACCCTGGATGGCAATTGGTCAGCAGCCATCTCTGCAGTCCCCAGCCCAGTGCAGCGCCAGAGCGACCACCTCCATCCCACACTCATCCCCGTGCTTCCTCCAGTGTCCAGGACTCAGACTCCCGCCAAATGCATGGCAAGAGAGGGCCAGAGCTCGCTGCCTCCATCCCCCACGCATTGCCCTTGGTTGCCCTATCAAGCCACCTCCAAGAAAACCCTGGCCACAGAAGCCCCTCTCCGCCATGCACTGCCAAGTCCCCCAGAGACCAGGCACTGTGCAGTGCACATGGTGGTGGAACCAGGGCCAGCAGCAGATGAGGGCGGTTGTGGATCACAGGCTGTCAGCTGTGAAGCACTCTGATTCAGGCCCCGCCCCACCCGCAGCTGCCACACCTCCGGGACCACCGCGCGATGCTGTGGCTACTCTGACCCTGGATGGCAATTGGTCAGCAGCCATCTCTGCAGTCCCCAGCCCAGTGCAGCGCCAGAGCGACCACCTCCATCCACACTCATCCCCGTGCTTCCTCCAGGGTCCAGGACTCAGACTCCCGCCAAATGCATGGCAAGAGAGGGCCAGAGCTCGCTTCCTTCATCCCCCACGCATTGCCCTTGGTTGCCCTATCAAGCCACCTCCAAGACCACCCTGGCCACAGAAGCCCCTCCCCGCCATGCACTGCCATGTCCCCCAGAGACCAGCCACTGCGCAGTGCTCATGGGGGTGGAACCAGGGCCAGTGGCAGATGAGGGTTGTTGTGGATCATGGGCTGTCAGCTCTGAATTTCCTCTCAGTTTTGCTCAGAGGAAGCTCCAGAGGCGCAACAGCTGTGAAAGCAAGTCCAGTACCAGCAGCTCCCAGAAGACCACAGCAGATGCATCCGAAAGCTGCCCAGCCCCTCTGACGCTGTGGAAGAAGAAAGAGCAGAGCCCAGGTAGGCACAGCTGGGATCCTGCCAGTCTCCTGGCATCTGAGCTGGTGCAGCTGCACATGACGCTGGAGGAGAAGCACAGGGCCATAGAGACCCAGAAGAAGAGGATGGAGGCACTGTCTGCATGGCAGCGCCTGAAGCTGGGCAAGGCCGCCTTCCTGCATGTGAAGAGGGGGAAGGCTGATGGCGCCCCACACCCACTGAGGCTCAAGCATTTTGCAAAGGAGTATGCTCAGCACAATGGCAAGGACTCTTGTCCTGCTTCTTTCCAACCCAATTGGCTGTGCAATCTTAGGTAAAAGGCAACTTCTTTGCTATTTTCCTAACCTCCTAAGTCAGTTTGCCTTGGGGCTCATTCTTGAGCTCCCTGTGTAGATCTTTCCCTGAGGCATTGTTCAGTCTCCTGACCTTGGAAGCCCTGTCTAAAACAATAACTCCACCTCTAGGTTCTTTTTCTAGCCCTGTTTTTCCTTTCAGTGTTTCTTTTATGGAGCATTTTACATCCTGGGATCATAACAGAAAATCTTCAATAGGAAATATCACAATCGCCTTATTTTGTAGATGAGGAAACTGAGGCACAGAGAGTAAGAAAGCTGAGTGTGAAGTCAAGTGAGAGCCCCAGGCTGTATTCTTAACTAATGTACCAATCCACCCAATATGGCCAGTGAATGTCTTAGGAGAGGCAGTGATTCATTCTTTTTAGTTGCTGGGAAGTGATTTTTCTCTCCTCTGCACCACCACCCATTTGTTGGCTTTGTCCATTCAGGAAGTAATTAATCAAGGTTCATGTGTGTTTTGTGGAGCTTGCATTTGGACTGCACTTTTTAGTTTCCAGGATGATCTTTTTTTTTTTTTTTCAGGGAACTTATTATAATTATTTATTTTATTTTATTTTATTTTATTTCATTATTATTAATCTCCTTTTTAGCTTCTCATTTTTTAAAATTTATTTTTATTGACTTTTTAAAAAATAAATGACAGTGGAATGCATTACAATTCTTATTATACATATACAGCATAATTTTTCATATCTCTGGTTGTATATAAAGCATGTTGACACCAATTCATGTCTTCATACATGTACTTTGGGTAATGATGTCCATCACATTCCCCATCCTTGTTAATCCCTTGCCCCTTCCCTTTCCCTCCCACCCCTCTGCCCTATCTAGAATTCATCTCTTTCCAGTAAAAACTGATCTTACTGCATTTTTCCAACAGATCCTAAGGTAGGTAGGGCAGGAATTGTGAGTTTTTCTGTCATTTCCATTCTAGGAGGTGTCAGAACCAGCTTGGTATTCCTTAACCCTATCAGGAGCTGCAGGTATCTAAGGAGAGGCCTGGGCACTCTGCTTCCCTAGGAAGGCCTCACACTTCTCCGTTTCTCATTGTGGTCCACCCCTCTGTACTATAAACCCTCACCAAAGACCCTCAGATCACCTCTTGTTTTGCATTCTCCATGCCAGCCCCAGGACAACCAGAACTTTGGAAGGTCCCATTCCAGCTCATGGGCAGATCTCTTCCTGAGAAGTTGTCTCCATCAACCTCTCTCACTCTGATATGTGTCCTCTCTGCCTCAAAGAAACAGAATATAACAACAAATGATGCACACACTCACCACTGACAGGCAGAGTTGGGGCTAGAGGCTGGGTCGATTGAGAGCCCTTGGGGGCGTTTCCAGGAAGGTCTCCTGGAGCAAGGTCCCTGAGCTGTGCCAATGGCAGATGTTACTTTACCATGCAAGACATGGCTTGCAGCCTTCTTGCTTAGGTAGCTGGATTATTCTTCCATTTTTATTTTTAGAGCCAGAGTAGAGATGATCAATGTAATTTCAATGCTCTGATCATAAACCTCCATGTTAATATTTCCCCTTTAAATTGAGTATTTATGAGTCCTTTAAGAACCACCTGGATATTCTACCTTGAGGTCCCAAAGTCATTTAGCTATAAATTATTGAACATTCTCTTAGACCTTTTCCTTGGTCTGGACTTGATTATTTCTAATGATCATAAATGCCGCTCTAACATTCCAGACCATGTGTCCCCAGCCCAGTGTTGAGAGGTGTAACGACCTTCACACCTTTTATTGTACAGGAGAGATGGTGAGGAGGATGCTGTGTGAGGGGTCGGATCTCATTGGGTATTTCTGTCTTACCTTCTGGAAACATGTGCTGGCCTCTCATTGAATATCGTGAGCAGGGTCTGGTGATAACTCTGAAGCCAGTTCCTTTTAAACATATTTAAAAGTGGTATGTAGCATTGTCCCAAAAGCAATGTGGGGTCCTCCTTACCTTCAGAGGTCAGGACAGTTGAATTTTGCCAGGCTGCCATGCAGCCGTCTCTACAACCTGGTGCACCTCAGACTCACTCCTGTGCTGGAGCCAGGCCCAGGCTCTCATCCCTACTACTCCTGACACCTCCTGACAGGCCTGTCTTCATACAGCTCTTCTGGCAGACTGAGCAGCTGCAGATACTTGCGCTGAGTCCATCAGAAGGTGCAGGCTGCCAAAGCACAGTTACAGGGAGGCGAGAGGCAGGGCAACCTCTGACTGGGGTCTGACCTTTTCTGTTCTGAGCTCTATTCCAGAGCCAGTGACCTGACAGAGCAGCGGCCCAGGCAACCATCTTCTCCTCATGTGATCTCACAAACCAGAGATGCTTTTCCTCTACTCCCAACTCCCTTAAAAAATCCTGACATATTTCAGAGCTTAATTTGGCAAACATTTGTGCCTGAGGCTGCGGGAGGTTCTGAACCCAGCACTTGCAGCTCTTCACCCGGGTACCTGTCCATGTGCTGTCTAGTCAAGGTGCAGCTCTTGAAGGTTGTTTTCCACCCCCTGGATTATTCCTCCTCCATCCTAAGAAACTCAAATAAATCATCAGCCAGGAGGAGATGGGAAGTCCATAAGAAGAAAGCAGAAAAGAGTGAAAGGAAGTCTTTAAGCCTCACTCTGCCTCCAGAAAAGGAGGAGGAATTGGAAGATTTGAACTGCAAGTTAGATTTAGAAACTTTTGCTCTTCAGTTTCTTTCCAAATAAAATGTGATAAATTCTAAGAGACCTTTTATTGAAGTCATGATAACTAGGCTTTCTATAACTATGTCATGAATTAATGAAAGATTAAATTTTTAATTTGCTTTTAAATCATCATTAGGTTTATTAATATTAACATTACTCTGCTCATGAATACCTTTTAGATGGCTTGCTGTGACACTGTGAACTAAGGGGAAAATGTTATTTGCTAATTACTTTAGGTGACAATTCAATAGATCCTCACTTTTTGTTTAAAAACAGATAAAATAAAACCAAGAAGATGTTCATGGGACTGCACCAGCATTTTGGAAACCTGAAGACAGAGATGAGTGCAACTGGCCCCATGGAACAACTCATGAGAAGTCTGTGGGTTTCATAGTAACCATCAATCCTGCTCTCTAGAAAAGCTGTGCCACCAACAGACATGGCACAAGGAACCAGAGAATGAGAAGCAAAGTTTCCTGAATAGCCCTCTGAGAGGAAACGCACAGATCACCCATTGCTTTTATTTAAAAAAAATTTTTTTGGAGTAAGGGTACCAGGGATTAAACTCAGGGTCACTCAACCACTGAGCCATATCCTAGCCCTTTTTTGTATTTTATTTATGATACACTTAGTTTTTGTTGTTGTTGTTGTTTTTATTGTTGTTGGGGGAGACTGGATTTGGTATTGAACTCAGTGATGCTTATCACTGAGCCACATCCCCAGCCCTTTTAATATTTTATGTTGAAATAGGGTCTCACTGAACTGCTTAGAGCCTTCTTAAATTGCTGAGGCTGGCTTTTAACTTGCAATCCTCCTGCCTTAGCCTTCTGAGCCACTGGGATTACAGGCGTATACACTGCAACTGACTTGAATGATACACTTTTGAATGATGAATGTGTGATAGAAGAAATAAGGAAGAAATTAGAAAGTTCTCAGAAGCAAATGAGAATACTGATACAACATACCAGAACCTCTGGAACAATATGAAGGCAATTCTAAGAGAAAAGTTTGTAGCTATGAGTGCCCACATAAGAAAATCTGAAATAAACAATTTAATGATGCACCTTAAGGCCTTTGAAAAAGAACACACCAATTCCAAAATCTGTAAAGGGGAAGAAAAACATAAGATCAGAGCTACAATAAATGAAATTGAAAGTTTTTAAAAAATATAAAAGGATCAATGAAACAAAGAGTTCATTCTTTGAAAAGATAAACAAGATTCATAAGCCCTTACCAAACTAACAAAAGAAAAAGAGAGAAGATTCAAATTCATAAGTTAATTTAATAAATTGATTAAATAAGGCTAGGCTGCTGGATTTCAGTCCCTGGTTTTAAAAAACCCATCTTTCCGCAGATGAGGATGTGAAGCACTGCTGAATCGTTTATGCAGAAATTCTTTGGGGTAGTCCAAGGTGGATGTCAGAGAAGCTGCAGCACAGGAAGGAAACGCAGGGCGTGTGCTTTCACTATGCAGTTACCTCTTTACAAAACCAAGAATCACAACCCAGTGCAGCTCAGTGTAACATAGGCTGCAACCTCCTGCCACCTGCGCTGTCCTTCAGCTGCCTTCACCCACCCTCCAATATGGGCTCTGCACCCCAAGTGTTGAATGTGTACTTGGGGTTTCAATATTGTTAATGAATGGAAGGCCAGCTTAGGAGAAGATTTACTTGGCCAGGGCAACAAAGTCTGGGGACAAGTGTTCAGGCACCCTGATTCCCACAAGTTCTGTGTCTGGCTATTTCTAAAACCAGGATTTTCAAAAACTGGAAAACAAATCTGATTTATAGCCAGCTAGTTAAGGGATGACTGATTTGAGACAAAGAGAATTGCAATCCAAAACACAAGATCTTTTCAAGGATTTGACTGTTTTATACATTTTTGCCCCTGGCTGGAAACTCAGTGAGTGGCTGAGGCCAGGCAGACTGTGCCCTGTTTCTCCACACAAGGACTTTGGCTTCAAAAGCCAAGGCATATCCCTCCTCCCCAGGTGGCTTAGGTGTCATTGGCCCCACAATAGATGTAGAACAACAGGCAGGAAAGTCAAAACAGTGACCCGAGACTGAGTATTTTAATACCCTCTCTCTCTCAGCTGTACTTTTCGGGGAGGGAAAAGAATTTTTTGTTTGTTTTAAATTTTTACTCCCTCATCACTTGCTCTCCCTCTCACTCAGTTTTTTTAAGTATTCTCATGAGTATCAGCATTTCTTCATTAGCAATAAAATTATATATGTGTAGTGTGTGTGCATAGATAGATGGATATATGTCCTCCAACTTCACATTCCAGATATAATTACTGTTCCTTTGAAACATAGTCTTCCAATGTATTCACTAGATTGGATCTAAGTCTTGAAGACCTAGAATGTATATATTTTGGATCTTTGCTTTAAGTAAAAGACAAAAACACAAAATAAAAGTGATTAGTGATGTCTATAGGAGAAGAGAGTTCAGTGGTAGAGGGCTGCAGTGTTAGACTCTGGGGTCAATCTCCAACAAAAAAAGAAAAAGAAAAAAGAAAGAAAAATGGGGTCTATTTATTGAAAATTAGCAAAGAATCATAACCATAAGCAATTTTCTAAAGCTGACAAATGCCACAAATATAATCTGTTTGTTGTATTTATCTTGGATTAAGTAACTTCCTCTCACATTTAAATTTTAGTATGAGTAATAATTTAAACAACTAAAAATGTATTAACTTAAGGGAGGAAGTCTGGTGTGTTAAACCATAGGACAAAATTATATAATCAGATTACTCTTTGCCTATATATGCTGCCTTCACGGTTCTAGGTGCAAATAAATAGACACTGTGTTCTTAAAACAGATGTGGGTGTTTCATTGGCTAATTTCTCTACCTAGAATGCTCTGAGCTCTTCAAAAAGACATCAAGAGTGTCCCTCTCATTTTCAGCAGTATATTTGTGTAGAATTTATTTTTTGACAATAACATGACAAAAACTAAGTACTGATAGCTAGAAGTCACAGCTCTATTTTTATAATTTCATCTAAAATAACAATTATCCAACATTGTTACTTTGAATACAATATCAGAAGATAAACTTCAAAATGATAATTTTGAATCTTCTCATTTTTCCTTGATGTGTCCTGAAGTGCTACCAATCACATATTTAAAATTTTATGTTTATATGAGCTTATTACTAGCACCTCCTAATTTCACAGTTAAAATATACTATTATTTTGTGAAATGAGTTTTATCAGTTTTCATAAATAATCTTTGTTTTGTTTTGTTTTAATTGAACCATATTTCTTTTGCCTGCAACATTTAGGAGTACAATTACTCATACAGATAATACAAATGTGGAGCTCACTGCTATTGGATGTTTAAAGATGGAAAGAAAACAAGATTATTATTTCAATCAGTTTGTATATTGATGGGGACAATCTAATAAAATATAGCAAAAATCAATGGATATCAAAATGATGATAAAAATACAGTGTATGTGGTTCCTACCCAAGCAACACTTAGTTTTACTTGTAAATATAATAGGTGGCTTCACAGAAGTGACATTTCCATTCTTTAAGTAGAGCTTTCATTTTTATTCTTCAAATGGATCTTGAAAAATTACTCAGAGTTTAGCAAAAAGATCTTGAAGAAAATATATTTTAGAGCAGAAAATACAGAGTAGTAGGGGCTAATCCTGGGAAACAAGCCTCCATCCAACGTAGCCAGTGAAACAGGCTCACTGAGGATGAAGTAGAAAAATCACTGGGGACCTAGTCATGGGTTTGTTGCACACTCAGAAAGAGACTATCAAGGCTAAGAGGTACTTAGCTGTGTTGGAGTTCCTTCTCTCTTATGGGAGGGAGATAGAATAAATTGATGGCACTGGAGATGCAAATCATTTGGTGGTCTGTTGATACAACTTGAAAGATACGTTAACCCCAATCCTTAGACATGAGTGAAAGCATTACTTCACATGGTCATTCAGAGATTCAGATTCCTGCCTTCCTGTTGTTACTCTCACACTAAGGCACTGCATTCATCTGCAAGATCAAAGATTGACAACTGCTACATCTGGTATCCTGAATAAGTAGGATGGGAAAAGAGCAACTAAGGCTTGAATAATGTCTCCGAGTTCTATGAACAAGACCTACAAAGTAACATAAAAGTAATTCTGATGAAATCTCCTGTATAAACTTAATCACCAGAATCCATCTAGGTGCAAGAACAGCTAGAAAAAAATACTCTCTACTTTTGTTGCCAGAAGCTGATTTCATAAAATAGAGGCAAACAATATATAAAACTGTAAGTTCTGTCATAACTCTATATAGAACAACACACACACAAAAAAAAACCCAGGTATTCCTATAATCTTGAAAAGAAATTAACCATTAGTAGAATTGAACCTGCTGACCTATTCAGTGGCCTGGACTTCCTGAGACAATGAGACCAATGATTAAAAAGTCAAACTCCAGAGGAAAAAAATTCTCTCTCAGCAAATCGATCAAATGTCTTTCTCTCTTTCTCTTTGTCTCTCTCTCCCTCTCTCTCCTTCTGTCTTTTGCTCTTATTTTTCTTTTTTTATTTTGTTCATGAGTTTTTAAAAGATACAATTGTAGAAATGAAGAATATAAAACTTGTTATTTTAGTCTTTAAATTAAAATTTGTAGCATTGTTATTTTATTAGTATTTATCATATTTTAAAGCTATTATTTATTAGATATATTTTGGTGGAAGAGTCTAGTTATTACTCTTTTTAATATAGAAGAAAAACACATTTGGAGCCTATCTCCTAGATTTTATGGTGGGTAACTTTTGCAAGGAAAAATACCTTTAAAAAAAACATTCTGGAGAAGACTCAACATGGCGGCCGGCAGGGAGGCAGCGCTTTCAGTACCTCCTCAGCCATGCAGACAGAGAGACACATCAGAACGTTCGGATTCCACCTGCTGAGAAACTCGCAGCAAAATTTCGCTGAAGTGAGACCTAGCTGGGGAATTTGGGATTATTTGAGGTGACAGCTTGCCCTGGACGGGTGAATCTCGGCCACTCTGCGAGGAGGTCCGAGCCACCGCTGCCTAGTGACCAGCAGCGACAGGAGGCATTTCAGCACTGTGGGATACCCTGTGTGGCGTAGAGACCTATGAAGAAGTTGCTAACCAAGCCTTCATGAAACAGCGGACCAGGACTGAAACTGAGACTGGGACAGACCAGAGACAGGCCAGACCCACCCCTCCCATCAGACACTCTGGCAAGGAATCTGGGGCCCGCCATAGCAGAGAGCTGACGTCACCAGAGTTCACAGACAGGATCCCTTCCCAGTGGAATCGGCTTTAGCAGGTGTGTGACTCCCACCCCCACCAGATACATACAGCTGGGAAACCTCAAAAATCTTGCCCCAGAGCTCCCTGGGCGTGACTGTAGGGACCGAGGGAAGCAGAGGGGACTCCCTGTTGGGAAAAGTATAAACGGCAGCTGCACCCCAGAGAAAAACCCCAACATGGCGCCTAACAACCTCCTCTTCCTACCTTCCCCTTTTCTGCAGTGGCGCGAAAAGTTCCCGCCCATGTGAACTCTCCCACTGGCGCCAATTTCAAATCTCACTGGCGGGGAACCTTAGCCCCAATAAGAACTAATTCCTGGGCTCTGAAGCTGATATCTGGAAGAACTTGCCAATAAACAGGTGGCCTGCCATTTATCTAAGCCCTGCCATCTCCCCTTAGATCTATATAAGCACACAGCCTTTTGCAATAAAATTGGAATTCTCCCAGCGAAGTGTCTTTGTGTGGGGAATTCTTTCATTTTTGGTGCCCTAACTCAGATACGAGTGAGCTCTTTCTAACAAGAGCCCCGTCCCAGCTCCGCTGAGACACTCCGCCCTGGTCCACTCTTTCAGACGCTGGCTCCCTGCACTCACCACTGATCTGGTCTAGATAAGTTTCCCCTTCCCAGCTCACCAACTCCCTTCGGGCTTACGCAGGGACTGTAACCGTGATCATCTGGCACACTCCTGACGCCTGGTAGGGAGGAGGAAACCCACCCCACTAAGACCTTCACCAGTCGCAGTGGACCCTCTGGCGATCCGCTTCCTTTTGGGGCATGAGGATTCTGGGTTTACACGAGAGGATCTCTGGGTTTTTTTCTCCTCCACAGGAGCTGCGTCCCGCCAAAGCTGCTGTGTCCTGCGGGAGCTACATCCTGCCTGAGCTGCTGTGTCCCGCCTGAGCTGCTTTTCTGCTAGAAGCTGAACTTCCGGCCCGGAGCTACGTTCTGCCAGAGCTGGAGCTCTGTTTCTTCTTTCATTGCTGACTCTTTTCGCTGCAGTCAAAAACTTTCCTGACGTCAGGTTGCCCGTGGCTCCGACCCTATTGGGTCTCACAGATCGCACTTCACTGGTGACGACCAGGTAGTGCCCTCATGGCGGCCGGTCATTTTGGGGATGCCCACTTGACCCCCGTTCACCCTGAGCTTCCAGGAAGCCATTCCAGCCCAGGTTTTCCCTTTGTCTCTCTTGCTTACTCTTATTCTCTCTCCCTCTCTCTCTCTCTTCCATCTCTCCCTGTGACTATGGGTGCCTCTTCATCTGTACCTGAAGCCTCACTTCTCAAATGTCTAATAAAAAATCTGGCCACACTCTCCCTCACACCAGACATCAAGCCGAAACTTCTGATCAAATTCTGTACCCAAGATTGGCCTACATATCCACTGGATAATGGCAATCATTGGCCTCCAGAAGGCTCCTTAGATCCAAACATCCTCCGGGACCTTTTTAACTATTGCCGGCGCCTGAAAAAGTGGAGGGAAATTCCCTGCGTTGAAGGTTTTAGCCTTCTCGCACAGCACCCTGCTCTCTGCTCCTCCTGTTCTCCCTCTCAAGTCCTCCTTGCTTGCAAACCCCTCCCTTCCCCTACTTCTACTCCTGACTTCGCAGATTCTTCCTCATTCGACCCAGCAGATGAACCCCCACTTTATCCTCCAGCCCCATCCGCCTCTTCTCTCCCGCTATACCCTCCTCTTCCTCTGCCTGATTCCACGGATCCTCAGCCTTCCGTTTCATCCCCCTCCCCTCTGCCGTCTTCTGCCCACTCCATCTCCTCCTCCGCAGAGACATCCCCTTCCCCTCCCTCTTCTTCCTGTCCGCCGCTGACTGCCTCTTTCAGTCCTCCTGTTACCAGGTCTAAGGAACTTATTCCCACCCCCATGACAATCGCACCCCTTCATGAGGTAGCTGGTCCTGAAGGTGTCATCAGAGTCCACATGCCCTTCTCCATGTCAGACATTACTCAGCTAGAGAGGAAGTCAGGCTCATTCACCACCGACCCTACCACTTACATTCGGGAGTTTCAATGGGTCCTGCAAGCATATAGCCTCACTCATCATGACATCTTGGCCAATATACTTCTCCCCGAGGAAAGGCGACGGGTTTGGGAGTTACCCCAAGCCCATGCTGATGAAAATCATAGGACCAATCCCAACCACCCCACGGGCCCTCATGATGTCCCAGAGCAGGATCCTCTATCGGATTACAACACCCCTGGAGGCTTACACTCTCATGAACTTTTTGCATCCTGCCTCTTGGCGGGCCTGAACAAGGCCACCCGCAAGGCCGTTAATTTTCAAAAGGTGCAGGAGGTCATTCAAAAGAAGGAAGAAACACCTTAATAATTCCTGGATAGACTAACCAAGGCCCTCCAACAGTACACAAACCTCGACCCAGAAACCCCTGATGGCCGTCATCTCTTAATGACATATTTCCTGGCCCAAAGCTACCCTGACATTAAAGTCAAGCTTAAGAAGCTTGAACAGGGCCCTGCTACTCCTCAGACTGAAATCCTCGTGGCCACTTTCAAGGTTTTTCATGGTAGAGAGGACAAAAGCGAATGCTGTAGGCAGAGGGCTGAAAACGCCAAATTCCAAATGTTGGCCCAGGTCATTCAGAGAAGGTCATCACCACACCATCCTAATAAGACACCCCCTGGAGCTTGCTTCAAATGTGGTAAGGAGGGACATTTGGCCAGGGCTTGTCCTTCGCCGAGGACACCCTCCACACCCTGCCCAAAATGCCATCAAAGGGGGCACTGGGGGGCAGACTGCCCAACAACCCGGAGGGAGGGTTGGTCAGCCACCCCGCAACCCCAGCCTCTCCTGGGCTTGGCAGAGGAGGATTGACGGCGCCCTGGGCCTTCCCTTCCGACTATTACCATCAAGAAGCAAGAGCCTAGGGTCACCTTCCTGGTGGATGGACACTTCAT
Source organism: Callospermophilus lateralis (assembly GCF_048772815.1). Lineage (NCBI taxonomy): Eukaryota > Metazoa > Chordata > Mammalia > Rodentia > Sciuridae > Callospermophilus > Callospermophilus lateralis. The sequence goes on along the minus strand of NC_135311.1, from coordinate 68,556,837 downwards.
TACCTTCCTCTTGGATACTGGTACCACTTTTTTGGTCTTGAGGGAATATTGGGGTCCTACCACACCCTTAAAAACTCCTATTGTTGGGGTAGGAGGTAAACAGATTTTCCCTTGAACCCCCCCCCCCCCTTATCATGTTATATGCAGGGATCCCTTTTGTCCTTCACACACTCCTTTCTAATTATGAGCCATTGCCCCATTCCCCTTCTGGGAAGGGACATACTCTCACTATTGAAAGTCACCATTCACATGTCACCCCACATCTCTCCCACCTCTCATTTCCTCATGATGTTTCTAGGGGCAGATACACCTCCTTTACGCATTCTTCCACAACTATCTAAACCAGTTAACCCTGAGGTTTGGGACACAACTACACCCTCTATGGCTAAAGGCAGTCCTATTCATATTGTCTTATAGGACCCTTCAAGATATATTAGTCAACCACAATATCCACTCACAATCACAGCCCTCCTCGGATTAGAATCCAACATCCAGAATTTAATACGAAAAGGGTATCTTAGGCCTACACACTCTCCTTTCAACACCCCCATTCTGGCAGTTAAGAAACCTAAAGGGTCCTACAGGCTGGTTCAAGACCTTCGCCTCGTCAGCTCCTCTGTGGTCCCCATCCACACGCTAGTGCCCAACCCCTACACCCTCCTCTCTCAGATCCCTGACACTACTACCCACTTCTCAGTCCTAGATTTAAAAGATGCCTTCTTTTCTATTCCCTTGTCCTCAGAATCTCAGGACATCTTTGCTTTTACATGGACTGATCCTCGCACCCGCCATTCGCGTCATCTTACCTGGACCGTCCTCCCACAGGGATTCAGGGATAGTCCTCATCTCTTTGGCCAAGTTCTTGCCCAAGACCTCACATCCTTTCACTCTACCTGTCCTGACTCTACTCTCCTTCAATATGTCGATGACCTTCTTCTCAATCCCACACTGCCCAGCTTCTTAATTTCCTATCGGACAAGGGATATAGGGTGTCTCCCCACAAGGCCCAGGTTTCCCAGTCTACTGTCACCTACCTTGGTTTTCGCCTGGCACCTGGGAAAAAGGAAATAACACTGGATAGGAGGCAACTCCTCTCTAATCTTCCAGTGCCTCATACGAAAGCCGAAATACTATCATTCCTAGGACTAGCAGGTTATTTTAGGGCCTGGATCCAAAATTACACTCCTCTAGCCAAACCCCTGTGTGACCTAGCAAAGGGACCCCCTAGTGAATCTCTTGCCTCCTCCCAATGCTACCAATTCTGCAGGCTTCAGCAACTCCTCTTAAAGGCACCTGCCCTTCACCTTCCCGACCTTTCAAGACCATTTCATCTATATGTCCATGAAAAAGGGGGGCAAGCACTTGGGGTCTTAGGTCAAAACTATGGGCCTACATTTGTACCTGTGGCATATTTGTCCAAGCAACTATACCCTACCATCCGTGGGTGGGCCCCTTGCTTAAGAGCTCTGGCTGCTGGACAAATTTTACACAAAGAAGCCTCTAAGATGACTTTTGGGGCCCCTTTAACTATCCACTCCCCACATCATTTGAAGGATCTTTTAGCTTATAAGGGCCTTCAAACCCTTCCTCCATCCAGAGTCCTGTCGCTCCTCACTTCCTTTCTGGAAAACCCTAATAATTACGTTCCTCCCCTGCCCTGCACTGAATCCTGCCTCCCTGCTCCCAATGACCCCCAAACCTGACACACCAGCTCATAATTGCTTGGAAACCTTGGATGATTTCCTCCCCTGTCATTCTTCCATTTCTGAGGGACCACTCACCAAGCCTGACCTTATCTGGTTCACTGACGGCAGCTCCTTTAGCCAAAACGGCACTCATTACTCTGGATATGTAGTTTCAGCCACTGAGATTATAGAGGCCAAAGCTCTGCCTTCAGGAACTACCAACGAGCAGGCCAAACTTGTAGTGGCCACTTGTGCCTGCCTTCTAGCACAAGGCAAATCCCTCACCCTTTATACTGACTCAAAATATGTCTTCCATATTCCATTATCCCATGCTGCAATATGGAAGGAGCGAGGCCTACTTACCACCAAAGGTAATGCAATCACTATTTCTGCTCTTATAATCAATCTGATAGAGGCCTCCCACTTACCCACCCATTTGGGAGTTGTCCATTGTAGGTCCCATCAGAAGGACGACTCTCTTATCACTGAGGGCAACACCAAAGCTGACCAGGCAGCATGGATGGCTGCTACCACTTCCAATTATGACCCCCCTGGGGGACATATAATGGCCACTTTAGACAGCTCATCTGAAGCCCCTACTTCTTCCAGTAAGAACAAGGATCTTTTCAAGTTTCTCCATACTCTATTCCATTCCAATTCTCAGTCTTTGACCCTCTTTTTACAGAGCTTCTTCTCCCTCACCCCCTCTGACAAAGCCATGCTACAGAATATAGCCTCTAATTGTCAGATCTGTCAGCGGACCAACCCTCATACTCTTTTAAGGCCTAAACCGTTTTCCTCCCACCAAGCCCGGGGACATATTCCTGCTGCTGACTGGCAGGTAGATTTCACTAACATGCCTGCAGTACAGCGCACACTAAATACCTCCTTGTCTTTGTAGACACTTTCTCTGGTTGGGTTAAGGCATTTCCCACTTCCAATAAAAAGGCTTCCACTGTAGCTTCAATCTTACTGACAGACATCATCCCCATGTTTGGTATGCCCACTTCCTTACAATCCGATAATGGCCCTGAGTTTATTTCTAGGATCACACAAAAGGTCTCTCAAGCCCTCTCCTTCAAGTGGCATTTCCACTGTCCATATCACCCCCAGGCTTCAGGGAAAGTGGAAAGGTAAATCGAACTCTGAAGGAAGTCCTTACCAAATTGACAATGGAATTAAACTTAGACTGGGTCAAACTCCTTCCCTTGGCTTTGCTTCAAATCAGAGCTCTCCATAAGAAACCATCTTTACTGTCTTCCTTTGAGATAAAGTATGGAAGACCTCTTATACCACCTGGGTTGGTCATTTCACAAGGATCTCTCACAGGAGATTTGTCTTTGCCTCTCTTGTTTCATCTCCACTCAGAACTCTGGAAATATCAGGACTGGCTTCTTCTGGACCCAGTCTCCTCTCCAAACACTCCTCTCTTAACATCTGGGAGTTTAGTCTATTTATAATACCCCAGAGGAGAAAGGGCCTCTTGCCCCAAAATGGGAAGGCCCCTATCCTGTCATTCTCTGTACCCCCAGCACACCAAACTCGCCGTACCAGACAACCATCTCACTCCCTGGATTCACATTTCTAGGTTGAAGCCATATCACCAGGAGGCCCCACCTGCTGACGACAGGACCACCCCAGAGGAACTCCAAGAGTCACCTCCTGAACCTCCCCTTTACTCCTGCTCTCCACACCCATCTCACCCCTTTAATTTGCGGCTCACACGGTGTTCCCTGCAGCCCAATTCCTTTAAAGAAGGCACAATGAGCTTTCCCAACACCCTAGTCTTCTCTCTCTGATTGTTTTTTGTGCTCTGCTTGTTTCCTGTGCTCTGTCAGGACTTTACCCTCCTCTCCTACCATGTACCAATTCACTCTTCAGGAACAATACTCAGAACATGGCATGCAGAATGTCCGCATAGTGGGTGTAACTACTTGCTTCATCCACAGCTGCACCTCTATTTCCCTAAAATTGTCACCTCCAAGGACCTTCATTCCTGGTAGCTGGAACTGGCCTTTCATTTGCTTCCTTTTTGATCAAACCAAAGACTATTGCCATTGGTGGCCTGAGATATATAATGGATGCCCCTATTGGTCATACAGGCTCCATGATGAATGCAGTAGCTATTCTTACCACTCACTTGGCGACGCTGAAGGATGGACTTTTAGTTACCTAAAATGGCATAAGGGCTCTTCATCCGATAACAATGGATGGTATACTTTAGATATACCTGACCCCAAGGCCAAAAGTTGGGACTATGTTGAATTTGCTGTCTATGCTTGAACAATCTCAGCTAGACCCACAGGGTGGATGACTGTTGGCCACTCCCTGATAACACCACCTAAGGCAACCATCCAGGTAGTCGAACACATCAAGGAATCAGAATCAAAACTTCGAGATCTTATCCACAGCCCATCCAAAGAGGATTCAGAACCTTCAACCCCCTCAGGCCCGCCTCCCACATGGCTCAATTTGCTACACCAAACTCTTCGATTATTAAACTCCACCCCTCTTTCTGTGCCTACTTCTCAGTGCTTCCTCTGTGCTTCACTTAGTCATCCACTTCTAGCAGCAGTCCCATTAGCGGCAGGAAATATTTTAGCAAAAACCTACAATTTCTCTAAGAAAGGACAACCCCTACATGTGACACGTATCCCACTATGGGAAAGTTATTCCACCAATACTTCATTTCCTTTCATCTGTTCCCACCTGCCAACAATAAATCCTTTACCCATTTGTTCCTTGAGCTATAGCACCCCATCGAGCCCTGCATTTATGCAACCTGGACATTTCCTCTAGTGTAACGGATCTTTAAGTACCTCAATGATCAATGTATCTGGCACCTGTTTCTTGGTTACTGTAGTTCCTCAGCTATCTTTGTATACTCCCACCGAATTCTGACAGTTGGCCCTACCTTCCCGCACCCGTAGGACAGTCTTTCTGCTGGTTCTGGTAGGCCTCACTTTAACAACCACAGTGGCGAGTCTCAGACTCTCTGGTGGAGCTATAGGTCATGCTCTATGGGCATCCATGACCTTCAACAAAAACTGCAAGAAGCGCTCAATACCACTGCTGAGTCTCTGGGCTCCTTGCAGCGGAAGGTTACTTCATTGGCCCAGTGGCTTTACAGAACGATGGGCGATTGATCTTCTCACTGCAGAAAAATGGGGTACATGCCTGTTCCTCAGAGAGGAAAGTTGCTACTACGTTAATGAGTCTGGGCTAATAGAAAAGAGTGTTGTTAAATTGCAGGAATTATCAACCCAATTGTTCACACCCACCTCCTCTAATCCCATAACGGAGTTCTTCCAATCCTCTCTCGCCACGTACTTGCTACCTCTCTTGGGGCCCCTTATTGGGATGCTCCTTTTTTGCGCTCTCTTGCCCTGCATAATGAAGTTCCTTCAAACCCAGTTGCAGAAAATTTCTAATCAAACTTTCAACCAGCTTCTGCTTAGGCACTACCAGCCTCTGATGACCAATGAACCCCCAACATCTTCAAGAGAACAGCTCACTCAGTGCTGAAGCTCACTACCAGGCATGATGGAATGCAATGGACATCAGACAGCAGGAGACAATGAGTCCAGAGAACCTCTTAATCTGCCACCCTGGATTCTTGAGTCTTTATGTCCTTTTAAGCCTCCTCATGGCCCTTGGCCTCTTCTCTGTCAGTCCCCTGACATGGAACTTCTTCCAAAAATTGACCTTTGCTTTAATTTTTATCTTCATCCTGTTTTTACTTGCTCTTATCTTCTTCAGGTGCTGGTGACACCATTTCAAGGCAACGCTTCCAGTATTTCCTAGAGTCTCTGTTACAGGACCAGTGGCTGATAACAACAATCTCCTCCATCCAGGACTGGTTCGATGCCATCGATGACTTGTGGCTTCAGGGAACTTTCATAGACTTCATCTCTACGAAGTAGCTGTCTATAGCCACTGGGTTTTATCTCTGGCTGCCCTGATATCCCCAGACCTGCCCCCCGAACATTCCTCCATTTCCCTTTCTAGGCCCCATGCCGCCCCCACACAGCAGGAAGCAGCCGGATCTGACCAACGACGCCCCAATTCCTAAGAAAACAAAAAGGGAGGAATGTTGGGAAAAGTATAAACGGCAGTCGCACCCCAGAGAAAAACCCCAACATGGCGCCTAACAACCTCCTCTTCCTACCGTCCCCTTTTCTGCAGTGGCGCGAAAAGTTCCCGCCCGTGTGAACTCTCCCGCCGGCACCAGTTTCAAATCTCGCTGGCGGGGAACCTTTGCCCCAATAAGAACTAATTCCTGGGCTCCGAAGCTGATATCTGGAAGACCTTGCCAATAAACGGGTGGCCTGACATTTATCTAAGCCCTGCCATCTCCCCTTAGATCTATATAAGCACACAGCCTTTTGCAATAAAATTGGAATTCTCCCGGCAAAGTGTCTTTGTGTGGGGAATTCTTTCACTCCCGACCCCCAACTCCCCCTACCACCAGCAGCGACACCCAAGGCCTTAGCCGCCAGTTCCCAGGGGTGTGGCCACCAAAGGGGTACGGACAAATTAAACTGAGGGTGTAAGCGGGGCCTGGCTGGCTGGCAGGAGGAAGGGGGGAGAGGCTGGAGAAGAGAAACAGCTCTGGACTAACAGGATTGGAGACACACCCAGTAGTGGAAGAGGAGCCGCCTTACAGGGATTGCTGCCAGCATATAGAGGGCAGAAGCTTAGCTCGGAGGGCACAGCTCTGCCTACTGAAAGAGAAGAAAATAGAACTCTAAGACTTCATTTCTTTTTTTTCCCCCTTTTCAATTTTTATCGTTCTTTTCATTCTCCTTTATTCTACCTATCTTTCTCTCCCTCTTTCTCTCTAAGGACTCCTTCCTTCCCCTTCCCCCTAACTTTCATCCCAAGCTTTATGACTTTCATTACATGTAATTTTCTAAATGCAAATAGGTGAAAGTTCCGAGGCTGTCTATAGGTCTCCTAAGTACCTAGGTATTACCAAATACCCCGATCCATTCGCCTGTTAATATCCCCCTTCAGTCGAGCAATCTTCCAAAGTAGCCAAGACATACTAACCTTCATACCATCATAGCACCCAACCTAAACATAAAGTCCTAAGACCAAACAACAGATCACTATATGCCTACAGAATCCATAAGCCTTTTATGAATCAAATGAATCAGCTTTAAATTACAATAAAGCCCAACATCTCTAGACATAGTCTCCCACCACAAAGGAGAGACCACAGAGGTATACAAAACCAAAACAATTTTATAGGAGAAAACAGAAACACAGCAGTTAAACAAAGCTGGAAAGTAACGTGAACACCATGAAAAAACAAGGGAAAAAGGATTACAAACAATGCAGGACAACTTAAATTTACAGGAGAACCTAGAGCATAGAAAAATGGACAGAGAAAGAACTCAAGGCATACCTGACTCAGGTGGAATGGAATCTTAAAGAAGTCATTAGACAGCAAGTCCAAACAATGAAAGAATACTTTGAAAATGAATTACGTAAGCAGATTCAAGAAGCAAAAAATCAACTATACCAGGAGATAGGGATTTAAAAAAAAAATCAAACAGTAATCCTAGAAATGCATGTTGAAAGCCACAGCTGAAGGGGCCCCAGCAAACTTCCAGCTGCCAGCTGATGATTGGCTCACAGCAGCCCCAGCAAACTTCTAGCTGCCAACTGATTGGCTCCTCTGCAGTGATGCTCATTGGGTTGTTTCCCCGCCCTTTCAGACCATGGAGCTGCTCATTGGGGGACTTTTTTTGGCTCTGCCCATGTGACCCAGCCAATCGGCCTCAAGAGCAGGAGGAGTGGGGGAGGTTGAGAGGCTTGTGGGAAGCCGGTGGTGGCACTTGGGCTCTGAAGGTTTTCCTGAAGAGCTGTGTGGTTTGGCGTGTGTGTTCTAAAAATAAAGTTCGTTTCTTTTGACAAGTGGCTCCTGAATTGTGCTCAGCCAGACTGCAGCATTTGGTGGGCCGCACAGGGAACGACTGAGGGTAAGTGATAAGGTAAACTGTTTGCCCCTGAGGGCAGGGAAAGAGGATGGGTAGCCATTTTAAGATTCTTCTTTTGTTTTATTTCACTTTTGTTTTAAGTTGCCTGTCCCTGGAGATGAGTGAGACAGAAGAAAAACCGCTCACATCTGAGGAAAAACTATTTGCGTCTGAGGAACAGATAGGGAGAAAGGATGGATGCACATGTCAGGAGGATAGAAAGGCTATAATGGTTTTGTGTTGTTCCATTTTTATTTCATTCTGTCTTGGTTTTGTTTGGCATCATCTTGTTGGGTTGTATTATAGTAGAAATATGTAAAAAAACAGAAATTAGTAAAAAACAAACCGAAAGAGTGTTAAGTAAATTGTTAGAGGAAGGAGGCATTCCAGTAAAATCAAGAGCAGTCAGGGCATACGTTGATAGAATACAAAAATGTAGCCCATGGCTTTTTAAGGAGGAGTTGGAACCATCATGGTGAAGATTTAAAAGGAATAGAAAAGAAAAGCCCAGGGACTCTGCCAGTTGGCACATTGCCATTGTGGACGTTCGTATCTGGTTTGCTTAGTCCAAAGCCTTCAGACAATGGTAGAGGAAGGAGAAGACATATTGATTCAAGTAAAAGAGAAGGTCTCTCAAGTTAGTCAGACAGAGGAAAAGATTCAAGTAAAAGAGAAGGTCTCTCAAGCTAGTCAGAGGAAGATAGTTTAGAGCAGAAAATGCCATCAGGGGAAAAGTTACAACAGGAGACTGCTACTAACACCTTTCTATCACCAGAGGATGTAAGTGTCCAACCAACAGAGCCACCTCTACAGGAGACTGCTACTAACACCTTCCTATCACCAGAGGGCGTAAGTGTCCAACCAACAGCACCACCTCCATATGCTGGGAGGCCCCCAACAACCCCCGCAGTTGATAGTTGGGATCCTGAGACAGGATCTCAAGTATTAACATGCCCTGTATTTGAGCAGGCAGGAGGGCAGCAAATTCACCATGCTTTAAATTTCAAAAAAGTGAAGCAGCTAAAAGAGGCTGTAACAACCTATGGTCCTCAAGCACCCTTCACTGTAAGCTTGGTCGAATCCATTACCAACTTGAACATGACGCCAGCAGATTGGGCTAATATGTGTAAAGCTGTGCTAAATGGAGGACAATACCTGTTATGGAAGGTTGCCAATGAGGAATTTTGCAAGTTGTTGGCTAGGCGAAATGCAGCAGCTGGTTATCCTCAGAGAATCTAGATATGTTGTTAGGAAACGGACCTTATGAGGATCAGCAGCAACAAACTGCATATGATCCTGGCGTATACATATAAATTGCTGTAGATGCGGTTAGGGCATGGAAGACTTTACAAGGACATGGAAGTTTACAAGGTCAATTATCTAAGGTAATACAAGGAGCTAATGAACCTTACACTGAATTTGTAGATAGGCTTATTCAAACAGCTACCAGAGTTTTGGGGAATACAGAACAAGCAATGCCATTAATAACAACTGGCTTATGAGCAAGCGAATCGTTAGTGCAGAGAAGTCATTAGACCATGGAAACATGAAGATAATTAAACACATATATTAAATTATGTAGAGACATTAACGAACAAGGGCAAGTCGTGGCAGCTGCAGTACAACAGGTTTTAGATGCCAGGCCAAAAACATGCTACAATTGTGAACAAACAGGATATTTTAAAAGGAATTGCCCCATAGGAGGAGGATTTAACAAAACTAGGTATCAAAGGAGTAGAATACTGGGTATTTGCCCACAATGCCATAGAGGGAGACATTGGGCTAATGAATGCCATTCTCAAACCACCATAGAGGGTACTCCATTATCAAAAAACGAAGAAGGACCAGGTGTCTATCCACGATATCGTGCAGAAAGGCATCAGGCTCCATTGCCAAAAAATGGACAGGGGGGCCCAGTGCTCCGGGGCCCAAGACCACAAATATACAGAGCACTGGAGGAACCCAGCAACCCCATCAGGGTAGTGCCCAGGACACATTGTCCATTAAATCCCTCACTAGACAAACCAGAGGAAGCGCAGGATTGGACACCTGCGCCTCTGCCAGAACAGTACTAACTCCAGAGATGGGAGTTCAGATCATTCCCACAGGGGTAAAAGGACAAATTGGTGCGGTCAATTTGGAAAGCAGTATGGAGATTCCTTGGAAAGCTGGGAATGGAACCACCATTTGACCCAGCTATCCCTCTTCTCGGACTATTCCCTAAAGACCTTAAAAGAGCGTACTATAGGGATACTGCTACATCAATGTTCATAGCAGCACAATTCACAATAGCTAGACTGTGGAACCAACCTAGATGCCCTTCAATAGATGAATGGATTTTTTAAAATGTGGCATTTACACACAATGGAGTATTACTCAGCACTAGAAAATGACAAAATCATGGCATTTGCAGGGAAATGAATGGCACTAGAGCAGATTATGCTAAGTGAAGCTAGCCAATCCCTAAAAAACAAATGCCAAATGTCTTCTTTGATATAAGGAGAGCAACTAAGAACAGAGCAGGGAGGAAGAGCATGAGAAGAAGATTAACATTAAACAGGGATGAGAAGTGGGAGGGAAAGGGAGAGAGAAGGGAAATTGCATGAAAATGGAAGGAGACCCTCATTGTTATACAAAATTACATATAAGAGGAAGTGAGGGGAAAGTGGAAAAAAACAAGGGAGAGAAATGAATTACAGTAGATGGGGTAGAAAGAGAAGATGGGAGGGGAGAGGAGGGAAGGGGGAATAGTAGAGGATAGGAAAGGTAGCAGAATACAACAGACACTATGTTAAAATGTGGATGTATAACTGATGTGATTCTGCAATCTGTATACGGGGTAAAAATAGGAGTTCATAACCCACTTGAATCAAATGTATGAAATATGATATGTCAAGAGCTTTGTAATGTTTTGAACAACTAATAATAAAAAATTAAAATTAAAAAAAAACATTCTGTAAGCCTATCAGAAGTATATAATATTGGGGGAAGGACAGAATTGTTAAAATGATTTCTTAAATTGATGGAATGAGACTTACAACTGAAATGAACTTTTTCATGTTTCAGTGTCCAGTAAGACAACTCTACAAAAGATTAGCCAACATCACTGTTTAGAAATTGTGATTTTTTTTAATTTTATTTTCTTTATGTTTATTCATTCATTTATCTTAGTGCCTGTACTCAGCTTTGGAGTTTGGTGGAAATTCTCAGGTGGGAATTCTTGTTTACTATCACACTACTCAAAGCTTGATGAGGGAACCACAAAACCACAGATGTCACAGCCCTTCCATAGAAGCACAGACTTTAAGTAGTTTCCATACAGAATTCTGAATAAAATTAAATCAGAAGTACATGGATTCATGGGTGCATCAAAATCATATTAAAGAAACCAGGCAACAGTCTGTGAGGAAGTGAGCACTCGTTGAGTATGAAGTCTGCTGATAACTTGATCTTGAACTTACGTATCTGTTTATTAGCCAGTCTATGGGTGGCTAATAAACAGCAGTCCAAATGGACTACACACCTCCACTCCAGCTTATAAGTCAAAAAAAAATACGTTTCTACTTTATAGTGGTGCTAGGCAACTTGTGGTTGTTTACTTGCAAAAACTAGGAGTCATTCTATGTTGGCACTTGGGCTCAAAATGGAACAACACATCATGGCAAACCACCACTGCACAAAATGGAGTGATTCAGAGCTGGGCACAGCCTGAAAACCGTGTTCTGTTCATCATGGATGAACTCACAGAAGGACACAGGCTGCTCTCCACAGGATTAAAGCAAAAGGCTATCTAAAAGCCACTATCAATCAAGGACTATGAAAACTAGGCCAAAAGTAGGAGAAAAAAATTAAATCTGAGAGAAAATTTTAATGAACAAGAAAACAAATATGCAAAAGAGAGAATCAAAACATCAAAATCTTGGTGTCTGATGAATATTAATGGAATTGACAAAACACAAAGAAGCAACAAATTGCCATCTTTATTTGCAAAGGATATAAAAATGACTCAGAAAATCTTCTACTATACTAACAATTAGAAACAAGCAGATAATCAAAGCATCTTTATTGTGTTAATCTACTAGAGAACTGAATTCATAAGACTAGTGGATAACCTGAATTTCCAAAGGAAATAATGTTCCTTGAAGACATATATTTTAATTTTTGTCTGAATATGGAATCAAAAAGTAATAAACTTAAGATTTCTCATAGAAAAATTCAAAAAAGTTATTTCTTTCAAGTAATAGTTTTTGGGCAAGTTTTATATATCATATGTTGCAATGCAATTGGTCATTTATATGCTAAAAAGTATTCCATAGACACTGGCTACATTCAATACTCGGACACACAGCAGGTCATACCTGGGTACATCTGAATTACTGACATTGAGATGGGCTGATATGAAAGGCTGCTTAGATGATTAGTTGTTCTCACCCTCATGGTGTGAGCAAAAACCAAGCACTTGATAAGGTTTCAAGGCCAAAAATATATATATGATGTGAAAAGGCAGGAGGCACGGCAGGCACAGATCTGATCATGCCAGCTGTGCACAATCCAAAACTACAAACCCTGACCCATCTCTACTCACTCCATAGAGGATCCCACCATAGACAGTCTCACAGTCCCCAGGCTGAACTGAGTCTTGCTTCATAGGAAGCACCTCTCTAGGCTACAGATGTACTGTTTGAACATTTTCGCCTCCCTGTCATATTTTATGAACACAACATTGGCAAAATTTAATCTGAAGCTCTTGCGACTGAAAACCAGGTTGTCAAATTTGTGGAGTCGGGAGTCCAAGGTCCCTAACTTCTAAGCACCAGAAGCTACAAATATCACCACAAGAACCCAACATCTCACAATAGGCCATGAGGTTACTCAGCACAGCAGATGTCTTCACAAAAGACTAAGGTGAAGAGCTAGAGAGCTCCCAGGGGCAGATGTCAGGGACACTGGGAAACAATCCAGAGTAGTCTGGAGCCCAATCAGTGCACTTAGGACTCATGCCCCACTCCCCCAGGGATTCTAACTTGCACCCCCATTGCCAGGAGAAAGGCTGACTTAACAAGGCGCAGTTACAAGCCTGTAAGGGCATCAGATATTAAACATGTTACCTGAAGAGAAATTCTGAAACAAGGATCAAGCTCAAGAAAGATGTGGAAGCTCTGACAAGCCATGGACAGCTGGAGCTCACCTGAGACACCGGATGATCTCTCAGGTGTGTCTTCTCAAGCCTAACTCAGGAGGGGAAATGTCCTAAGAAACTGGTGCTGGCGCTCAGGGCTGGCTTGTGAATATGGAGAGACAGCAAAGTGTTACAGGCAGATGATAAGCAATCTAAACTAAAAAAACAATACTTGCCAAAACTATTTGGAATTTGAAAACTCAGCATAGCCATTTTTTTTTTCTGAAAACCTCCATATTTCCTCAAAGCAGTTGAGTGCCAAGAATTCCAGGTTCCTCTCAGGAGCTGTCAGTACTGTTTGTACTGGTGTCAGGATCACCCAAATGTAGCAGAGCCTCCTGTGTTGGTTACCTTCCCGCCATGTTGCTGCCCTTGTGACTTTGAGCAGGCCAGAGGGGACCATGTGACACTGTCTTGTCAACTCTCCTGCTTCCCTAATATTCTAGGTAATTTTGGAGAGAGGTTTGCTCTCTATTCTTTGAACTTTTAATGGGTTTCTGCCCAGACCCACCTACCACCCAGTCCTGAAGAGTTTCTGTAAGAAGGAAATGCTGTGAGGACTATCGAAGCCCAGAGGGACCATGGAGAATTGATTCCAGAGGGACATCCTGGAAACTAAGTAGGGAATGGAGAAGGGATTGCAGAAGTGTCCAAAGTAGGGAACTTTATATTGTATCAGAACACCATGAGCGTGAAATTGCCTCACTACAATTGAAGAAATGCACGAGATAGAACTTGATTCTTGAATCATTCAACGAATTAATTTTTATTATTAAGGAGATCTAACAAGAGTCTCATGCATCCTGAGGTGTACATGAACTTGCTTACAACAGATGACAGATTATGACTCAAAGCCAAAGTGCATGAAGAATTCTCACAGAACTGTTATTTTCCATTTTTTCACCTTTAATCCTTATAAATACAATCACTTCAAGTCAACATAATGATGTGACTATTTATTATCATTATTGCTGCTTATGCAAATTAAAGAGATTTGATGGGAGTGCAGCACTACCTGCTTTAGCACCTTATCTAAATAAAATAGCTAACTATGTACCCTTTAGTATTCAGAGTTTTTCAATATTCTGTTTGTGACATTAGTCTACATTTTTGTGCATGGCTAGAGGATCACTTACTCCCATTGATATTAAGTACTCCAGCTGTGGGTATATCAAAATATTTATCCATGCAAGTGCTGATAAACATTTCAGTAGTATCTAGTGTTTGAGAATTATAAGGGAAAAAAACTATTATGAAAATTCCTGTACTTTCTACTTAGTTCGCAGGCAGGCACATACTTCTAATATATACACTGCAGAAAGGCACGTGTTCAGTACAAGCAGATACTCCAAAGAGTTTCAGAGCTGTGCTATCTAGTCTTTGCACTAGCAGTGTGTGAGCATTTCAGGTTCTCCAAAACTTCATCAGACTCTGACATTTTCAGCTCTGGGGACAAGTGCATGGAGTACTGCATACATGGCATATGTTAAGGGCATCTTAGTGGCAGGCCACTCCCCTCATGCTAGGCATGTGAGCGGCTGGCCACTTACCCTGTAGGCACAGCCCTGGGCATGAGGCCATGTGTTGCAGTCCTTGAGCTTGCTCCACCACCCACTCCTGGATTGGTCACTGCAAGGATAGTTAGCAGACATTGCATTGGTGGCTGCCTGTAATCTGCTTAGCTACTGCCTGAGTATTTATACATGGTAACTGTGGGATAAAATCAGACCTGCTTCATGCTTGGTCTCTGGAGGTCTTGATTAGTGACTCCGCAGCCACACTTTCCTCTACCCTGTTCTGTGGACCTCCTCACTGGATGAGAGAGAGCTCTCGCAGTCAGCTGTATTTTTATTAGCAGATGTGTAGTGGTAACATATAATGGTATTAATGAATCATACAATTGAACATCTTTTCATATGTTTATTACCCATTTGAAAATCCTTAGTTTGTCTTTTACATGCATTCCACTTTAAAATCCTTTTGTCACACAATATTTTTTACATTTTTTACATCTGTGTGTTTATGTATGCTTGAATGGCTTGTTACATGAAAATGAATAAATATAACAGTTGCCCATTAAAACATATTTAGGCTGCTTTATATATATATATATATATATATATATATATATATATATATATATATATATATATATATCTCCCTGAAAGTAAGGGCAACTTTATCTTACTGAAAATTAAAGCTCCAAGTTGTTTTAACTTGCCAACCTCCTCGGACTCAGAACAGAAACAACCCCAAATACACATGTTCCATAACACTGCCTAGCTAAATCTACATTCTATTACTATTACAATCTATTACTGCCGTGTCCCACTTTGCCAATACTTCTCTTATAAAAGCTTCCCTTTCCCTTGAGTTTTCTGAAGATGATAATTTGAAATGTAAAGGTTTCCTCTGTCTTCCATCAAAACGGGGCTTGAATAAAAATTGTTTTCCTGCCACCCTGCCTCCTGAGGTTTTGGTGGAGTGAGGAGGGGTAAAACCCTGTCTTTTGTCCTCACAGGGAACAGTTCTGTGCAACAATACTGTGGGCAATTTGGAGGGAGAAAAAGGGAAAACATGTTTAAGAGTTCCAACACTTTATTGTTGTTCAAGAACAAGCATACGACATTTACTCTTTCAAGTGTTTCTACAAATAGGCAGGTCATTTTATAAGCTAAATTGGTGGAATTTTTATAAGCACTGATGGCCTGGCCAGGAACTATCACTTTTTACCATCTCCAATTCATTCTACCTGCTGCAGTCATGGGGAGTTGTCAAAACACAAATTAAGTCATGTCACCATTCTTAAAAGTCTTTGAGAATGAATTTTTAAGTCTCCCATTACAGCAAGAATCAAGTCGAGTCTCCCTGTCAAGGCTTGCAAAACCCTACCCAGCTGGACTCCTGCCTGCTCCTCTTCTCATCTTCCTTTGTCTCAGCTTCACCATCTGGCCCTTCCTGCAGGGCCAAACACATCAAGTTCTTCCCCACTGAGGAATTTGTGCACAGACCCTTTTTTGTCTGGAATTCACATCCCTCATTTCCATCCTAATTTTGTGCTCAGTAAAAATTCATTTTAACTCATTTCCTGATGGAAAGATCACCAACTGATTAGCCTCAACTGGTTCTACACTTTGTTTCTACACTGACTCCTGGCACACTGTGCTAATCCTTTACAATGCTTAGGAGCAATTCAAATTCTTGCTATTGGTATAATTCATTTGATGTCTTATTTCTGAACTGAGACATACAAGAACACCAAAAGTGTAGCCACTTTCCCTCAGCACCTTCCCAAGGCTTCCCTAGTGCCAGGAGCACATGGCTAGGGTCAATGCAGTTACCTGTTTACTCACTGACCAGATGCAATTATGATTAAAAGTACTTGTATTGACCTCACTCAGGATCTCATATGAGTTTTTTTTTCTCTGCATTATGAATGTGTAAAACAAATCAGAACACAAACTCATAAAGGTGAGCTTTAAGTCAGTGTCAAATTTCTGGCTATAATCATCACCATTGTCATCATTTTGTTAGCTTTTCATATAGATTTCTATGATTCAGAAGAAATGATGTCTTAAGATAGATAATTTTATTACATTATCAACTTTTTTTAAGAATTCTGCTCAGATTTGTTCATATATGTACTAGAGCTTTAGATTTTATTCTTAGTTCAATTATTTACTTAATATTTGTAATGCTTAATTTGAATTGTCAACTTGATTGGATTAAGAGACCTCAAAAATTAAAAGGCTTCTGGGTGTGTCAATAAGGGTGTGTCTAGGAATGTTTGGCATGTGGGATATCAAACTGAAGTGAAGACCCTCCCTAAGCACGGGCAGCACCATCCTATAGGATGATGGCTTGGATGGAATAAAAATTGAGCTGGCTGATGTTATTTGCAGAAATAATGAGATGTTTCATCATATAATGGTCAAATCTACTTTCATTATTATCACTATCACTAAAATTTATAATTTTTTTCAAAATGAATGAGATACAAGCTTTATTTATGATCTTCCAAAGATGGAGTAGGTAATGAATGGTATGTGTCCCTTGAAGCTCTGATTCCAATCATTTCTTCCCAAAAGGAGCCAATGACATTAGCTTCTCATTAAAACTTCAAAAGACATTTTATTTGTACAATGTATATTTGCAGATGATAATTTCACTTTTAATAGTGGTCAACCATATATACTATTTTGGACTTTGTTTTTACATAAAAATTTATCTTCAAGATCCTTTGTATTAGGGTACCTAGAGTTCCATGGCATTTTGTTTCCTGGCTATTCCAGTATTGACACATATGAAAATTTATAGTACCAATTTTATGTAGGTGACATTTACATAGTTTCCGAACTTTTCTGATTAAAATCAATGCATTTAAGAACCTCTTATGTATGTAAACTATTGCAAATGTGAGTTTTCTAAAACTAGCATTATCTGTAAATGTTTCCAAGCATTTGTTCCATCTAAGGCAGGTCATGCATGGATATCTTCTAGCAACCTCTGACTGGGCTCTGACCTTTTCTGTTCTGAGCTCTATTCCAGAGCCAGTGACCTGACAGAGCAGTGGCCCAGGCAACCATCTTCTCCTCATGTGATCTCACAAACCAGAGATGCTTTTACTCCCTTAAAAACTCCTGATGTATTTCTGAGCTTAATTTGCAAACATTTGTGTCTGGGGCTACGGGGGGCCCCCTGACCCAGCACTTGCAGCTCTTCACCTGGGTACCTGTCCAGTGCTGTCTAGTCAAGCTGCAGCTCTTGAAGGTTGTTTCCCACCCCCTGGATTATGCCTCCTCCATCCTAAGAAACTCAAATAAATCATCAGCCAGGAGGAGATGGGAAGTCCATAACAAGAAAGCAGAAAAGAGTGAAAGGAAGTCTTTAACCTCACCCTGCCTCCAGAAAAGGAGGAGGAATTGGAAGATTTGAACTGCAAGTTAGATTTAGAAACTTTTGCCCTTCTGTTTCTTTCCAAATAAAGTGTGATAATCTCCAAAAGAACTTTTATTGAAGTCATAATAACTAGGCTTTCTATAACTATGTCATGAATTAATGAAAGATTAAATTTTCAATTTGCTTTTAAATCATCATTAGGTTTATTAATATTAACATTACTCTGCTCATGAATACCTTTTAGATGGTTTGCTGTGACACTGTGAACTAAGGGGAAAAATGTTATTTGCTAATTACTTTAGGTGAAATTCAATAGATCCTCACTTTTTGTTTAAAAACAGATAAAATAAAACCAAGAAGATGTTCATGGGACTATACCAGCATTTTGGAAACTTGAAGACAGAGGTGAGTGCAACTGGCCCCATGGAACAACTCATGAGAAGTCTGTGGGTTCCATAGTAACCATCAATCCTGCTCTCTAGAAAAGCTGTGCCACCAACAGACATGGCACAAGGAACCAGAGAATGAGAAGCAAAGTTTCCTGAACAGTCCTCTGGGAGGAAAGGCACAGATCACCCATTGCTTTTATTGTAAAAAAAAAAAAAAATTGGAGTAAGGGTACCAGGGATTGAAATCAGGGTCACTCAACCACTGAGCCACATTCCTGTCCTTTTTTGTATTTTATTTAGAGACAGGGTCTCACTGAGTTGCTTAGCATCTCACTTTTGCTGAGGTTGGCTTTGAACTCAGGATCCTTCTGCCTCAACCTCCTGAGCTGATGGGATTACAGGAATATGTCACCATGCCCATAATCACTCATTGATTTTAACCTTCTCTCAAGCCATCCAATGATTAACAAAGATTTTTCTGCAGCAAAGGGTTCCCAGGCTCTGCAAAGCTGGCACATCAAAGGACCAGGGGTTCCAGTCTGCTCACCATCACTACTTATCACAACCTACCTAATCACCAGCTTGAAATCCTGGGTCCCACCAGACACCACTGAGCAGCTTCCCCTCTTGGTCTCCACACATCACAGTCAGCACATTTGCTTCCAAATGCCTCACCTTTCTCCAAAGCCACCAAGAAGGGCATCAAACTGCCTTGCGACTGCCAGTCTGTCCTCTTGCTCATCTGTCCTCTACCCTCTGCCCTGTACTCTTTGTACAAAGCAGATCTGGTTGTGCTCTTCACCTGCTTGAAACTAACTTTAAATCAGAGCTCAGACACCTGCAGCCTGAGAGCATCCTGTCCCGCAGGGAGTCTCAGACCTGCACTGAGAACCCCTTGGTGAGCCTTCAGATATGTCCTTTCCTAAACTCATTCTAAGGCCAATAAATGTGGATGTCTGGGGGTGAGATCCAGGCACTAAGAACTTCCCAGGTGACTCCAGGGACAGCCAAGATTCCACAGTTCTGTTTGCTGGTCAGATGACTGAAAAATGAGCACAGGTGTGGGAATGTGCCTCTCCTCAGCATGTGGCCTTTGTTTTCCTCTTCCACCCCCATCCACTGCCACCAGAAATCCATGCACATCATTGAAACATTGATTACTAATTTTCTCATGTTTCAAAAGATCTCAGATGGCAAAGATTCAATTGCCCATAACTCACATTGATAACACACTTACATTGTCCATACTGGCCTACTTTTATTAAGTTTTTAGTTATTTCCCATAAACCTACCTTGAAAATTCAAGTGTAACAACTTTCATGAAAGTATACACTTTCCCCTGCCTCCTTCCACCTTTAGGAGTCCTTATTCTCTCACATTCTTTGAAGTTTTATGGAAGCTGCTAGTATTCCTAACATTATATGTGTATGTGTTTGTTTGTGTGTACAAATGCATATAAATGTATAGCATATAAGTGATCCTTTAATTTAACAAAAATATTCTGTTGAATGTATCTACATTCTGTGTAGTCTGGGAAGAGATAAGGAGAGAGAGAATGGGAGAGAGATTAGTTTTGATGTGTTGTTTCATATTATGGGAACAGACAATCAGAAATCCATGGCACTTGTCAGCAGGCCGGAAATTTAGGAAAAAGTAGATGTTGCAATCTCGAGTCAATTCCATAAGTTAGCAGGTTGACAACTCAGATGAGTCTTCTATTTTGCTACCTTGAGAAGAATCCTTTCTGCTTCAGGAACCTCAGTTCTTGCTCTTAAGGCCGTCAACTGATTAGATGAGGCCCACCTACACTATAAAGGGTGGCCTATGTTACTCAAAGTCAATGTCAATCACAGCTAAGAAGTATTTTTCCACATCTAGACTGATGCTTAACCAAACAACTGGGGACCATAACCTTGCCAGCTGGGCACATAAAAATAGGCATCAAAGAGTGGTGGTCCTTAAACTCACCCACTGTGCTCACTGGTTTTGACTGGAGTCAGCCTGTGGATGTACCTGGTTGCATTGATCACTCTCCTGCTTATGCACTTTTGAGAGATCTCCAGGTTTTTGCTGCTCTGAACCTCATTGCTACGAGCTTTAGGCACAGGCCTCCCTTGTGTGGGACTGTACCTGGTATATGTGCAGGGAATGTGGCTGCTGGTCACAGGGCATATGAGAGGTGAGCCCAGGGATCACACCCAGCTCTCTTCCTAGAAGCAGCATCAGTTGCCACAAGTGTCGGTCACATGTGAGATGCCCTTGGTCTAGTCTCCTTGGAGGTGTCCAGGCACTTTCTCATGGTCTCTTAGCTGTTGGCAATAAAACCTTCAGAAGCTATTTCATTATGAGGTCTATATTTATTGTCATTGATAATGTTATATTCCTTTTCTGTGTTTGATAGTCATTTGTCTTCCTTTGTAAAATTTCTGGTCATATATTTTGGTCATTTTTAACTAGATTAATTATATTTTTCTTACCAATTTGTAGGTTATCTTTACATATTTTCAATTTTCAAGTGTGTTAGTTATATTGAAACCTCTATCAGTTATATTGAAAATATATTCTTAAATTTCAAAACATTTTTAGTTTAAGACATCTTTCTACCCCAGATAATCAAGCATTGATTACATTATTCTTGTATCCATTATTTATAAATGTAAATGACAGTGTGTCTCTTAGTTGCTTTTGGTATATAGGAAAAATTAATCCTTGTGAAAATATTATTAACAATCACACAAAATTGAGTACTACTTAAGTCAATGAATCATAAGTCAAACTTCAGCAATATGGTAAAAAACTACTGACCTTTACATTCACAGAAAAATTCATGAACTTCCTATAACAATATGGGCATATAATTTAAAAAAAACTCATACTCACTTTACATTATTCTGTAGCTAGTAACATCATGAGATGCTTTTAAAAGTCAGAAATATTGTACTATTTAGAAATACTCTGAATAGGAAAGAAATTAGCTGTAAATTTTATTCTCAAAATTGATCAATAAAGAGGAAAATACTAGTTAAGCAGACAAAAATGTACCCAAAACAGGGTATTGCTCATATATACAGAAGATATGAACAGTATAGATTTATTTCTAGTTGATTCAATCCTATTTACACATTTAAAATACAAAATTACATTTCAATCTGTCAAGAAGCTGACCACATTTAGCATCAGAAAAGGAACTTGACTTTAGCTTCTGATCATGACCTCAATATCCTGGAATAGGAAAAGGAATTTCATGGAATCTAGATGCATTTATCAACACCAATTAATAAAAGTTAATTCTGAAAAGTAATTCCTGAATGTCATCCATTCACAAATGAGTCAAAGGCATTAGGACCTTAACACTTGGTACCACTTGAAGTTGTGAACTACTCTCCTACAGTGGTTGGTTTTCATCTCGTCCAAGGATTGTTACAGTTGCTGAACTAGATGAAGTAGGGTGGCTGAGGCTGTCTGCAGAACTTTGTTGTTGTGGTCTCCATTCTGATTGAGGTGTAGTTTTATAGTCACTGCTGGCTTTATCTGTTGCCTGAGACTTCTGCTTGCAGGCTGTACATCTAGTCGCCACTCAAGGCTGTGATAACTGGGAAGGCTGGGTGCCAATTCACCCAGAATAGTCCTGATCTCTTTTCTGTTGTCCAGGTAAAGCTGAAGCAATAATTTGTTCAGTTCTTCAGAGAATCCCAGAACAAAAACAGAGTCTTGGAAACCCACTTCAGAAATCATGAGCTTGGAGCTCTCAGTGAGCAGGTAGGTCAACCCTTCCACACCATGCTGGACAGTGTTACTGCTCATGTTGAGCTTCCTGGCGGCACCCTCATAGACCTTGGGGATGGTCCCTTGCCTCAGGAACTCCACCCTGATCCACCCAAACTCCACCACCACTTTGGCAGGAAGGCCAGGTGCTCCTTATGCTCTTCCGACAAGTCCAGCAGCATCTTCGCTGGGCACCATTTTCCACCCAGCAGCACCCTGGTCTTCCTGTTTAAGACATCTTTGGACATACAGATGTCTTTAATTTTTTAAAAAAATATTTTTAGTTATAGTTGGACACGATACTTTTATTTTATTTATTTATTTTTATATGGTACTGAGAATCAAACCCAGCACCTTGCACATGGTAGGCAAGCACTCCACCGCTGAGCTCCAGCCCCAGCCCCAGCCCCAGATGTTTTTAATTTTATGTGCTCAAATTATTAATCTTTTCTCATGTGATCATATGTTTTTATGTGTGCAATCTTAGGAAATATTTTATAAGATCAAGTTTTAAAAGCTACCCACAATATTTTCCACTAATCATTTTAAAATTTCCTTTTAAAATATTAACATGGTTAATATATCTAGAGTTGACAATACATATGGAATGATGTAGGAATGCAAGTGTGTATTTTATTTGTGGAATGTCAGTTCTCCAGTCCCTTTTGTTAAGTAATTCTCTTTTTTCCTACTTCTCTATGATGCCATCTCCATCATGAATCCAAGTTGTCCATGTGGACAGTTCTGTTTCTGGGATTCTTAAGAATGTGTTGATAAACTTGTGTTTTTATTGTATTGATACATGATTCTTGCTACATCGGTTGAGAATGTTTCCTTCCACTACAGAGTAAAAAGAAAAAATATAATCATAAGACATCCACTTGTATAGAAGGGTAATAATAGTAATCTGTGTGATATAGCTTTCCTTGGGAAGAATATATTTTGGACATAATTTTTTTTAATGTAGGAGTATCAGAACACTGCTTATAGAACCCACTCAACACTAAGTAGCCACGAAGCAGAGACCTGTCCCCTACCAATGGACAGCTCTCTTTCTTTCATGACATCTATTCTTACCATATGAAAAGTCTTCCATGTAAAATAATTGCCACTTACTCAGTATTGTAGAGAGAGTTGTGAGAGACTCTGTGTCTAATAGAAGAAAAAATAGGCCTTAATCTTATTATGTGGGATTAGGCCCCAATTTCCTTAATAAGACTCTTACTGTACAGGAATTAAAACCAAGAATCAGTAAAAGGGATGGAATCAAACTAAAAAGTTTCTTTTCAGTAAAAGAAACAATCTGTGAGGTGAACAGAGAGCCTACATCCTGGGAGCAAATCTTTACACCTCACATATCAGATAGTGCACAAATCTCTAGGGTACATAAAGAACTCAAAAAGCTAAACACCAAAAAAACAAATAACCCAATCAACAAATGGGCTAAGGACCTGAACAGACACTTCTCAGAAGAGGATATACAATCAATCAATAAATATAAGAAAAATGCTCATCATCTCTAGCAATCAGAGAAATGCAAATCAAAACCACTCTAAGTTATCATCTCACTCCAGTCAGAATGGCAGCTATTATGAAGACAAACAACAATAAGTGTTTGTGAGGATGTGGGGGGAAAGGTACACTCATACCTTGCTGGTGGGACTGGAAATTGATGCAGCCAATATAGAAAACAGTATGGAGGTATGGAACCACCATTTGACCCAGCTATTCCTGTCCTCGGACTATATCCAAAGGACTTAAAAACAGCATACTACAGGGACACAACTACATTAATGTTTATAGCAGCACAATTCACAATAGCTAAAGGAGGGAAATGCAGGGATGTGGGGATAAGAAATATAGTAGAATGAAATAGATGTGAGTCAACCTAGATGTCCTTCAGTGGATGAATGGATAAAAAAACATGGCATATATACACAATGGAATTTTACTCAGTATTAAAAAAGAACAAACCATGGCATTTGCATGTAAATGGATGGCACTGGAGAAGATAATACTAAGTGAAGTTAGTCAATCCCCCAGAAACAAATACTGAATGTTTCCTCTGATAAAATAAGGTTGACTCATGGTGGGGTTGGGAGGGAGAGCATGGGGGAAACAGGGTAAAGGGGTGGGAGAGAAAGGGAGGGGGCAGGGGATTAGCAAGGATGGTGAAATGTGATGTATGAAGACTTGAATTGGGTGTCAACATACTTTATATACAAAAAGAAATACAAAAATTGTGGTATATATGTGTATTAAGAATTGTAATTCTACAAAAAAAATATAGCATTACCTTAGGTAGAGGGAAGTGAAAGGAGGGGAAGGCAGGGGATATGGGGATAAGAAAGATAGTAGAATGAAACAGACATTATTACTTTATATATATGTGACTGTATGACCAATGTGAATCTACAATATGTACACTCAGAAAAAGAGAAATTGTATCCCATCTACGTATGATATATCAAAGTATAAAAGTGCATTCTACTGTCATGTATAACTAATTAAAACAAATTAAAAATTAAAAAAGAGAGAATTGTGGCTTTGACCAATAGTGTTGCCCCTGCATCTCCCAAAAGAGCAAGAGTGCATGGCTCTCAGAAAACTCCCTCTGCTGAGAAGCCTTGCTTCCCTTCAGTCTGGTCCTCACAACTAACCTCTTACACTGTTACCAAGAAAGCCTAATGTGTGCATGGGAGTGGGTATGTCATGAGGAATAGAACATTCAAATATTTACATTTTATATTGCTTCCACTCTGCATTCTTCTTGCTCACTACCCTAGTGTGTAATTTTGCAATGAATTTCCTTTCATTTTACTGAACATTTTTAAATTCTTCAAAGACTGTGATTCTAGAATGCTGTGTTGTTTTGTGAGCCTCTGTGTTTTCATGCAAAATGGAATGTCTAATTGATAGGAGGTTGCTGTTACATCAAAGTAAAGTTTTGCACTTAATGTAATTTCTACATCTGCACCAGCATTTTACTATTTTAATCAGAACAACTTTATAATGACAATAGCTTAATTTATAATAATAATAGCTTAATAGTTAATTGATAGGCCAGAACCACTCCAGGTTCCTCTTTAGATTTCATGGTGTTTTAGCCTTCAAAATACTTTTTTTTTGGCAGGGAGGATGTACTGGGGATTGAATTTAGGGGCACTCTACCATGGAGCCACACATCCCCAGCCCTATTTTGTATTTTATTTCAGAGACACGGTCTCACTGAATTGCTTAGTGCCTGTTTTTGCTGAGGCTAGCTTTGAACTCATGATCCTCCTGTCTCTGCCTCCTGAGCTGCTGTCATTACATGTGTGTGCCACTGCACCTGGACACCTTAAAAATACTTTTAAAAATGACCTAGACAAAGTCTTATGTTGACAAATGTAGTATATGCCTTTATGTATTTATGTTCTTTTGCATATCCCCTAATAAAATTTTATAATTTGTCTACAGAAGTCTTAAGTCTATTATTTGATTATTTAGGCAATTTCAGTCTCTGATACTATTGTAAATAGTATATCCTGTTCAATCACGATTTCTAATCATTTGCCACTGGAATATAAAACTTTAATTTTGCTTTTATATCTCAAGCTTTTATTCAGGAACCTTGACAATTTCTATTTAAAAAATAAACAATATATTAAAAAAATCGTCATCATTTGAAAATAATGCAAGTTTAAGCTTTCTATATTTTAGTATTCCATTCTTCTACTTTCTTTTATTCTCATTATATTTTACTCATGAGGATCTCCAATACAAATTTGATTAAACATGGTGATACCGGGTATGATTATTCTGATTTTAAATAAACATTTCTAGGGAGGAGAGATGCTAGCAAGAAGTCTGACTAGAAGTCCTACCATCCTTCCTCCCATAAAGACAACTCCCAAAATAAGCAATGCATTTTGGTGAGGGTAAGTGAAGAGAGCCCCAGAGCACATCTAAGGATCACCAGAAGCCAGATAGAACATGGGATCCTGGGATGTTCACACAGAGTATAGGACACACTTAGTTTCTGACACGCCATCAACAGCCAGGAGCAGCTCAGAACAAGGGAGCTTCCTCCCTGTGTGGACTAATCAAGCAAGAGGACCCCAGAAGCTCCCACCCAAACCTTGGACACCTTCCATACTCACTACTATGACTCTTGTATTCTCATGCCACTCAGCTCTCCTGAGGGGACTGCCTGGAGTCCACACATCTGAGCTCCCAGAAGAGAAGGTGGTGACGGTGTACCCCACTCCTGTGGCCAGCACAGCTATTAGATCATGACACCTGGGGACTGGAAATACTGCTGGATTGTGTCTTGCTCAGGTGACAAACAGCCATGGCACCCCACCTTCCCTGAGACTTAGCACTGCTAAACCACCCACACTTGGTGGCCTGCCACTCCTGAGCTCAGCCCCTGTCATAGCCTACCCCATGGGGCCAGCCTGCAGTGAAGCCACACATCAGTGCTCCCAGACCCTGGTGCATCCTGCCCCTCAGGGCCTGGACTGGGACTGTAGGCTGCCTCCTGGAAGAGGCATCTGAGTGCCCACAGCAGTCATAACCTACGTCTGACTGAAGTTTCACATCACTTCTTGGGACCTAGCAGAGCAGCCAGACTTGCAAGGACTGAGATGAATGTAGTGTCGTGGGTTCAGAAAACAGCATTGGCTGAGCTGCATCCTCACCTACAGGTCAGAAAACCCTACAACCCTGGGTAAGACCGAGGACCCTGCAATGCTGGAACTGTGTGATCTTCCTAGACCTTCCACTCCTAGAACTGGATAGGCCTCTGTGGGGGGCTGTTGCATTTTCCTTCCCTGATTGGTTGCAGCTCTGTCAGTCACTTGCAGTGATCTGGCCACATTCAAAGTGGCCCTACATGGCTGCCCTGATCCTGGAAGTAGCAGAATGTGTCTTCATGCTTAGGCATGCCTTCCTATAACCCAGGGGTCAAATTACCTTACTTGTCCTTGTAACCCTGCCCCTCTTGACCTTATTTGGATGAAATTTTCTAAAGAATGAGGGTCTCCCTGGTAAAAGTCCACTCTTGGACATGCTCACTCTCACCAGCCCCTCGTGAGATTCCTTGCTCTCCCATTTGGAGAGCTTGAGGCAGAGGAGCTGTCCTGGGTGTTTTATTTGGTATCCTAGGAAATTCACTGGAGTAACCTTTAGTTTGGATGCCTGTGCTGCTGGGGGCGGCAGGCCTGCCAAGATTCTGCAGTCCTGGAACTGGATAGGAATCCTAGACCCTACAATGGAGTGATCTCCCAGAACCCTGCAGTTCTGGAACTGGGTGAGTTTTCTGGACCCACCCCCATTCCTGGAACTGGGTGACCCCCAAGCTGCTGAGTTGCTGAGCCACTCTGCTCCCTAGAGAGGAGTCATTATATATTTTTGTTTCCCTTCCCTTCAAAGTGCAGCACTGTGGGAGTCCATCCTTGAACTGACTGAGTTTACTCCCTGGCTAGGTGTGAGGTGCTCAGACACTTTTAATGTGGCAGAGCTCTCCCCACCCTTTTTGGGTTTGAGAGCTTTTCCGTGTGATGTGGAGGCATGTCTCACCACTGCCTCAAAGACCCAATCATCACACCTGACCTTGCCACATTGCCCCCCGCTTGACCTTCATTGGATAAAATTTTCCCCAGAATTTTTTGTTCCCCAATAAAAGCCCTATCCTTAGTGTTCTCTCTCTCTCTCTCTCTCTCTCTCTCTCTCTCTCTCTCTCTCTCTCTCACTCTGTCTCTCCTCTTCAGTTAAACCTCACTGCCTCCCTGGGGGGCTTGAGGCTGAGGGTTCAAGAAGCCATCCCAGAGCTGGTTTAAAGGTAAAATGGTGTCTGTGTCTTTAATTTAAACTCCCTGAGGATTTTCCCACGTGACCAAACTGTTCACACCGTCTGCACTGGCCCTGGACTAAATAGCACCAGAAACTCTTCTTGCAATCATAGAATGAGAAAGGGCCGACTCTTATGTAGATCAACTAGGAGTTCCTTTGAGTTTGTTGAGATGAAAAGTGCTTAGAATAGTAACTCACCTAATAAATTCTCAGTACACTTCACCATCACCTGGTTAAGATCAACATTTCTTATTGTGTACTATATATCCTTAGATAGTGGAACTGTGTGCCTTGCCAGTGGTCTGATGGCTTTCCAATGGCCCTGTTCATAGCCCATGGTCCTCATCCCTGCCACCTGCTCCTTCTCCCACATCCTTGGCCAGTGGTTTGCAGACAGGTGCACACCAGGATCATTTGCAGGTCATCATCTCATCTGACCTCCTTCTTCACCTGAGGCTGCTGGCCTCTCTTCCCTGGTTCCCAGGCACTGCTCATGTGATTTGCTGTCCTGGGCCCTTCTCCACATTGATAGAAGGGAGCTGAGCAATTGTGGTTGGATGGTAAACACCAGAACATATTTACAGTCCTGCAGAACTTCTAGCACCATGAAGAGTGCAGGCTCTGCAGCCAGGTGCCTGGGTGCTGGCTCAGCTCCTGCTCCAGTTCTTCCCTGGACAAGTCCATTGCACTAGCCCTACCTGCCTTCCTCTGTGAAGACTGACTCCTATGTGGAGATATGTTGGCATGTGGTCTTAATGATCTACTAAGGAAGAGGCTTAGAATTACTTGGTATGTAATAAGCAGTCAAAATTAAAAATTTTAACTTATCTTTTCTTAATATTTTTCATTAGGAGCTCTTGATCTTGGGATAATAAAATTAATGGAAGCTAGCTGGGTTCAAATTCTGACTGAAGGACTCATTGGGAGCACAATTTGGAGCACATTATTAAACTAAGATCAGCCTGTTAGGCTACAGGATTAATACTACCTACTTCCTAACACACAGTTGTTACAGAAGTAAATAAAATAAATGGAATTAAGCACTTTGTATAATGCCTAGCATGTAATAAATAGGAATTACTAAACTTCAGTGCAGGGGTTTTTAGACTTTATGATTACTGATACCAGATTGAAGGTCAAAGATATCATATAGGACCCTATTTTCATGTATCAATTGGAATAAAGCTCTACTAGTATCTAGAGCTGCAGTAGCAAGAAGTAGTTTTTTAAATCAGTGTGTATGAACTCTTACAACAAAATTATAGTAGAAAAAATTGAGTGAAATATAGTTAAAAAAAGCATATTTACATATGTATATTCACTAAAGGCAGACAACAGTCAAAAAAAGTTAGAAAATTCCTTATTAATTTCAAAAGTCTAGTTTCACTCCTGTTGAGCAGTTAGTCAAGAAAGAACTTTCACTGTGTTAACACACCCCTCAGTGGTTTTGTTTCATGGAAGAATTTTCAGTCTGTTATTTTAGTGCTGTGCTATTATGCATTAGATGAACCTGTTTTCCTGGTTGGTTTTCTATTTGTAACATTCAATTGATAATCAACCCAGATTTGTATACAAGATTTGGGACTTTTAAACTCATTATGATGCTTTTTTGTATATACACAGCAAAGAGGCTATTTTCCAAATGATGTTATTTTGCCAACATCATGAATGAGATGCTGCCAATTTGACTGGTTTGTTAAAAAGGTCCTTTTTTTTTTTTTTTTTTTTTTTTAGTTTCAGGATTTCCTCTTGTAGGTCACAATTTGCTAAGTGTTTTTTTTTAACATGTATGGTGTTTAATTTTATTGAATATTCTTTAACACATCCACAATACCAGTATCTTGATGTGATGCTTCCTCTTTATCAGTGTTGTCCAATAGACCTTTCTGCCATGACAGAAATGTACAGTATCTGCACTGCACTGTCAGGTATAATAGCCACCAGCCCATGAGCCCATGTGGTTACTGAGTTCTTGAAATAAGTAGTGGGACTGAGATACTGAAATTTGATTTTGTAGAATTTAATTAATTTAAATAGTCATACAAGGGCTTTGGTTCCTCTATTGAATGACTAATATGTAGGTTAGCAGAAGACCTTTTAATTGGTGTTCATTATAATTTTCTTTTCCTGATCTTTTTTCTTGCCTGCCTTCATTCTTTGTTCCTTCCTTCCTTCCATTCCTTTTTCCTCCCTCCCTCCCTCACTTTTCCCTTTCTCTTTCTCCCTTTCTCTCCTTCCCCCATTCATTCCTTCCTTTTTTCCTTCCTTCCTTCCTTCCTTCCTTCCTTCCTCCCTTCCTTCCTTCCTTCCTTCTTTTCTTCCTTCTCTCTAGCACTGGGGCTCAATCCCAGGGCCTCAGCATGCAAGAAAAGTGCTTTACCACTGAAACACATCCCAGCCTTCAGGAGAGTTTTCAATTAAAGTCTCCTGAAAGAAAGCTGGGTGCACAAATATAATTATTACAATTTTAGAAATGGGAGGTCCATGCCTTTAATCCCAGTGGCTTGGGAGTGTGAGGCAGGAGGATCATAAGCTCAAAGCCAGTCTCAATAAATTGGTGAGATCCTGTCTCAAAAAAATAAGATCTCTGATTGTGACTCAGTGGTTAAGCTCCCCAGGGTTCAATCTCCAGTTCCAAGGGGAAGATAAGAATTTTACAAATGGGAAATAATGTTTTAGAAATAGTACAAGTTACATAATTTTAGCTTCAATTTAAAAGTTTAGTCCTATTCTCAGACTTTATTTACAGGACATTCTGCTATTTTTTTCTTGAAAACATGGTACTTAAACAAATCTGACTTTTTCAAATGTGAAAATAGAGTCCACTGAGAGTTAGCTGCCAATTCCTGATAGTATTTAGTTGTAAGTTCCACAAATACAGAAAGGTTTTTTGTTGTTGTTAGTACTGGAAATTGAATGCAGAGCCTTGCACATGTTAGGCAAGCACTTAACTGAGCTTTATTCCAGCCCAGAAAGTGTTTTTAAAGATTGTCTTGTCTCTGTTATCTAGCATGGTGATGGTGTATAGTAAATTGTCATTAAATGTTTAATTATTGTAATTAAATATCAACAACCTAAAGCTTTAAACTACACAACAGTCCTTAAATCCTACAATCCAATAGTGACATCAGTTCATGTTAGTAGCAAGATGGAGATGGGAACCAGGGCCACAGTGCAGTGATCCCTGGCTGGTAGCTGAAACCTCAGGATGCAAGCTGCATCAGCACAGGGCACTGCCATGTATGGACACATATTTGGAAACAGCCCACTAGAATCAAGGTCTATTTACCCTACAGTCTTAGGTTCAGAGTTAGAAAGGACTTTCCACATGATTTAAACCAACATTCTTTCCCCAGAAGGATTTGTCTTTACAGTGTATTAAACATGGTTGCTATGGTCTGAATATGTTCTTCCCAAATGTATATGTTGTGACAATCACTATTGTGACAGCAGCAAAAGGGAAAATGAGACTTACTATGCTCTCAAAATCAACTTAAATAAATTATGTCTCAATTCTAATGACATATACGTTTTCACTGGTTGATAGTACAGGTAGAAAAAGTATGTAATGTGATTTATAAGTCAAAACGTGTGATTAGGTCATGGAGCTCTATATTTTTTAACAGAATGAATGCCCTTATATAAGAGGCTTCACACATCATTCACATCCCTTTCCCCCCTTCTGCTTTCTGTCAACTGATGATGCAGCAATACACGCCACCTTGGACAATGTGAATATACATAGTGTTACTTAACTGTACACTTCAAAATGGTCTAAATGGCAAATTGTAAGTGTATTTTACAATAAAAACATCGAAAGATGCATTTTCTATTCTGTTCAGTGTTTCCTGCTATTATTTAGTAATCACATTCATTAAGAGCACTTACCAGCCAGGCACAGTGGCTCATGCCTGTAATCCCACTGGGAGGCTGAGGCAGGAGAATTGCAAGTTCAAAGCCAGCCTCAGCAAAAGCAAAAGCAAGGTGCTAAGAAATTCAGTGAGACCCTACTCTAAATAAAAAACAAAATAGGGTTGTGGATGTGGCTCTCTGGTACCCCAAAAAAGAAGCACTAATCAAAATTTCACAACCCTGTATTTGAGATTCAATTCTGCTTGCTGCATCTCTGAAAACTAAAAGCATGTCACTTAGCTAAGCCTCAGTTTCCTCATCTGTAACACAGGAATTATAAAATGCTTACTTACCCATTAGAGGTTGCTGTGAAATTTCAACTTGGTAAAGTCTAAATACACAAAGCTCAATAAATGTTAGCTCTGATTTTATTTTTAAGTTTTCAAACCAATATGATTCTTGTACTTTGTATAAAGAAGGCTAAAAAATGGCTTTAGCATTAAAAAGGCCTTTTGTTCATTTCTCCTTAGTCCTTAATGTTATGAAGAACTATAAGACAACATGCCCTAAAACCCATTTCATATTATAGTCAAGTGGTGAGCCCATGTGTTGACCACTGAGTCAATAGTTAATAATCTTAAAGTATCATACTCCAAGAGGCAAAAATTTCAGAGAAGCCACAATAACTTATTGTACTTGAAATAATTTACATATAATAATGTGTGTATAAATCTGTACATATAATTTTTATCAAGTATATATGATCATACAACAACATTGACTCACAATATAGTTCACACATACCAAGAATGCTATTTTATTTTTGTCCCTTTTACATCATATTTTAGGCAAGATGATGAAACCCAGAAAATAACAGGAATGGACTAGTTTATAAAAACTGGGTATTTTATAAGTGAAACACATTCAGTCATCTACATCTCTCAAATTGCAAACAATGTGACTTACTATACTCTCAAAATGAACTTAAATAAATTATTGCTCAATTCTAATGACATATACGTTTTCACTGGTTGATATTCCAGGTAGAAAAAGTATGTAAAGTGATTTATAAGTCAAAACATTTCATACAAAAGGATATTTTTTGGGGGTACTGGAAATTGAACTAAGGGACACTCAACCATTGAGCCGCATCCCCAGTCTTATTATGAATTTTATTTAAAGACAGCGTTGCTAAGAGTTTTGCCATTGCTAAGGCTGACTTTCTACTTGAGATCCCACCTGTCTCAGCCTCCCAAGTTACTGGGATTACAGGCATACATCCAAAGGAATGGTTTTAACCAAACCCTCATAATGTCAAGAGAAAATGCATTGAAATTAAAAATATCTGAAGCACGCCTTTTTTAAGACCATTATAAAAAATATAAAAAAGGTTAAAAATGTCATAAAATAAAAATTTACACAGAAAAAGTTAAGGGGTTAAAAACTATCAAATGTATTAAAATCATCTAAAGTCAAATAAGACATAATTTAACTATATAATTTAAATTATAATATTATATAAATATATTGCATATTATATAATACATATATAATATAAATTAAATACAATATATTTATATAACATTCTAATTTATATTATATTATATATAATACATTTATTTTATCATATATACATATAATAAAAATATATAATATATATAAATTTTATGTATATTAATATATAAATATATTATATATTCATAATATATTATATATAATTTATATAATATATTTACATAATGTACTTATATATTTATATATAAATTATATATAAATATATAAATATATAAGTATATATATTATATAAATTATATATTACATATCAAAATGTTTATGATTCATATGAATTTAATATAAATTATATATAATATATGAAATACATATATATTATATACACATATAATAAAATAATATATAAATTAAATGTATAAATATTATTTTATTATATATAACATATTTATTATATATCATATAATATATTTAGATTTATATTAATTTATATTATATTGCATATCATTGTAATGTAATTATATAATAATATAATTTCTATTATTAATAAGATAATAATACAATTATTATATTAGTATAATTAATATTAATATGATATATAAAACATGGATTATATTATAATATATTATATAAGATATAATATATAAGATATTGTAGAACATTTATTTTAGAGCAAAGAAATGGAATGAGAGAGAGTATATAATGACAAAAAGTAAATGGTTCAGGTTAACCTGTGTCACTGCAGGTGGTGGGCTTACTGAAGATGAGGCTGAAAGATCAGTGGCCACCTGGACTATGGACTGTCTTTCAGAGGCATGCTTCAGCCTTTATTTTTCACTACTGTCACTCTGATAGCAGGAGCAAAGAAAGCATAAAGAGGAGATAATGGAGAAAGAGAGAGCTCATCAAGAGGCTGTTGCTACAGCTTGGAAAATATGTTATGTCCCTTCCCCTTTGGCTTGAGGGTAAGCCCTGCACCACAGGACCATCCAGGGAGGCTGGCTCCTGACATCCCTTGATTCTGTTCCCAAGAAGCCATTTTACTCATCTGCAACATTCAGACAGAAAGAGGGGAAAGAGGAATTTGCGGAGTGCAGACTCAAATTCTGTGACACAGATGTACAAATAATCTATATTTACTCTCTTTGGCCATACCAGCTTGCAGTGTAGTTAGAAAAAAATATAACCTCTATCTAGGTTGCCATGAACTCCTCATGTAAAATATAGTCACAGAATATTTAAAGGCAAACGTTTAGTATAACTCTGAGATATTTGCATCCTTATCTGATAGAGAATTTTTTAATCCTGAAATTAAACTTGGCAATTTCTGGAGATGAATCAAAGCTGGGCTAAGTACAGTGGCCTTATAGTTACTGAGACAGAGAGGGACATACCTAGTAGACATGCACATTGTTGCAAGCCTAAATAGCAACAGTCCTTTCTCTATTAATGGGATCTAAAATGTCAGTGTCTTTTTGTCTGTCTCTCTTTCTCTCTCTCTTATATATTTTGTTTGTTTTCATTTTGTTCATGCAGGTATGAAAACATGACTCTAGAAAAGAAGATACTCAGGTTTATTTGTTCTTTCTGACCTTAAGGAAGATTTATGATCATTATTTGATAACGGAAGAAAAAAGCAAATTTGGCATCATTCTTCTCGCTCCATGATTTCAAGCTGTTGCAAGAAAGAACATCTCTTAAAATGATATTCAATAAGTCTCATAAAAGTTAAAATATTGATTAAGGAAAGCTTGTTGAAATAGTTTCCTAAACTGATAGTTTAATGAGACTTTATTTAACTGAAATAAAGTTCTTCTCTGTTCCATTAGTTGAACCCCCGAAATAAATGTAGTATCTTCTTTAGAAACAGTTTTGCTTTAATTTGTAGTTTTCTTTGTTTGTTTGTTGTTGTTTTTACATGTACTCAATTTGGTGTCTGGAGAATATGCTCAGACAGGAATAGTATCACTTTTTTGATATCCATGTGAGATAGCTATGCAGAGTCTGCTAAAACTGAAATGTCACAGCAATATTGAGACATACTTTCTAGCACACTAGACCTTACATAAAGATCAGTGTCCTTGCAGAACGTCACTGATGAAAGTTCAGGCTTGTGGTACTTTCAAGGTAGCTATCCATAAAAACCAAACTCAAATCCAACTGAAGTATGATGACACTGAACCCATGCTTGCCCCAAACATCTTAATACAAAAGAGGTATTTCTATTTCCATTACAAATATTATCATACAATTCTCAACTATTTCTTCAGCAATGAACGATTTAAAAAATTGTGAGACACATGGGAAAATGAAGTTAAAACTATTGATTTTAAAGAGCTGAAGCAAGCAACATATATAGAATTATATATTATGATGAATTATATATGTATGATGTTTAAGGATTCTAGCAGAAAGGTGATCAATATACATGAACAGATGTGGATTTGCAGCAGGAAAGTGGAAATTGTTAACAGTCAGGTGGAAACTCTGTAAACCACAAATCACAATATTAGTGATGAAGAATTCTTCAGTGGGCTCAACAAAATACTACACATGAACATAACAGAGAGAAGAATCAGAGCCCTTGAAAAAGGTCAATAGAAATTAACTAAACAGCAGCACAAAGAGATTCAGGAGTACAATCAATGACAGCTGAGTTCCCAGTAGCTTGGGGCATCCCCAAAAGCAATGTCAAAGAGTTTACTGTAAATATGATTGAGATTCCAAAAGACAAAATGGAAAGGGAAGAGAACATGGCTGAGAGCTTTCTGAAACTACTCAAAGACAACAAACCACAGGTCCACAAGTTCAGAGAACCGGACCAGAATAACTGCAAGGAAAACACACTCATGCACATCATAGACAACATAATAAAATCTAATATAAAGTAAGCATTTTGGAGGCAACTAGAGAAAATGTTACATATGAGGAATTAAAAATAAAAATAGGAGCAGTTATTTATGGAAACTCTACAAGTGAGATAAAATAGAAAATCATCTCTAAGATATTGAATAGAAAATGGCAATTCCAAATTCTTTACCTAGTGAAAATGTTTGTAAATAAATGTAAATACAGAGTTTATTTTATTTTTTATTAGAGCTTAATGGTTACACATAGTTTCTGGGTTCATCCTGATAAACTCAAACATGAATGAAAATCCCTTTCAGTTCATGATCTCCATCTCCCCTCACACTTCCCCTCCCCTCTCTTTCTCTATTCTACTAGCCTTTGTTTTACTTGTCTATTAATTGTAAATACAGAGTTTTACAAATTATAAAAACAATGAAAACAAATATTAATGGATTCAATGTAATCCAAGAAAAAAATATGATTTTTTTTCAGGGAGGTACAGAATGATCCAAAAATTTATATATAAATGCAAATGTTTAAGTACAGCCAAGAAATTTTTGATGAACATTGTAGAAAGACTGAGCACAGTAGAAATAAGACATAATTCTTATAATTCTTTAGTTTGTAATACATAATTATATTTGTGCTTGAGTGGGTCAACAGGCCCAAAGAATTGGGAGAGTTGCAAAATAAACAGTCATATATTGTTATCAAACTTACAATTCTTTCATGAGTTTGGAGACAAAGACTATCTTCTGTTTAAATTGTTTTGGGAAAATAGATCATCCTTTTTCAGAAAAATACTTTGAACCCATAATTCACACTACATAGATCTTAAGTTTTTGCAGAAATTTATACAGATACATATGAAAGGTCAAATGACACACATTTAGAAAAATAAATAGATAAGGAGCACCATGCCGATAGATGTGAAGATACACACAGGCAATCACACATATATCCCTCCTACCATAAAGTAAAATGTTGTTGACTACAGTCAAAAATTCTTTTCACAAAAATTCCATAAAAGGTGTTAAAGCTAATCACAGAATGAGAAATGACATTGACAAATCATATAACACACAGGAAACTCATATCCTTTGTATTTAAGGAACGCCTAAAAATCAAGAAAAAGACAGACTATGATAGAAAAAGACATCACAAAACATGAAAAAGAACTAGTGGAAAAACATGAAGAAGTGTTGCACCTAATTCATTTGAGAGAAATGCAAATTAATGTCTCAATAAGATACAACACATTACCATATACAGTACAGCCCCTGTACTTCAAAATGTGAGCAATTTTGGTGTGGAAACCATCATACTATGCAACAAAGACTCTGAAGTCATGGCAAACCTGATGTAGAAGGACAAGATTCACTTCCTCTAACCTAGGAAGTCCATTCCTAGGGGTGTTACACAAGGGAATTGTGCATGTATACACACACACACACACATACACACACACACACATACATATTTCAAAATCAACTGAATAATATTTCAGAAAAGATAAACCTGAGAATTTATATATTTATCAATAGTATAATAAACAAAGTGATTTTATTATATACAATATATACATTTTCAACCACACAATGAAATAGAAGAATCTTATTGATATCTTTTTGCAAATAAAGCAAAGTACAAAAGAAGACATGCAATAAAATCTGATTTATCTAGAAAGAAGGTCAAACTAAGTTATGTTATTTCAGACATCATTTGTATATGATATAATCCATGAGGAATTCAAAAGTTGTGATACTGGTTGTCTCTAGTAGGGTAGTCAGAGATTGAAATACACTCCTTTGGGGTTTTAGCAATGCTCAATTTATGTTTCTGGGGTGTGATTTTTTATAATTTATATGCTTTATATTTAATGTACTCCTCTAAATGTGTCATATTTCATAATTTTGAAAAACAGAGAAGGGAATATAGTTCATCAGAATCTTGCTTTGAAAAGGATGAAGGCATTGTGTTATAACTGATTAAGATATAGGATCAAGAGAAGGTTCAAGATACTTTTGACTCATAGAAAGGCCCTCTTCTATAGGTTCATAAAGAATACAACCTTGGTTTTCTTAAATACAGTTTATATGGTTACACTTTAAACTTTTTTGTTGTTGTTGTTTCAGTGTAGAATGTGAGATCTGGTTCTGATTTGGTCTCTTTCTAAGTTTGCCATGCAGTTGTCTCTTTCTATTTAAAAGTCCACCTTTACTCTCCATGCTTTCTATAGAGTTTATTTTGGACTTTCTATTCTGTTCCATTGGTGATCTATACATTCAAGAGTCATTACCACATTTTTAACCTTTATTTTTAACAATGTATCTTCTTTTTTGTGTTGAGTACTTTTATGTTGTTTTCACACTGTGCTTTTGGTTTTCATTCTTTCAGTAATTCTCTCTAAATTTTAACATATTACTTACTATTGTTTTATTAAGCAGGACAAGAAAGACAATATCAAAATGGTTATTAATGTGGGGTCCAGACTCAAAAGGCTCCTGTGGTATTGCCTTGAGATGACTTAATTATCTTCAGTGCCTTAAATTTAATAACTTTAATAATAGTCCCACTAATAAACATAAAAATGTTTTAAGTAATGATAATTACAATAAAGCAATACTTCATGTTCATAAGATTTTGTGAGCAATAGATGTGTTATTACAAGGACCACAACTGGCACATGGTGAATCCTGAAAAAATATTAGCTGCTATTACTAACTACTTACCATGCTAAGGAATAAAGAAGTTGTACATGTTTACTATTGCTGTTGTAACAAATGACCACCAACTAAGTGACTCAAAACAATAAGAGTAAGATCTGAGTTTCTAAAAAACATTTCAGTAATAATAAATTAAAATGCTCAGAGAAAATGGCACATGTGGTATAGAAGCTTCTATTATATGACAACATAGAACTTGAGAAATGT
The DNA here is from genome assembly GCF_048772815.1 of Callospermophilus lateralis. Classification (NCBI taxonomy): domain Eukaryota; kingdom Metazoa; phylum Chordata; class Mammalia; order Rodentia; family Sciuridae; genus Callospermophilus; species Callospermophilus lateralis. The sequence goes on along the minus strand of NC_135311.1, from coordinate 68,517,957 downwards.
TTGAAATAAACATTTACTAAGGATGCTCAGTAAAATTATCTCTTAAAATATGCTAGAAAGGGCTGGTGTTGTAGCTCAGTGGTAGAGCACTTGCCTAGCACTTGTGAGACCTTGAGTTCGATCCTTAGCATCACATTAATATACATAAATAAAATAAAAGTACTGTATCCATCTAAAACTACAAAAAATAAAAATAAATATGTTACAACAAAAAGAAAGAAAGAAACAATAAGAGCAAGGGCCGGGGTTGTGGCTTAATGGTCGGGCCCTCACCTCGCATGGGTGATGCACTGGGTTAGATCCTTAGTACCACATAAAAATAAATAAATAAAGGTATCATATCCATCTACAACTAAAATAATATTTTAAAAAATATAAGGTTATACTCTACAATTCTGGAAATCAGAAGTCTGCGAGGCTAATCTCAGGCATTAGCAGGTTTGTGATTCATATGGAGACTCCAGGAGAGAATCTATTTCCTCACTTCTCATTATACCTAAATAATTTAGTCATTTAATTTCATAATAATAAGATCAGTGGGGTCAGAAAACATAGTCTAGTTCTTAGTAGTTCTAAAAAACTGTCCCTGTTCATCTTTCAGTGCCTTTTCTTGTCATTTTGTATCCAATAACACAGTTCTGTTCTAGATGACAGAGTATGTGGGGACACATGGGAGCCAAGGAAGCTGGTGGGAAGGAAAGTTTGTGGACCACTGGTGGAAGCAACTTGCACCTCTAGAATTTTGTAAGGGGAAGACCCCTTATTTGGTGGGGAGATACTAGAGAAGAGTTAGTGAGCTAGATGTCAGATTATTTGTAGTGTGGTCTAGACTAACAATATAAATGGTAGGAACTTTGGATAAGTAGATTAATTATGCCATGACCCAGGTTTAAAAGTGTGTTGAAGATAAATAGTAATGATATAGAAAGTTGTTCTTTCCGACTATGCCATTTCCTCAGGTGTAAAATATATGTTGTTTTCTGTTTTGTGGTCTGCATAGCTCACAAAGGTATCTATAGAGTATTGCTAAATAAATGCTCAGCCAGTGTGCTGGTACCTTGTGGAGTTGAGGTCAAGTCCAGAAATATAGCTGAACAGACTTTTGCTGATACAAGAAGTTTAGAGAAATAAAATTCTCAAAGAACAGAAGAAAAAGTACAGATATTAACACTAATGTGTTTTTCTTCTGTATATAAGTAAAACACATTTTGAGCAACTAAAAAATAAATGATGCACTTCTAATATCTCCCCACTGGAAATTCTTTATATAATTAAGTGGTAATAAGGGATAAAGAAATGTAACTTTGTGGAGTATTCCGACAATTTTTAAAACTTTTATTGGAGTTAAACAAAACAAATAGAAAGGCATAGCAAAGTATATTTTAATTCTAGTTTTTAAAGAAATTCCTAATCTCCTGATGAAAATTTAGAAGATTTCCCCATAGAATTTTAAATACTGTGAAACATTTTTAAAAAGAGTTAAAACCATAATAGATTTATGGCTTAAAAATATTTTATAGTTAAAACTACATACTAACAGATACATTCATTCAATCAATATTTTTAAATAATCAACAGGCTCTCACAAAAGACTGCAAAGGTTATGATGATTTAACTTTCACATATAGAAAGTATAAAACTAAATGAGCATCATCAGAATTTTGGCACATTACACATTACTTATGCCTATTATTTATGAGGTCTAAAGGATTTCAAATAATACACAAATATTAAGACCAATGTTTTCTATTATATAATTCTCTGAGTATGAACTAACTCAGGTGAGGATGAATGCGAAGGAAAAGGCTTTCTCTTTAGCCCTAAAGCACATGACACAATTTTACAGTAGTATTTCCTTTCATCCTCTAGAGATGTCCATTTGACTGTGTTTAACAACACCTAGGTAACTTGTCATACCTAGAGATAAACTGAAAGATTAGGCAAAAGGCTTTGGGATTGTTTAAATGTTCATTGTCCCACATTTTCTAGTTTCTCATCTTCAGTGAAAAGAAATAGGAAGAGGAAGCTCTAATGTTTTCAGTATGTTAGAGAATGATACATGAATCACTAGCACGGTGGAGATGCTGGATCTGATCATGAAACCTGGTAATTTGAGCTTGAGGGATCATGTCACCACTTGCCTGAGAAGTAATAAATAAAAACAATAAAACAGCAAAAAGCAAGGTCAGCTTCATTCTGATTGCTACACCACTGACTTGTCCTTACTACCTTTAATGCACAGAAACAATAGGCATTTCCATGTTTTTCTTTTCCATTTAGGTAGGTCCATTCTACTTCTATAGTTAGTCACATTCCTCTTTCTCTAGTTCCAGAAACATCCAGTCCCTGAAATGTTGGGGTCTGTAGAATTCCATCCCAAGGCTCCCCTTTCACCTATGCTACCCAGTTTCCTTGATTAATCTTAGTCACAACTTGACTTCAATCCTCTTTCCGAATCCTCTTTTCCATTTTTAGGAAAAATTAACGGTGTTTGTAAGAGAAAAAACTGACACAAAAACAGAATATCTAGGTGATGTGCAGTCAGGCAAGGTGTCTGAGCCTTAGATGAGGGAAATGGTCCAGGTCACCAAACTTTGGAGGGAGAAGTACAAGAAAAGAATGAGGGGATCAAACACCAGAGTTTGCCCATAATGCCTTTCAGAAAAGAGCTACAATCCCCAAAATACCCTGGGGTAGTTACTGAAAAACTGGTACCCACAGGTTCCATGGTAAGCCAGAGAAAATGTTGGGATGTTGTCTATCTTATGAGGTGTTCCCACAGGAATTTGCCAAAGAATATAGGGAGCATCAACACTGAGGATACCACTAATGGGAAAGGCAGCTTCAAAGCCTCACAAGGGTGTGAGATACTCACATTTAGTTATCTACTTGGGGCATCGCTAACCTCATATAAAACTGGGGACACAACAGTTCTGCTTCACAGTAAATAGATGAGAGAATGCATACAGAGGGCTTTGTACAGTGCTTGGGAGAGGAGAACTCCTGCTTATTGAGTGATGATAAACTACAGGACTTGGTGAAACAAGCACTGCAAGTTCAAGGCCATAAGAACCAGAGATGACCGAGGCAAGGACAACAGCAAAGACAAAATGCAAGATGAAATTGATGTAACAGGTATAATCAGGGCAAAGGATTTTCCAGAGCCATTAACAAATTAACAGAAAAGGCTAATCAATGTGGGACGGAAATGCATTGCTATAGATTTAATAATTTATATTCTTATTCTATTCCACTCACCATTCTAAATCCAAATATTAAAGCACTTGCTTATCACAATAACCTCACAAATATGTCTAACCCCCATTTCTATTCTATGCAACAGGAAAACAGGCACAGACGACATAGATAACTTGCTTACACCATGTATTTGGTAACAGTGGAGCTTGGATGCACATCCAGCAGTCTGATTCCACAGTTCCTGCCCTGAACCACCCTAGTACTCTTCATCTCCCCTCACTGTTTCATGCTCTCATTCTTATAGAGAAAGGACAGAAACACAACCCTAGGCTGAAACAACTGATTCAATACCTGGAGCTGACGTGCCACATTCCTGTGTTGCTGTGCCAAAATGTTTGCTATTTCTATTTCCATTTGACTTATTTGCTGCTGATGGAGTCTCTCCTTCTCCTCCATCATTTGTTGCATCTGCCTACGAATCACCTCCACACTTTCTGCTTCAGCCCTGCTTTCACACGTGCCTCTGAGGAGAACAAGGAAAAGGATAAACCTTCTAGGACAGCTCTGTCCCTCCTTTGGGCCTCCGGTTCTCAGTTCTCAATCCTTATTGTTCCAACCCACACAGAAAATTCCTGCCATTGTTTTTCCTTCCAGATAACCATACTGCAACTAATCCTGCCATACTCAGATACCACCTGTGGGGACAAGAAGCCTCTTTGTCTTGCTCTAGGTGAATGATCTCAGCTAGGCCAGGACACATGAATTTCAAATTTCTGAACATTTCTTGTCTTTCTTGCATTACTTCTGTTCTCTTCTCACCTTCCATCTCCTTTTCCTTGGCTGTGAGAGCATGGTCTGTCTGTAGAACAGCGTTACGCACAGACTCTTTGGACTTTAAATACTTTTGTAGAGCTTCCTCAGCCTAGGAACCCCAAAAACACACAGTAAGATCTAGAAATTGTGTTTAGCGATGTGATACAATTATATTTCTTGTTCTATCAATCATCTTTTCCTCTTAGAAGGCGCTCTGCCTGCACCTGATGGAGAGGTGCATCAAGCCTCTCCATAGGTGGGGTTCAGAACCTGGCTGGGGGGCTGGGGATGTGGCTCAAGCGGTAGCGCGCTTGCCTGGCATGCGTGTGGCCCGGGTTCGATCCTCAGCACCACATACAAACAAAGATGTTGTGTCCGCCAATAACTAAAAAAAAAATAAATATTAAACTTCTCTCTCTCTCTCTCTCTCTCTCTCTCTCTCTCTCTCTCTCTCTCTCTAAAAAAAAAAAAAAGAAAAGAAAAGAAAAGAAAAAAAAGAACCTGGCTGGGCCAATCAGAGCACTCAAGGCCACTTGATGAAAAGAACTCATTCACAGAAGGAAAAATACTGCAACTTGAGTGTTTTAAATACTGGTAAGGAGGCTGGGAAACACATATTCTGTTCCCAGAGGATTGAGGCACTAAGAGGAATTGTATCAGTTGTATCTTCCTGGTAGTCATGTGGGGCAAGTCTAGTTGAAAATGAAGCCAATAATCAGGAAAATGAAGCGGAATAATGAAGCAGAGGTTGGAAAGGAAAAAGAAAGGAGGACCACTGAGGACACTGTTTGAACTCTGGAAAGTATTCATATTAAAAACTTCTGATTTTAGATATATAAATCAATTATAGTTTTTCTTAAATAAGTAATAATAATTGGAATTCTGTTCTGTAGAGCCAAAAATGGTCCCTTTGTTGCAGTCAGTACTCATGTTTGCAATAGACTTCTGGTGATTATGGTGATGGTTCAGGTTAATTCCGCAGCTATCATTAGCACACCCACATCCTGTGCTAAAATACCAACACCAGGTACATAATTCCCAGGCATGCTCATTCAGTTACAGAGTAACTCTGAGGCAGAGACATAAACTGCACCTCTGTTCCTGTGTGCATGTCCTGTCCTCAATGGCTTTTTTAAACAGGCACCTCAGCATTTCACATAATTAATAGATAGAATCCTGGGAAATACCTGTATTCCTTTCCTGGGCTATTGATGATACTTTGTCATTAGCTCCTTTGTCTTCTGAAGGTAGAGATTATGGCCTCCTGGCTTAGAATAAAGCCCCTGTTTCACTGCTTCTTCCAGAGGACCAAAAATATCCTGAAGTAAAGCTGAGCAACAATCCGAAGAGGCTTTCTCACTGCTTACAAATGTCATTCTGCTTCGCATCTAGTAGGGTCTTCAAAGGGAAAGAACCCATGGAGATATTAGCAACACCTCAGTCTTTCTGAAATTTATTTTTAAAGAGATTATTTATTTAAGAAACTTCAATGAATATAAGCAAGACTATACCCTTCCCAGCAAACCTGAAATAGTTACAAGAATGATAGTCTATAAAATATGGCATTTACTTTTGGGTGTGAAATTTCCTGAAACCCCTCTCTTGCATTTCTGCTTTAGATGTGATCTTATGTCCACAGACCTCTAAACTCAAATCCTCATTTTAAATGCAGCCTACTTTTTTTAGCATTTCTGGTTTCAGTATTTTTCTACCTTTAAGAAGTAGAAGTGAATAATTAGCTGGAATGATGTCAAATTGCTCTATTAATCGTAGATAGCTCATACTTTAGCAGATCCAAATGATAATTCTCTCTGCTTAATAAAAAGATAAAACATGACTTTGTAAATACAATTATTTTTTTCTTTTCACATTTTTATTGCTGCATTGTAGTTGTATATAATGATGGGATTTGTTTTTATGTATTTAAACATGCAAAGAATATAACATATTTTGGCCAATATTATCCCCTATAAATACAATGTTTTAAAGGAATAAAATCAATTCAAATTTAGCTCTTGGGTGTAACAAGGTAAAGTTGAGCTGTGTGCATAGAGGAAAACTTCAGACTCTAAAGGGCCCAGGTATTTACATTTTGTTTACAAATGAAAAGTGACAATATGTACACATAGGCAAATATCATTGTTTTCTAGTCTAATAGGAATTTTTTTCTTAAAAAAGTCTTATTGTGTTATTCACAATAATATTTTTCCTTCTGTTCACCATAAAGCACATGAATTAGAATAAAACACACACAATTACCTGTAATTCCTTCTGGAAACTTTGGTCCTCATCCTTGAAACAGTTCTTTTTGAAGATTTCTATGGCCTCTCTCTCACTGGCTCTGTGCAGGTCCAGCAGCTCCTGGAGGGTCTCTGTGGGCAGCTGCACTTTCTGGCCCATCAGCTGGTCATAGTGGGCAAGTGCCCTTTTTATTGCAGCTGCATTCTCTCTCTGGGCCAGGGTCAGGAATGGGTTCTCCATGCAGGGCAGATCTCCACTGTTGATAGCGTTGACATAGGTCAGCACCAGGTTCTCTAAACCTGCCCAGAGGAAGAGATACTGGTGTTATTTGCTTTAAAAGTAAATGAAACAATTGACTAATTGATTAATTAATGTCAATTAATTCTGATAACATTCATTCAACAACTTTCTGACCAGTAGATAACTTTCTTTAGGAAATCGTGAGATTAAGAAGACAGGTTTTTCCTTCTTTGGGAAAAGAAATAGGGGCTAAAGAAGAAAAAAGGGAAAATGTCTAGATATATGATATATGATCGTATGATTTTAAAAAAAATATTTTTATTAGTTGTTGATAATTTTTTTTTTTTTTTACTTATTTGTATGTGGTGCTGAGAATCGAACCTAGGGCGACACACATGCTAGGCAAGCTCTCTACCGCTGAGCCACAACCGCAGCCCCAAGATATATGATTGTATGATTTTAATCCTTCTCCATAGAGAAATAAGCAGATGATCTTATAAAATCATGCACATTCATGTGATTGGATTTTTTTTGCCTCTTTAATCCTCCTTTTATTTCCCTCTGCCTTGGGTTTCCATTTTCTTCAAAATTTCCTCTTCTCTCATTTTTTAAAAAGTATTTAAGTTATCATACCATTCTCTGAAAAGAAGCAAATTATACAATTTAGATCAATTGTCCCTTATTCTGTGTTGGAACTTCCTGGTTTTCCTTCTTTGTCATTTGTTCTACTTCCCTCAATAATACAACAATCATTTACAAAGTTATGAAACCTGAAGTTGTTAGGTAAAGGTAGAGCAAGAAGTCTGATTGGATATCTTTAGAGGGTCTAGTTCAATACTGGACCTTAGTTCAATACTTGTAGCAACCAAGTTCCATTTTCACAGGGAACAGGTATGTGTCACTATATCTACCAAAATTGTGACACACCACATGCATTGAATTTATTTGTTGAACAAATGCTGTCAATCTACGGGGAGTAATCTAAATGAACAGGGGAAGACTGAAAGATAAAATATCTAACTTCATCATGTTCCTATTTCATGTAACCTTATAGGCATTACTAAAACAAATATTAGAAATACTTTTTGGATTCATTATAGCTTTTGTAAACATGGTGCATATGATTTGCACAGTGGTAATTGTTTATGCAATGTTGACCCAAGGACCTTGTTACATGTTACACATTATGTTGAATAGAAGGGAAATCCTTAAAGAGATACTCACAAGGTCCATTGACCTTGATGCCTCCTGGAAATGTCTTGATCTTGGACTTGTTGAAGATGTCATGTCAAATGGCATTTCCAAATGAACTATCATTGAAAATAAGATTCTGATATACAAGTGTTAAGCAGGGAAAACACAAGTGATCAAACACATGAACTTCCATAGTTTTCTCATTGATAATTTTACCCTAAAGCATAAATTTCTAACTCCAGAGTCCCACTTATAGTCACTGATAGAAAAATGCAAAATTAATAGTCAATGGGGTAACCAGAATAGTTAAAATCAAGGTTTTCCTGGTACTAAAACAAAATCAGCCTATGTGAACAATACATATATCTATTTTATTAAATAATTATTATCCACAAGGGAGTTCACATTACTGATCTTTTCTAATTTTAATGCTGTGGGATGAACTCATTATTAATATCTCCATTTTGTAAGGAAACTGAAGCTGAAATTTTTGATTACTATCTTTGCATCTTGGTAGGTAAATCAAATGTAAAAATCAAAATCAAAACATAAAAAGCAAACAGTGGACGTTCAAGAGAAAGTTTGGTTAGTTGCAAAAACCAGCTCATGAGAGTCAACTATGTACATCTCTTCTCAAGTCTGAGTTTAGTGACTTTGCTTGAGTAGCTTGTAATTAGTTATGATAGGTATCTTTATGGAATGGTCAAGTTGTACAAATCTAATTCATTTTCTTCTGTGAACTTGTTCCTAAATACTTATTAGAATATAACTAGAAAAGACCTATGCAGTAAAAAAGATCCATGTGTCTACTTCTCCTATGATGAGTTGGATAAGACCAAAAAGAATATTAAAAATTTAGGGAGACTCACTCTTCTTGTCAAGGTCAGAAAGCGAAAAGTGCCAGAGCCCTGATTTGAACAGAAGTTCATCTCATCCTGTGCCCACTACTAACCATATAAGCTTGTAAAGTGAGTTTATTTGCACCATTTTTATATACCTGGGAACTACTAAGCAAAAACATCAATGTAGTTCTAATACTCATTCTGCATTATAAATATATTTTCTCACTTCAGACTTCCAAACACTATTGAAAATAGAAACAAAAAAATGAGGGGCAATATAGTCCAGTCAAGTAAAAGTACAAATTTATAAAAACAAAATGAAAAACTCCTTGTACAAAGCATGTTCAGTGATAAGGAGTTTAATCATAAAAGAATCTTCTGTCCTTACCTTCTCTACATCACACAGGCCTTCGGTGTCCAGCAGAACTAAGGTGTGGCCTGGCTTCTCAGGATGAGGCAGACACCACATCCAGATTCCCTTGGTGTGAGACTGCACCGTGGAGCCCACAGAGAAGCCTGCAGAGGGGAGTGCAGGGGTTGTCACAGAGAAGGGGATTTGTGTATTTTTGTATTTTCTTGATGATTGAGTTAGGGTTTAAGGAAAGCATAATAAGGAAACAGCAGAAAATACGATCTTCATTACAATAGAGAAATGGGGAAATAAAGTCAAATTCTGTAAGTGGAAAATTTTTATGGTTTTTATAATAATATGCAAGTGAATTTTTTAAAGTTTATAATTATGCATATGGACCATCTTATTATCCAAAGTACACGTATGAAGACAGGAATTGGTGTGAATGTACATTGTCTACAACCAGAGCTATGAAAAATTGTGCTCTGTATGTGTAATAAGAATTGTAATGCATTCCGCTGTCATATATAAATAAATATGGAAATTATTTCATTGATCTCATTCTGTATGATGGGAATATATTGTGTTTCTCCCTGAAAGACATTAAGATCGACATTTTTAAAAAGTTGTATGTCAGGGACAGAAACCTGCCTTTTATCTCTCCAATTAAAAGACCCATATGTGGCCCAAACACTGGTTTTCACTGTCCCTCCTTGGCACTATCTTTTCCCCCTCCATCCCCATGCTGGACGCCCATAGTGTGGTGGACAGAAGGCTCAGCAGAGCTCTGTTGGTGGCACTCACCCTTTTTCTTCCCAGCCAGCTGGTTCATCAGGTAGGATTTGCCTGTGCTGCAGACGCCCATGATGGCCACCACCACCATGGGCTGCGTGATGGCCGACAGGATCTGCAGGGCTTCCTGCTTGACCACTAGCTGCCCCTCCATGTCCTCGATGAGGCACACAGGGCCGGGCATGTAGGTCTCTGAGGCCATGTCTGGGATATTACTTAGTCTTCAAGGGAAGAGGTGGGATGAGCAGCAATTTCTAGTCTTTAAGCAGAGAAAGCCATTTTGCTTACGGAACCTGAAAACATAACTGTTCCCCAGCATGGCCTCTTTCTGAAGACATTAAAAAACAAAATATAAAAAAATATAAAAAAAGATAATCAAGAGCACCATGGTAAAGTCAGTCAGTCCTAGGCCTGCTATCAGTTACCTTGCTTATTCTTAAATATTTGGTGGACATAGAAAAATTTATTTCCTGAATCTTACCTACTGGCTCTTTGTATCTAACTCCTTCCCCTGGATTTTGGTTTACTTATATTCCTTTTTTTAATGTCCCTAGCTTGATTATTTGCCAAATATAAATTTTTGTATTTCTCTTATTAAGTCCAGGTCCAAAGTGAATTGCATTAATTCTAAGCCATTATCTAGCATTAAAAATAAATTGCAGGTGCTTATTTCTTAAAGCTGTACTTTTGAAGTGCTTTTAACTTAGTTAATGAATCCCTTTATTGAAACAAATGTTCAAAGCATGATGATTTTATGACTGGCTATATGAGTGGAAGACAAAACTTCTTTTATTAATTTTAACCAATTTCTACTTCTGTTCTTTAGCTCCTGTAATCTGAGGAGTCTCTGGTAAAATATTTTTAAGCAAATTCTTGCTTTTCTGACTTGTCATGCTGTTAAAATTCTTCTTGAGTTTTCTGCCATTTTACAAAACTAAAAATTCACTATCTGTTTGACTTTATTTTCATGGACATCTTAAATGAATACTTCTGGACTCTTGTTGTAGCAGACTATATAAGCTGTGAATTTCTTTGTTGTTGTTGTTGACAACCATAAAGATCCATTCTCTCCCTTTCTCATAGCCAAAGCCCTGTCAATCCTCTAGATGAAAGACAAAACAGAAACTGCTGCTTGGAAACAATAGTAGGAAGTCACAAATTGCCTTCACACATGGCACAGCTCCAGGGCATGGAAGTCAGGGAATGCTTGTACTGCAGAAAGGGGCAATTTTATGATGAATTTAGAAGCTCAGATGCCAGGTGTCTTTCCATTTTAATGTACTGCTATTGCAATATTGGCACCTTAGATTAGTAGAATTCTGGCTGCCTGATTTACATGTAGCAGATGCGAGAATAATATTTAGATTAGAAAAATGTGGCAACTCCCAATTATAATCTACACTAATTAGCTATAAAAACAGAAGTTATATAACTAAATCTGTATACAGATATTCTGAGCTTACAAACTCTCATGCTTTCGAGTGAATTTACTAATGTGGGAGCTAACAGCTTTAAGGTTTTGGACTTTCTTGTGAATAGCATTAGCATGTGTATTAATAATAGTGCTTTATATATTGTTCCCAGGTGTTCTCTGCATAACATCTTTAGTGCTTTTAGAAGACCAAATCTCTAGCACATCTTTGAGTATTTATAGTGTTCAAGCCACACTCACAACTGCTGCTCTGCAATTTACATCTCAGTCTGCGTGTGCCTCTGGGATGCATTCTCTCCCACTCTAGTAGAGCCCAAGAATTTTATAAATGAAAACAATGTAAGAGTGGACCAAAACACATAGAAATCAGGGCTTAGGGTGTGGCTCAGTGGTAGAGCACTTGCCTAGCATGTGTGAGGCACTGGGTTTGATTCTCAGCACCACACATAAATAAGTAAAAAATAAAGGTCCATTGACAACTAAAAAATATTTTTAAAAAGCACATAGAAAACAAATGCACATTTGGATTTGTAGTGAGTTAAATTTAATTTTCAATCTCTCAGCCCTGTAACTGGCTATCACATTGGCATTTCACTCAATTCTTTAAGCCTAAAGTGGAAGTAATATTTCCTAAAGTGGAAGTAAATGACTCTGTATTTATATCAGTACAGCTATTATTTTTAAAAAAGAGGTTTGCAGGAGAGAGAGAAAAAATTCAAAGAAGAAAAATGCCAAGAAATAAAAGAACATGCTAAGAAATGTTGTTGATAGATTTTTCTGGAAGAAAACAATTCTTTTTTAAATCCATGTTAGTCTAGCTTGGGTTTTATGTTTTATTGTTGCTGTTTTTATTATGTTTGCTTTTGATTTATTTTGTGTAGTTTTGTTCAAAGTTTAGAGGGAAAGGAAAAGGCACTGATCAAAGAGATATGTGGAAATCAAACAAACATGAGACTCATTAGCATGTGCTATGGAAAGAAGTTGAGAGGAGGAAGGAGTTCCAAGGAGTGACAAAATTGCTAGACCAATATTGAGTTTGGAAATTAAATCTAATCCACCATAAGCCCAAATGTGCATTTGTTTTCTATGTGTTTTGATCCACTCTCGCATCTTGTACATTTATAAAAGTCACGGGCCTCTACCACAGTTGGAAAGAATGCATCCCAGAGGACAGCAATATGGAGCTGTTGAATTAAGTGATCCTAACAGCAGAGACACTGGAGTAGAAAAAATAGGAACCAACACAAAAGGGACTAAGGAGATTGCAGGAATGGATGGCATTGGGGTTTAGGGGGCAAGCCAATATGATAAAAATATATTGCTCTTTTCAAGAAACTGCTTCATTGTTCACTCTGGGTTTCAATTTTTTCTTTTTATTTTCTTTTTTCTTTTTTTGTCCTTAACAATGCCAGCAAATATTTATGTTGGTTGGCGTTTTCATTTATTGCTCCCTCATGAAAATAATGAAAACTTCTTAAAATATTCAGGCTACAGTTTAAACAGCAAAACCAGGTGTTAGTAAAGACAAATGTCACTTAGTGACAATTATATGATAGGACATAAGGTGGCAGAAGAAGAAAAACAGTACTAAGACATTTTGAACCCTCAGTTACTCCCCACTGCTATTGTGTCTGATTCAGCAGGAAACAAACTTAGCAGACACTTAATGAATTCTGCTGTCTATGTGGCTACACCACAATTTAGTCTTTACTAGATCCATTATGTAGCATGTCAGGCAGAATGCCACGCTATACTGGATAAAATGTTTTAAGATCTACCAGAACCTTGCAAATCTCTTCCCACCCTTGTCCATGTCCTTACCTTACCTGTAAAATCTGGAGCAAAGATCTTTTGGAGCCAGTAGAGAAGCTGCTTCCAGGAGCACTTGGTAAGATTAGTCCCAACAGCTGAACTTTAGTTTAGCTGTGATGAATTCTGATGAGCTCTTCCCCCAATCCTGGGGATTTCCATTCTTTCCCAGCTCCCACCTCCCTGAAGATAACTTGAATATAAAATGTAAGCATGCCAAAAGTCAGAAGGGGTTTACCAAACTTCTCTACAGATAACTGAAACCACAGAACACATTTAGTGACTAAGTAGTAGCAAAAGGGATATTCTGAGCATCCTCTGGTGGAAGGTTTGGATAGATAGTGTAACTGAAGGAGAAATTTGAGCTCTTTTGTGAGTTTTCCAAGGGTGTGTTATTTGAAGTAGCTTGAGATAAGATGATATTTATCTCCAACTGGGAAGAACATACTTTGGTAGGTCTGGTAAACTGAAATGTGAAGTGCACCCATGTAGTAGTTAGTTTATTGCTTTTATGGTAGGTTCAATTGAAACTGAGACTTCAATTGATAGGAAAAGACAAAGGTCCTGGCATTAGTACACAATGAATGCAGAGAAGGAAGTTATTTTCTAAACATTTGCTATACTCCATGCACAGGGCTCACTAGTTTAGATGGAGTACCCTATGTCAACTCTCCCAGTAAAAATTCCCTCCATTTTAAAACAGCTAGAGCCCTCAGAAGTTCAGTAACCCGTTCAAAACCACAGAGCTACTGATAAACAGACCTTAAGGTTCAAACCAGAGCACTTCCTGGAGTCCTTCTGGTTTGTGCTGTGTCATAATTGCCATCAGCATCATTACTTCTTTTTCATAATTAGATCTCTTTTTATTCTGACAACAGTCATATAGGACCATTGGTTTTATCTGTAATTTAGAATAAACACAGGGGTTCTTGGGCTGTGTTGCCTGAGGTTTCCTTCCAGAGTCAAGGATTTGAGACTGAGGGATTTGCTTGGAAGGTAATGCTACAAAGCAGAGTAGGAGATAAGGAATAAAAACTGGAAGGGAATAAAGCCAAGGAATGGGGCAAGAGCCAGTGGTTCCTTTTGTGTGAACCACGAGGTTAGTCCCATTAGCTAACTCCAGGAAACCAGGTAAAATCTGCCTGGGAATCTGGCCCTTAGGATGGGAGCTTTTTCCTCCTGCTTCCTTCAATATCTGCAGCATGATCCTGGCAGCTTGACTCCCTGGCATTGCTGGGATCTGAAATATTTGTTGTAAGACACCAGTGGAATGTGCTGAAAGGGTAAGTGGTAAGGGAAGCTGGGTGGGGCACCCACAGCATCTGTGAAAACCATTTCCTATTTTCCAAGATCCCCTCATATCTCACAGAAAATCCACTCCTTTCTTCAAGACTTCTTCAAATGGATGGCTTCTCATAATTTTTTTTTTAGGTACCCACAACAGGAAAGTCTAACCTATAGCCCTCATTATTGCCATGGATTTTATGATCAAAATTGATATTCAAGATCTTCCCCTCTTCTACCCATTCTAGATTATTCATACTTAGCCATCAGTTCTTCCTTTGTACTTACAAGGGATCCTAAAAAATCTGTTTCTGTTTCAGTTAGTCTGTGCTTGTTTCCAATACATTTAAACCAACCACAGAAATAACAACAGACTCCCAATAAATCCTTGAGAACCAAGCATACTCTTCCTTCCTCCTATCATGTACTATCTGCTCACATAAATCATGGTTGGTTAAGTCTGCCAATAAAAAAAAATCTCACTCATTGTTTGCAGTATGATTCAATAGTAAGTTTACAAGCGATCTATTGGATGACAGCTGTAGATTTAGATGTATTGGAACATTACTAAGACCTTTCGGAGAAATGCTGCCTAACTTTACCCTAAGAACCATTCTTATACTCCAGCAGAAACATAGGATGTTGTCAGTGGATCAGAAATTCATGATCGAGTCCATGGAGAATATGTCTATTTATCCCTTGGTACTGAATTCTCCAGTTACTGTAGAACTGCCTATGTTCACTTTAGTTTTGTCCATTTTGACTTCAACACCTGAGAACACCCATTATTAGTGATACAAATGTTTATAATTTTATATCTTTTTTCTGTATTAGAATATTTATTGGTATGTATTATTCTTGTATCTCTTCTACTTCTTTTGATTCAAAGTGAATTTTGTTGATATTAGGGTGACTATACTAATCCTAATAGTAGGACCAGTATTCACATGTAATATTTACCATAGGGATTATGTTTAATATCTTTTTTTTTCTTGGTACCAAGGATGGAACTCAGGGGCATACAACCACCATGCCACATCCCTAACCCTATTTTGTATTTTATTTAGAGACAAGGTTTCACCTGAGTTACTTAGCTCTTCAATTTTGTCAAGGCTGGCTTTGAACTCATGATCCTCCTGCCTCAGCCTCCTGAACCGCTGGGATTATAGGCATGTGCTGCCACCCTCAGCTTATATTTAATATCTTAAATCCATAAAACTCTAATAGAAACTTATACCAGCTTCATTTTAATAATATACAAAAGATTTTATCTTCAAGAGGTTCTTCCTCACCCCTTTTAGTTATTGATATCACAAAATTATACCTTCATAACTTATGTGCCTAAAAACATGAACTAATCATTTTTTGAAACAACACTGTCTCTTAAATAATGTGGACAATAAAATACAGAGTTAAAAGCCACAGTTACAATGATGATAGCTTTAAAGTAATAACAACTAAAGCCAGCAGCTGAACTCTGCAGATCAGGCTATCAGTCTATTTTCTCCCTTGCCTCCCCATCCCTCAGATTCAATGAATCAGAAACTAAGGGTTTTCTGCTCAGAAACTAGGGATTAAGTGTAAGTGAGCATTTCCTGCCTGGCTCCTGTGCAGGTCAGTGTGGTCAAGATAAAGCTGCCAGTCTGCTCCATTTCCTCTTTCCACTTTTCTGTTGCTACTTCAGGGAAGAAATTTAAAACAAACTGAGGGCATATTGTTTCATTCTCACAAAGAAAATGGAGCAAAAAACTGAACTCAAAAGTAATTTATGTAGCGGTTTTTTGTTCAATTGTTTGGATCATTTATTTAGAAACAGTTCAGGATAAATAAACTTTGACCATTTAGTAGTGATACTTGAGAGTTGATCAGAAAGATGAAAGTTAATTATTCCATATACAACCAGCTTTATCAAATGTATGTAGTATTGAATGTTGTTAATACAAGGAACAATCACTTTCTTTCAACATTTGCTCATTTTATTGTAGCCACCACCCACTTTCTTCTATTCTTTTTAAATTAATCAGCCTATTATTTTTAATCAACAGGTAATAAATATTTTTTAAGATGGAAATTGCACCTTAAGAAACATCTTTTTTATTTTTTCAATTCCTGTCAGGGCACAATCACAAAATTGGTGTCTGAGGACAGAAGGAGAAAGGTGGAAGAGGCAACCCCACAGCAGTGCCTCTGCCTCCATGAGGCAGGAACACCCATAGATAGACAGCATAAGGGCCTCAGAGAAGGAGAAGAGGGAGGAGAATATCATGATTTGTCAGAAGGAAACGTCAGACCTGTAGAACATCCTGTCACTGCCTCTGACAGCTTTAACCACAATTGCTCTTTCTTAGCTACCCTACTCCTACCGTTAACAATAGCTGACCACCAAATCTACCCTTATGTAAAGTGCTTCCTCTCCCCAACAGATGTGTCAACCACATGGTTGGATGGGTCCTCTTAATTATGTAAATAAGGCATTAAACTTATGCACTTATTAAGCTTTGGCAAGAATTTGGCCTCACAGACACCTCTGGACCAAACAGAGATGCTGGCAATTGGGAGCACAGCACCCAGCAGGTGGAACACCTCAGAGCCACCTGTGTGCCCCCTAATGTCTCTGTCCACCCACTGGTTAGGATGAGAAGTGGAGACTCACCATTCCCAGTGACCTTGACTCCTTCCCTGAGGGTCTTGGTCCTTGGGTTGGTGAAGATCTAAGAACAGAAATATTTTTTTATTGTTCCTAGAATTAAGGAATTTTAGTTACTTTTCCAACATGTCCTCAGTATGGGATAGGAACTCCTTTTCATATTTTGTCTGGTCAAAGATAAAACATCCAATTTGAAAATATATGCCTGGGGCTGGGGATGTGGCTCAAGTGGTAGTGCGCTCGCCTGGCATGCGTGCAGCCCAGGTTCAATCCTCAGCACCACATACAAACAAAGATGTTGTGTCCGCCGATACTAAAAAAAAAAAATAAATATTAAAATTCTCTCTCTCTCTCTCTCTCTCTCTCTCTCTCTCTCTCTCTCTCTCTTAAAAAAAAAGAAAAAAAATATATGCCTGGTATTCTCCATAGATATGTTGGAATTTTTAGCTTTGGGACTTTCACCTGAGAAAGAGAGAAAATGGAGTTGCAGTGAGCACAGTCTTGGGATAAGGCAGCTATAGAATTTTGACTGGTGATTCTTGTTCTTTGGAGTTATTTGTTCTTACAGATCTATTTTTACAAATTCATTCAATGCCTCAGTGCAAATCAAACTCATAGCAATGATGTATCTCTGGAAATAAAATAGTAGGAAGCATTTTCCAAGGCAAAGAAATTTATAGCTGATATCCATAGAAACAAGAATCGCTCATGAATTATTAAGTGATGTTATGGTTTAGAATGAGGTGTCCCACAAAAGCTCACGTGTGAGACAACATGAGAATGTTCAGAGGTGACATGATTAGATTATGAGAGGTATAACCTAATCAATGGATTAATCCAAACCAATGGTATGATAACTAAGTGGTAACTGTAGGCATGTAGGGTATGGATGGAGGTTGTAGGTCACTGGGGTATGTACTTGGGGTTTGAATTTTGTTCGTTCTCTCTCTCTCTCTCTCTCTCTCTCTCTCTCTCTCTCTCTCTCTCTTTCCTTCCTCTTTGCCATATCCTGTTTTCCTTCACCGAGTCCTTCCACCATGATGTTCTGCCTCATCTCAGGCTCAGAGCTACTTTCCCCCCCCTCTACATTGAAGGTCTTTTGGTCACAGTTACACACTGCTAGAACAGATGTTTACTAAATGACTTAATTAGTTAATGGTCATATATCAATCTCTGGTTTATGCCTGCTGATATAGCACTGCATGAAGAGGAGCAACAAAAAAGGATAATAAGAACAACAATTAACAAGGATCGGATGATACTTTATTCATTAAAGAAAACTTTTGATAAAATTGTGTATATTTTTTTGCTATGAATTCCAAAGACCAAAAACTATTTAAAGAATTTCCTTCTACTTAATAAACTCATGTTTTTTTTTCCAGGTATTCACCCACCTAAATTCAACATATTAAGATGATTTGTAAACTTAAATAGCATCCACATAAATAAATATGTTAGAATAAAGAGAAATATGTGCTGGGGAATGAAAAATGGACAATCCAGCAGATATCAGATACATTGAAAAACTATAAACTGAAAGTCACCCTAGATCTATTTAGAATGTGTGATTATTTTTGAAGAGGTTATAGCTATCCATTAGCTAAAAGGTTACACATTTCCTTGGTGCCTATGCTATTGTAGATACAGCTGAGCAAACCTAGTTCTCCATTGCAGTTTTATGTCTGACAATAATCTTGCTATAATATTGATTTCTTATTTTTAGTTTTAATTAGTTATACATGACAGTAGAATGTATTTATGCATTTCAATATAGCATACATAGATGAGATATAATTTCTCATTTTTCTGTGTGTACATGTTGTAGAATCATATTGGTCATGCAGTCACATATATACATACAGTAATAATGTCTGTGACATTTTACAATCTTTCCTATCCCCACATCTCCTACTCTCCCCTCCTTTCACTTTTCTATATCTAATCTAACACTAGTGCCCCCGACCTTATTGTGAATTAGCATCTACATATTAGACAAAACATTCAGCCTTTGTTTTTTTTGGAATTGGCTTATTTTACCTAGCATGATATTCTTCAACTCCATGCATTAACTGATAAATGCAATAATTTCATTCTTCTTTAAAGCTGAATAAAATTCCATTGGAAAAAAATATAATATATATATATCACATCACATTTTCTTTATCCATTCATCTATTGAAAGACACCTAGGTTGGTTCCATAGTTTAGCTATATATTAATTGAGCTGCTATAAACATTGATATGGCTACATTACTGTAGTATGCTGATTTTAAGGCCTTTGTGTATAAACCAAGGAGTGGTATAGTTGGGCCAAAGGGTGGTTCCATTCCAAGTTTTCTGAGAATCTCTATACTGCTTTCCATAGTGGTTGCACCAATTTGCAGTCCCACCAGCAATGTATGAGTGTGCTTTTTCCCCACATCCTCACCAACATTTAGTGTTGCCTGTATTCTTGATGATGGCTATTCTGACAGGAATGAGATGAAATTTTAGTGTAATTTTGATTTGCATTTCTCTAATTGCTAGACAAGTTGAACACTTTTTCATATGTTTGGGTTTTTTTATTGATTGTTCAAAACATTACAGAGCTCATGATATATCATCTTTCATACATTTGACTCGATTTATGAATTCCCATTTTTTCCCCAAATACAAATTGCAGAATCACATTGGTTACACACTCACATTTTTACATAATGGCATATTAGTGACTGTTGTGTTCTGCTACCATTCCTATCCCCTATTATCCCCCCTCCCCTCCCCTCCCCTCCCATCTTCCCTCTCTACCTCCTCTGCTGTTGTTTAATTCTCTCCCTTTTTCCCTCCTCCTTTCCCCTCACAACCTCTTATAATATTGTGTAACATTGAAGGTCTCCTACTTTTTCCATATGCTTTCCCTTCTCTCTCCCTTTCTCTCCCCCCTCTCGTCTTTGTTTAATGTTAGTCTTTTTCTCATGCTCATCCTTCCTGTTATGTTCTTAGTTGCTCTCTTTATATCAAAGAAGACATTTGGCATTTGTTTTTTAAGGATTGGCTAGCTTTGCTTAGCATAATCTGTTCATATGTTTGTTGATTGATTGTATTTCTTCTATTGTGAAGTGTCTTTTCAGTTCCTTAGCGATTTTGTTGATTGGGTTATTTGTGTGTGTGTGTGTGTGTGTGTGTGTGTGTGTGTGTGTGTTTTGGTGTTAAGTTTTTTGAGTTCTTTTTATATCCTAGAGATTAATGTTTTATTGGAAGTATATGTGTTAAAGATTTTCTCACAATCTGTAGACTGTATCCTCACATTATTGATTATTTCCTTTGATGAGAAGATTTTTAATTTGAAGCCATCCCATTAATTGGTTCTTGATTTTACTTCTTGTGCTTTAGGAATCTGTTAAGGAAGTCAGATCCTAGGCTGACATGGTGACGATTTGGGCCTACTTTTTCTTCTGTTAGGTGCAGGGTCTCTGTTCTAGTGGCTAAGTCTTTGATCCACTTTGAGTTGATTTTTGTTCAGAGGGAATGCTTTCAATATTTCTCCATTTAGAATGATGCTGGCATTGGGTTTAGCACAGATAGCTTTTACAATGTTGAGATATGTTCATACTATCCCTATTTTTTCAAGTTTTGAACATGAAGGTGTGCTGTATTTTGTCAAATGTTTTTTTTCTGCACCTATTGAGATGACCATATGATTCTTGTTTTTAACTCTACTAATTTGATGAATTATTTTTATTGATTTCCATATGTTGAACCAATCTTGCATTCCTGGGATAAAGCCCACTTATTGTAGTGCACTATCTTTTTAATATGTTTCTGTATGCAATTTCCCAGAATTTTATTGAGAATTTTTCATCTATGTTCATCAGGGATGTTGGTCTGAAGATTTTTTCCTTTATGTGTCTTTGTCTGGTTTGGGTATCAGGGTGATATTAGCCTCATAGAATGAGTTTAGAAGGGTTCCATCCTTTTCTATTTCATAGAATATTTAGAGGAGTATTGGTGTTAAATCTTCTTTGAATGTCTTGTAGAACTCTGCTGAGAATCCATCTGGTCCTGGGCTTTTCTTGGTTGGTAGGCTGTTAATGGTGTTTTCTATTTATTGCTTGAAATTGATCTGTTTAAATCATGTATGACCTCCTCATTCAGTTTGGGTAAGTCATGTCCCTAGAAATTTGTTGACATCTTCGATATTTTCTATTTTTTTGTAATATAAATTTTCAAGATACCTTCTAATTGTCTTCTGTATTTTAGACACGTCCATTTTGATATTTCCTTCTTCATCTTGTATGTTAGTAATTTGAGTTTTCTTTCTCCTTCTCTTTGTTAGCATGGCCATGGGTTTATCTATTTCATTTATTTTTTCAAAGAACCAACTTTTTGTTTTGTCAATTTTTTAAAATTGTTTCTTTTGTTTTGATTTCATTGATTTCAGCTCTGATTTTAATTATTTCCTGTGTTCTACTGCTTTTGGTGTTGATTTGTTCTTAAAGGATGTGATTGTTTAAGAGAAGTAAATAGGCTCCTGTTCTCCTTCATGAATATGACATAGTAAGCTATGGCAGTCCTAGAAACCCACAAAAGTCAGGCCATGTTTCTGGGACTGGAAATGCTGCCTGCTTCCCTCACTACAGGAGATCTTATTTCTGGTTTTTATTCCAAGCTGGAAAACCTCCCTGAGTACCTCCCTGTGACCCCTTCCTAGTGAGACTTTGCTTCCCAGAGGCCTCTCACTGGGATGCTGGCAGCTTGGTTACATGTTCTTACTTCCTCCCTCTGAGGAATATATGCTTGTGTGACAGAATGTAATCTGAGACTGAGGAGGCCAGAAGGAGACCCTGCAACTCTCTCCTCAGCTTTCCTGCTTCTTTGTGTTATTTCCAGTTCTCTAGGACACAGGTCTTCTCCATTTCTTTGTATTTCCAAGTTCCCAGCCCTAACTTCTAGTCCACAAGAGGAGTTTCCTGAAGACACGGATTTAATCTGGGTTGTTCAGACTTGGCACCAATAGGTGAGAAGGTGGCCCTAGCAAGGCAGGCTGTGGACACTATCTGAGAACAGGAACAAGGAGTTTTAGAAGTGGCCCAAATACCATGTGGAGGAGGAGTGGCTGTGCACTGGTCTTCCTAAAAAAGTTGTCGAGAAGGTCCTTGAGATAAATCCATTATACATTCAAAATTTCAACAAATATGTGTTGATTTTCAAGAATGTGAGAGATCTTTTCCCTGGAAACTTATTCGTGGTGTATATAAATATTAACCCAACAGGTGATGACTTATGACTAAATTTACACTGGGCAGAGAATCACTTTTCTCTGCTTTCATTGTTTTATCACCTCCCTTTTGACTTCTTCATGATATATAAATAGATATAATTTCATGCCAACATTTCCTTATTGAGGTTACACTTTCCTTTGCTGGTCATGTGTATTGAGAAGACGTGATGGAACACCAGAACTCTAGCCTACCCCCTCATTGCCCTCACCAGACTATCCCAGTGTGCACTATTCAGCGTATTCCCTTCACTGACAGCAGCAGGTTCCTGGGGACTGGTTCAGTGATAGAACTTCTGTTATCAGTGGTTTTTATTGGGGAAACTGAAAGGTGACTGACCATTACTTTAAGATCCTAAAGAAAGCACAGATGTGTTCTTAAGACATTAGAGGGAAGGAACAAATAAAGAGTATTTGCAATGTTGCAGTCTTGTGGCTCTGTGGACACTAAGCAGATTCCTCTGTCAGAATTTGATCCTCATATAAAATGTGTGGTTTTATTTCAGCATGATAGAAGGACTATGACAGGAATGAGGTTTGCATGAATACTTTGTTTACTATTTTAAACATCCTACTTTTATGCCATTCTTGGGTAGTTACTACGAGTGAGAAATTTTAAGAACTCAGGGCTCATGGGGTGTCCAGTTCATCAGAGAAATAGGCAGCAGTTTCACACTAGGGTACAGGTCCCTTTGCTTCAATGAGTTTTTTCAGCACTACTTCCTACAATTGTGTCCTTCATTTTGAGAGCACTAGAGACTGAGGAACAGGGTGAGGACCTCATCAGTTGGTGCCCTATTGGATATGTGATTAATGATTAAAACGAATGTGATTAATCAGCCAATACCTGGTATTTAGCAAAATTGTAGACTAACACACAATTCATTCTGGCTGGAAGTCTTAAGCATTACACAGCTGAAAAGAATTCCTGAAATACTGAGTTAACCTGAAGAAATTTTTCCCTTTTAATTCACCATCTTTATAAATCTGGGAGGAAATTTAAAGGCCATTCCAGTTTAATATCTTAGGGGAGTTGTATCTGAACATATACTGGTGAATAAACTTTTAAGGACAATTGAAAGGCCATAATGAAAACAAAATCAAGATGCAGGTCTTGGGCTTTCTAGTTCCCTGTTCTTGTGAGTAAATTATTCCTGTTGGGCCTACTTATACTATTTCTAGTAGTATTAAAAGCTTTCATCCTGTCCTGGGAGCCTTTTAATTTGTATTTATTTGTTTGAATAGGTGACAAATTCACCTAAAGTGTTAAAGTTGTGGAAGAATATACAATATAAAGTTGGTTGTTTTCTTATTTCTTACTTCAGCTATCTAAGTCCCAATCTATTGTGACCATGGATACTAGTTTCTTTTGTGTTTTTCCAGAGGTAGACAATAACATGTGTGCACATACACTATATTCTTAATTCAGTGATAATATGTATATACACTTTCAGCATCTTGTTTTTCACTTATTATATATCTTGGAGAAGATCTCATATCAATACCAATAAAGCTTTGCCTTTCATATCAGTGAAAATGCAGAGTATTCTTCTGAAAGTATGTCCCAAGGTTTACGTTATCAATACCTGATTGTGTCAGTCAGCTCTATGGCACTATGGCTACATCTAACAAGAACAACTTAGAGAGAGAGAGAAAGTTTATTTTGGTCAGAGTTTTAGAGGTCCGGTCTGTGGTCAGTCAACTCTATTACTCTAGGCCTGAGATGGAAATGATGGAAAGGAAATAGCAGAGGAAAGCTGCTCAGCTCATGGTAGCCAGGAAACAAAGAGAGAGAATGACAGAGGACACTCAAGGAGCCAGGGATAAGATATAATCCCTAAGGACACAACCTCAATGACCTATTTCCTCCAGGCATGCACAACCTACCTACGGTTAATAGGAGTTCATTTAAATTATTAACCCATCAAATGGATTAATTCTCTCATCATTGCCTAAAACTCCACCTTCAAACTGTACTGGTTTGGGTATCATGATTTCAAACATGAGCTTTTGGGAGACATTTAAAATCAAAACATCAGTGACTGAGGGACTTCAAAGTTTTGTTTTTCAGTCTTTTGTCATTACAGCATATCATTAACAATGCCCATTTCATCTTGGGTAAATAAGTATATAAGATATCTGTATTCTAATTTTTAATGTAGGCCACTGATTACACCAAACCCTTGTTAGCTCAGGGTCCTGGAAAAATTACCCTTTCTTACCCATAAATGAAGTGAAACACAAACTTCCTAATTTCATTTTGCACAAATTGTATTATCAGTAAAGTAAAAATTTTTATCATATCTCTGCTGATTTAGAAATGTAGTTGTTGGTCTCTTCTCACAAGAGCTCATCTTTAGTTATAATATCATCATGTCTAAAATCAAACTGCAAATGTTTTCTTCATCTTGGCATTTGTCTTTGCTTTACTCAAAACTTTTCTACTAACAATTTCATTATCTCCTTATTTGTTTCCCATTTCTTTATATTGTTTACTTAAATATTGAACAACAGTGTTGTGTAATTAAAATTTAAAATTTCATTTTATCATTTTCTTAGGAGAAGTGCCTTAGTAATAGATCACATATATTCCTCACTATATCCAAGAGTGTTTCAGCAGAAGTTCCTACCCTTATCACAGAGGAAACAAAATCAAGGATCTGTGAGACAATTGAGGATTTTTTGGTGTTGATGTCATCTAGTTCATCTCGTACTCGATCTATCTCTTTTCTTAGCTTCTCAGCTTCCTTTTGAAATCCTTCAGTCAGAAGTTTTTCTTGGACCTGTGAAAGAGAAGAAATCCACTTTTGAAAATCCCATTGCTAACAGACAGAGTTTTGTGTTGAACAACTTCAGCAGTTAATCATGTGTTCATTTCTCTACCACCTTAGAATGTTTTTGATGTCTCTAGACATTTGGACTTGGATAATGGGACAATCCATGGTTCATACATTTGTGAGATTTCCTCAGCACCACCGGGCTATGTTGGAGAGATGTTTTGTTCAAGCCCAGAGACTGTCCTGAGCCATATGATGTCAGAATAGATGCACCCAGTGCTTGCCTTCTCCTCTGTGGACTAGAAAAAAAGCAATAGTTGTGGAACTGCATGTGGAGGTGAGTGGCCCTGGGAGAGCGCTAGAGTTCAGCAGCAGAGAGATGGGGACCTGGTGAAAACACAGAATCTTGGGATAACAGCATAGCAAGAGAAACAGAATGCCCCAGTACCTACTGCCCATCACTGAGGTCAGGTATTGGGATCTTCTCTCAATGGGAATAAAGGGGAAAGAGTCCCAGCCAGCTCCACTGGTGCACAGGTCAATATGTTGCAGACATACAATTTAAATAAGTAAGAGACCTGAGGTCTACACTTTAGGTTTGTTCCATCTCCCAACAAACCCTCAGGGTGCTGAAGCCAAGAGTCAACTTGAGAAGGGTCCCATTGAGTTTTCCCTGCTCAGGAGGGGCATATTCCCATCTCTAGGACTGCATGGACTTTCCACTGCATTGCTTCAGTGGGTGACTGTTTTTTGAGAGGGCCTTGGCTCAGGGGACTGGCTCTGACACAAACTCACTAAGAGTCCCATTCTGTGGGAATGCAGGCTGTGAAGCTAAGGGGAGCAGAGGCTGTCACCCTGTACAATCCTCTGACCAGGGAACCTGTCCTCTGAAAAAAGGGACTGAGTAGTTGCAAGTGGTCTCTCATGGCTACCAGGCCTGAAGATGCCAGGATTACGACGGCAGATTATGTGGATCCCACTGTTCCCTTCCCATCACAAAACTGTATTGTTCTAGTGTCCAGTCTGCCCCTGACACCTTCATTCCCAATTACCTGCCTGAGATACTTTGCTCGGAAATATGCCCTACCTCAAGACACACAGCCTGAGACATGCCAAAGGGAATCTAGGCCTGGCAAAACCCATCTTACACAGCATCTAGCTCTGGCCTGCATCTAGCTAAAAGGATTTTCAGTTAGCTTCATGGGTCTCACTGCCTGTGGCTCCTTGGTGGCTACCACAAGTGAAAGAATGGTGGGGAGGAATGAAAAAAACCCACCCCTGGGAAGCACACTCTAAGATTAGCAGAGAAGCTGACTTAAAATAGGCTGCAATAACACACCTTTCTTACTTTTCCAAGCATCTCAAGTGGAAGGATTTGTTTTCTTCTTTTCAAAAAAAAAAAAAAAACACAAACTTTTCTTTTGTTTTTTTTTTTTCATTTGGTATTATTTATTTTTATCTTTTATTTAACTTTTCTTGTTAGTTTTATTTTTAACTTGTTAGTTTTATTTTTTATTAAAATTTAATTTTTTATTTAAGTAATATTTTCTCTTTTCTCCTTGTTGTTCTCCTTGTCTTTATTTTTGTGATTTTTATTATTTTACTTTATTTTTGGATTAAGCTCAGGGCCTTACACAAATTGCATGGCTGCCTGGTTGATGAGCTGCATTCTCAGGCCAGTTGAGAGGAATTGTATCCAGCTCCAGCTTTGACAGACTTGAAACCTGACAGACACTTCAAGTGGGTACGGGTAGGGAGGCTCTGAGTTCCCACTCCTGGGAAGACACTCCACAATAGTGAAGAGAAGAGTTACAGAACTTTTGCTGACATCATTCTTATGCATTATTTCTGCATTGGCTGCACCTGCAACTTGTCAGAACATGCATTGTTGATAAGACTAGATGTGAATGCCACTAGAGGAGAACTGTGATTCTGGCCCCCACTTCTCCCCATGAACCACCTAGACATGCACCAGTATTTAATCAGAGGACAAGAGCTTCCTGCCCTGTACCATGACTGGAGCATCTGTATCAGAATCATATTAAAAAAAAAAACAGAGCCAATATAAACCCCCATCACTTGATAGAAATAATCAATCCCACTGTAATAGAAAACATAGAAATGCATACACTATGTCCACACAACTCCTGGCTGAATTACCAGAATAGCTTCACTCTTGTGAGACCTATAGATATAAGATAATAAATTGGGAAAATCTAGAAGAAAAGAAGAACTTTCTGGTCACATGCAATCTGCCACAATTGAACCAAAGGTGGGTATGTGGCACATGCCTATAATTTCAGTGGCTTGGGAGGCTGAGGCAGGAGAATTCCAAGTTCAAGTTCAGCCTCAACAACTTAGCAAGGTTCTAAGCAAGTTAGAGCCTGTCTCAAATTTTAAAATAAAAACAAGGGCTGAGGATGTGGCTCAGTGGCTAAGTGCCCGAGGGTTCAATCTCTGGTGAAAACAAAACAAAACAAACAAACAAAAAACAAGAAGATACAAAAACCTAAATAGAGAAATAACAAGTAACAAAACCGATTCAGTTTAGAAGACTTCTCCAAAAATAACAACTCAAGACTGCATGGTTTCACTGTTGAATTTTACCAAACTTTTAAAGACCTAACAACAATGATTCACAAAATTATTCCACTGTAGTGAAAAGAGGGAGCCTTCCAGACTCGTCCTTTGAGAACACCATTACACTGCTACCAAACCCTACAAGGACACACCAAGAAGAGAAGAAAATATACATCATTATCCCCGATAAACACACATGCAAAATCTTCAATAAAATACTTGCAAACTGAATTCAACAACACAATAAAATGTTCATACATGATGATTAAGTTGACTTTCATTTCAGGGATTCAAGAATGGTTCAACATATCTAATCAATACATGTAATGCATCACATAAATAAAATTTTAAAATTACATGATCATCTCAACAGATGCAGAAAGTGTCTTTGATAAAATTCAATACACCTACATGATAACATCTCTGAATAAATGAGATATAGAAGGATCATACCTCAACATAATAAAGGTCGTATGTAACAAATCCATTGCCAACATCATACTGAATGGAAGAAAACTGAAAGTATTTCCTCTAAGATCAGGAACAAGACAAGGGTATACCCTCTCAGTGCTCTCACTCAATACAGTGCTAGAAAATTTAGCCATTGCAATTAGACAAGAGGAAGAAATAAAAGGTACAAACAGGAAAGGAAAAAGGCATCTCTATGTACCAATAATATGATTCTATACATACAAAAACCTAAAGACTCTACCAAAAAAACTTTTGTAACCAATAAACTAATTCAGGAAGGTAGTAAGATACAAAATCAATATGCAAAATCAGTAACTCTTCTATACATCAATAATGAATTTGATGAGAAAGAAATCAGGAAAACAATCCCATTCAAAATAGCAAAGAAAATACTGAAAGAAAATAGAGGAGTAGTATCCAGTGCATATTGACAACCCCCCTCCCAGGAAATTAAATTAAATCTATAGTCATGTTCATTGGAGGTATTTGAGCTATGGTTCTTCTTGTACTTTGGTCATACTTTTCTCTATCTTTGGTATCTCATAGTTGTTTGTCTACCTTCTCTTCTCATTCCCCCACCCCATTTGTTTTATTTATTAATTTTTGGATAAATATATATCAGCAATGGTGAGGTGCTAAGCCACTCAATGAGACACTGTCTCTAAATAAAATACAAAAAAGAGCTGGGGATGTGGCTTAGTGGTTGAATGCCCCTGAATTCAATCCACACTACTCACCCCCCAAAAAATATCCAGGAGTTTATTTCTTCTCAATTAATTCTGCAGAATTTAATTTTTTCACCAAATTATTTTTCTTACTCATTATCACTCACCCTATTAATAGTAGCAACCTGAATTCTATCCCTAATAATTCTAGCATGTCAATATCAACTAAATAATCAATTCTACAAAAACTTTATGTTGCAATATTAATCTCCTTAGAAATATTTTCAATTGTAACATTCACAGCCACTATATTTTGTATGCTCTTCAAAGCAACATTAATCCCAACTTTAATCATATTATCCAGTGA
This sequence comes from Callospermophilus lateralis, assembly GCF_048772815.1. Taxonomy (NCBI): domain Eukaryota; kingdom Metazoa; phylum Chordata; class Mammalia; order Rodentia; family Sciuridae; genus Callospermophilus; species Callospermophilus lateralis. The sequence continues at coordinate 68,488,996 of NC_135311.1, read as the reverse complement.
AGAAATCAAACAGAACAATTAAATGCAAGACTTTATTTTCTATTGTACATATCTGTTGCTCTCCACAACTTCCTATAGCATTAATCTACACTCAAAATACAGTAGAATCACTAAAGTTTTTAGCTGACCATCACAAAGTGTTATGATTTGAATGTGAGGTGTCCCCAAAAAGCTCACAGGTGAGACAATGCAAGAAGGTTCAGAGGAGAAATTACTGGGTTGTAAGAGTCTTAATCCCCTGATAGGGATTAACTGAGTAGTAACTGAAGTGGTAGGGTGTGGCTGGAGGAGGTGGGAATTGGGGTGTGGCTTTGGGGTACATATTTGTATCTGGAAAGTGGAAACCTCTCTCTGCTTCCTGATCAGCATATGAGATGTTTCCCTCTGCCACACTCTTCTGCCCTGATATTTTGCCTCACCTCAAGCCCTGAGGGATGGAATTGGCCTTCTTTGGACTAAGACCTCTGAAACTGTGAGCCCTCAAATAAGCCTTTCCTTCTCTACAATTGTTTTGGTCAGGCTCTTTAGTCATAGCAGCAAAAAGCTGACTAAATTTGCAAAGCTAAACCACATCCACACAACTGATCTAATAACATTTTGTGATTAATGTGTATAAAAGCTTTTACATAAAAACACACTCTGGCCTCCACCTATGACTATCAAAAGCATAACAGAGACTCCAATAACCAGATCTGTGGTCCTTTTGGGTGTATTGTGGATACTAGGAGATTATGGTATAATATGAATCACTACAGTTCTAAATCCACTAACAGATCATCTAGCCTATCCATTTTTTATATCATCTTTATGAGGTCTAATTATAACAAAATTTATTTCTTACATCAGATCAAAAGTCATTAATTACTTAATAACCTATAAATCATATAGTATTAATAACAATTGTAGTTATTCTTATTCAAACATCATGAAATTCTACAGGAACCACAGCCTTAATCATTGCCTATAGCTTCACACCATCAATACTATCCTGCCTTGCTGACTCAAACTATAAACAAACTGTATTATTAACTTGAGGATTATAAAAATTTCTTCCTTCTATAGCAGCCAAAAGGTTACTAGCTATTTTCACTAATTTAGCCATATCACCTCCATTGACCAAATCAGAGAAGTGTTTGTAGCTTTATCTTCATTCTGGTGATGCAACCTTAGCATTTGTGTAATAGGACTTAATATGCTTTGACAAGCAAAGTGATCTACAGATTCAGTGGTCATCAAAATATGAATGACATTCTTCAGATAAAAAAATTTAAATTTATATGATAGCACAAAGACCCTGAATAGGCAAAGCAATATTGGGCAAAAAGAGCAAAGCTGGAGGCATCACAATACCTGATTTCAAGAGGTACTACAGAGCCATAGCAACAAAGACCACACCATATTGGCATGTAAACAAACTTGTAGACCAGTTAATAGAACAGAGGACCAGAAATGAATCCACACACCTTCCCCTCACTGATTCTCAATGAGGGTACCCAAAACTGAGACAACGGAGGAAGGACAGACTCTTCAACAAATGGCACTGGGAAACTGAATATCCACACGTAGGAGACTGAAAATGACCCCTATCTCTCACCCTGTACACTAAAGAACCCCAAATGGATCAAAGACTAAAGTATAAAACCTGAAATTCAGGAACTACAAGACGAAAACAGCAGAAGCACTTTAAGATATTGGCACAGGCAATGGTGTTTTAGATAGGATCACAAAAACAAAGGAAACAAAAGCAAGAATTAACAAATGAGATTACAACAAATTAAAAAATTTCTGCACAGCAAAGTAAGAACACTAAAGAGGCACCTTACATGAAAATCTTTGACACCTATTCTTCTGACATAGGATTAATAACTTTAAAAATCTTAACAACAACAATAAAAAACCTAAGTAATACAATTAGAAATGGGCAAATATCCTAAACAGATAATTCTCAACAGGAGAAATACAAATGGCAAATAAATATGTTACAAAGTACTAATATCTTTAGTTATCAGGGAAATTCAAATCAAAACTACTCTCAGACTATATCTCCTTCTGATTAGAATGCCAATTGTCAAAATAAATAATAATTATTATTAATATTAATAATAATGGCAAGTTCCGGATTTGGAGAAATAGGAGCACTTACATGTGGTTGGCAGGAATGTGAATTAGTACAGCTACTATGGAAAATGGTTTGGAGGTTTCCCTAAAGTAAACTTAGAATTTACCATGTGATCCAGCTATCCCACTCCTGGGCAAATATCTCATATGTGGAAACAATAACAACAACAACAAAAGTGACTAGAAAGTAGAAGAGGGAATATTAGGGACCAGGATTGGGGCTGGGAGAGAGGAAGGGAGAGAGGAAAAGGGTAGAAGAAGGATCTATGGACCTGATCAATGCACAGTATATGCATGTATGGAAATATCATGGTAAATTCCATTAACTTGTACAATTAATATATGCCATTGTTCATGAATTTAAAATCCCCCCAAAAAATAATTCCTCTTAGCACACAGATTGAGATCTAATGAATTATCAGTTCCACTGAAGTAGCATCTTCTAACAAATAATAGGAAATACCTAGTAGAGAACACTAGTTATCAAGCTTCTGGTTGGGACAAAGACTTTAATTTATTTTTGTTGTAGAAAGAATCAGGCTATGGAAATAAATGGAGCAAATTCAGAGCTTTCAAAGATCCTCCATTTTATATAAGGTCAAAGGTGATACATGCAGTTCAGATGGATCTAATTTTGATCTCTTTGATGGTTGTGCCAAGAGTCCTAAAAAGACCAATGGACTAAAACACTATTCAACTGGGACACAGTAAGACCACCCTATAATCTCAACAAACCTTAATCCATCACCCTGGGAAACACTGTATACTCTGAATTCTATCAATATACAAGGTGCTGGAGTCTCAGAGGTTTATAGACTTCAGGAGGATGCAGGTATACATGAGGAGTTAGTGAAACATGCACCTTTTGAGTTTCCCTTTGAAATCATGTCCATGCTTAACATGTTGGTACTTCCCTTCCTGAGGAACCAGGGCACTGTCTGTCAGGCACTACCAGGCCCTGTCCAGGCTCACCTTTAGCTTATGGTCCAGATTACTTTCCAACCTTCTCAGAAGGTTCTCCATTTTCCTGTCCAACTTCTTCTCCAGCTGAGCAATGTGTTCTTTTAAGCTTCCCTTTTGTGCTTCCAACATTTCCTGTTGCTCTTGCTGTTGCTGTCTTAGCAGCTCCTGTTCCTTCTCAGCTGCCTCCCTCTTGAGCCGTTCAACTGTTCCACAAACGTTTTAGGGAGGAAAACAAACAAACAAGCAAAAAAAAGTTAGGTCTGAGCTCTACTATCCTAGCTTCACAAACCAAACTTATTTCAGAAAAGGCAAGAGGGATATCTTAATCCTCCCTTTAGCCATGATAGCCACAGTATGTTTCCAAATGTGATGAAAAACTGATTTGCTGTACTCCCCTGTTGCTCCTCAGATTTAGCAGAGCATGTGTTCCACAGCAGGAAGAATTTTCTGGTTTCAGGAAGGTTTTCCTGTCCAGTCAGTCAGTCTATGCAGGAACCTCCCTACTCTCTGAGAGCTGTGACCTCCCCTGTACCTGCTATGGCCTTCTTTTGAGCAGTGAGGGCTTTATCTGACTGCAGGATGGATTTTTCTATGGCAAATTGTGACTGCAGGAAGCTCTGAAGGACCTCCTTTGCCTGGGGAACCAAGAAGGAACAAAAACATTTTAGGCATCAAAGATCTAGTCTTCTGATAAGGAAGTTATTATTCAATAGACTGACTTTATTTTGCATCATTCTTAGTTAGGATCCCATAGGGATTCCTAACCTTCTAAGGACACAACAAAAGTCCGTGCTCTGGTGAGACATGAAAACTCTCTACAGCAGACTCCTCTTCCTTGAGTGCTGCCCACCAGCCACCCCAGTCATATGTAAGAGCAGTTCTACAAACACGTACCCTCTCCATTGTTTGTGGTATGTGCACATCCTTTTTCTGGATCTGTTCTAGCCTTCCTTAACTAGCATCATATCTACAGTTTGTTTGACTTGTGTCTTCCACCTCCGATACTAGAAAGCGTTTCTAGGCTGCCTTCTGAGTTTCTTTTCAGCTTTGTTGAGATTAACAAATAAAAATTGTATACTTTGAAGTTATATAACATGATGTTTGATATATGACTGCGTTGTTGAATGGTTCCTACAATCAAGCCAGTTTTCATATTGATCACATCACACAGTTACATTTTCCATTGTCATGAGAATGCACAAGGCCTACTATCTTAGTAACATTAAGGTACACAATATTTGTAAGCCATATATCTGATAAGAGGTAATATACAAAGCATATTAGAAAATCATAACTCAACAGTAAAAAAAATAAATAACCTGATTACAAAATGGACAAAGGACCTGAATAAACATTTTTCAAAGAAGAAATTCAAATGTCAATCAGATATTTGTAAAAGTGCTCAACATCACTAATACCAGTGAAACACAAATGAAAACTACAATGAGATCTTAGCACATCTGTGAGGATGCCTATTATCAATTAGTCAAAGGACAAGAGATGTTTCTGAGGATATGAAAAAAAGGGAACCTTGTAGAATAGCTGGAAGAATCTGAAGTGGTGCAGTAGGAGGATCCCCCCCATCCCCCCGCCTTAAAAATAAATTCTGAGTTTAAAATGGCTGCCCATGAGCTCTGTCACTGACAGACTGTTATGATCTTAGGTCACGTATTAGGCCTTCTGTGCACTACCTTTCTTAAGGGTATTAATATGGAAGATAGTAACATGTACTTTGTGTATTCTGAGAATTAAATAGGTAATGTAAGGAAATCACCAAAACCTGTACCTGATGTAGGAAGAGAATGTTCAATATTTCCTACAACCACGTCCATCATCATTCTCTGCTACTATGAGTACACACCAGTTACCGTTAACTTATGATAACCCTATCACTTCATATACCATTGACTGTTATTTGTCCAACTGAAATATGTTAAGCCTCACAAGAACAAAGTCATTTCTTTCATATTGTACCTTCTGTGTTTTAGCAGAAAAAAATTAAAACCGCTTTTTTGATAAGTAAAAGAAATGGTTGGTTTCACCTGAATTCCTGGTTCTAAACCCTCTCTGGGAAGAACTGTTTCTGGTTTACTTAAGAGGATCTTACTAACAGGGGATATAAAATCATATAAATGTCAACACATAGCCATTCTCTGCTTTTGTTTCACAAATAATGGTGGGAGCTTAGTTTTAGAAGGAGCAGCACAGACCCTCTGACCACATACTGGCCCTCTCCCCTCCCCTTACTCCTCACCTTCACTCCTTTCCTGGACCCTAGATTGTACTGAAGTTCTACCTTCTTCTTTGCTTCTAAGTAGAGTCTATGGCCTCCAGGAACAGAGAACGCTCCTCTTGAGATGCTTCGCATCAGGGGCCCTGAAAGCTGCTTGAGCCGAGCCTGGCAGCAGTTGACAGATACCTCTTCATTCTGCAGCAGGAGAGCTTTTTTCTCTCTCTCTATGGTGTCCTGGAAGGGAAATGTAGGGAAGTAAAATACAAAGAAGTTGTTAGAAGGAAGGCCCAACTGGTATCCTCTCAGAAAAAGCAGTCTGACCGCCTCAGAGAGGACTGGAACATAGAAGGAGTCAGGAGACATGCTTCAGTCCCAGGTCTGGCCAATTCATTGTGTGACTCTGAAAAGTCTCTTACCTCAATGTCAGTCTCAATATATGTGAAATGATGGAGTTGGAAGACATAAACTTTATAGTTTATTTAGTAATAGTATGATTAACAGCAACTGAAACCCTAACAATCACTAATAAAATGTTTAATGTTTAATTCTGGTTGAAGTAAAATTCCCCTCAGAGAATGCGGGTTGCTACAGATGAAAATATATGCATGGCACATCTACCCACCAGAAACAAGTTAAGTATATTCTGAGCAGAGTTTTGACTGCTTTGCAAGTTCTTTCCATGACAGTTTCAGTGTGTGAGGATATAAGAATAGGTGCATTTGTTTGTTTGTTTCTATTTGGAAATTACAATCCAGCTGGATTTTCCTCAATATGAAATACGAGAATTTTGTCAAATTAAGATCTGTCCTAAATAGTCTGAAAGAAAAACTTTCTGTGAAGGTGCATCTGATCAGCCAAACTAAGTTGTCACCTGAGAGTTCTCTCCTCTGTGTCCACTTCCTGCCTCGCCCCCGGGTCTGTGAATATGATGGTTAGTAATCCTATGATTACAATATGTGGCATTACACAGGATAAATATAATAAATAAACAGTACCCTATTGAACCTAACCACATCTGCACATTAGAACAGTTTTTTCCAGCTGTGGCAGAAGGGAAAACAGAGAGACTAGAAAGGAAGGAAAGATGGGAAAAATCACTGGTATGTTGAAGATGAAAAGGGTTCCCAGGTGTCCAGATGAGAACTAAGCCCATTTTATATCTTGTTTTCAGCTTGTGAGGCACTGAGCAGAACCCCCACATATCCTATGCTGGGATCTAACCTTACTGTGAGCTAATGAATGCATGCTCTTTTAGGCTGTTGAGTACATGACCATTTGTTTTGCAGCAATAGAAAACAAAGTGTCATCTTTTAGATAAAGAGAGCACTTGTAGCCTGCAGAGTCTTGTTACCCACAAAAATCTAGGTTATTTCTGAGATAAGAAGGATACAAACCCTGGAATAAAAATGTTAGGCCTAGGGGTTTGGGATGTGGCTCAGTGGTGGAGTGATTGCCTAGCATGTTTAAGGTCCTGGATTTGATCCTTGGCACCACAAAAAAAAAAAAAAAAAAAAAAGACTATCAACCTTATTCCAGGACAAGATCAGGAAAGGTATAAGCTAAGGTTAATTACCACCAGCTTCTTCTGGAACTCCAGCTTGTCATCCTTGAAGGAGAGCTCCATGAAGACTTCGATGGCTTCCCTCTCACAGGCTGTGTGCACCTCCAGCAGCTCCTGGAGTGTGTCTGTGGGGAACTGCACCCACTGGGCCATCTGCTCACTGTAGTGGTGGGCTGCCTTCTGCACAGCTGCTGAGTTCTCACGCTGGGCCAGAGTGGTCACTGCATTCTCCAAACAAGGCACCATTCCGCTGTTGATGGCATTCACATAGGTCTCCACCAAACTCCCCAACCCTGAATAAGGCCGAGAATAGGTATGCATGTCAAGTTCTCACTCAATAGGATACAAGAGTCTGAGACTGTGTTTTTAAAATCACACATAACACCATGGACTGATTAATTCTCACCATGAAGGTGATGGAAGTAGGAGGTGGTGCCTTCTGTGAAGTGATTAGAGACAATGGGGGAACAGTTCAGAATTAGTATGTTACAGGAGACCCCAGAGAGCTAAATTGCCCCTTCTACCATGTGAGGTAACAGCAAGAACTCAGCAGTCTGCAACCTGGAAGAGTTCTCAAAAACTCTACCATGTTGGCACCCTGATCTTGGAGTTCCCAGCCTACAAAACCTGGAGAAAAAAATGTATGTTGTTTCATACTCCCAGTTTAAGGTATTTTTAAATAATAGTCCAAAGGACAAAGATAAACTAACACATGCCTTGCATACTTTTTCTATCAGCACATACAATTTCACACCTTTTCTTCATTCTATTACTCACTGGGACTTAACAGTTTAAAATATTGAATACCAACCTTCATCTAAAATCTGATTTAGATGATTATGATCCAGCTATCCCACTTCTTGGTGTTAATCCAAGAGTACTAAAATCAGCATATTATAGCAATACAGCCACCTCAATATTTATAGTAGCAAAATCCACAACACCCAAATTATGGAATCAAACCAGGTATCCTTCAATTAATAAATGGGTTAAGAAATTATAGTATATATATATACCTATTGTGGCTAAATACAACTCCATATATACAATGGAGTTGTATTTGGCCACAAAAAATAAATAAAATTATATCATTTGTTGGTAAATTCATGGAAATGGAAAACATCATGCTAACTGAAATAAGTCAGTCTCATAAAATCAAGAGTCAAATGTTTTCTTTTATATGGGGAAGCTAGGAAAAAATAAAGAAATAAAAGAGGGAGTATTAAATACATAAAAATATAGAGAAGATCATGGAATAGAAGAAGGAAATTGAGAGGGAGAGGAAAGAGATGGGAAACAGAGAAATGTGGAATGAATTTTTTTTAAATCATGTTAAGTACATTCATAAATATACCACAAGGAATCTCACTTTTATATATAAATAGAAAGAATTAATCAAATATAAATAAATAGGTGAGTGATAGGAAGATCAGTGGAGAAAAGGAAGAATGGGGGGAAAGAGGAGGGAAGAGAAGAAGGGCAGACATGAACTGAAATTGAACTCCATGCATGTGTGATTTTGTTGGGAGGAACCCAACTACTATACTAACTATAATGTTCTAAAAAGTTTTAAAGATATGGTCTGAGATCTTTACAAAGCTGAGTTTTAAATGGTTACGGTGATGAAAGCAATTGAACCATGAAAATCAGTGTGGACAAGGGACTAAAGGAGGTAGGATCTAGGCAGGTTCCTCAAGCCCACATCCCATTAGTAAGGAATTGTGGTCATTTACAAATATCATAATATTGTGATTCTTCTTTCTCTTTTGAAAGATAAAAATAAAATAAAATAATCATGGTTGTTCAGGAAAAAAAGAAACTATTTTTTGTTAACTGAAGAGAAAAGTAGGATAAACAGATAGACTAAGGAGGTAGGGGAATCCAAAAATCATTTATTTCTAATTATTAAGCATTCAAGAGATTTTCAGGGCCTCATAAGCTAACATTTATTTTGGACTGGTTTAAACTGCCAGATAGTCTCCCTTTTCACAGGACCTCCATTGAAAAGACAATGCAGTCTGTTTTTAACCCTATCACTTCTATTTCATCCAAGGTGGGTCCCTTCATATATGTAGGAACTGTCCATACCAGTGATGTTTGAAGTTTTGGAAAATAAAATTAATAATAGGATTTTGTAAATCCTGTGACATGAACACTTACACATTTTCTTGTGGTATATGAATATTGATAAATAGTCTATACTCTTCTGTATAAAAAGAAATAAAAAACTGAATAGCATGTACTATGATTCAACAAATATTAGACCACACAGAAGTATCATTTAAGAAAAGTAAACTCACGATTCCCAGTGACTTTGACTCCTTCCCTGAGAGTCTTGATCTTTGCGTGGGTTAAGATGTGAGAACGGAAATTTTTTGATTGTTCCTGGAATTCAGGATTTAGTTGATTTTCCAACACGTCCTCAATATGAGCTAGGAGCTCCTTTTCATATTTTGGTCGGTCAAAAACAAAACACTTCCGGTTGGGAAAGAAACGTCTAATACAATCCCTTGATGTGTTAGTATTTTTCGCTTTATCATTATCACCTGAGGAAGAGGAAAAACAGAGTCACCCTGAGCACAAACTAGGGACAAGGCATCTCAAGCATATCATGACTTGGAATTATTATTCATTGGAATCTTCTTAAAGATCCAATTTTATATATTCATTCAATGGCTTAGTGCAAATCAAACTCATATCAGTGATGCATCTCTGTAAATGAATTGTGGGAGGCATGTGCCCAGGAAAAAAAAAATTTGGGTTGGTATCCACTGAACCAAGATCAGCACCTGTCTTATAAGATTTTCAGGAGTGATTTGATTGGTAGATGGTTACATATCAATTTCTGGTCTGATAGTACTGATAGTGGAAGTCCAGCTGTAAGACTGAATGAAGAGGAGCCACAAATAAAGATAGTGGAGCAATAACTAAAATAAGACAGATGACACATTGTTAAGGAAAACTGTAATCACTGTTATTCACACAACGAATAGGATTATGTAGTTTGGGTATAAACTCTAAAGAATATAAACTCTCAAAATGGAAGCTATATAATTTGTCTCTACATAATAAACTTATGGGTTTTATCAGACACTCACCCACCTAAATGCAATACATTAGAATAATTTATTAACTGAGAACAGTATCATCATAGGTGCTAATATGAAGAGAATGATATGGTAGGGAAACACAAATGAAGGCTCTGGCAGGCAGCAGAAGTATTGAAAAAGTTTGGAAGGGACTGTTTAGGTCTATTTGGAGTGTAAAGTTGCTTTTATGGAAGACATAACTAGCCACTCCCTGAAAAGTTAATACATGTCTGTTATGGTTTGGATGTGAGGTGTCCCCCAAAAATTCATGAGTGAGACAATGCAATAAGGTTCAGAGGAGAAAAGATTGGTTTATAAGAGCCTTAATCTATCAGTGACTTAATCACCTAATGGAGTTGAGGCAGGCGTTATGTGGCTGAAGGCAGGTGGTGTGTGGCTGGAGGAAGTAGGCATTGTGGGTGTGACTTTGGGGTATATATTTGTATCTGGAGAGTGGAGTCTCTCTCTCTGCTTTCTGATCATCATGTAAGCTGCGTCCCTCTTCCACACTCTTCTGCCATGATGTTCTGCTTCACCGCAAGCCCTGAGGAATGAAGCTGACCTTCTATAGACTTAGACCTCTGAAACCGTGAGTCCTTAAATAAACTTTTCCTCATTTATAGTTATTCTGGTCAGGACCTTTAGTCACTGCAGTGAAAAAGCTGACTAAAACAATGTCTGAAAGGAGAATGAATAAAACTGAACAAAGTAGGTTCTGCCTTGTAATTCTATGACTAACAATTAACTAGTACATTGTTTTTCTCATTGTTTTTCCACAAAAAAAGGAGAAGCATAAGAAAGAGCAATGTCAGGTATCTGGAAAGGTTTAGTGCCTGACATAAGCTAAATGCTAAAGTACAAATTATTTTAAGTGAAAATTGGTTTGGAATCACTTTGTACACATTCATGCCCTACTCTCACTGGGTGAGTTAACTCTAGTCATTAGAACTTATCAAAGAGTAATAACCCAGAACCCAGTCATTTCTGTAGACCTGAGCTAGTGTGAAGTACAAGGCAACCCCAGAGATGATGGACAATGTTCATCAAATATCAGCCCTTACTAGTCAGCGCCCCACCCAGATCATGCTCATATACCTGGAATCATCCTCAAGGCATTCTCCAGGTACTCGTCTTCCGTGATGGGGTGACCACGTAGGTTCAGCTCCAGAGTGAAATCCCGTACAGTCCAAACAAAGTCTGGAAAGAAACTCACAAATTCTGTGGAATCTTCTACTCCATCAAGTCTCGGGGAAAACTTCACCCTGATTAGTTCTGTGAGTTCTGTCACATAACTAGGACTTGGCTAAGGAAAAGGAGCTGCCAAGCACAATTTCCTTGTTCCCCTTAAAAAATTATTACGAATGCTCTCCCTTCCCCTGGGTCCTCTCTGCCCTACCAAAGGCAACTCAGCCACTGGGGGAAGGATTCAGCTTGGTCTCCATTCCCTCCACAATTTCTCAATAAACTAGAACGGATACTGCATCTTCTCCAAGGCATCATTGTTGATGGTGCCCATGCTGTTGTACACCAACATGCTGCTCAGAAGCACAGCCAGGGCAAAGATCCACGTGTCATTCTTAGGGTCACCCTGGAAAACATGTTAAAACAAGCACTGAATGACCTTTTCCTTCAATGTTCATTCAGGTTTTGTTCTTGTTGTTGTTGTTCAGTTATTTTTCATTTGTTATTACAGACAGCACAGTGTTGACACAAAGAAAATAAAACATGAAAACAAAATTAAATCTCAGCTTTGGCAATGAAATTTCTGTGACCCCTGTTTCCTCATCTATGGAAGGATTCTAACAATACTTTCTTCAAATGATCCTTCTTTTTCTGAATGAGATGAAATAAGAAAATACAGGTTGAAAAAACAGAGTCCAATATGCAACTAGTTGCTTAGTAGTAAGAGACCAAGTCTCACTTAACAATAAGAGGACCACATAATACATGCTGTGCTAATCACCACTGAGCACTTAAGTCAAATCCACAAAGCATATATATGTGTGAGCTACTAAAAAATGTTGCTCACCTTGTTTATTTGGTGAAAAACATACTTAAGCACAGCAATTTTTACAATCTACATGATTATCTAATAATACATTAATTTAAAAACAATGACAAACAAGGATAATAACATAATTAAAGTGTTTACATATTAGTAATGAATCTAAAGTAAAAAGAACAGTTATTATATTGAATAAAAATAATGAAAGTGTCAATGAGAACAAAAGTTACTGAAAGTAGGAAATGACTGTATGTGACATACAATATAACTGGAAATTACATCTGAGTGCTGAAGTTTTTGTAAAATGTGGACTTAACAAAGGGGTATGCAAAATAGAAATACTTGCAGAAGCCAAATCAACATTAGAATTAAATAAGCATAGAGTTCTTAGGTCTGACTGTCTCAGAGCCAAGGGAAGATACAGAAGATGTGACTTCAAAGCTAGCTCTGTGGCGAGATGGTGAGAGCCTTGAAGAGGCAAAGCTGCTTTTGTGTTGACTGAATCACTGAAGAAGCCAGCAGTCAGTTGTAGTAAAACTCTGATATGTTTTATTACCTGCTTGAGGAAATGAAAATCCTGAAATTCAAATCCAGAATATGGGAATTTGGAAAAAAAATATTATGAATATACTGCATTTCCCAAATTCTAATTATTTAAGAAGTAAATTGACTGAGATCAGAACAAGTTGGACTTAGAGAAACAACAATAGGTTTTGGCACCAAGACCGTATCTTTGGTATGTTGTTTTATAAGTAAGAACAGAATATCTGCTTAAACTTGGGAGCAAATGAACCCTACAGAAATATAGATCTTGTTTCCAATTTAATCTCTAAATAGGGAAGGAGGAAAAGAGGGAGAGACAGATACAGAAATAGACATGGTGTCTTAATTGCACTCTAATGTAAGATTCGGCAAACTAAAACCTGAATTAAAAGACCTCCTGCCTGTTGGTGTCTCTTAGTGTGCTTTCTAGGAAATTCACCTGGTTCACTCACACCCAAGCAGTGATCACATGGTATTCTAGCTGACTTATACACACCATCTCCTCAACAGAGTTGAAGGTTCTGAGAGAGCAGGACCTTTACCTCATCAACAGTACTTGCCCAAGACCCTATATCTCAGCTTCTCCATAAAGGCTTACTAAAATAGATGAAACTCTTCAATTCACTTCTCAGGAATACAATTTTACCTAACGTATCACATTATATGGTATAAATTCAAAGAGATCGAAGTAAGTCTCATTCCATAGAGTAGCATTTGGGGATTTCAGGAATGAAATACAGAAGTTGAAGTAAAAAGTACCATGGAAAGCTAAGAAAAAATACCAGAATAAAAAAGATCTGTCTGAGATTCTGCCTCACCTTTTGCACATCTCCCAGGCCCTCAGTGTCCAAAAGAACCAGACTGTGGTTTGGCTTTTTGGGGTGGGGCATACACCACATCCAGATGCCCTTGGTTTCAGATTGTACTGTGGATCCCAGAGGAAAGCCTGCAAGAGAAGAGCAGATATTCAGGAACCTCCTGAACTACAGAATCGCACTTGTAGGATCATAAGAGCCGGTGATACGAGATACTACTTCTCTGATTTTATATATTTACATGTACGTTTCATATATTTATAAAGTATAAGCATGTATATCCATATGTATATGTGTGTGTGAATATTTGTTTTTAGTGGGTGTGGATATGTTGTTGCATATAGTATATTTATGTTTTATTTTACAATGATAATACTTATTGCAATGAAAAAAAAAGATGATGCTTCTCTGTTCTTTGAGGATATCCAACTTAGTGTCACATAAACACCTCATATTTTTCTCTGTAAGCTTCTCCCACATTTTAAAGTTTGGTTTGTTCATAATTTCTAATTCCTCTTCCCATTGTAAGAAAATGTGCCTTCCTGTTGGTGTGGCCCACCAGTGCACTGGATGAAAGAAGTTACACTACACACAAAGATGCTTTGATTCTTAGCTGTCCAACCACCCTGACTTCAAAAGGAAGTTAAGCTAGTGATGGTATTGTAATTAGATCAAGTCCTTTTAATCATCTGAGGAATAAACAAAGAAATTTAGTCAACAATTACTTATTAAGTAACTATTATTTTCCAGGTACTATAGATAAGTTAAAGCTCCAGGAGATACAATAGGACTGAATGAGGCTGAAATACCTGCCCTTCGGAGGCTAAACCCTGTGAGTACCTTGAAAAGATGGAGATGGAGACTCAGAGATAGAAAGAAACCAAGAGTGTGTGGTATAGAGATAATAAGAAAGGAAAGAGTTTTTAGGAGCAAGCTGGTGAAACAGGAGAAGTGATGCTAAGCAAGGGTCCGGGATGGATAAAAAGAAACATAATTTGAATCAGAAAAGACAGGGTCATTGGTATATATTGAAAGAGAAAGAGCAATTCAGTGGAATGTTGGGTTTTAAGAAAAGAGAGGAGTTGATTGAAAAGTGGGAAGAAAGTATAAAAAGGAAATTGAGACAATATAATTTTGCTTGAGATAGAGTTTTAAAAAAAAACAGTGATATGGCAGCCATGATGAGATACATAATTCAGAGAGAGCATCAAGTTAATAAGAATAAGATATCAGAAAAAGGAAAACCATGGATGGGTGAAGGTCATTGTAAGAGCTCAGGTCCTAAGCTGCTAGAAATGAAGGATATCCCTTTTACAGGAAGCTGAAATGACAGATGTAAATAAAAGCATTGGATACATTGACAAGGCTGCAATTTTGCTGGAAAGAATTAGATTTGTTGGAGAGGAGATTCAGAATCTCCCTCCTTGTTATCCTGAAGATGCAGTGACAAACTGAGATAGAGCTGGATTGAAGTAAACAGCCCTGCCGAGGGACCTCACTCACCAAGGTTTTCTCCAGCAAGACGGTTCATCAAGTAGGACTTTCCTGTGCGATAAGGCCCTACAATAGCCACAACCACCACAGGCTGAGAAATCTTGCGAAGAATCTTCAAGGCTTTCTGGTTCACTCTTAGCTGCTCATTGTTGTTTTCTACCAGACACACTGGGACCAACATAATTGGTCCAGACGTCATGGTGATCTACAAAAATAAAAGGGCCTCACTGTAGAAATAAGATCGCAAATTAGTTCCCCCAACCCCTGAAGTTTAATCAAACATGTTATGACAGGAGGAAGCTCAGAGGATTTCCATATTTTTCTATGGCACAAAATGTAGGATATCATTTGCATAGGGCTTCCTCTACTAGAAATCTGAAGTTAAAAGTAATGAATAAAAAAATTTGAAGTAATGAAGTAGTTAGATACCAGTCCAAGGTTTTACTTCCATAATAAAAATAAAATTCAAGCAATGTTTATCATGCATTGACAGTCTATACAAAGCTGTCACATATGTTTTACATACCTGAGCTCATTGATGTTTACAGGAATTTTGAAAGTTAATGCTATTTATACTCAGTTTGCATATGTACAAGATGAAGTTCAAAAAGACTGAGGAGTTTGCTTCATCATATCTAGTGAATAGTGGGAGTCCCAACGTTTGAAGCCAGGAATGTCACTTCCCTACACCATGCTTTGTGACCACTCATCTGGCAGAATGATCTTTCTCAACAACATTGCTTCCTGTGCTCCTTAATCAGTAACATACAGGGGCTTTCCATTGACACTCATTTACCAACAGCATGATGCTCTGATCCATTAGTGTGATGGAATGAACTCCACTTATTCCTGTAGAGTCAGGCCTGCATACCAGAAACAGGCCTGCACACATGAGAGGTCTTGTTCTCTGCTATTTGTCAACTAAAAATTGGAATAGGAATGAAAATAGAAAAACTATGCTTCCATTTGTAAAACAAAAGTATATAAATGATGTCACCAGGAATGAATCTAAGAGAAGGAATATCTGAACTTTCAGTAGTCTTAAACTTTCTCTATAATTCAGAATTATTTTTTTAAAACAAAGATTTAATTAGAGCTTATTAAGCATTAAAAGTTCTATTATTGCATGAATCTCTTGGCAAGCATTTATTTAGCTTTGTATATCAGTGGCTTTCTATGATATAACCAATTTTTTATTGTAATAATATGTAAGAACATTCTGTTGAAGTCACTCAAATATATTTATATTTTAAATGCTAAATATTCAGCATGTATCTATGACTTTCAAAATTTTTCAGCTCTACAGTTTACTACTGCTACAGTTTGTATGTTGAATGTGCCTCAAAGGCCCATGTGTTAAAGCTTGGTCCCCAAGGTAGCACTTTGGGTAGATGGTAGAACCTTGAACATGTGATGCCTCATGGTAGGTCTTCAAGTCACTGGGGGAGTGCTTTTGAAAATAACTGCAGATTTCAGCCACTTCCTCTTTTTTCTCTACTGCTTCTTGGCCACAAGGAGGATAGTATTGCTCTGCCACACACTCTTGCTATGATGTGTTATGCTAGTGTCATCGTAGACCCAAATAAATGAAACCAATTGACATTGACTGGAAACTCCAAAACTGTGAGCCAAAAGAAACCTTTTCTCTTGTGTGCTGATCATCGCAGATTTGTGTTATAGTACTGGAAAACTGACTAACACATCTACCCATATAACTTGAGCAAAGAGCTTAAGCTAGCTGGGTGTCAAGGAATGAAAACAAAACACATTCGTCATTTTATGAGGGTTACAGGTTAAAAAAAAAAATTCTTCCTACCTCAAGTTTGTTTTGAGATTTAAACGGAATGATGTAACCTTTATTGTAACATTATTTAATCAACAGATTGTTGGTTTTGATAAAATTAATCTCCATTTGTGCACAATATGTCAAAATGCATTCTATTGTAAATTTAATTAATTAATTAATTTTAAAAAAGATGAATCTGTAAAATCTACCATGAAGATTGATCTACCAGATAATGTATTTCAAAATATTCTGTAAATGTAAGTTAAAGAGACATACAGTGTAAAAAAAATTTTCATTGGAATGAGACATTAGTAGGCTGAAAACATTGTTTTTGTTTATGTTTATTTTGTTAGAACCTTTAGGCTCTGTGCATATGGAAAATAAGAACTCCTTTTGGCCACATTAGAATTCTGGATTTGCTTTCCTTTTTTCAAGGAGCAGATTAAGGGGACTGCAAAATGATATGAATTTGATAGCAGAATTTATTTATAAAAACCAGGCCTGTCATGCCTCTATTATTAAAGAACCACAAATTGTAGCTTCACATTATCAGAATAATGTTTTTCACTCTTGCTCAGAAAGTCTTTTTCAAAATGTAAGACATAAGAGTATCACTCAGAGTGGTTGTAAAACCCAGATTCCCAAACTTAAGAATCAATGTGTGGTCAGGCATGGTGGCACACACCTGTAATCCCAGTAGCTTGGTAGGCTGAGGCAGGAGGATCATGAGTTCAAAGCCAACTTCAGCAACACCAAGGCACTAAGCAATTCTGTGAGACCCTGCCTCTAAATAAAATATAAGAAAGGGAGGGGATGTGCCTCAGTGGTTGAGTGAGTGCCCTGAATTTGATTCTCCATTCCCACCCCCAAAAAAGAATCAATGTGTGTAAAAAAGTCACCACACATGGGGTACATACACATTGATACACATTGGATTACCTTAGATTAATCCTGATATCCCTAAAGAAAATAAATCTATGGAAAAGAAAAAGAAAAACCTCAGTTTTGACTACTTTGACCTAAAGGGAATAGATGTAGGTACTTAATTTTTCCACCAGTATAAATAAGAAACAATCTTTTCCAATGATAATAGTGATAAAATACTAGGGACAAACTCTTTTTTCTCTGTATTTGCAAACCACCATCTTTGTGAGGTCCTATTTGATCAGGAAGGTCCTTGAGGAAAACTAAAATTTTCCTTTTTTCCATTTTCTCAATTGTGGTAGAATTAACAACATAAAACCTTGTTAAATGTACAGCTCGGTGGTTTCAAATATCTTTATGCCGTTTTTGCACCAAAACCACTATCCATCTACAAGATGGTTTTCATTTTGCACAACTAATACTCTGTATCCATTAAACAATATAATCCCACATCTCTGTTACCCATCCCTAGGCTACTACATTCTATTTTCTGTTTCTATGATTTTATAATACTTGAAGTTTCAAAATAGTTCAAATAAGGAATCACCAACTATCTTTTTGTGACTGGCAAATAAGCCACTTGGCACAATGACCTTATTCATATTTGTAATATATGTCAGAATATTCTTCATTTAAAAGACTAAATAATATTCTATCAAATACATATACCACGATTTGCTTATTGATTCATGCATAATTATGAATAACTAGTGGCTTCTGTGTTTTACACATTACAAATAATTCTGCTCCGAACATTGGTGAACAAATGTCTCTTTGAGACCCTGCTTTCAATACTTGTGGGAATATAGTCACAAGTGGAATTGATAAATTATATGATAATTACATTTTTTAATTTTCTAAGGAACCATCATTATCATTATTCACAGCAGTTATATCCTTTCACATTCCCACCAAGAGCTCAGAAGCATTTCAGTTTCTCCATATTCCTCTCAACACTGGTTATTGTGTATATGTGTGTTTGTCTCCCTTTATTAACTTTTATTATTAACTTACTTATTTCATTAACGGGGTGAGGGGTGGGGGGTGGGGATTGTACCCAGGACCTCACTCATGATAGGCAAGTGCTCTATCATTGAGCTACATCCCTAATCCTTATATTCTATGTGAACAACCTTCCTACTGAGTATAAGGTGGTTTCTCATGGTAGTATTGATTTATGTTTTCATAATAATTTGTTATCCTGGGTCTCTTTTCATGTTCTCATTGTATATTTATATATTGTCTTTGGAGAAATGTTAATTCAAATCCACTGCCATTTTTGCTTCAGGTTAGTTTTGCACTGCTGGATTTAGAAGTTCACTGTATAGTTTGAATATTAATCCTTAATTAGATATACGATTTACAAATATTGTTTCCCATTCTCTAGGTTGCCTATTATCTTATGTCTTCTTTTATTTCTTTCAGCAATATTTTGTTCTGTTTTTTATTTCAATTTTTTAAGCTATTGTAAATGAAATTGTATTTCTAAAATTTCCTTGTGCAGAATATTCATTGTTAATATATAGGAGTGCATCTAATATTTGAGTGTTGATTTTAGAGGCTGCCACTTTGCAGAAATTTTTATGAAATTACCAGAGTTTTCTACATCTCATTACTTAGGAACAGAAAAGTTTAATTTTTCCTTTCCAATTTGGATGTCTTTTCTTTCTTTTTCTTGCTTATTTTCTCTAGCTAGTTCTTTCCAGTACTATGTTGGAAAGAAGTGAAAAAAGAGAGCATCCTTGTTTTGTTCCTGATCTTAGGGGAGGAGCCTCCCATCTCACTGTTACTTCCAAACTAGCAGTGAGACTAGCTTTTAGACTAACAACAACTAAATCTAGCAACTGCACCCTGCAATCCAGGCCATCAGACTATCTTCTCCCTCACCTCCCCATTTCTCATATGCCACTTTAAGTCAGAAATTAAGGAACTTAAGCTCAAGACTAAATTATATGTAAAAGAAAGTCCTTGAATAAGCATTTCTGCTCTATCTCTGTTCAGGGCAGTGTGATCCAAAAAGGCTACCAATTGTTGTCCACTCATCTTGTTCTCTTTCCTCCATCCTATTTTCTGATGTTATTTTATAGAAGATGAAAACATACTGAGGATTATTTTTCATTCTCACAAAGGAAAACAGAGTGAAAAACTGAACTTGAAAGTGAAAGTAATTTTTGTGTCTGTTTGGTTGCTTGGATGACACATTGAGAGAAACCACAGGTTTAAATCATTTAGTAATTGTTTTCATCAGCTTTTTCACCACTGTGACCAAAAGACCTGACAAAAACAACTTTAGAGAAGGAAAAGTTTGTTTGACATTCACACTTTCAAAAGGTCTCAGTCCATAGACACCTGGAACAGAACATCATAGCAGAAAGGTGTGAGGAGGAAAGCAGCTCAGGTCATGATACCAGGTAGCAAAGAGCAACCTCTGCTCACCAGCAACAAACCCACAGGCACATCCCAAGAGACCTGACTTCTTCAGCCACACCCTACCTGCATACAGATACCACTCAGTTAATCCATTCAATTGTATTAATGCCCCAATTAGGTTAGAGCTCTCATAACCTAATCATTTACCTCTAACCTTTCTTGTATTATCTTACACGTGAGCTTTTAGGGGACACATATAATCCAAACCTTAATAATAATTAGTTTAACTGTTGATTAAAAGACAGATAATTACAATCTCTTCAGATCAGTATTTTCTCTTAAAGATCATCTTTCTCACTGTTTTCCCAGTGGTCAACAGAGTACAGTCAGGAAACATTAGAGAATGGGAGTGGACAGGAGGAAGCTACTCCACAGCCACCTGTCTACCAGAGTGCTGGATTTTGGTCTCTAGTTAAGGTCAGGGTGAAGAGAATCAAAATCAAAAGTATGTGATTTTGTTCAAGGATACAACTGTTTGGGGGGCTTTTCATTGCATTTTTAACCAAAATGGAAATTGGAGTGAATGGCTGAAGCCAAGTGAACCATCCTCTGTTGCTGCACACCTGGACTTTGATTTCAACACCCTGGGTGTGTCCCTTCTCCCCAGTTGGCCTAGGGATCCTTGATCTCCACAATAGATATAGAACAGCAGGCAGGAATGTCACCACAGTGACCAAAGACTAGAGCATTTCAACATCCTACCTCAGTGGTACTATTTTAGTAGGGTAAGGATTGATGTTTATTTTAAATTTTTACTTGCTCATCTCTTGCTCATCTCTCTCTCTCTCTCTCTCTCTCTCTCTCTCTCTCTCTCTCTCTCTTCTTGTTATTATTATCTAGTGTTATCAGTACTTTTCATTAAGACTAAAATCATACATGTGTATGTTGTCTCCAACTTTACATTCCAAATTCATTCCTATTATTTCCAAGCTTATTCTACCAATTTTTTCACTAGAGTAAATCTAGACAACGGGAACCTGGAATTCATATATTTGGGGTGTTTTATTTAAGTAAACATGACAAAATATTAATTCAAAAGTGATTACTGGGGCTGTGGGTGTTGGTTCATTGTTAGAGGACTAGAGTGTTAGGCTCTGGGTTCAATTCTTAGCACACACACACAAAAAGTGATTATCTATTGAACACACAAAAGTGATTATCTATTGAAAATTAATAGATTCAGAACCATGAACAATTAAAAGCTAACAAATGCACCAGATGTGGTGGTACACATCTGTAATCCCAGTGGCTTGGGAGACTGACACAGAAAGATCACAAGTTTGAAGTCAGCCTCAGCAATTAAGCAAGTCCTAAGCAACTTAGTGAGACCCTATCTCAAAAAATAAAAAGGGTTGGGAATGTGGCTCAGTGATTAAGTGCTCCTGAGCTCAATCTCCAGTACAGAAAAAAAAATGCTGACAAATGCTGCAAATATCATCTCTACTTATTGTTTTTGATCTTTAATTAAGGCACTTCCTCTCGTATTTAAGTTTCAGTATGAGCAATCATTCAGAAAACAATGTAGTAATTTAAATCATTCCACTATGTTAAACTATAGGAAAAAAATCATATGTAATCAAAATATATAAGATTATATATTACATTACATTACATCTTTTGCTATACATGCTGCCTTCTGAATGCATATAACTAGGCACTGGGTTATTAGAATTGCTGTCAACTTAGTTTCATTGGGTATTTTTCTTTGCCTAGAAAGTTTTATGTTGCTAGAAAAGTCATCAAGAGTATCCACCCCATTTTCATATTTGAATAGAATGGAATCTTTGACAATAACATGACAGAAACTAAGTACCAACAGCTAGATGTCCATTTGTATAGCATCATCAAAATAAATTGCTAAAATAACAGTTATTCACAACTATTGCTTGAATACAGTACAAGAATAAATTTCAAAGTGAATTTTTCAAAACCCCTCATTTTCTTCACTATGTTATGCAACGCTATAGATAGTGTTTTTATTGGAATACTTGTGGTTTTATGGCTCATTTCTAGCACTTCCTAACTTCCCAGTTAAAATTTACTATTGTTTGTGAAATTAGTTGGTCAATTTTCATCAATTGTCTTTACTTGTTTTTTTTTTATTTTTAAATGAGCAATGCTATTTTTTTCTTCAATACTTAAATGACATATAATCATTCAGTCAATAGCAATGTGGGGCCTATTGCTATTGAATACTTAATGATGAACAAAACAAGTTTCTTCCTTCAGCCAGTCTGTCTTGATAGGAAAAAAAATTGTGAAATATAGCAAGAAGCAATGGATGTTAAAATGTTGATTCAAATAAGGTGTGGTCTCTACCCAAGTAATAGTTTTATTTGTAAGCATTATAGCTGGCTTCACAGAAGAGACATTTCTATTGGATCTAAAAATTGGAGTTCTGCAAAACGATTTTGGAGAAAATATATTTTAGAACAGGAGATACACCATGGTAGGAGCTAAAGGCTGGGAAACAGCCTGGGTCCAATGCAGCCAGTGGAACAGTCTTACTGAGGATAAAGTAGAAAAATCATTGGGGACCCCAGTCTTGGGCTTTGTTGCACACACAGGAAGAGACTTTCAAGACTACTAGGTACTCAGCTGTGTTGGAGTTCCTTCTTTCTGATAGGAGGAAGAAACAGAGAATAAGGTTATGGCATTGGTGACACAGATTGCTTAAAGAGCTATTGATACAACTTGAAAGATATGTTTAACCCTTCCACCTTAGACATGAGTGGAAGCTTTGCTTCACATGGTCATTCAGAGATTCAGATTCCTGCCTCCCCCTTGTTTCCTACATACTAAAGCACTGCATTCATCTGCAAGATCAAAGATTGACTTCTACCAACATCTGGTATCCTGAGTAAACAGGAACAGAAAAGAGATACTGCTTAAATAATGGCTCAGAGTTCTCTAGATAAGACCTACAGAGTAACATAAAAGTAATTCTGATGAAATCTCATGTATAAATATAATCACCAGGACAACTCAGTTGCAAGAGCAGCTAGAAAAAATCCAATTTCTGCCTGGGCTCATCTTATAAAATAGAACCATACAATATTTAAAGCTGAATATTCTGTCATAACTGTCAAGTATGCACAACAGTATCAGAAAAAGATATTTTTAAAATCCTGAAAGGAATTGAAACTGCTGACCTAATAAAGTGGCCTTAACTTCCTCAGATGCAAAGATTGGTGATGTAAAGTGAGATATGGGCACCCAACAAATGGATCAAAGTGTCTGTCTCTCTCTCTCTCTCTCTCTCTCTCTCTCTCTCTCTCTCTCTCTCTCTAACTCTCTTTCTCTCTTTCCCCCTCGCTCTGCTCTTATTTTACTTTTATATTTTTTTCACAAGCTTAAAAAGATTTAATTCTAGAGAAATAAAATATAAGACTAGTTAATTCTTTTGCCTTTAAATTTTTATTATTGTTATTTTGCTAGTATTTATTATATTTTAACATCTATTATTAATTTATCATTTATTATTTTAATTACTATCTTGTTGGATTTAAAACATTTTTAAATGGGAAAAAAATTTATCTATTTATTTCAGTCCCTGCCAGTGTAGATCAATATTCAAGGGAGAATGGGGACAATCTCAAGAGAGAGGCCTTTGGGGTAAAGGAAGGAATGCACATTCAAGGGAGAGTGAAGGCTCTCTCCAGAGGGGAGTGCTAATATTTTTAGTGGGTGTGGGGTGCTAATATTTTTAGAGGCCCAGTTCTAGAGACTGGATTAGAGCTGAAACCAGCGTGATCTATATACATTTGTGCCAGTTTTCTCTGCCCTCATGGTACAAGGGCATGGCTCAATGGCATGAGCCAAGGGCATGTGTTCAGGACTTATGATTTTTCCTGGGCACTTTTTGCATCTCAGTAGTTCATTTGAGACTTGGTATCTCACCCTTTATTCCCAAATTCCTGTCTCAGAATGGTGAAAGAAGCCTAAGTTCTTAAGCTCATGTGGGGATAATGTGTTTTTATTTAGATTTCTTCTCCAAGAGAAAGAGAACTGAATTCATTCAACCTTTCCCCTTCTTCATTTTCAACTCATTTTTCTGACTATGAGAGGGCTGCTTATCTTTATACACAATAAATTTACCTATTTGCTCCAATCTAGCACACACGGAAAGTAATTTTAAAGTTGATGATTCAGAACTCTACAAAAAAACATACATTTACTAACTAGAATGCATTTTTTAGCAGACAGTTCTTTTTTTGTCTTTAGACTTACGCACATGGTCAGAACACTATATTCCAAAGTTGCTTAGACAATTTCTTCCACTTTTTCACTTTCTGAGGTGTGCTCAATTCATTTGTAGCACACTCAGATTCACTCATTACTGTTTCTGTTTCATTTGGGCCTTCTTCATATGTTGGTGTATTCATTAATTTTCAGTATGTGTTTATTTTTGGACTACGTGAAACACCACGGTTCTATAAGTCAGAGCTTTAAGCATAGTGAGACGCTGTCTCAAAATAAAAGTCAAAAAGGACTGGGGATGTAGCTCACTGGTAAAACTTCCCAGATTCAATCCCCAGTACCAAAAAAGGAGAGGGGAAATCAGAGTTTTCAAAAAGATTTAGTTGGAAAAAATGTCACTTCATCTTACCACTGTATTCCCATTCATGGGAATACATTGAGAATGTATTAAAAATTACATCTAGAATGTATTTATAAATTTTAATACATCTAAAATATATTAGAAATTAATTTTTTTTCCATTATTAATGAATTAACTTACTTATTTTTTTGTCAGCATCACAATCCCTGTTACTCAAAGAGTTCCCAATGAAATGAGTAAATTCTTTGAGATACAAACAAATATTTAGCATAAGCACCCAAGTTTTCATTCTTTAACTTGAAAATGTTGGTTACTTCTGACTTGTTCCATTTTAATCAATATGATGCCAGTTCTGCCTCAGTCTAGCTTCCCAAGTCTTCCCCCCAGCCCCACCACAAAAAAGCCATTAATTTTTCTCTGATCAGAACCCATTTCCTCTTACAATTCCCCACCGAGATTACCACGAAGCTGATAGTCTAATCAATTATATAGCATAAGGCACTACACCACAAAATGAGAACCAGTCAGTGACTGGCCCAGAAAAAATGTCTGCACAAGATTTTAAAAGTTCCCAAATTTGGGACAATGGCCTCTTTAGGCAAATTCCAAGTTGTTAAATTTTATCTACCTAGAGCTATGAAAATAATCAATAAAGCAAGATTTCATTTTAATTTTATTAGATAATTTAAGTGTCAAGAAAGAAATGACAATCTTAAAACCTTCCCAGTTCCCTCTGTGGGCTCCACCTTTGCTGGAGCCAGATTCAACACAGGAAGAGCAGTGGGCACTTAATGGACAGGTGCCTCCTGATATCCCCAGGATTATAAGTGAGCTCCTATCCCACATCTGGCTCAGGAGCAGCCTCTCTTGGGAGATGCTCATTTCAGAAAGAAGGAATTCACCTCGTAAACTGTGTCCCAGTCTCACCTGGAGCAAGGATCCTTTAGAGAAGGATACTTTGGGAAGAAGGCTACTTTCAGGAGGTGATGAGTGCTGATGAGCTCCTTCCCTTCTGTTTCACCTGTTACTTTGCTTTATAACCTACTGCGCTGACTTCCTGGGACTTTATAGACTTCTTCCAGTGACCCAATGAGGAAACATTTAAATAATAAAGCAAACTATGCAAAAAAACTAGGAATAGGAAACTGAAAGTACTGAATTCCAATTCTTCCAGTGGCCCAATGAGAAAACGTTTAAATAATAAAGCAAACTATGCAAAAATCTAGGAAGAGGAAACTGAAAGTACTGAATTCGAAGCATTTGCTCAACAATCATGAAAGCAATCACTGAGAGGAAGATTTGACACAATTTCTGAACTAGAACCTTCCAATTGGAAGAGACTGCTTGCAACAATAATATTCATAAATAAACTTCTATACACACAGAGTGTCTCGGATCCCATAGGAAAGTGTACTCTGGAAAGATAAATTATATTCATTCCCTCCATATAGAAAGAATCTAGACTCATTTGGTATAGTTGTGGGAGACAATAAAGATGTTTTTGGGTTTTGTCTTCCTGGTGAGCAAATAAGATAAGCCTAAATTCTTATTTTGTCCATGTGAAAATATACTTTAAATTATTTCGAGGGACCTTAGTCCTTCCTTTCTGGTGGCTAGAACAAAATACCATAGAGTGTCTTGGTTTGTTTGTGCAATAGGTAATTCTTTCTCATAGTTCTAGAGTCCAGGAAGTTCAAGATCAACTCATTGGCAGATGCAGTGTCTGATGGGGCTCACCTTCAGGTCCACAGATGGTGGCTCCTAGCTACATCCTCATATGGTGGAAGGAAAAAACTCTGTTGTCTTGGGTACAGAATTAGTGCCTTCAGGAGGGCACTAAATCTCATTCTTGATTGCTCCACACTCATGTTTTGAACACTTCCCATGGCCTCCCTTCCTAGTACCATCACACTGGGGATCAGGTTTCAACATGTGCATTTGGAGCAACGTAAACAGTCAGTCCATTGCACAGAATAAGTGCTGTGCTATAGCTGTTAACAACTGATTCAAACTACAGGGATGAGGTGGTCAATGAGCAGATGAATTGGCCTGATCTGAAGTGATCACCTTAATAGCAGATGATTTAGCACAGGAATCATTGCTCTCTGTAAAAAACGAGAAAGGCTTGAAGAATTTGCAAAGGATATGATAGAAGCAATGACACCAATCAGCTTGAAAGGACATGGTTGTTTATGAGAAGCAAGCAGGTGCCTGTTCACTTTCATGACCATGACTTACAAGCCTGTGTAGTTGTGCCATGTTCCAGGGTTTAGAGCTGCTGCCCACTTCCTCTCTCCAGAAAGGAGGCAGCTCTTGATCTCACTTTGAGGCAGAGAACTTGCCTTAGAACCTTCCTAAATCCCCCTTGAGTGAGGCTTTGCTTCACAGAGGGCTCTCACTGGGATTAGGCAGCTTGGTTATATGTTCTTAGTTCCTCCCTCTGAAGGATGTATACTTCTGTGACAGAATGTAATCTGAGACTGAGGAGTCCAGAAGGAGACCGTGTGCCACAGTCTGGCTGGACACAAAATCATGAGCCACTCAAGCAGGAACAAACTTTATTTTTGAAACTGCCACCAATGCCCCGTACACTCCTGGGAAAATTGCCGACCGACACACGCAGCGTTCTCCCGACCCCAACAGGAAGTCCCTCCTCCGGAATTTCCTCCTACCGCACTTCCCCAACCAATGGGAACTCTCTAGGAGTCCCTTAGCAGGGGTCTAATATCCATAAGAATGCAGATCTTAACATAATCATATCATCTCAATGGCTTGCTGGTTTCACCTGTCAACCAAAAATGCCATGCATCATACTACTTGGCTATGGCTCTTAGCAACCGTGCAACTGTCTCCTCAACTAACCTGTTTCCTCACATTATTTCCAGTTCTCTGGGACAGAGGTCAGCTACATTGCTTTATATTTTTAATGATTTCCCAGCCCTAACTTCTACTCCACAACAGGAGAGTTTCCCAAAGGACTGGTTTATTCTGGATTGTTCAAACTCAGCCCAACACATGAGAAGGTGGCACTAGCGAGTTTAGCTGTGGATATGGTCTGAGAACATGCACAAGGGGTTTTAGAAATGGCTAAATACCATATAGAGGATTGGGTGTGCATTTTTCTTCCTACAAAATTGTTGAGAAGGTATTTGAAATAGATCTGTTGTACCTTCAAAAATTCAACAACTATTTATTAATCTTCAAATGCAGGGGAGATCATTTTGCTTGGAAAACTATTTGAGATAGATACATACATACAAACACATGTAAGTATTCATACACACACCCACACACACACAAACACACACACACACACACACACACACACACACACAAACCAGATGATAACTTATGTCCTAACTTAACTGAGGGGAGAAAAATTACTTTGCTTTTATTGTTATTTACCTCACTCCTGAGTCCTTCATTATTGTATCATGAAATAGCTACAATTTCATACCAACTTTTCCTTATTGCTGGTTTCATATTCCACTGATGGTCATGTATGTTGGAGAGAGGTGATAGGGCACTCTTGGTGCTCTTTGCCCTTAACAGAGCATCCAGATGTGCAGTATTCAGGGCATTCTTCTGATTGACAGAAGCAGGTTCTTGGCGACTGGTTATCTACAGGCTTTCTGTTGCCAGTGAAGAGAGAGAGAGAGAGAGAGAGAGTTGTTTGTTTGATTTTCCCTTTTGTGATGCTGGAAACAGAACACGCATATGCCAGTCATGCTCTCTTTCAATGTAGCAACACTCCAGTCCTTGCCAGTGCTTTTGGGGTGGGAAAACTAGAAGGCAACTAAACATTACTTTAAAATCCTGAGGAAAGCAGAGGCATGCTTTTAGGACCTCAGTGGAAGGAGGAAATAAGGAGAGTTCACAATGTTGTCGTCTTGTGACTCTGTGGACAACATGCAGATCCCTCTTACACTGTAGCTATCCTTCTCAGTGAGAATTTGATCCTCATATAAAGTGTATGGTTTATCTGCATACTACAGCAACACAGCCACATCACTGTTTATAGCAGCACAATTCATGATAGCTAAATTATGGAATTCATCCAGATGCCTCTTGATAGATGAATGGATTAAGGAATACTGGTATATATTAAGGAATACTGGTATATATTAAGGAATACTGGTATATATATGCAACTGAGTTCTACTCAGCCAAAAGAAAATGAATGAAATAATAGCATTTGCTGGTAAATGGATAGGAATGGAGAATTTTATGCTAAGTGAAATTTGCCAAGCTCAGAAATTCGAAAGTCTTAATTTTTCTCTCATATGTGGAAGCCAGAGTAAAATAAAGGAAAGGGGAAGAGAAAGATAACACAAATACAAATTAATACATGAGCAAAAGAAAGCCTAGTAGAGAAAAGAGAATGGGAGAGGGAAGTGAGGACAGGAAGGGAAAGAGGAGGGAAAGAACTGAAACAGATTTCCATGCATGCATGAGTTTGTCAGGAGGAACCCAACTTCGTAGCTCTAGGAATAATAATAATAAAAAATTGAAAAGCTGTATTTCAGAACTAGCCTGGACTGAGAGAAGAACTCTGGTAGAAGTGAGGTTTGCATGATTATGGCATGTATTTCCTATGGTAAACCTCATAGTTTTGCTAAGAACTAACGATAGTGATGTCATTCCTGGGTAGCTACTGTAAGTGGGAAGCTTGAAGAATACAAAGCACATGAGTGTCCAGTCCCTCAGAGATAACAGGCAGAAATTTTCCACTAATGTGTAGGTATTGGGGTGCAAGTCTCATGCTTTCTAGTTTCCTATTCTCGTGAGCAGACTTTTCCTGTTGATCTGACTTATGCTATTGCTAGTAGTATTAAACGCTTTCATCCTCTCCTGGAAATGTATCCAGCCACGTGCAATTTTGTTTTGAAGTGTGTTTTCACCATTTTTCAGAATGATTAGTATTACATAACTCCTGCCCCCAGCATTCAAGTTGTTGCAATTGAAGCCTGCTGTTCACTTTAATACCAGATTTAGTTCACAGTTTCTTATTTATTTTACTGTTGACAACTGCTGGCTTCATTATTCCTGTTCTGGTGGTAGCTAGTGTTGTAGAAGTCACCATACATGTTGGGTATTTATTTTAATGCTGTTTATTATTTGCTTTGGATGTTTATTATTTGCTTTGGATGTTCATACTGTTGGTTTTCCCCTTTTCTGTAAGGTCCTAGGAATCTAAAGGAACACTACAAGTTCATAGGGTACAGACTCTGCTTCTGAATTAAATTCAGCCAAAAAAAAAAAATCATTGGATCTTGCTCTACACACAAATTAAAAGCACTCAAGATTCAGCTATATCTTATTTAAAAGGATAGAAAAAACAAAAATACAAACTAATGACTAGGCCTCAGGTATGAATGGACATCCACTCTTACAACAAAAACAGAAAAGAAGTAACACAAAAGTTGTAGATACCATACCTATGAGAGGGTCTCAAACTAGATCACTCTTGGACATTTTATTAGGAAAAGTCTGTGACCTAAAAAGGTCCACATAGAATAATAGAGAAGAAATTCATCACAAAAGATGCATAAAACACAATACAGGTATACAAGAAACATGAAAAAAAAAAAACAAGGTAAAATGATAACTTCTAAAGGTCACAATTCACCAGCAACTGACTACAAAGGTATTGAAGTGGATGAAGTACCCGATAAAGAATTCAAAAGAATAATTATTAAAATGATCAATAAATTCTAAGAAAACAAAAAACAACTGAGTGAGAGTAGATCATGCTGAAGACAACATCTCAAAGCTGGAAGGTAAAGTGGACAGCATTGAACATTCAGACAGTATTAAAGAAAGGAAAATAAGTCACCATGATAATAATTCAAAAGAACTCTTAAGCACATTATGAGATCAGATTTAAGAATATTTGGAATTGAATTGGGGTGTGAGATATAGGTGAATAGAAAGGTCAACCTCTTCAGGAAGATACTAACAGAAAATGTTCCAAATCTTGGAAATGAGATGAACAGCCAGATACTTGAGAACCACAAATATATAAGATCATAAAAAGAAGCTCTCACTTGTGGCACACACGTATAATCCCAGTGGCTCGGGAGGCTGAGGAAAGAGGATCACAAGTTCAAAGACAGCCTCAGCAACTTAGTAAGTCCCTATGTAACTTAGCAAGACCCTGTCTCAAAATTTAAAAAATAAACATAAAGAGCTGGAGATGGACTCAGAAGTTAAGCATCCCTGGGTAAAATTCCATGATATGGAAAGAAAGAAAGAAAGAAAGAAGGAAGGAAGGAAGGAAGGAAGGAAGGAAGGAAGGAAGATAGGAAGGAAGGAAAGAAAGAAACAAAGAAAGAAAATAACTTTTCCACAATACATTATGATAAAATATACTGAACAAGAATAGAATTTTTCAACTTCAAAATAAAAACATCAGGTCACTTTTAGAATCAAGCCATCTGATTCCTCAGCAAACTCAACAGGTAGATTTGGAAGGATGTGTTCTAAGTCCTGGAAGAAAATAACTGTCAGCCTAGACTGTTACATAAAACAAAGCAATTCTTCAAAAACTAAAGAAAAATAAACACTTTCCAAGATAAGAAGAAGCTAAAAGAATTCATGGCTACTAACTCAGTACTACAGAACTTTTATAAGGAGATAGTCCACTTATTTTTCCAAATGAATATCATGACTGCTTTTTCTATTTCTGTGATGAATGTCATCAGAACCTTAAAGAGAATTGCATTGAATCTGTATAGCACTGTTGATAATATGCCATTTTGATAATATCAATTCTGCCTATCCAAGAACATCTTCTAAATTCATCTTCTAAATTCTTCTTCAATTTCTTTCTTTGGTCTTTTGTAGATTTCATTGTACAGATCTTTCACTTCTTTGGTTAGAGTGATACCCAAGGTTTTTTTTTTTTTTTTGGTTTGGTTTGATTTTGGGTTATTGTGAATGAAATAACATTTCTAATTTCTTTTTAAACTGATTCATCATTAGTATAGGAATGCAATTGCTTTGTGGGTGTTAATTTTATATCCTACTACTTTGCTGGATTCATTTATGAGTTCTAGACATTTTCTGGTGGAGATTGTTTTTTTGGTGTGTGGAGGGGTTCTAAATATAGAATCATGTCATCAGTTAATAGAGACAGTTTGAGCTTTTCTTTTCCTAATCATACCCCTTTAACTTCTTTCTTCTGTATAATTACTTTGCCTAGAATTTCAAGGACTCTGTTGAATAGAAGTGATATAAAGGGGATAAGGCACGGGGCCCTGCATTGGGACGTCCTCCCGCCGGCCCCACGGCGCCTGCGCGCTGCGCGGCCACTGGGGGTGGGTGGGGCTGGGTAGTGTGGCCTCATTGTCCCCTAGAGTCTCCCGGACAGGACTCAGGCCGCTGGCACCATGAAGATCTGGACCTCGGAGCACGTCTTCGAACCTCTTAAAGATTAGATGAAAGTTCTGGGACCTACCTTCTAGAAGATAGGCATACTCAAATAAATGCTCTCCATGTTCCAGGAGGAGGAGCAGCAAGCAGCTCTGCTCTGCCTCTTCTCCAAATAGTCTGAGCTGCTCAGTCAAGGTGCCAGCTGATACACGTTCATGGCGACCAGATCTGTACCTTGATCTCCAGCCTCTCAGGAACTTCCCATTGTTATTTTCAGCCACCCATGGGAAACTGTTACAACAGCTGCAATGCAGATACCCAAACCCTATGAACCCGAGTGTGGTTGGAGTTGATGTGCTGGACAGACATATAGATCCCTCTGGAAAGCTGCACAGCCACAGACTTCTTAGCACAGAGTGGGGACTGCCTTCCATCGTGAAGTCTCTTATTGGTTCAGCAAGAACCAAAACATATGTGCAAGAACATTCTGTAGTTGATCCTGTAGAGAAAACAATGGAACTTAAATCGACTAATATTTCCTTTACAAATATGGTTTCAGTGGATGAGAGACTTATCTACAAACCACATCCTCAAGACCCAGAAAAGACTATTTTGACTCAGGAAGCCATCATCTCTGTGCAGGGAGTTAGCCTTAGCAGTTACTTGGAAGGACTGATGGCGACCACAATATCTTCTAATGCTAGTAAAGGCCGAGAAGCAATGGAATGGGTAATACACAAATTAAATGCTGAGATTGAAGAGTTGACAGCTTCAGAAAGAGGAAGCATAAGGACACCAATGGCAGCGGCAGCATTTGTAGAAAAATGATAAAGTCAGTATAGAATATCAAATCCCCAGGTCTCTCCAAGCAGACAGTGTATTTATTTGTTATTTAAAAAGTACAACTGTATTTTAGGTAGAATTTTTTTTTTCTAATAATCTGGAGTAAGGCTATGTGACTTTTGATCAAAACTAAAAGATACAGGACTTTTAAAATCCAAGGGATCATCTGAGGTTATTGTGGCTTGAAATGACTAATTTCTAGAGTTCTAGTATTTATGTGAAATTTAACAATTTTTTTTTAAAGTACTCCGGAGAAATGGGTATTGACATTGAGTCTCCTTAAAATAGAATTTTAACACTTTTCAGGCATTGGAACTGTACCTGACTTTGGACCAACCCCAGAGCCAAGCAAACAGAGCCTCTCCTCATACACACACACTCACCTTGCTAATACAGACTAGCACAGACTGCATGGGGGAACTGACTCTAAAATGAGAATTTGTGTAGTTTTAAAAGACATTAAATTGTATAAAATAACGTGCTCTGCTAAAAACCACAGTGTTTTGATTTGGTATTTAAATGATGTTTTTGGAGTAAAAACCATCACTAAGTCTAATATATGACTCCAGCATAAATAATATTTTATTGTATTATACAGTACTGTGTTGATTTGCCAAAGTTTTGTAACTTAGTAAAGGTAATACCTTCCTTGGACTTGTACTTTATGATTTAGCATGCTGTACCGTGGGCTGGTTATGTTAACTAAAAAAATAAAGTCATTACCTGAAAAAAAAAAGAAGTGATATAAGAGGTCATCTCAGTCTTGTTCCAGTTTTCAGAGGGAATGCTTTCAATTTTTCTCAGTTTAGAATAATGATGGCCTTGGTTTTAACAGGTATAGCTTTTACAATATTGAGATATATCCTACTATCCAAGTTTTTCTACTTTTTTTAACATGAATGAATGCTGTATTTTGTCAAGTGCTTTTTCTGCATCTATTGAGATAAACATGTGACTCCTGTCTTTAAGTCTATTAATGTGTTTAATTACATTTATTGATTTCCATATATTGAAGCAACCTTGCATCCCTGGGATGAACCCCACTTAATCATAGTGCACTGTCTTTTTAATATGTTTTTGTATGTGATATGTCAGAATTTTATTGGGAATTTTTGCATTTATGTTCATCAGGATATTAGTCTGAAGTTTTCTTTCCTTGATGTGTCAGTTTGGTTTGGGTATAAGGGTGAGGCTAACATTACAGAATGAGTTTGGAAGAGTTCCCTCCTTTTCTATTTCATAGAATAATTTGAGGAGAATTTGTATTAGTTCTTGGAATTTGAGGAGAATTTGTATTAGTTCTTGGAAGATGGTAGGACTCAGCTGAAAATTTGACTGACCCTGGGTTTTTCTTTGTTGGTAGGCTTTTAATGGTGTCTTTAGAAACTGTAAATTTATATGTAGCAGAATAAAACAAAACCCCAATCTCTCACCCTACACAAAACTCAACTCAAAGTGGATTAAGAACCAGGCATTAGGCCAGAGACCCTGTGCTTACTAGAAAAAAAAAAAAAACGTAGGCCCAAATCTCCATCATGTCAGCTTAGAAACCAACTTGTTCAACAAGACTCCTAAAACCCAAGATGTAAAATCAAGAATCAATAAATGGTATGGTATCAAACTAAAAAGCCTCTTCATAGCAAAAGAAACAATCAAGAATGTGAAGAGAGAGTCTACAAAATGGCCCCCTGCCCCTCAGATAGAGCATTAATCTCCAGGATATATAAATAATTCAAAAAACCTAACACACACACAAAAAAATTACCCAATCAAAAAGTGGGCAAAGAAACTGGCAGACACTTCACAGAAGAAGAAATATAGTAGGTCAACAAATATATGAAAAAATGTTCAACATTTTAGCAATTAGAGAAATGCAAATTAAAACTAGATTGAGATTTCTTTTCAATTCAGTCAGAATGGCAATTATCAAGAATACAAGTAACAATAAATATTGTCAGGGATGTGGGAGAAAAGGTACACTCATATATTGCTGGTGGGACTGCAAATTGTTGCAACCACTCTGGAAGCAGTATGGAGATTGCTCAGAAAACTTGGAATGGAACCACCATTTGACCCAATTATCCCACTCCTTGGTATATACCCAAAGTACTTAAAAATAGCATATAGGGGCTGGGATATAGTTCAGTTGGTAGAGTACTTGTCTAGCATTCACAAGGTCCTGAGTTCAATTTCCAGCACGAAGAAGAAGAAGGAGGAGGAGGAGGAGGAGGAGGAGGAGGAGGAGGAGGAGGAGAAGGAGAAGAAGAAGAAGAAGAATTCCATACAACAGTGATGTAGCCACATCAAAGTTTATACCAGCTCAATTCACATTAGCTAAACTGTGGAACCAACCTAGATGCCCTTCAGTAGATAATTGGATAAAGAAAATATGGTATCTATATACAATGAAATATTACTCAGCCATAAAAAGAATTACTTTATGACTTTTGCAGATAAATGGGTGGATCGGGAGACTCTCATGCTCAGTGAAATAAGACAATCCCCAAAAAACCAAAGGCTAAATTTTCTCTCTGATATGTGGATGTTGAATAATACAAAGGCGGGGACAGGGGTAGTGGGGTGAGGGGGGGAGTCAGGAATAGAAGTTCATTGGATTAGACAAAGAAGAATGAAGCGAGGGAGTGGGCTGGGAAGAGGAAAGACAGTAGAATAAACTGGACATAGCTTTCCTATGTTATATATATGAATATACGACCAGTGAAATTCCACATTGTGTATAACCACAAGGATGGAATCCTAGTGAAGAATAAGTTATACTTCATGAATGTATACTATGTTAAAATATACTCTGCAGTTACATATATCCAAAATAGAACAAAAGAAAGATGGTAAAATTAAAAAAAAAAACAGGGAAATGAACTGGAAAAAAGAAAGAAAATACTCCACTCAAATAGAAAGCAAACTCCAGAGCTCACAAGTGAACAAATATAATTTCAAAAACAGCCAAGTACATGAGAAACAGGATCACATTAAACACTAGAAATAAATCAAAGAGGCAGGAGTCAATAAACAACTCTCTATAATTTCATTGACTATAAATAATCTTAACTATCACACTAAAAGACATAGGCTTGCAGAATGGATATAAAAAGAGGACACAACTATGTTTTTTTGCAAGACATCCACTTTACTGGCAAAGACAGTCATAAGCTGAAAGTGAAAGGGTTGAAATTTATATATCATGCACATGGAATATGAAAACAAGGAGTAGTAGCTACTCTCATATCTGGCAAAGCTGAATTCAAGCCATAGTTAATCAGAAAAGGCAAGGAAGGTCACTTTGTGCTGGTAAAGAGAACAATCCAACAAGATGATATAACAATAATAAATATTTATGCTCCAAATATGGATGCAGCCAATTACATGAATGAGACACTACTCAAATTGAAGCTTCACATAGACTCCAGTACAAAAATATAGAATGATTTCAACACACCTTTCTCACCAATAAATAGGTCATCCAGACATGTGCTCAGTAATGACACTTTGAATTTGAAAAAATTATAAAACAAATGGACTTAACAGACATCTATAGAGTATTTCATCCAACAACAGCTGAATTCATTTTCTTCTCAGTAGCTCAAGGAAATTTCTCCAAAAATACACCATATTTGATACTACAAAGAAACACTTATAAAATACAAAAAAATTATATAATTCCTTGCATCTTTTTTTTTGATCATAGTAGAATGAAATTAAAATCTACACTGAAAAACCTTGGGAAACTATATAAATGCATGGATATTGAACGTATTTAGACACAGGCTCTCACTGAGTTGCGTAGCATATCACTTTTGCTGAGGCTGGCTTTGAACTCAGGATCCTTCTGCCTCAACTCCTGAGCCGATGGGATTACAGGAATATGTCACCATGCCCATAATCACTCATTGCTTTTAACCTTCTCTCAAGCCATCCAATGATTAACAAATATTTTTCTGCAGCAAAGAGTTCCCAGGCACTGCAAAGCTGGCACATCAAAGGGCCAGGGGTTCCAGTCTGCTCACCATCACTACTTATCACAACCTACCTAATCACCGGCTTGAAATCCTGGGTCCCACCAGACACCACTGAGCAGCTTCCCCTCTTGGTCTCCACATACCATAGTCAGCACATTTGCTTCCAAATGCCTCACCTTTTTCCAAAGCCAAAAAGAAGGGCGTCCAACTGCCTTGCGACTGCCAGCCTGTCGTCTTGCTCATCTGTCCTCTACTCTCTGCCCTGTACTCTTTGTACAAAGGAGATCTGTTTGTGCTCTTCACTTGCTTGAAACTAACTTTAAATCAGAGCTCAGACACCTGCAGCCTGAGAGCATCCTGTCCCACAGGGAGTCCCAGACCTGCACCGAGAACCCCTTGGTGAGCCTTCAGATATGTCCTTGCCTAAACTCATTCTAAGGCCAATAAATGTGGACGTCTGGGGGTGAGATCCAGGCACTAAGAACTTCCCAGGTGACTCCAGGGCCAGCCAAGATTCCACAGTCCTGTTTGCTGGTCAGAGGACTAAAAAATGAGCACAGGGAAAGTGCCTCTCCTCAGCATGTGGCCTTTGTTTTCCTCTTCCACCTCCATCCACTGCCACCAGAAATCCATGCATATCATTGAAACATCCATTGCTAATTTTATCATGTTTCAAAAGATCTCAGATGCCAAAGATTCAATTTCCCATAACTCACATTGATAACACACTTACATTGTCCATACTGGCCTGCTTTTATTAAGTTTTTAGTTATTTCTCATATACCTACCTTAAAAATTCAAGTGGAACAACTTTCATGGAAGTATATGCTTTCCCCTGCCTCCTTTCACCTTTAGGAGTCCTTATTCTCTCACTTTCTTTGAAGTTTTATTGCAACTGTTAGTATTCCTAACATTATATGTGTATGTGTATGTGTTTGTGTGTGTGTGTACAAATGCATATAAATGTATAACATTTTAGTGATCCTTTAATTTAACAAAAATATTCTGTTGAATGTATCTGCATGCTGTGTAGTCTTGGAAGAGATAAGGAGAGAGAGAATGGGAGAGAGATTAGTTTTGATGTGTTGTTTCATATTATGGGAGCAGACAATCTGAAATCCATGGCACTTGTCAGCAGGCTGGAAATTTAGGAAAAAGTAAATGCTGCAATCTCAAGTCAATTCCATAAGTTAGCAGGTTGGAAACTCAGGTGAGTCTTCTTTGTTGCAGCCTTGAGAAGAATCCTTTCTGCTTCAG
This sequence comes from Callospermophilus lateralis, assembly GCF_048772815.1. Taxonomy (NCBI): domain Eukaryota; kingdom Metazoa; phylum Chordata; class Mammalia; order Rodentia; family Sciuridae; genus Callospermophilus; species Callospermophilus lateralis. Next base: position 68,451,023 of record NC_135311.1, on the reverse strand, counting down.
GAACCTCAGTTCTTGCTCTTAAGGCTGTCAACTGATTAGATGAGGCCTACCCACACTATAAAGGGTGGCCTATGTTACTCAAAGTCAATGTCAATCACAGCTAAGAAGTATTTTTCCACATCTAGACTGATGCTTAACCAAACAACTGGAGACCATAACCTTGCCAGCTGGACACATAAAAATAGCCATCAAAGAGTGGTGGTCCTTAAACTCACCCACTGTGCTCACTGGTTTTGACTGGAGTCAGCCTGTGGATATACCTGGTTGCCTTTCTCACTCTCCTGCTTATGCACTTTTGAGACGTCTCTAGGTTTTTGCTGCTCTGAACCTCATTGCTACGAGCTTTAGGCACAGGCCTCCCTGTGGACAGTGTGGGACTGTCCCTGTTATATGTGCTGGGAATGTGGCTGCTGGTCACAGGGCATATGAGAGGTCAGCCCAGGGATCACACCCAGCTCTCTTCCTAGAAGCAGCATCAGTTGCCACAAGTGTCAATCACATGTGAGATGCCCTTGGTCTAGTCTCCTTGGAGGTGTCCAGGCACTTTCTCATGGTCTCTTAGCTGTTGGCAATAAAACCTTCAGAAGCTATTTCATTATGAGGTCTATATTTATTGTCATTGATAATGTTACATTCCTTTTCTGTGTTTGATTGTCATTTGTATTCCTTTGTAAAATTTCTGGTCATATATTTTGGTCATTTTTAACTAGATTAATTATATTTTTCTTGCCAATTTGTAGGTTATCTTTACATATTTTTAATTTTCAAGTGTGTTAGTTATATTGAAACTCTATCAGTTATATTGAAAATATATTCTTAAATTTCTAAACATTTTTAGTTTAAGACATCTTTTTTTCCCCAGATAATCAAGCATTGATTGCATTATTTTTATATCCATTATTTATAAATGTAAAGGACAGTGTGTCTCTTAGTTGCTTTGGGTATATGGGAAAAAATAATCCATGCAAAAATATTACTAACAATCACACAACATTGAGTACTACTTAAGTCAATGAACCATAAGTCAAACTTCAGCAATATGGTTAAAAACTACTTATCTTTACATTCAAAGATAAATGTATGAACTTCCTATGACAATATGGGCATATAATTTAAAAAACTCATACTCACTTTACATTATTCTGTAGCTAGTAACATCATGAGATGCTTTTAAAAGTCAGAAATATTGTACTATTTAGAAATACTCTGAATAGGAAAGGAATTAGCTGTAAAGTTTATTCTCAAAATTGATCAACAACGAGGAAAATACTAGTTGAGCAGGCAAAAATGTACCAAAAAACAGGGTATTGCTCATATATACAGAAGATATGAACAGTATAGATTCATTTCTGGTTGATTAAATCCTATTTACACATTTAAAATACAAAATTACTTTTCAATCTGTCAAGAAGCTGACCACATTTAGCACCAGAAAAGGAACTTGACTTTAGCTTCTGATCATGACCTCAATATCCTGGAATAGGAAAAGGAATTTCTGGAATCTAGATGCATTTATCAACACTGATTAATAAAAATTAATTCTGAAAAGTAATTCCTGAATGTCATCCATTCACGAATGAGTCAAAGGCATTAGGACCTTATCACTTGGTACTACTTGAAGTTGTGAACTACTCTCCTACAGTGCTTGGTTTTCATCTAGTCCAAGGATTGTTACAGTTGCTGAACTAAATGAAGTAGGGTGGCTGAGGCTGTCTGCAGAACTTTGTTGTTGTGGTCTCCATTCTGATTTAGGTGTAGTTTTATAGTCACTGCTGGCTTTATCTGTTGCCTGAGACTTCTGCTTGCAAGCTGTACATGTAGTCGCCACTCAAGGCTGTGGTAACTGGGAAGGCTGGGTGCCAATTCACCCAGATTAGTCCTGATCTCTTTTCTGTTGTCCAGGTAAAGCTGAAGCAATAATTTGTTCAGTTCTTCAGAGAATCCCAGAACAAAAACAGAGTCTTGGAAATCCACTTCAGAAATCATGAGCTTGGAGCTCTCGGTGAGCAGGTAGGTCAACCCTTCCACAGCATGCTGGACAGTGTTGCTGCTCACGTTGAGCTTCCTGGCGGCACCCTCATAGACCTTGGAGATGGTCCCTCGCCTCAGGAACTCCAGCCCGATCCACCCAAACTCCACCACCACTTCGTCAGGAAGGCCAGGTGCTCCTTATGCTCTTCTGACAAAGTCCAGCAGCATCTTCGCTGGGCACCCTTTTTCACCCAGCAGCACCCTGGTCTTCCTGTTTAAGACGTCTTTGGACATACAGATGTCTTTAATTTTTTTAAAAAGTATTTTTTAGTTATAGTTGGACACAATAATTTTTTTTATTTATTTATTTTTATGTGGTGCTGAGTATCAAACCCAGCGCCTTGCACATGGTAGGCAAGCACTCCACCGCTGAGCTCCCCAGCCCCAGATGTTTTTAATTTTATGTGCTCAAATTGTTAATCTTTTATGTTGCAATCTTGAGAAGAATCCTTTCTGCTCAATCCTTTCTGATCATGTGTTTTCATGTGTGCGTGCGTTCTTAGAAAGTATTTTTAAGACCAAGTTTTAAAAGCTATCCACAATATTTTCCACTAATCATTTTTAAATTTCCTTTTAAAATATTAGCATGGTTAATATATCTAGAGTTGACCATGCATATGGAATGATGTAGGAATGCAAGTGTGTATTTTATTTGTGGAATGTCAGTTCTCCAGTCCCATTTGTTAAGTAATACTCTCTTTTCCTACTTCTCTATGATGCCATCTCCATCATGAATCCAAGTTGTCCATATGGACAGTTCTGTTTCTGGGATTCTTAAGAATGTGTTGATAAACTTGTGTTTTTATTCTATTGATAAATGATTCTTGCTAGATTAGTTGAGAATGTTTCCTTCCACTACAGAGTAATAAGAAAAAATATGATCATAAGACATCTACTTGTATAGAAGGGTAATATAGTAATCTGTGTGATAGAGCTTTCCTTGGGAAGAATGTATGTTGGACATAAATTTTTTTTTAATGTGGAAGTATCAGAACACTGCTTATAGAACCCACTCAACACTAAGTAGTCATGAAGCAGAGACCTGTCCCCTACTGATGGACAGCTCTCTCTTTTTCATGACATCTATTCTGACCCTATGAAAAGCCTACCCAATTAAAATAATTGCCACTTACTCAGTATTGTAAAGAGAGTTGTGAGAGACTCTGCATCTAACAGAAGAAAATATAGGCCTTAATCTTCATCATGTGGGATTAGGCCCCAACTTCCTTAATAAGACTCTTACTGTATAAGAATTAAAACCAAGAATCAATAAATGGGATGGAATCAAACTAAAAAGTTTCTTTTCAGCAAAAAAAAACAATCTGTGAGATGAACAGAGAGCCTACTCCCTGGGAGCAAATCTTTACACCTCACATATCAGATAGTGCACTAATCTGTAGGGTACATAAAGAACTCAAAAAGCTAAACACCAAAAAAAAATAAATAAATAAATAAATAGATAAATAAATAAATAAATAACCCAACCAACAAATGGGCTAAGAACCTGAACAGACACTTCTCAGAAGAGGATATACAATCAATCAATAAATATAAGAAAAAATGCTTGACAATTTCTATAGGTATTTCCAATAATCTTTCTGGAGATTCCTTTTTTTTTTTCAAAATATAAATAGTTTGGACTGGGGATGTGGCTCAAGTGGTAGTGCGCTCACCTGGCATGCGGGAGGCACTGGGTTCGATCCTCAGCACCACATTAAAAAAATAAAATAAAGATATTGGGTCCATCTAAAATTTAAAAAACAAAAAATATATTTAAAAAATCGTCATCATTTGAAAATAATGCAAGTTTAAGCTTTCTATATTTTAGTATTCCATTCTTCTACTTTCTTTTATTCTCATTATATTTTACTCATGAGGATCTCCAATACAAATTTGATTAAACATGGTGATTCTGGGTATGATTTTTCTGATTTTAAATAAACATTTCTAGGGAGGAGAGATGCTAGCAAGAAGTCTGACTAGAAGTCCTACCATCCTTCCTCCCATAAAGACAACTCCCAAAATAAGCAATGCATTTTGGTGAGGGTAAGTGAAGAGAGCCCCAGAGCACATCTAAGGATCACCAGAAGCCAGATAGAGCATGCGATCCTGGGAGGTTCACACAGAGTATAGGACACACTTAGTTTCTGACACGCCATCAACAGCCAGGAGCAGCTCAGAACAAGGGAGCTTCCTCCCTGTGTGGACTAATCAAGCAAGAGGACCCCAGCAGCTCCCACCCAAACCTTGGACACCTTCCATACTCACTACTAGGACTCTTGTATTCTCATGCCACTCAGCTCTCCTGAGGGGACTGCCTGGAGTCCACACATCTGAGCTCCCAGAAGAGAAGGTGGTGACGGTGTACCCCACTCCTGTGGCCAGCACAGCTATTAGACCATGACACCTGGGGACTGGAAATACTGCTGGATTGTGTCTTGCTCAGGTGACAAACAGCCATGGCACCCCACCTTCCCTGAGACTTAGCACTGCTAAACCACCCACACTTGGTGGCCTGCCACTCCTGAGCTCAGCCCCTGTCATAGCCTACCCCATGGGGCCAGGCTGCAGTGAAGCCACACATCAGTGCTCCCAGACTCTGGTGCATCCTGCCCCTCAGGGCCTGGACTGGGACTGTAGGCTGCCTCCTGGAAGAGGCATCTGAGTGCCCACAGCAGTCATAACCTACATCTGACTGAAGTTTCACATCACTTCTTGGGACCTAGCAGAGCAGCCAGACTTGCAAGGACTGAGATGAATGTAGTGTCCTGGGTTCAGAAAACAGCATTGGCTGAGCTGCATCCTCACCTACAGGTCAGAAAACCCTACAACCCTGGGTAAGACCGAGGACCCTGCAATGCTGGAACTGTGTGATCTTCCTAGACCTTCCACTCCTAGAACTGGATAGGCCTCTGTGGGGGCTGTTGCATTTTCCTTCCCTGATTGGTTGCAGCTCTGTCAGTCACTTGCAGTGATCTGGCCACATTCAAAGTGGCCCTACATGGCTGCCCTGATCCTGGAAGTAGCAGAATGTGTCTTCATGCTTAGGCATGCCTTCCTATAACCCCAGGGGTCAAATTACCTTACTTGTCCTTGTAACCCTGCCCCTCTTGACCTTATTTGGATGGAATTTTCTAAAGAATGAGGGTCTCCCTGGTAAAAGTCCACTCTTGGACATGCTCACTCTCACCAGCCCCTCGTGAGATTCCCTGCTCTCCCATTTGGAGAGCTTGAGGCAGAGGAGCTGTCCTTGGTGTTTTATTTGGTATCCTAGGAAATTCACTGGAGTAACCTTTAGTTTGGATGCCTGTGCTGCTGGGGGCGGCAGGCCTGCCAAGATTCTGCAGTCCTGGAACTGGATAGGAATCCTAGACCCTACAATGGAGTGATCTCCCAGAACCCTGCAGTTCTGGAACTGGGTGAGTTTTCTGGACCCACCCCCATTCCTGGAACTGGGTGACCCCCAAGCTGCTGAGCTGCTGAGCCACTCTGCTCCCTAGAGAGGAGTCATTATATATTTTTGTTTCCCTTCCCTTCAAAGTGCAGCACTGTGGGAGTCCATCCTTGAACTGAGTTTACTCCCTGGCTAGGTGTGAGGTGCTCAGACACTTTTAGTGTGGCAGAGCTCTCTCCACCCTTCTTGGGTTTGAGAGCTTTTCCGTGTGGTGTGGAGGCATGTCTCACCACTGCATCAAAGACCCAATCATCGCACCTGACATTGCCACATTGCCCCACCCCCCGCTTGACCTTCAATGGATGAAATTTTCCCCAGAATTTTTCGTTCCCCAATAAAAGCCCTATCCCTAGTGTTCTCTCTCTCTCTCTCTCTCTCTCTCTCTCTCTCTCTCTCTCTCTCTCTCTCCTCTTCAGTTAAACCTCACTGCCTCCCTGGGGGGCTTGAGGCTGAGGGTTCAAGGAGCCATCCCAGAGCTGGTTTAAAGGTAAAATGGTGTCTGTGTCTTTAATTTAAACTCCCTGAGGATTTTCCCACGTGACCAAACTGTTCACACCATCTGCACTGGCCCTGGACTAAATAGCACCACAAACTCTTCTTGCAATCATAGAATGAGTAAGGGCCGACTCTTAGGTAGGTCAACTAGGAGTTCCTTTGAGTTTGTTGAGATGAAAAGTGCTTAGAACAGTAACTCACCTAATAAATTCTCAGTACACTTCACCATCACCTGGTTAAGATCAACATTTCTTATTGTGTACTATATATCCTTAGATAGTGGAACTGTGTGCCTTGCCAGTGGTCTGATGGCTTTCCAATGGCCCTGTTCATAGCCCATGGTCCTCATCCCTGCCACCTGCTCCTTCTCCCACATCCTTGGGCAGTGGTTTGCAGACAGGTGCACACCAGGATCATTTGCAGGTCATCATCTCATCTGACCTCCTTCTTCACCTGAGGCTGCTGGCCTCTCTTTTCTGGTTCCCAGGCACTGCTCATGTGATTTGCTGTCCTGGGCCCTTCTCCACATTGATAGAAAGGAGCTGAGCCATTGTGGTTGGATGGTAAACACCAGAACATATTTACAGTCCTGCAGAACTTCTAGCACCATGAAGAGTGCAGGCTCTGCAGCCAGCTGCCTGGGTGCTGGCTCAGCTCCTGCTCCAGTTCTTCCCTGGACAAGTCCATTGCACTAGCCCTACCTGCCTTCCTCTGTGAAGACTGATTCCTATGTGGAGATATGTTGGCATGTGGTCTTAATGATCTACTAAGGAAGAGGCTTAGAATTACTTGGTATGTAATAAGCAGTCAAAATTAAAAATTTTAACTTATCTTTTCTTAATATTCCTCATTAGGAGTTCTAGATCTTGGGATAGTAAAATTAATGGAAGCTAGCTGGGTTCAAATTCTGACTGAAGGACTCATTGGGAGCACAATTTGGAGCACATTATTAAACTAAGATCAGCCTGTTAGGCTATAAGATTAATACTACCTACTTCCTAACACACAGTTATTACAGAAGTAAATAAAATAAATGGAATTAAGCACTTTGTATAATGCCTAGCATGTAATAAATAGGAATTACTAAACTTCAGTGCAGGGGTTTTTAGACTTTATGATTACTGATACCAGATTTAAGATCAAAGATATCATATAGGACCCTATTTTAATGTATCAATTGGAATTTAGCTCTACTAGTATCTAGAACTGCAGTAGCAAGAAGTAGTTTTTTAAATCAGTGTTTATGAACTCTTACAACAAAATTATACTAGAAAAAATTGAGTGAAATATAGTTTAAAAAAGCATATTCACATATGTATATTCACTAAAGGCAGACAACGTCAAAAAAAGTTAGAAAATTCCTTATGAATTTCAAAAGTCTAGTTTGACCCCTGTTGAGCAGTTAGTCAAGAAAGAACTTTCACTATGTTAACACAGTGGCTTTGTTTCATGGAAGAATTTCCAGTCTGTTATTTTAGTGCTGTGCTATTATGCATTAGATGAACTAGTTTTCCTGGTTGGTTTTCTATTTGTAACATTCAATTGATAATCAACCCAGATTTGTATACAAGAGTTGGGACTTTTAAACTCATTACGATGCTTTTTTGTATATACACAACAAAGAGGCTATTTTCCAAATGATGTTATTTTGCCAACATCATGAATGAGATGCTGCCAATTTGACTGGTTTGTTAAGAAGGTCCTTTTTTTTTTTTTTAGTTTCAGGATTTCCTCTTGTAGGTCACAATTTGCTAAGTGTTTTTTTTTTTTTTTAATGTATGGTGTTTAATTTTATTGAATATTCTTTAACACATCCACAATACCAGTATCTTGATGTGATGCTTCCTCTTTATCAGTGTTGTCCAATAGACCTTTCTGCCATGACAGAAGTGTACAGTATCTGCACTGCACTGTCAGGTATAATAGCCACCAGCCCATGAGCCCATGTGGTTACTGAGTTCTTGAAATAAGTGGTGGGACTGAGATAGTGAAATTTGATTTTGTAGAATTTTAATTAATTCAAATAGTCATACAAGGGCTTTGGTTCCTGTATTGAATGACTAATATGTAGGTTAGCAGAAGACCTTTTAATTGGTGTTCATTATAATTTTCTTTTCCTGATCTTTTTCCTTGCCTGCCTTCCTTTCTTTGTTCCTTCCTTCCTTCCATTCCTTTTTCCTCCCTCTCTCCCTCACTTTTCCCTTTTTCTCCTTTCTCTCCTTCCCCCATTTCTTCCTTCCTTTTTTCCTTCCTTCCTTCCTTCCTTCCTTCCTTCCTTCTTTCCTTCCTTCTCTCTAGCACTGGAGCTCAATCCCAGGGCCTCAGCATGCAAGGAAAGTGCTTTACCACTTAAACACATCCCAGCCTTCAGGAGAATTTTCAATTGAAGTCTCCTGAAAGAAAGCTGAGTGCACAAATATAATAATTACAATTTTAGTAATGGGAGGTCCATCCATGCCTTTAATCCCAGTGGCTTGGGAGTGTGAGGCAGGAGGATCATAAGCTCAAAGCCAGTCTCAATAAATTAGTGAGATCCTGTCTCAAAAAATAAGATCTCTGAATGTGACTCAGTGGTTAAGCTCCCCAGGGTTCACTCTGCAGTTCCAAGGGGAAGATAAGAATTTTACAAATGGGAAATAATGTTTTTGAAATAGTACAAGTTACATATTTTAGCTTCAATTTAAAAGTTTAGTCCTATTCTCAGACTTTATTTACAGGACATTCTGCTATTTTTTTTTCTTGAAAACATGGTACTTAAACAAATCTGACTTTTTCAAATGTGAAAATAGAATCCACTGAGAGTTAGCTGCCAATTCCTGATAGTATTTAGTTGTAAGTTCCACAAATACAAAAAGGTTTTTTGTTTGTTTTTAGTACTGGAAATTGAACGCAGAGCCTTGCACATGTTAGGCAAGCACTTAACTGAGCTTTATTCCAGCCCAGAAAGTGTTTTTAAAGATTGTCTTGTCTCTGTTATCTAGCATGGTGATGGTGTATAGTAAATTGTCATTAAATGTTTAATTATTGTAATTAAATATCAACAACCTAAAGCTTTAAACTACACAACAGTCCTTAAATCCTACAATCCAATAGTGACATCAGTTCATGTTAGTAGCAAGATGGAGATGGGAACCAGGGCCACAGTGCAGTGATCCCTGGCTGGTAGCTGAAACCTCAGGATGCAAGCTGCATCAGCACAGGGCACTGCCATGTATGGACACATATTTGGAAACAGCCCACTAGAATCAAGGTCTATTTACCCTACAGTCTTAGGTTCAGAGTTAGAAAGGACTTTCCACATGATTTAAACCAACATTCTTTCCCCAGAAGGATTTCTCTTTACAGTGTATTATACATGGTTGCTATGGTCTGAATATGTTCTTCCCAAATGTATATGTTGTGACAATCACTATTGTGACAGCAGCAAAAGGGAAAATGAGACTTACTATGCTCTCAAAATCAACTTAAAAAAATTATTTCTCAATTCTAATGACATATACGTTTTCACTGGTTGATAGTACAGGTAGAAAAAGTATGTAATGTGATTTATAAGTCAAAACGTGTGATTAGGTCATGGAGCTCTATATTTTTTAATAGAATGAATGCCCTTATGTAAGAGGCTTCACACATCATTCACATCCCTTTCCTCCCTTCTGCTTTCTGTCAACTGATGACGCAGCAATACACTCCACCTTGGACAATGTGAATATACTTAGTGTTACTTAACTGTACACTTCAAAATGGTCTAAATGGCAAATTGTAAGTGTATTTTACAATAAAAACATCGAAAGATGCATTTTCTATTGTTCAGTGTTTCCTGCTATTATTTAGTAATCACATTCATTAAGAGTACTAACCAGCCAGGCACAGTGGCTCATGCCTGTAATCCCACTGGGAGGCTGAGGCAGGAGAATTGCAAGTTCAAAGCCAGCCTCAGCAAAAGCAAAAGCAAGGTGCTAAGAAATTCAGTGAGACCCTACTCTAAATAAAAAACAAAATAGGGTTGTGGATGTGGCTCTCTGGTACCCAAAAAAAGAAGCACTAATCAAAATTTCACAAGCCTGTATTTGAGATTCAATTCTGCTTGCTGCATCTCTGAAAACTAAAAGCATGTCACTTAGCTAAGCCTCAGTTTCCTCATCTGTAACACAGGAATTATAAAATGCTTACTTACCCATTAGAGGTTGCTGTGAAATTTCAACTTGGTAAAGTCTAAATACACAAAGCTCAATAAATGTTAACTCTGATTTTATTTTTAAGTTTTCAAACCAATATGATTCTTGTACTTTGTATAAAGAAGGCTAAAAACTGGCTTTAGCATTAAAAAGTCCATTTGTTCATTTCTCCTTAGTCCTTAATGTTATGGAGAACTATAAGATTACATGCCCTAAAACACATTTCATATTATAGTTAAGTGGTGAGCCCATGTGTTGACCACTGAGTCAATAGTTAATAATCTTAAAGTACCATACTCCAAGAGGCAAAAATTTCAGAGAAGCCACAATAACTTATTGTACTTGAAATAATTTACATATAATAATGTGTGTATAAACCTGTACATATAATTTTTATCAAGTATAATATGATCATACAAAAACATTGACTCACAATATAGTTCACACATACCAAGAATGCTCTTTTATTTTTGTCCCTTTTACATCATATTTTAGGCAAGATGATGAAACCCAGAAAATAACAGGAATGGACTAGTTTATAAAAACTGGGTATTTTATAAGTGAAACACATTCAGTCATCTACATCTCTGAAATTGCAAACAATGTGACTTACTATACACTCAAAATGAACTTAAATAAATTATTGCTCAATTCTAATGACATATACGTTTTCACTAGTTGATAGTCCAGGTAGAAAAAGTATGTAAAGTGATTTATAAGTCAAAACATTTCATACAAAAGGATTGGGGGGGGTAACTGGAAATTGAACTAAGGGACACTCAATCATTGAGCCGCATCCCCACTCTTTTTATGAACTTTATTTAAAGACAGGATTGCTAAGAGTTTTGCCATTGTTAAGGCTGACTTTCTACTTGAGATCCCACCTGTCTCAGCCTCCCAAGCTACTGGGATTGCAGGCATACATCCAAAGGAATGGTTTTAACCAAACCCTCATAATGTCAGGAGAAAATGCATTGAAATTAAAAATATCTGAAGCATGCATTTTTTAAGACCATTGTAAAAAATACAAAAAGGGTTAAAAATGTCATAAAATAAAAATTTATACAGATAAAGTTAAGGGGTTAAAAACTATCAAAAGTATTAAAATCATCTAAAGTCAAATAAGACATAATTTATCTATATAATTTAAATTATAATATTATATAAATATATTGCATATTATATAATACATATATAATATAAATTAAATACAATATATTTATATAACATTCTAATTTATATTATATATAATACATTTATTTTATCATATATACATATAATAAAAATATATAATATATATAAATTTTATGTATATTAATATATAAATATATTATATATTCATAATATATTATATATAATTTATATAATATATTTACATAACGTACTTATATATTTATATGTAAATTATATATATTAATATATAAATATATAAGTATATATTATATAAATTATATATTACATATCAAAATGTTTATGATTCATATGTATTTAATATAAATTTTATATAATATGAAATACATATATATTATATACACATATAATAAAAAAATATATAAGTTAAATGTATAAATATTATTTTATTATATATAACATATTTATTATATATCATATAATATATTTAGATTTATATTAATTTATATTATATTACATATCATTGTAATGTAATTATATAATAATATAATTTCTATTATTAATAAGATAATAATACAATTATTATATTAGTATAATTAATATTAATATGATATATAAAACATGGATTATATTATAATTATATATAAACAACTTATATCAAATAGATATATGTAAATCTATGATATGTAGTATATAATAAATAATACATAATATATAATATATAAATATATTATAATTTAAATTATATAGTTTAGTTATTTGGCTTTAGATGGTTTTAATGCTTCTGATAGTGATTTATCCCTTAGCTTTATCTGTACAAATTTTTATTTTATGACAGTTCCAAACTTTTAGTATTTTATTTTTAAATAACATTTACTGGTGTCACTTATGGTAGAAAAAAGTTCCTACACCAGATGTGCATGACCCAATCGTTAAATAGAACATTTCTGAGGTGAACACACATCCTGACCCACATTTTTATATCCAGTTTTTTAAGATAGCCAATTCCTCCTCTCTCTCTTCCCCAAAACATGTGAGCAACTGCTAATGGAAAGCAGTAAACAGCCACTTGGGCTATAGCATTTTCAACTCCACTCTGAGGTGAAGATTCCAATTACATTTGAGACTTAAGTTCTCTTGGTTTTCTCCTAAGGAAAGTTCTGAGACCAGTATTTACAATATTACAGCACTAGCAGATCAGTGTCTTCAACTCGTCTCTTTCTGCTGTAGCCTCTTCACCAGTTGGGGGAGGGCCTACACTTCCATAGAATTTGCTGATAATTGGCTGAACAATTTCTTCTAGTTCCTTTTTAGTTTTGAAGTCTTCAATGTCAGCTTCTTGGTGGCTTTCCAGCCATTCAATCTTTTCCTCTACAGCTTTTTCCATGGTCTCCTTATTTTCAGAGGAAAGTTTGCCTCCCAACTTTTCTTTATCTCCAATCTGATACTTTAGAGAGTAGGCATAGCTTTCCAAGTCATTTCCAATTCATCAAGGCACTCCTTGCATCTTTTGTCTTCCTCAGCAAACTTCTCAACATCATTAACCATCTTTTCAATTTCTTCAGGTGTCAGGCAATTTTGGTCATTGGTAATTGTAATCTTATTTTTGTTCTCTTTACCTTTGTCTTCAGCTGTCGCCCCCAAAAATAACATTCACATCTATCTCAAAAGTGACTTCAATCTGGGGGACCCCACAGGAGGAATTCCAGTTAGATCAAATGTACCCAGAAGGTGGTTGTCTTTTTTCAGGGGTCCTTTACCTTCATAGACCTTGATTGCAACAGTAGGTTGATTATCAGAAGCTGTAGAAAAGATCTGAGACTTCTTGGTGGGTACCACAGTGTTCTGAGCTGATTCTTGACTGTATCGAGGATCAGATGTTCTTCTTCAGGGGTGAAGGCCACATAATAAGGCCTGATGCACTTTCCCTGATCATTGGAGATGATCTCCACTGGCCATTCTTGAACGCCCTGAAGCAGGAGTAAGTGGTCCCCAGGTCGATGACGACCATGGTACCCATGTCCTTTTCTTGTCATCCTGCTCAGCCATGCTGCGCAGAGCAGCAGCAGAACCACAGCCACCAGAGAGAGCTTTATCTTGCCCTAGCTGTTGGCCACTTGCTCTCCTCAGCAGACAGCCAGAAGTCGCAGGCAATCCAGCAATAGGCTGAAGCTGACAGCAGTGAGGTTACAGGTCTCTTAAACTCAAGATGCCTCAACTCTGTTCGTCTGTGTTGTCTCTGCCAATGTCTCAAACTTTTTAGTATTGAAGTGCATTTTCTTTCTACAATTGTATTAATTACCATATGTAAAAATTGACAAGTAGAATTCTAGTAAACACAGATTCACAAGCTTTTAGGCCACTATGTAAATATTTAAAAAGTTAAGTGAATTGCCAATGATTCCACACGTGCTATAACAACACAAGTGGTCAAAGATGCACTAGAACATTATGTGGGAAAAAAATATATTCATACCCAATCAAGATTTTTCAGGCACTTGCATTCAGAAGCATTTTATGAGTCAACACCAGGTTTGCTCCAAAATAAAGCTCATTTTTCCCTACTGCCCCTCTTTGTTGAGAACAATATTATACATTAAAGATGCATTTACATGAATCATTTTATAGAGAAAATTATTTTAAATTTTAAATTATAATACTTATTTTATGCAAAACTTCAAAAACACAGAATTTAAAGACAATACCAGTGAGGCACTATCATTCTATATGACTAAAACACTATCATTCTATATGACTAGCAAACACAATACAAGGCCAAAAGGCAAAATATAAACTTTGAAAATCCTATACAAAAGTGGTTCTGTTACAACATTCTTTCATAAAATAAACACAATAATAAAACGAAACAAGAAAAAGAAAAACTGAATTTTGACAACCTACACAAACTGTGGCATTTCAAATTCAAGGTCTTGTACCTCTTCCATTTGTTTTAGCCTGAGTCCCTGGCACATTGGATTCATGTCAGGCAGGCCAACCTCCTCACAGTTCTCTTCAGGCTCAGCAGCTGGTTTCAAAGCATAAGCTGATGTGCTGTCTGCCTCTGGAACAGATGTCTCCACATGACTCAGGGGAGTAAGAGCTGTGCTAGGAGGCACTGCTGCTGAAGGTGAAGCTGGTCTCTCCTCAGTCCCCCTGACTTTGCTGGTCAGGATAGGTGGTTTGTAAAATGTTGTCCCGAGATGGGGCTGCAGTATTCTGGGTGCTCTTGCAGGAGCAAGACGGTGAGAATGAGAAGACAGTCTCACTGGTGCCTCTCTTGCTGAACTGGCTGGCGTGTTGGGCTGTGTGGCACCATTGGAATGGTCACCACTATCATTGATGCTCATTGTCACTTTTTCCTGGAGTACACTTGGAACAATCACTGCACTCATGCCAATTAAGTTCTTTAGTTCACATTGTTGTTCCTGAGTTTTTTCTGAAATCTGCTGATCAAAACCATTAATTTGGGAGCCAACAGTAGTAGAGGTATCTTTTATATTAAGTCCTTCAAAGGTAAGATTCTGGCAAAACTTGTCTGAATTGACATTTCCCACATTTCTCCTGTTTTTCTCATTAGGAGAGCTTGCAAGATGGAATCTATCTACAGGCAAACAGCAACATCTGATCTTGGTGCTTGGCATAGGCCTCTGTATATCATTTGTTGTCACATCAGATTTCAGACTAAGTGGTTTCATGGTTTTACATATATTGTCCATCTTTTGTGATGATGATTCAAGTTCTTTGTGATCTGAAAAAGAAGAGATTTTTTTTTAACTTCATGAAGCTTGGTTAATAAGGAAGTGTGGTTATTATGAATGGGCATTCTCTCAAACAACAGAGACTTACATATTTTTCCAACACTATTTTCTCAGTCATCTATGCAGAGGAATTAAAAATCCATACAATATTAAAGGCACATTTTTAATTAAAGCATTACTTTTTAAAATTTATCTTAATAGTATAAATAGTCACAAAGCACATAAAATAAAATAAAAACACTTCCTGTAGTTACTTGTTTTAATATACTACCCATGAATGAATATTTTCTGTGTTAAGACTTTCCTGATTTCAACAGGCAGACAATGGTAACTCTAGAACAGTAACACTATTCTGTACACCAACAAACTCCATGTCCTGAATCCCAAGGACTTTGCCTGTCACTTAATCTGCTCTCCAGCTACATTCTGTCCATACTGAGGGCAACACACCAGAGAGAACTTGGATGCTCTCCCAGCTGATCCACTAATACATGGCAACATCCTCTGCACAAAGGAAGGTTGAAGAGCTGTCAGAATTGCCATTGTGCTACTGGTTCTGGAGACTCCAAACTTACCTTCTTCTCTTTCTCCTCTAGTCTGGTCCCAAGGTCCCTGTTTTCTCACCTACAACCCTAGCATCTCCCACTCTGTCTTTGCTGCATGTGCCTTAGAAGCTCCTGTTACTAGAAAGGTGCAGCCCTCTGGCCATGATCCTCTTCTCCCTGCTGAGAAACATCAGACAATTGTGTGCCTTGCCACTGGTATGATGGCTTTCCAACAGCCCTGTTCATAGCCCACAGTCCTCATCCCTGCCACCTGGTCCTTCTCCCACATCCTTGGGCAGTGGTTTGAAGACAGGTGCACAGCAGCATCACTTGATGATGATCGCAGGTCATCATCTCATCTGACCTCCTTCCTCACCTGAGGCTGCTGGCCTCTCTTCCCTGGTTCTCAGGCAGTGCTCCTGTGATTTGCTGTCCTGGGCCCTTCTCCACATTGATAGAAGGGAGCTGAGCCATTGTGGTTGGATGGCAACCACCAAAACAAATTTACAGTCCTGCAGAACTTCTAGCACCACTTCTAGCTGCCTGGGTGCTGTCTCAGCTCCTGCTCCAGTTCTGCCCTGGGCAAGCCTAATGCACTAGCCCTACCTGCCTTCTTCTGTCAAGACAAACTCCTATGTGGAGATATGTTGGCATGTGTTGTTAATGATCTTCTAAATAAAAGGTTCAGAATTACCTGGTATGTAATGAAAATTTCAAATATTTTAAAATTATTTATTGTTATTACTATACCTATCTGGAAATCCAATTTCATTGGACAGCAAAACAAGGTTACATTTAGGAATGAGACAGGATGAGGTTCAAATCCTGAATCAACAATAATTTAAGGACATGACCCTTGGCATTATTTCCCTTCCTGAGACTGTTAACTATGGCTTAAATGAGGCCAAGGTTCATAGCACAGAAGTGCTGATAAGATCAAATCAGATAAATGGAATCAGTGAGTCCAGTGTTTTTCTTTGCAGAGAGGAAATGGACTCTTTGTTTTCAGACTTTCTCAGGCTACACTTATTGATATTTCATTAATTTTATATATCAAATTTAACATTTATGACTATATATTGAAAAATTCAGATTAAGCTCTACTAGAGCAGTAAGGAATGGAAGGTTTTCAACCCCCTTACCAGAAATGATACACTGAAATAAAATGATTAAAAACAGTGAACAAAAAGACTGGAGCCAAGAAAATGGAAGACATGTGTGCTTAATGTGCTAAAGTTAGGCCACAGGTAAAGGGACATCAAAAAACTTTAGGAGTCTATTTTTTTTTTTTTTTTTTGAGTTTCAGGAGTCCAGCTTTTTTCTGTTTTGACTTTAATTGATGACAAAGAAGTGAAGGTGAAAACAAATCTCAGAAAGAGAACAAAAATAATTTATGAATTTCAAGATATCTTTTTACAAGAGAGAAACAAAGCATGATATTCATTTAAATGACATTCACTAAACTTTCTCAATGGCTAGAAAAGTTAACTAATAAAACCTTGAAGTTGGAACTTACCTCAACTTAATACCCCTTGTTTTTTTTAAAGGATGAGTATTGTAGATGGACACAATATTTTTATCTTTATTTATTTGTTTTATATGGTACTGAGGATCCAACTCATGGCCACACACATGCCGAGGCAAGCGTTTTACCACTGAGCTACAAGCCCAGCCCTCACCTTGGTTTTTAATCACGACTTCTTGGCAAGGTTTGAAATATGCAAGGATATATGTTACATGACCACTCACCAATGAGACATGCATCCCATTTTTCCAATGCATTTTGCTTGCGTTCTGATTCCTCAAATGATGTAGCCAATTCATAATTTTTAATTTCAATATCTGCAGTGTGAATATCCTATTGAAACAAGAAAAGTTTTAAACTAAAAGCAAAACACATCTCAAAACAAACAGTTCAAAGACTATTAACTTGTTAACATAAACATCACAAATTTAATGCAATTCTGTAATGGTCAAAACTCACTTGCTTCATAGAAAAATATTGTGACTTTGTGGAATGTTCTGTTGATATTACGGGTTTGCAAGGAGGGCTTTTATCCACCCGAGGTGCAACAACGTCAGTACTAGATGAAACACTTTGTGGCTCTAGGGATCCATCAAAGATCATCTCTGCATTGGTAATGAGGAATTCTACCAACAGGGCCTGATTGGTATATGCAACAAGAGAGGAGGAGATGGTACCAGGAGTGGTTGAAGGCCTGGGCCTCATGACACAGGGTCCAAATACCACCCCCAAGTTTTTTGAGTTCATCAGGTTTTCTTCCGAATGGTCTGCAACCCTGAAAAGAAGAACACATAAAGTGTATGAGATTTGCCTAATAGATGTCTTTAATGTTATTTTACTATGACTTGAGAAGGTTGGAGAAAACTCGGGCTATAGAAGACTACAAAACGTTTGTCAAGGGTCAAGTTTGGTGGGTCCAGGGAAAGAATCCTTTGTTTCATTATGATACTTACCACACACCAAACTGAGTTTCAGAGTACTATATTAGGATAAAATGCATGTAAGTAGAAGGAACTACTGAACTCAGTAGCAGAAGGAAGAAAAACACCTCTAAAAATTGCTCCATCATTGTATGTGGGATATACTCCCCGTTCCAGTATAAGAACTGGAAACTGAAACAGCACTGTCAATTTCTCTCTCACTGCCCAGTTAGTTTTCTTTTTTAAAAAAATAATTTTTACCTAGAGATGGACACAATACCTTTATTTTATTTATTTATTTTTATGCAGTGCTGAGTATCAAACCCAGTGTCTCACATGTGCTAGGCAAGTGTTCTATCACTAGCCACACTCCCAGCTGCCCACAGCTAGTTTTCTAGCCTGGATGGTTCTCTCTCCTGAACACCTCTCTGTTCTATTGCCACTATCAATGTTCTGGTTTTACTTCAAACACTCTCAGGTTGATATTTCTATGACTATCCAAAGAAATCTGTCTCTGCCTGGTTTAGCTATCAGGATGATACTAGATTCATCTATGGGTAAAGTAGCTTTGCTATTTGTCTTTCAGAGGATTCACCACTGATGTATAGAAATGCATTTGATTTATGGGTATTAATTTTATATCCTGCTACTTTGCCAAATTCATTTATTATTTTAGAAGTTTTCTGGTGGAGTTTTTTGGATCCTCCAAGTATAAAATATGTCGTTGGCAAAAATGGTAATTTAAGTTCTTCTTTTCCTATTTGTATTCCCTTGAATTTCTTTCACCTAATTGCTCTGGCTAGAGTGGCAAGGATTATGTTGAACAATTTTTAGATGGAATGCTTCCAATTTTTGTTCATTTAGAATGATGTTAGCCTTAGGTTTAAAATAGAGAGCTTTTACTATGTTGAGGTATATTCCTACTACCCCTAGTTTTTCTAATAGTTTGAACATGAAAAGGTACTGTATTTTGTCAAATGCTTTCTCTGCATCAATTGATATAATCATAGGTTTCTTCTCTTTAGGTTTATTGATGTGATGAATTACATTTATTGATTTCTGTATGTTGAACCAACCTTGCATCCCTGGAATACACAACTTGATCATGGTGCATTGTTTTTTTTTTTTTTTTTCATATGTTTTTGTATGTGATTTGCCAGAATTTTATTAAGAATTTTTGCATCTATGTTCATCGTGTAGATATGGGTCTGAAATTTTCTTTCCTTGATGTGTCTCTGGCTGGTTTGGGTATCAGGATGATACTAGCTTCACAGAATGAGTTTGGAAGGGTTTCCTCCTTTTCTATTTCATGGAATAATTTGAAGCCCTTCAAGATATGAATAGTTAAAAAAAACTGTGGTATATATACACAATGGACTATTACTCAGCATTACAAGGGAATAAAATAATGGCATTTATAGGTAAATGGATGGAGTTGGTGAATATCATGAAGTAAGCCAATCCCCCAAAATCAAAGGCCAAAATTCTCTCTGATAAATAAATGTTGATACATAATTGGGTTCCTGGGGATGGAGGAACATTGATTGGGCTCAGGAGAGGGAAGGAAGAGGAGGGGTATGGGGTAGGAAAGATGGTGGAATGAGACAAACATCATTACCCTAAGTACATGTATGACGGCACATGTGGTATGACTCTACATCATGTACAGAGAAATGAAAATTTGTGCTCCATTTGTGTACAATGGATTGAAAAGCATTCTGCTGTCATGTATAACTGATTTGAACTAATAAATTTTTTTAAATTTTTATTTTATTTATTTATTTGTATGTGGGACTGAGGTTCCAACCCAGGGCCTTGCACAATCTCTACTGCTGAGCCACAATTCCAGCCACAAAAAATAAATTTAAAAAAAAAATTTAAAAAGGAGATCTTAATTACTGTCAGAAAGGTCTAGCAGGCAAATCTGAATATGTTAAATTCCTGATTCCAAGGTCTTTAGTGGGCATAGAAACACCTTGGTCAACTAATCTGCCAGGTAGGTAAGATTTTTTATCAAGTCTCTAGGAAGGCTAGCACAGTTCCTGCTACTGCTTGCTATATTGTAGCCTAATGAAATCAAATTTTCTAAATGCAAAATGCTTTCTTGTGTCTCCATGTCATTTCTCTCTGCCTCATATGCTCTTCTGCACATTCAATACCAAATCACCACTCAGTTCTTAAAATCAGACACAAGGCCTTTTGCCTCTTCTGCTCTATTCCTACCCACAAAACTTCCTCTGCATGCCTACAAGCTACTAGAAAAAGAATGATGGTGAACTGTGGTTATATACAGACCTGTACCCCAAGAGGATAAACCCACAAATAGCAGAAACCCTATATTTCCACCCTAGTTTCCCCAGCCAGAGCCTGGCACACAGGAAGCATCTGAGGGAACCATGTTTGCTGCATGAACATGTATTCAATGTCTCCCTCTCCCAACACATAATAAAAACATCCTAAAAATCATTTTGAAAATCATAACAATGTAAATGTACTGAATACTATTGCCCTGTTGAATTAAAAATGGCTAAGATGGTATAAAAATTCTTACCTCTTAAGATGGATGATAAGGTAATGTAGAGTGTTAAAATTGAACGGTGGCAATTTTCTTACAAGGTCCTTGGTTTTGAGAAAAATTTGGTTGATATCTGTACACATATTTGGAGATGTATTGTCTTCAGAGTTGTCCCTTTTGGTGTCCTGTTCTTGGTTAATTTGTTGGATGACATTTGCAAGCTGCATAAATTCCTGGTACCATTGGAATAAAACCAATGGCTCTGGTAGCTAAAGAAACAAAATTATATTAAAAATACCTTTGGGCTGAGGTTGTGGCTCAGAGGTAGAGTGTTTGCCTAGCACATGCAGGGGCCTGGGTTTGATCCTCAGCACTACATAAAATAAAGGTATTGCATCCCGCTACAACCAAAAAATAAATATTTTGAAAAAATCTTCTGCCTGTTTTCTTTGTTAAAGTCAACTATAAGTGAGAATTACTCAAATAATTTAGCATGTCCCCTTTAGATTAACAAAATTTTCTAAAGTCAATCTGTATTTATTGATATCATTTTCAGTATTGGGGATTGAACCTAGGACCTCAAGCATGCTATGCAAGCACTCTAGTACTGAGCTTCATCCCTGCCCATTAAATATAATATATATGTTTGGTAGAGAAGTGACTTAGAAAGCAAATCAAAATCTTGACTATAAATTATATTTATGTTAATAACAAATTAATGGATAATGAGTGAAATTCTAAACTTTAAATGAAGTTTAAGCTTTAAGCTTCATTATGGGATTTTAAAACTCTTCTATTCACATCTGCCCCCCAAATATATAATCTTCAGCTGTTTTACTGGAACAAACATAGAATAGTGAACAGAATCTATAAAATGAATCAGAAACCCATGGATTTTATGAGTAAGGGGTAAAAATATCAAAGTGCTAAAGGGCACAGATTTTACTTAGGCAAGAATGAAGATCAGCACAAGATAATATGACCTACAAAAACAGACTGTCAACATCTCATGAAACTTTCAAACAGGCTGATTTGCCATGAATAGGTCAAAAGAAGTTCTTACAACAAATATCCACTGCCAAAATGAATTTTAATGTTTCTACTGACCTACAATAAAAAATTCAGTGAATCGTTGGCTACCTGATGTCCTATAATATCTGTGGGAAGTTAAGGTGTTGCCCTGTGATCAGTTTCTATCTTCAACCACTCTGGGATCTGAAGCAAGTCACATCACCTCTTGGAGCTTTAGGTCAATGAGTCAGATAAAGGCTACTCTCTAACACTATTGCAAGAATTGAGCACACTTTGCCAAATGAAAGTCTTAGACATATAAAATTCCTCAACAGAATGCAAGTTTATTGTATTGGACCCAATTCATCTCCTTTCCCTGACTGACTAAACAAGGTTAAGGATGACACATTATGAGACTTCCAGTCATTCAAAGGTATCAACCTCCATTTCTCAGTTGAGGAATCTGTAGAATGTGATTAAAGGGTTATCAATGCTTTCCTGGGCTAACATTGTAGACCCAGCAATTTATACTTAATTTCTTTCCCTCCTGCAATTCCACTAAAATACAGTAGGCTCATAAGGACTAGGAAAATAGAGAAAACAAAAAGCAACAATTCACAAGTAGAAGAGCAGATGAATAAGTCCTGATGCAGCATTTCCAAGAGAACTGACTCTTTGTCACTCAACATGATTTTCAGAATCCTAAAGGGATGTGGACAATCACTACCAGGTCCTCTGATCTTGGCTTAGGTTGCAGGTGGGCCAGCGGAGAAAGCTTAGCTCTCTATAGAATCCTGTCTCCACTCCATGTACTAGGGCAATCTCCTTTCTAAAACTGGAAAATTTTTCTCTGGGCAATGGGATACAGAGGCTCTCTGAATCGAGGCAATGCCAAACATAAGGACCACAGAGGTAACTGTTTTCAAACGGGGATATGTTGGCTATATGCACACTGAAAGCACAGATCCTACAGTCTGAGTAACCCTGGCTTCCACAGTATTGGTACTGCATCTCTAGGCAAGGAAAAAACCCTTTCCTGGGGGACTGGGGTTGTGCCTCATGGTAGGGCACTCATCTGGCATGTGTGAGGCACTAGGTTGGATCCTCAGCACCACATAAAAATAAATAAATTAATTAAAAGTATTGTGTTCATCTACAATTAGAAAAAATGCCTTCCCAGGAGGATCACACCAGTGCCAGAACAGGGAACTAGAGACATGTAGTTAGGCATATACCAAACAGTCCACCTAGACCACTTTATAGTAAAGTTCAAAGTTTTTAAAAAGCCTTGATGTGTTCAAGTGCTTCCAAAGTGATTTCAAGTCCAAACTCATGTAACTAGCCACCATGAAAGACAAAAATCAAAATGGATGGAAAAAGAACAAAATGAAGTTCTAAAATGATGCTGTCAATATGCTGGCAACTAGTCAGATATGGTGAAAGAGTACTGGAAATGCAACTGATCTAAATTGAGATGTGTTCTAAATGAAAAATAGATACCAGATTTCAAAGAAAAAGAGCTGCAATACAAATACATAAATAAACAAAATACCTCATAATTTGAAAAACTAGATATTCAAAATGTTAAATGAAATGTTAAAAATCACTTTTTTATTTTTAATTTTTATGTTGCTATAGAAAATTTAATGTTATATATGAGGGTCAGATTGTATTTCTACAGAGGTTAGAGGCCAAATAGAGAAAAGAACCCTTAATGAGAAAAATCTATGAACATCCACAATAAAAGAGCATCATATAATCATTTAAAAAATGTGATCAAAAGAATAGAAAATCAGACTTCTTGAATATTAAAACATGATCTCACAAATGGAGTAATTTACTTATTCAAGAAGAAAAAGACAAGGAAATGTCTTAGAAAGTTTTTGAAGAAAAAAAGAACAATAAAGAAAAGGTAAGGGAACTGGAGAACAAGTATGCTTGCCAAGCAAGTGCAAGACCCTGAATTTTTAATCCCCACGAGTACAAATAACAAATTTATAAATATTTATATGTGTGTTTGTGTATGGTACACACACACATCTCCAAAGAAGAGCTTCAAGTACAAGGGTGGGAGAATGGCAATAAAAATCAAGAAAAGTTCCAAGAACTAAAGTGCTCACAACTGACGGAGCTCATGGAGTGGCCAGAATACTGGATGGAAATATATCCACATCAAAGTACATCATTATAAAATCTTAGAATAATGAGGGGGGTGATGACATAGTCTATACCAATGAAAAATATTCAATATAAAATATTTTTGCTCTTTGCATTTGATGGTAGGTTTAGAATAAAACTTTAACCTTTTGTAGGTAAAATTTTAACACTTCACATATATCGTGTGAAGAAAATTCGGACAGATCTACTAAATGCCTTCCACTTTCCAGAGCTCGACACAGGATTGCGATTTTTGCCTTGTTGCCACTGACTCTATAGATGCCCTTGAAGAGAAAAGAAAAACAGAATGCAATATTTCACTTTAGTACAAAGGGCTAAATGCAGACATCTAGACAGAGTTGATGTATCTACTTCAATTTTTATTAGTATTTAAAAAATACAAGTTGAAGTCAAATAAATTAACATTTTCCAAATAAATGTGAATAAATTTAGTTATTACAAATGGAGAGTGCTGATTTTCTTAAAATCTCTTTTTCATTAAATCAAATCACAAAGGCATTTATGTTTTTAGAGTTTTAAGAGTAAACAACATACTTGTAAACTCAAGGCAGTCCTTTCGATTTCTGAAGTACACATTTTGATTATGAAAGGAATGCCATCTGGCTCCTTTTTGGCAACACAGGACAATTCTGCTCCAAATAGGTGTATTTTCCCCCGAAGTTTACGATGTCCGCAAACGATGGTTAAGTTTGCCATGCATTTTTTATGGCAGATAAGAAGACACTATAAGAAAATGATATTTGAAAACTGATTGACTCACCTTAAAATTATTCACAACTAAGCAAAATACAGGCCGACTAATAACGACAAAAATAAGTGAAAAAATACTATTTGTGGTTTGTGAATTACATTTAACAGGAAAACAAATAAGAAAACTACAAAAATAAACTGTGGGACTTTATTAAACATGTACTGGCAAGCTAGGTGTGATGGCATGTGCCCATGATTCCAGCTACTTGAGGGGTTGAAACAGGAATTTCACAAGTTAAAGGCCAGACCAATCTTGCAAGAGCCCATTTCAAAGCACAATTTTAAGAAAGAGTGTATGGGCTGGGGATGTGGCTCAAGCGGTAATGCGCTCCCCTGGTGTGCGCAGGGTGCTGGGTTGGATCCTCAGCACTACATAAAAATAAAATTTAAAAAAAGATATTGTGTCCACCGAAAACTGAAAAATAAATATTAAAAATCTCTCTCTCTCTCTCTCTCCTCTCTCTCTCTCTCTCTCTCTCTCTCTGTGTGTGTGTGTGTGTGTGTGTCTCTCTTCCTCTCTTTCTCTTTTCTCTCTCTAAAAATATGGCATGTGCAAGACCCTAAATTTAGTTCCCAGGAGTACAAACAACAAATTTATATATATTTAAATGTGTGTTTGTGTGTGGACACACACATCTCTAAATAAGTAAAATCATAACAAAAAAGTATATAGCAAAAGAAAAAATTGTGATTCCAAAAAGATCTTACCTCTTGGCATTTAAGACCTTGAA
Organism: Callospermophilus lateralis; assembly: GCF_048772815.1. Lineage (NCBI taxonomy): Eukaryota > Metazoa > Chordata > Mammalia > Rodentia > Sciuridae > Callospermophilus > Callospermophilus lateralis. The sequence goes on along the minus strand of NC_135311.1, from coordinate 68,425,804 downwards.
ATATGACAATGTGTTCACAGTATCTACATCTTGCTGGATATCTCCATTTTTTGAACTTATGGGTGGCAGCTGCTTTTGCCATTAATGATTGCTGAAATCTTCCAAGGGAGCTGGGTCCTTACAACAGAAATGTTAGTATGTAAGAAGGGTAAAATGACAAAAACATATACCACATGATATTGTACATGGAATAATTTTTAGACTTTGAGATTACTTATATATTACAAAAAGCTATTATTTTGAATTTCTAACATAAAAAAGCATCTCATTTATTGATCTCTTATAAAACACACATTTTTTTTTCTTTTTTTATTTACTTATGACAGTGGAATGTATTACAATTCATATTACACATGTAGAGCACAATAGTTCACATCTCTGGTCATATACAAAGTATATTCATACCAATTCGTGTCTTCATACATGTATTTGGCATAATGATGACCTTCTCATTCCACCATCATTTCTAACCCCATGTTCTCTCCCTTCCCCTCGCATCCCTCTGTTTCAGAGTCCTCCCTTGTTCCCCCTCCCTACCCCACTATGAGTCAGCCTCCTTATATCAGAGAGAACATTTGGCATTTGTTTCTTTGGGCTTGCTTAGATTCACAGAGCATTATCTTCTCCCACACCATGCATTTATCTGAAAATGCCATGATTTTATTCTCTTTTATTGCTGAGTACATAGGATTTTGGAAGAACCCTGCATGTTTTTATACAGAAATTAACAAGTTGATTCTAAAGTTTATATGAAAATGTTAAAGATATTGGAGAGCCAAAGAAATTTTAGAGAATCTAGACTGCTTGACTTTACAACTCACTGTAGAGCTACAGGATTCAAGCCAGTGTGCTTTTGGCCTAGGAAGAGACATGCAAATCAACAGAATAAAATAGAATCCAAAGTAGACTCTCTTGTATTTAGTGAAGCTATTTCTTTTTTTAAAATTCATTTAATTTTTTTAAATACATGACAACACTGGATTGCATTTCAATTCTTATTACACATACAGAGCACAATTTCTTTTATCTCTGGATATAAAGTATGTTCACTTCAGTTTATGCCAGTATATATGTTCTATTTTTTGCATTACAATTCTTAATACACATATATGCCACAATTTTTCATCTCTGTTTGTATATAAGGTATGTTGACACCCATTTCAAATCTTCATATATGTACTTTGTAAAATGATGTCCAACACATTCCACCATCCTTGCTAATCCCCTTCCTCCTCTCTTTCCCTCCCACCCCTCCCTAGAATTAATCTCATCCTCCCATGCTGTTCCTCCCAACTCAACTATAAGTCACCCCACTTATAGCAGAGAAAATATTTGGCATTGTTTTTTAGGAATTGGCTGACTTCATTTAGCATTATCTTCTCCAACACCATCCATTTACCTGCAAATGCCATGATTTTGTTCTTTTATCATGCTGAGTAGTATTACATTGTGTATAAATGCCACATTTTTTTGTCCATTCATCCACTGAAGGACATCTAGGTTGGCTCCACAGTTTAGCTCCCATCTTCTCTTCCGAACCCCATCTACTGTAATTCATTTCTCTCCCTGATACAAGATTTTTGGTTGGAACCCATTATCTTTCCAGTTTGAAATATGTTGTTCCAGGATCTTCTAGTTCTCAGGGAATATGTTGAAAAATCTGCTGTTAACCTAATTGGTTTACTTCTATGTGTAATCTGATTCACTTCTCTTGTGGCTCTTAAAATTCTCTCCTATTTCTGTATATTGAGAATTTTCATTATAATGTGTCTTGGTATGGGTCTGTTGTGATTTTGCACATTCAGTGTCCTGCAGGCTTCTTGGATTTGGATTTCCATTTCATCCTTCATGTCCGGAAGTATTTCTGATATTATTTCATTGAATAGCTTGCACATTCCTTTGGTTTTGAACTCTGTGCCTTCCTCTATCCCAATGACTCTTAAATTTGGACGTTTTATGCTATGCCATATTTCTTGGGTTTTCTGCTCATGGTTTCTTATCATTTTTGCTGTGCTGTCTACATTCTTTTCAAGATAATATACTTTGTCTTCGTGATGTCCTATCTTCTAAGTTGTATTTCTGCTGGTGATGCTCTCATTTGTGTTTTTAATTTGGTTCATATTTCTTTCATTTCAAGTAATTCTGATATATATATATATATATATATATATATATATATATATATATATATATATATATCCTCAGTCCTCAATCTCCCTGTAGAGGTCATCTTTTGTTTCTTTGATTTGTTTATGTAGCTCATTGTCAAAGTGATCTTTCACTATCTGTATTTGCTGTCTAATGTCTTTTTTGAGATTCCAAAACATCTGAATAATGTAAATCCTGAAATCTTTTTCTGTCACTTTTTCTGCTGTTTCTAATTATTCTTCTAATGATGCATTGTCTTCAATTGTTTGTGGTATTTTCTTCCCTTGTCTTTTCATGTTGCTGGTATTTCGTTCCTGCTCTGTGGGACTGGTGTGTTATTCTTTTTACCCTATAGATTTGTAGTGCTCTTGTATATTCCAAGATCCCTTCTTTGTGGGGAGAGACAATGTTGACATTCCCAAAATAAACAGTACATCACCTATGTGTAAATTACTGCTATTAAGACATTCATAGTTAGTCTCAATGTCTAGTTATTCTAGATTCAATTATAATTTAAAATATAATCAGTAGTTTCATAGAAGATGTACACTTTCTTCTGGTGGTGGACAGAGAACTAGAGGTCAGGTATCTGACTTTATGTTAAGGGCAAAAGATGTGAGGGCAATGGATTAATAAAACTTAGAAATTTGGAGGAGAACTCTAATCAAGAGAGTTAGTAGCAGGGGAATAGACAGGAGGTAATTTAGGGGAGACAAGTATGTGGGAGGACAGTAGAATGCATAAAAACAAACACGTATATGTGTTTAGAAAATTACAAGAAGTAAAAATAGTAAAAATTAGGAGGTTGAAAGAGAAAGAGAGGGAGGAAGAAAAATAAAAAGGAAGTAAAAAAGAGAAAAGAGAGAGAGAGAAGTAAGAAAAAGAGGGGTGGCTTATGCAATTCCTTTATATTATATTATTCTGGTGACTCAGTTCTATTTCATGCAAAGTTCTTGGTTATATGTTGGGGTTGTGAGGACCAGAGGAGGAGGGGTAGAGGAGAAAGAAAGAGGATAATATGGAAGAGAAGAAAACAAAAAACAAAACAAACAAACAAACAACAAAATACTCTCAGAGTTCCCTTTTCTTCTCTTTTAGTAGGTAGAGTTGTCTATTCCAAGCTTGGTTCTCTGCCCTCAGTGTGGTGTAGGTAACCAGTGTGAGAAGACTAAAGCTCTCCCTCTCTTGTCTGGGCTTCCCTAATCTTGGTCTCTCTGAGTTGCTCCTAGGTTTTAGCCCCCTCACCTCTCTTGCTTATCAGGTCTCATCTGGGGGACCTCACACCCTCCAACTTAGGATTGCACCAAGTGGGCAGTGTCCTGGTGGCACTGCACTCCTGTTCAACTGAGAGCTGATTTTGTGCTGATAGTTTCTATACCGAGTTATTACAGCTGGGGGAGTGGATTTGGAACCCAGGTACCTGTTCAGTCACAGATCCAGCTGGTAACCACACCCCCCAAAGATGGTGAGAAAGGTCAAGTCAGTCCTTTTCCCAGTCGGGGTGTCTGGTGAGGTCGGGGGAGCTGGGATGTCCTAGTGCTGTGCCTAGAACGTGGTCTGGGGACCTGCGTGGGAGCAGAGCATCCCCTGGAGTTCTGCCACTCCACCGAGGTGCTTAGTTGGTGTCTCTGCTCCCCCACTTGAGAGTCGCGCCTGTGCTCAAACTGTGGGCTTTGGGACTGAAGCCTGGAGTCTCACCTGAACACAGAGGCTCTGAGTTCTGCTTGGTGTTCGCAGCTCTGGTGGATTCTGTGAAAATCCGCTGGATGGGGTCCTGTCACATGAACTGAGATGTTGTGTTCCCTCAAGGCAAGACCCCGAGCAGGAGAAGCCACCTGATAGCTTTCTCTGATTCAGGCACAGAGCAGCTTGAAGCAGGAGCTCCTCTACTCTGCCACCTTGGATCCCAGTCAACCGATTTCTGTCAGAGATGCCAAAGTAATTCCGTGGTCTTTCAATAAATGGTGCTGAAATAACAGATATCCATAATGCGAGGGATGAACATCAAACCTTATTTCAGTCAACTCTAAAATGAACAGAAACCACACACCTAAACATACAACCTAACACTATCCGTCTTTGAATTCAGGGTTATGAAGGGCAGCTGTCTATTTTTATAAATAAAGGATGTTTTGGGAACACAGCCATGTTGATGTATTGTGTATAATTGCTTTTAAGGATTATTAAATATAATGGTAGTAGAGATAAATGACTGTTCAGGTGTTGATAATTTTTGAAACTGAGGTTGTATTCACAGAGTATACTGTTTGGCCTACTTTGATGCCTGCTTGAAATTTCCCATTATGAAAACTTGTTTTTGCTTTTTTAGTCTACCTTCAGATCTACTCTGGGCTATCTCAAGATCATCCCCATAAGCTCCATCACTCTCCTTCCCATTTCTCTCCAGCAAGGCTCAACCAATCCTAAAGTCCCCTGAATGTCCTGTGGAAGCCAGCCATTCATTCTAACATGCTAAGCACAAATGTGACATCATGGTGGTACTCAATGAATATTAGAAAATATATATTATAAGTAAAATTATGGAAGGTTCTGTCTGCATACACCCTGAAGTTGAAACTGAACTTGCCCTTCCCTAACACTTCTATAAACATGTTAATTAGCTCCGACCTCTTCCTTTCAAAGGAAGACTGTGGGGCTAGAGTGTAGTTCAGTGGTAGAGTGCTTGCCTAGTGTGCCTGAAGCCCTGGTTCAATATGTAACACCACAACAAATAAAATAAAAAGGAAGACTGTGACATTTGAAAACTTTCTCAGCAATACACCCTGAAACTTTCTTCAAGAAAAATAAAACTCTTATCAAGGGAGGCATTATTGCCGAAAATCTGCTCTATGAACAAGGTGGCTCAATTCCTTATCATGTAATCATAAAGACAATTAATATGCTCCCAACCTTTATCAATCCCCTGTATTCTTTACACATATGAATTATTTTTGTGTGTGCGTCTCATCACCATGATGAAAATGAATGGGAAATTTAAAAGAAACAGCAAACCAACTACTCTTCAAATCTTCAAAGCAGAGCTATTGTCTGTGACTTGTTGTCTCAGATCAAGTGGTTCTGGCTTGATTTGAGAACCTGCACATACTGGCAACCTACAGAGCTCTCTTTCAGATTTCTCAGTGTCTCTGAGCAAATGGCTGCACTGTCAAAGCAGTGAGATCCTGGTAGACATTAGAGATGACGAGCAATTCTGTGCAGGAAGACCCCCCCCTTCTGTGCTTATTAAAATTACTCTTTACTTTCAAGCTCACACAAAAATACCACTTCATTCCCTCCATTGAAAATAATCATTCCTTTGGCTCTAGTTTTTGGTTATTGTATTCTGCCACTCATTAAATGGAAAGGTTCTACAGGGAGTCTGTCTAGCATAAAGTGAGATTCTGATTAATTTTCAGAAGCTGAATAAATTAAAATACATAGGAATCAAAATCCTTCCAGAATCCCTTCTGGGAATCATCTTTGTTCAATGGTACTACTAACTCCCTGGGACAAAGAGCAGTTGTAAATGCCCACATTCCTAGGTCAAGGGCTTTTACAGCTGGGAGGTGAAGGGGATGATAATTGAGAGGTTGTTCTATTTTGGGGAGGTGGAGTGGTCTGGTGTTACCCTACATTCACTGAATATAGTGATTCTTCAACTCAGCCAAACTTCAACATCCTGCCAACTTGGGGGCTGAAACTTTTCTACCTGGGCCCATTGGGCTTTCTTCAAATTCAGTCTGCATGAGACCAGATCTATAGGTATTGTCAACCTAATGAGGCTTAAGTGTCACTATTCCTCACTTTCACAAGTCTTACAATAGGTTAGCATTTCTATGTAGGCATTTCTGGCAAACTGATTAAAGAACTCACTGCAGGGAAAAGGATCTAAATTTCAAAGACACACATGTATATATGTATAATGTGCTGTGATTTATTTACTCATCCTAAATACTCACCTCCACATCTAATTTTGAATTCTTTTCCATGAAGAGGGAGACCCCTACACCCAAACTCAATAAGGAGGTGAAGTGAACCCAAAGAGGAAAAGAACAAAACTGATTTAGAACAAAAAGCTGCCTGCTGTTTAGAAATGGCCTTGGAATATTCACAAAACACCTAACACTCCTCCCTTCCCCCAAAAGATCCAAAGAACTCAGTGGATGTCAAAGATCCAAAGGACTCAGTGTGGAACCCTCTCCTTAGTCTGTAAGACAGGGACAGTAGTGAAAAAGTGAAATAAACCAGCACCTGTCTGACTCAAAGAAAAGGACAGTCCTGGTCCACTGGTTTCCTCAGAAGGGGGGCCACCTCTGGAACACCAGATTTTTATCACCGACAGGGTCTTGGGGAATCCTGGACACATACTCACAGGGACATACCCTCCTTGTAGCAGTTGGGATCTCCCAGCTTATCAATTCCAATTTAGACCCTAACTTTCTGTGCTGAGGTCATGGTTGAAAAAAGGTGAATGGAAACAGAAGGGACAGTAATAAGGGAAGGACAGAAGAGAGATAGGATAGAGACACAGTCAGAAAGAAAGGCAAAGAGGGTGTCCCCGCACCTTTAGGCCCCCTTCCCTGCTCAAAGTAGTCATCAACAAAGGCCTAGATGAGGTGAAGTGTGTAAAGAAAAAGTAAAAAGGGAACAGCAATTGTTAGTGTCTTTACCTAGGTACTCATCAGAATGAAATTTCAGGAAATGTACCCACACTTACAAAAAGATCCCAGTGGGAAAGACGATTGTGAAGACCCGAAAAGCAAGAAGGAAAAGTGAAGTTAACCCATGAGTATGCTGAGTATCGCTGTGGTCCTCAGCTGCCTCAGCGTCGTTATCCTGCTCCAACTGCTAACTGATCACCAAGGACCACAGTGTTCCGGTTCCCATAGTGCCCACTCCTGACGTCTACATCTCGTGGGCGCCCATCTCAATGTTCCATCCTCGCGGAAGACCCCGCCCCGCCTGCAGCTGCCTACCCTCCAGGACCACCGCGTGCCACTGTGGCCGCTCTGACCCTGAAAGGCAATTGGTCAGCAGCCATCTCTGCAGTCCCCAGGCCAGTGCAGCGCCAGAGCGACCACCTCCATCCCACATGGCCATTGTGGATCACAGGCTGTCAGCTGTGAAGCACTCTGATTCAGGCCCTGCCCCGCCCACAGCTGCCGCACCTCCCGGACCACCGCGCGACGCCAGAGCGACCACCTCCATCCCACACTCATCCCCGTGCTTCCTCCAGTGTCCAGGACTCAGACTCCCGCCAAATGCTTGGCAAGAGAGGGCCAGAGCTCGCTGCCTCCATCCCCCACGCATTGCCCTTGGTTGCCCTATCAAGCCACCTCCAAGACCACCCTGGCCACAGAAGCCCCTCCCCGCCATGCACTGCCAAGTCCCCCAGAGACCAGGCACTGTGCAGCGCTCATGGGAGTGGAACCAGGGCCAGCAGCAGATGAGGGCTGTTGTGGATCACAGGCTGTCAGCTGTGAAGCACTCTGATTCAGGCCCCGCCCCGCCCGCAGCTGTCACACCTCCCGGACCACCGTGCTACGCTGTGGCTGCTCTGACCCTGGATGGCAATTGGTCAGCAGCCATTTCTGCAGTCCCCAGCCCAGTGAAGCGCCAGAGCGACCACCTCCATCCCACATGGCGGTTGTGGATCACAGGCTGTCAGCTGTGAAGCACTCTGATTCAGGCCCCGCCCCGCCCACAGCTGCCTCACCTCCCAGACCACCACGGGATGCCAGAGCGACCACCTCCATCCCACACTCATCCCCATGCTTCCTCCAGTGTCCAGGACTCAGACTCCCGCCAAATGCTTGGCAAGAGAGGGCCAGAGCTCGCTGCCTCCATCCCCCACGCATTGCCCTTGGTTGCCCTATCAAGCCACCTCCAAGAAAACCCTGGCCACAGAAGCCCCTCCCCGCCATGCACTGCTAAGTCCCCCAGAGACCAGGCACTGTGCAGCGCTCATGGGGGTGGAACCAGGGCCAGCAGCAGAGGAGGGCAGTTGTGGACCACTGGCTGTCAGCTGTGAAGCACTCTGATTCAGGTCCTGCCCTGCCTGCAGCTGCCACACCTCCTGGACCACCGCGAGATGCTGTGGCTGCTCTGACCCTGGATGGCAATTGGTCAGCAGCCATCTCTGCAGTCCCCAGCCCACTGCAGCGCCAGAGCGACCACCTCCATCCCACACTCATCCTCGTGCTTCCTCCAGTGTCCAGGACTCAGACTCCCGCCAAATGCATGGCAAGAGAGGGCCATAGCTCGCTGCCTCCATCCCCCACGCATTGCCCTAGGTTGCCCTATCAAGCCACCTCCAAGACCACCCTGGCCACAGAAGCCCCTCCCCGCCATGCACTGCCAAGTCCCCCAGAGACCAGGCACTGTGCAGCGCTCATGGGAGTGGAACCAGGGCCAGCAGCAGATGAGGGCGGTTGTGGATCACAGGCTGTCAGCTGTGAAGCACTCTGATTCAGGCCCCGCCCCACCCGCAGCTGCCGCACCTCCCGGACCACTGCAGGACGCTGTGGCTGCTCTGACTCTGGATGGCAATTGGTCAGCAGCCATCTCTGCAGTCCCCTGCCCAGTGCAGCGCCAGAGCAACCACCTCCATCCCACACAGCGGTTGTGGATCACAGGCTGTCAGCTGTGAAGCACTCTGATTCAGGCCCCGCCCCGTCCACAGCTGCCACACCTCCCGGACCACCGCGGGATGCCAGAGCGACCACCTCCATCCCACACTCATCCCCATGCTTCCTCGAGTGTCCAGGACTCAGACTCCCGCCAAATGCTTGGCAAGAGAGGGCCAGAGCTCGCTGCCTCCATCCCCCACGCATTGCCCTTGGTTGCCCTATCAAGCCACCTCCAAGACCACCCTGGCCACAGAAGCGCCTCACCGCCATGCACTGCCATGTCCCCCAGAGACCAGGCACTGTGCAGCGCTCATGGGAGTGGAACCAGGGCCAGCAGCAGATGAGGGCGGTTGTGGATCACAGGCTGTCAGCTGTGAAGCACTCTGATTCAGGCCCCGCCCCGCCCTCAGCTGTCACACCTCTTGGACCACCACGGGACACTGTGGCTGCTCTGACCCTGGATGGCAATTGGTCAGCAGCCATCTCTGCAGTCCCCAGCCCAGTGCAGCGCCAGAGCGATGACCTCCATCCCACACTCATCCCCGTGCTTCCTCCAGTGTCCAGGACTCAGACTCCCGCCAAATGCATGGCAAGAGAGGGCCAGAGCTCGCTGCCTCCATCCCCCACGCATTGCCCTTGGTTACCTATCAAGCCACCTCCAAGACCACCCTGGCCACAGAAGCCGCTCCCCGCCATGCACTGCCAAGTCCCCCAGAGACCAAGCAATGTGCAGCGCTCATGGGGGTGGAACCAGGGCCAGCAGCAGATGAGGGCTGTTGTGGATCACAGGCTGTCAGCTGTGAAGCACTGTGATTCAGGCCCCGCCCCGCCTGCAGCTGCCACCCCTCCGGACCACCGCGTGATGCTGTGGCTGCTCTGACCCTGGATGGCAATTGGTCAGCAGCCATCTCTGCAGTCCCAAGCCCAGTGCAGCGCCAGAGCCACCACCTCCATCCCACACTCATCCCCGTGCTTCCTCCAGTGTCCAGGACTCAGACTCCCGCCAAATGCTTGGCAAGAGAGGGCCAGAGCTCGCTGCCTCCATCCCCCACGCATTGCCCTTGGTTGCCCTATCAAGCCACCTCCACGAAAACCCTGGCCACAGAAGCCCCTCCCCGCCATGCACTGCCAAGTCCCCCAGAAACCAGGCACTGTGCAGCGCTCATGGGGGTGGAACCAGGGCCAGCAGCAGATGAGGGCGGTTGTGGATCACTGGCTGTCAGCTGTGAAGCACTCTGATTCAGGCCCCGCCCCGTCCGCAGCTGCCACACCTCCGGGACCACCGCGCTATGCTGTGGCTGCTCTGACCCTGTATGGCAATTGGTCAGCAGCCATCTCTGCAGTCCCCAGCCCAGTGCAGCGCCAGAGCGACCACCTCCATCCCACACTCATCCCCGTGCTTCCTCCTTGTCCAGGACTCAGACTCCCGCCAAATGCTTGGCAAGAGAGGGCCAGAGCTCGCTGCCTCCATCCCCCACGCATTGCCCTTGGTTGCCCTATCAAGACACCTCCAAGAAAACCCTGGCCACAGAAGCCCCTCCCCGCCATGCACTGCCAAGTCCCCCAGAGACCAGGCACTGTGCAGCGCTCATGGTGGTGGAACCAGGGCCAGCAGCAGATGAGGGCGGTTGATGATCACAGGCTGTCAGCTGTGAAGCACTCTGATTCAAGCCCCCTTCCCTGCTCAAAGTAGTCATCAACAAAGGCCTAGATGAGGTGAAGTGTGTAAAGAAAAAGTAAAAAGGGAACAGCACTTGTTAGTTTCTTTACCTATGTACTCATCAGAATGAAATTTCAGGAAATGTACCCACACTTACAAAAAGATCCCAGAGGGAAAGACTATTGTGAGGACCGGAAAAGCAAGAAGGAAAAGTCAAGTTAACCCGTGAGTATGCTGAGTATCGCTGTGGTCCTCAGCTGCCTCAGCGTCGTTATCCTGCTCCAACTGCTAACTGATCACCAAGGACCACAGTGTTCCGGTTCCCATAGTGCCCACTCCTGACGTCTACCTCTCGTGGGCGCCCATCTCAATGTTCCATCCTCCCGGAAGACCCCGCCCCGCCTGCAGCTGCCTCCCCTCCAGGACCACCGCATGCCACTGTGGCCGCTCTGACCCTGAAAGGCAATTGGTCAGCAGCCATCTCTGCAATCCCCAGCCCAGTGCAGCGCCAGAGCGACCACCTCCATCCCACAAGGCGGTTGTGGATCACAGGCTGTCAGCTGTGAAGCACTCTGATTCAGGCCCCGCCCCACCCGCAGCTGCCACACCTCCCAGACCACTGTGGGATGCTGTGGCTGCTCTGACCCTGGATGGCAATTGGTAAGCAGCCATCTCTGCAGTCCCCTGCCCAGTGCAGCGCCAGAGCGACCACCTCCATCCCACACAGCAGTTGTGGATCACAGGCTGTCAGCTGTGAAGCACTCTGATTCAGGCCCCGCCCCGCCGGCAGCTGTCACACCTCTTGGACCACTGCGCGATGCTGTGGCTGCTCTGACCCTGGATGGCAATTGGTCAGCAGCCATCTCTGCAGTCCCCTGCCCAGTGAAGCGCCAGAGCGACCACCTCCATCCCACATGGCGGTTGTGGATCACAGGCTGTCAGCTGTGAAGCACTCTGATTCAGGCCCCGCCCCGCCCACAGCTGCCACACCTCCCGGACCACCGCGCGACACCAGAGCGACCACCTCCATCGCACACTCATCCCCATGCTTCCTCCAGTGTCCAGGACACAGACTCCCGCTAAATGCTTGGCAAGAGAGGGCCAGAGCTCGCTGCCTCCATCCCCCACGCATTGCCCTTGGTTGCCCTATCAAGCCACCTCCAAGACCACCCTGGCCACAGAAGCCCCTCCCCGCCATGCACTGCCAAGTCCCCCAGAGACAGGCACTGTGCAGCGCTCATGGGAGTGGAACCAGGGCCAGCAGCAGATGAGGGCGGTTGTGGATCACAGGCTGTCAGCTGTGAAGCACTCTGATTCAGGCCCCGCCCCGCCGGCAGCTGTCACACCTCCAGGACCACTGCGCGATGCTGTGGCTGCTCTGACCCTGGATGGTAATTGGTCAGCAGCCATCTCTGCAGTCCCCTGCCCAGTGAAGCGCCAGAGCGACCACCTCCATCCCGCATGGCGGTTGTGGATCACAGGCTGTCAGCTGTGAAGCACTCTGATTCAGGCCCCGTCCCGCCCACAGCTGCCACACCTCCCGGACCACTGCGCGATGCCAGAGCGACCACCTCCATCCCACACTCATCCCCATGCTTCCTCCAGTGTCCAGGACTCAGACTTCCGCCAAATGCTTGGCAAGAGAGGGCCAGAGCTCGCTGCCTCCATCCCCCACGCATTGCAGTTGGTTGCCCTATCAAGCCACCTCCAGGACCACCCTGGCCACAGAAGCCCCTCCCGCCAAGCACTGCCAAATCCCCCAGAGACCAGGCACTGCGCAGCGCTCATGGGGGTGGAACCAGGGCCAGCAGCAGATGAGGGCGGTTGTGGAGCACAGGCTGTCAGCTGTGAAGCACTCTGATTCAGGCCCCGCCCCGCCCGCAGCTGCCACACCTCCTGGACCAGGGCTCTAAGCTGTGGCTGCTCTGACCCTGGATGGCAATTGGTCAGCAGCCATTTCTGCAGTCCCCAGCCCAGTGCAGCGCCAGAGCGACCACCTCCATCCCACACAGCAGTTGTGGATCACAGGCTGTCAGCTGTGAAGCACTCTGATTCAGGCCCCGCCCCACCCGCAGCTGCCACACCTCCTGGACCAGGGCGCTAAGCTGTGGCTGCTCTGACCCTGGATGGCAATTGGTCAGGAGCCATCTCTGCAGTCCCCAGCCCAGTGCAGCGCCAGAGCGACCACCTCCATCCCACACAGCGGTTGTGGATCACAGGCTGTCAGCTGTGAAGCACTCTGATTCAGGCCCCGCCCAGCCCACAGCTGCCTCACCTCTCGGACCACCACACGACGCCAGAGCGACCACCTCCATCCCACACTCATCCCCATGCTTCCTCCAGTGTCCAGGACTCAGACTCGCGCCATATGCTTGGCAAGAGAGGGCCAGAGCTCCCTGCCTCCATCCCCCACGCATTGCCCTTGGTTACCCTATCAAGCCACCTCCAAGACAACCCCGGCCACAGAAGCCCCTCCCCGCCATGCACTGCCAATTCCCCCAGAGACCAGGCACTGTGCAGCGCTCATGGGAGTGGAACCAGGGCCAGCAGCAGATGAGGGCGGTTGTGGATCACAGGCTGTCAGCTGTGAAGCACTCTGATTCAGGCCCCGCCCCGCCCGCAGCTGTCACACCTCCGGGACCACCACGCGAAGCTGTGGCTGCTCTGACCCTGGATGGCAATTGATCAGCAGCCATCTCTGCAGTCCCCTGCCCAGTGCAGCGCCAGAGCGACCACCTCCATCCCACATGGCGGTTGTGGAGCACAGGCTGTCACCTGTGAAGCACTCTGATTCAGGCCCCGCCCCGCCCACAGCTGCCACACCTCCCGGACCACCGCGCAACGCCAGAGAGACCACCTCCATCCCACACTCATCCCCCTGCTTCCTCCAGTGTCAGGACTCAGACTCCCGCCAAATGCTTGGCAAGAGAGGGCCAGAGCTCGCTGCCTCCATCCCCCACGCATTGCAGTTGGTTGCCCTATCAAGCCACCTCCAAGACCACCCTGGCCACAGAAGCCCCTCCCGCCAAGCCCTGCCAAATCCCCCAGAGACCAGGCACTGTGCAGGGCTCATGGGAGTGGAACCAGGGCCAGCAGCAGATGAGGGCGGTTGTGGATCACAGGCTGTCAGCTGTGAAGCACTCTGATTCAGGCCCCGCCCCGCCCGCAGCTGTCACACCTCCCGGACCACCACGCGAAGCTGTGGCTGCTCTGACCCTGGATGGCAATTGATCAACAGCCATCTCTGCAGTCCCCTGCCCAGTGCAGCGCCAGAGCGACCACCTCCATCCCACATGGCGGTTGTGGATCACAGGCTGTCAGCTGTGAAGCACTCTGATTCAGGCCCCGCCCCGCCCACAGCTGCCACACCTCCCGGACCACCGTGCAACGCCAGCGAGACCACCTCCATCCCACACTCATCCCCCTGCTTCCTGCAGTGTCAGGACTCAGACTCCCGCCAAATGCTTGGCAAGAGAGGGCCAGAGCTCGCTGCCTCCATCCCCCACGCATTGCAGTTGGTTAACCTATCAAGCCACCTCCAAGACCACCCTGGCCACAGAAGCCCCTCCCGCCAAGCCCTGCCAAATCCCCCAGAGACCAGGCACTGCTCAGCGCTCATGGGGGTGGAACCAGGGCCAGCAGCAGATGAGGGCGGTTGTGGAGCACAGGCTGTCAGCTGTGAAGCACTCTGATTCAGGCCCCGCCCCGCCCGCAGCTGCCACACCTCCCGGACCACTGCGCAATGCCAGAGCGACCACCTCCATCCCACACTCATCCCCATGCTTCCTCCAGTGTCCAGGACTCAGACTCCCGCCAAATGCTTGGCAAGAGAGGGCCAGAGCTCGCTGCCTCCATCCCCCACGCATTGCAGTTGGTTGCCCTATCAAGCCACCTTCAAGACCACCCTGGCCCGAGAAGCCCCTCCCCGCCATGCACTGCCAAGTCCCCCAGAGACCAGGCACTGTGCAGCGCTCATGGGGGTGGAACCAGGGCCAGCAGCAGATGAGGGCGGTTGTGGAGCACAGGCTGTCAGCTGTGAAGCACTCTGATTCAGGCCCCGCCCCGCCCGCAGCTGCCACACCTCCTGGACCAGGGCTCTAAGCTGTGGCTGCTCTGACCCTGGATGGCAATTGGTCAGCAGCCATCTCTGCAGTCCCCAGCCCAGTGCAGCGCCAGAGCCACCACCTCCATCCCACACAGCAGTTGTGGATCACAGGCTGTCAGCTGTGAAGCACTCTGATTCAGGCCCCGCCCCACCCGCAGCTGCCACACCTCCTGGACCAGGGCGCTAAGCTGTGGCTGCTCTGACGCTGGATGGCAATTGGTCAGGAGCCATCTCTGCAGTCCCCAGCCCAGTGCAGCGCCAGAGCGACCACCTCCATCCCACACAGCGGTTGTGGATCACAGGCTGTCAGCTGTGAAGCACTCTGATTCAGGCCCCGCCCCGCCCACAGATGCCACACCTCTCGGACCACCACACGACGCCAGAGCGACCACCTCCATCCCACACTCATCCCCATGCTTCCTCCAGTGTCCAGGACTCAGACTCGCGCCATATGCTTGGCAAGAGAGGGCCAGAGCTCCCTGCCTCCATCCCCCATGCATTGCCCTTGGTTGCCCTATCAAGCCACCTCCAAGACAACCCTGGCCACAGAAGCCCCTCCCCGCCATGCACTGCCAAGTCCCCCAGAGACCAGGCACTGTGCAGCCCTCATGGGAGTGGAACCAGGGCCAGCAGCAGATGAGGGCGGTTGTGGATCACAGGCTGTCAGCTGTGAAGCACTCTGATTCAGGCCCCGCCCTGCCCGCAGCTGTCACACCTCCCAGACCACCACGCCAAGCTCTGGCTGCTCTGACCCTGGATGGCAATTGATCAGCAGCCATCTCTGCAGTCCCCTGCCCAGTGCAGCGCCAGAGCGACCACCTCCATCCCACATGGCGGTTGTGGATCACAGGCTGTCAGCTGTGAAGCACTCTGATTCAGGCCCCGCCCCGCCCACAGCTGCCACACCTCCCGGACCACTGCGCTATGCCAGAGAGACCACCTCCATCCCACACTCATCCCCCTGCTTCCTCCAGTGTCAGGACTTAGACTCCCGCCAAATGCTTGGCAAGAGAGGGCCAGAGCTCGCTGCCTCCATCCCCCACGCATTGCAGTTGGTTGCCCTATCAAGCCACCTCCATGACCACCCTGGCCACAGAACCCCTCGCGCCAAGCACTGCCAAATCCCCCAGAGACCAGGTACTGTGCAGCGCTCATGGGGGTGGAACCAGGGCCAGCAGCAGATGAGGGCGGTTGTGGAGCACAGGTTGTCAGCTGTGAAGCACTCTGATTCAGGCCCCGCCCCGCCCGCAGCTGCCACACCTCCTGGACTACCGAGCGATGCCAGAGCGACCACCTCCATCCCACACTCATCCCCATGCTTCCTCCAGTGTCCAGGACTCAGACTCCCGCCAAATGCTTGGCAAGAGAGGGCCAGAGCTCGCTGCCTCCATCCCCCACGCATTGCCCTTGGTTGCCCTATCAAGCCACCTCCAAGACCACCCTGGCCACAGAAGCCCCTCCCCGCCATGCACTGCCAAGTCCCCCAGAGACCAGGCACTGTGCAGCGCTCATGGAGGTGGAACCCGGGCCAGCAGCAGATGAGGGCGGTTGTGGAGCACAGGCTGTCAGCTGTGAAGCACTCTGATTCAGGCCCCGCCCCGCCCGCAGCTACCACACCTCCCGGACCACTGCGTGATGCCAGAGCTACCACCTCCATCCCACACTCATCCCCATGCTTCCTCCAGTGTCCAGGACTCAGACTCCCGCCAAATGCTTGGCAAGAGAGGGCCAGAGCTCGCTGCCTCCATCCCCCACGCATTGCAGTTGGTTGCCCTATCAAGCCACCTCCAAGACCACCCTGGCCACAGAAGCCCCTCCCGGCCATGCACTGCCAAGTCCCCCAGAGACCAGGCACTGTGCAGCACTCATGGGGGTGGAACCAGGGCCAGCAGCAGATGAGAGCAGTTGTGGAGCACAGGCTGTCAGCTGTGAAGCACTCTGATTCAGGCCCCGCCCCGCCCGCAGCTGCCACACCTCCCGGACCAGGGCGCTAAGCTGTGGCTGCTCTGACCCTGGATGGCAATTGGTCAGCAGCCATCTCTGCAGTCCCCAGCCCAGTTCAGCGCCAGAGCGATCACCTCCATCCCACACAGCAGTTGTGGATCACAGGCTGTCAGCTGTGAAGCACTCTGATTCAGGCCCCGCCCCACCCGCAGCTGCCACACCTCCTGGACCAGGGCGCTAAGCTGTGGCTGCTCTGACCCTGGATGGCAATTGGTCAGGAGCCATCTCTGCAGTCCCCAGCCCAGTGCAGCGCCAGAGCGACCACCTCCATCCCACACAGCGGTTGTGGATCACAGGCTGTCAGCTGTGAAGCACTCTGATTCAGGCCCCGCCCCGCCCACAGATGCCACACCTCTCGGACCACCACAGGACGCCAGAGCGACCACCTCCATCCCACACTCATCCCCATGCTTCCTCCAGTGTCCAGGACTCAGACTCGCGCCATATGCTTGGCAAGAGAGGGCCAGAGCTCGCTGCCTCCATCCCCCACGCATTGCCCTTGGTTGCCCTATCAAGCCACCTCCAAGACAACCCTGGCCACAGAAGCCCCTCCCCGCCATGCACTGCCAAGTCCCCCAGAGACCAGGCACTGTGCAGCGCTCATGGGAGTGGAACCAGGGCCAGCAGCAGATGAGGGCGGTTGTGGATCACAGGCTGTCAGCTGTGAAGCACTCTGATTCAGGCCCCGCCCCGCCCACAGCTGTCACACCTCCCGGACCACCACGCGATGCTGTGGCTGCTCTGACCCTGGATGGCAATTGATCAGCAGCCATGTCTGCATTCCCCTGCCCAGTGCAGCGCCAGAGCGACCACCTCCATCCCACATGGCGGTTGTGGATCACAGGCTGTCAGCTGTGAAGCACTCTGATTCAGGCCCCGCCCCGCCCGCAGCTGCCACACCTCCCGGACTACCGAGCGATGCCAGAGCGACCACCTCCATCCCACACTCATCCCCATGCTTCCTCCAGTGTCCAGGACTCAGACTCCCGCCAAATGCTTGGCAAGAGAGGGCCAGAGCTCGCTGCCTCCATCCCCCACGCATTGCAGTTGGTTGCCCTATCAAGCCACCTCCAAGACCAACCTGGCCACAGAAGCCCCTCCCCGCCATGCACTGCCAAGTCCCCCAGAGACCAGGCACTGTGCAGCACTCATGGGGGTGGAACCAGGGCCAGCAGCAGATGAGAGCAGTTGTGGAGCACAGGCTGTCAGCTGTGAAGCACTCTGATTCAGGCCCCGCCCCGCCCGCAGCTGCCACACCTCCGGACCAGGGCGCTAAGCTGTGGCTGCTCTGACCCTGGATGGCAATTGGTCAGCAGCCATCTCTGCAGTCCCCAGCCCAGTTCAGCGCCAGAGCGACCACCTCCATCCCACACAGCAGTTGTGGATCACAGGCTGTCAGCTGTGAAGCACTCTGATTCAGGCCCCGCCCCACCCGCAGCTGCCACACCTCCTGGACCAGGGCGCTAAGCTGTGGCTGCTCTGACCCTGGATGGCAATTGGTCAGGAGCCATCTCTTCAGTCCCCAGCCCAGTGCAGCGCCAGAGCGACCACCTCCATCCCACACAGCGGTTGTGGATCACAGGCTGTCAGCTGTGAAGCACTCTGATTCAGGCCCCGCCCCGCCCACAGCTGCCATACCTCTCGGACCACCACAGGACGCCAGAGCGACCACCTCCATCCCACACTCATCCCCATGCTTCCTCCAGTGTCCAGGACTCAGACTCGCGCCATATGCTTGGCAAGAGAGGGCCAGAGCTCGCTGCCTCCATCCCCCACGCATTGCCCTTGGTTGCCCTATCAAGCCACCTCCAAGACAACCCTGGCCACAGAAGCCCCTCCCCGCCATGCACTGCCAAGTCCCCCAGAGACCAGGCACTGTGCAGCGCTCATGGGAGTGGAACCAGGGCCAGCAGCAGATGAGGGCGGTTGTGGATCACAGGCTGTCAGCTGTGAAGCACTCTTTTCAGGCCCCGCCCCGCCCGCAGCTGTCACACTCCTGGACCACCACGCGACACTGTGGATGCTCTGACCCTGGATGGCAATTGATCAGCAGCCATCTCTGCAGTCCCCTGCCCAGTGCAGCGCCAGAGCGACCACCTCCATCCCACATGGCGGTTGTGGATCACAGGCTGTCATCTGTGAAGCACTCTGATTCAGGCCCAGCCCCGCCCGCAGCTGTCACAACTCCCAGACCACTGCTCGATGCTGTGGCTGCTCTGACCCTGGATGGCAATTGGTCAGCAGCCATCTCTGCAGTCCCCAGCCCAGTGCAGCGCCAGAGCGACCACCTCCATCCCACACTCATCCCCGTGCTTCCTCCAGTGTCCAGGACTCAGACTCCCGCCAAATGCATGGCAAGAGAGGGCCAGAGCTCGCTCCCTCCATCCCCCACGCATTGCCCTTGGTTGCCCTATCAAGCCACCTCCAAGAAAACCCTGGCCACAGAAGCCCCTCCCCGCCATGCACTGCCAAGTCCCCCAGAGACCAGGCACTGTGCAGTGCACATGGTGGTGGAACCAGGGCCAGCAGCAGATGAGGGCGGTTGTGGATCACAGGCTGTCAGCTGTGAAGCACTCTGATTCAGGCCCCGCCCCACCCGCAGCTGCCACACCTCCGGGACCACCGCGCGATGCTGTGGCTACTCTGACCCTGGATGGCAATTGGTCAGCAGCCATCTCTGCAGTCCCCAGCCCAGTGCAGCGCCAGAGCGACCACCTCCATCCACACTCATCCCCGTGCTTCCTCCAGGGTCCAGGACTCAGACTCCCGCCAAATGCATGGCAAGAGAGGGCCAGAGCTCGCTTCCTTCATCCCCCACGCATTGCCCTTGGTTGCCCTATCAAGCCACCTTCAAGACCACCCTGGCCACAGAAGCCCCTCCCCGCCATGCACTGCCAAGTCCCCCAGAGACCAGCCACTGCGCAGTGCTCATGGGGGTGGAACCAGGGCCAGTGGCAGATGAGGGTTGTTGTGGATCATGGGCTGTCAGCTCTGAATTTCCTCTCAGTTTTGCTCAGAGGAAGCTCCAGAGGCGCAACAGCTGTGAAAGCAAGTCCAGTACCAGCAGCTCCCAGAAGACCACAGCAGATGCATCCGAAAGCTGCCCAGCCCCTCTGACGCTGTGGAAGAAGAAAGAGCAGAGCCCAGGTAGGCACAGCTGGGATCCTGCCAGCCTCCTGGCATCTGAGCTGGTGCAGCTGCACATGCCACTGGAGGAGAAGTGCAGGGCCATAGAGACCCAGAAGAGGATGGAGGCACTGTCTGCATGGCAGCGCCTGAAGCTGGGCAAGGCCGCCTTCCTGCATGTGAAGAGGGGGAAGGCTGATGGCGCCCCACACCCACTGAGGCTCAAGCATTTTGCAAAGGAGTATGCTCAGCACAATGGCAAGGACTCTTGTCCTGCTTCTTTCCAACCCAATTGGCTGTGCAATCTTAGGTAAAAGGCAACTTCTTTGCTATTTTCCTAACCTCCTAAGTCAGTTTGCCTTGGGGCTCAATTCTTGAGCTCCCTGTGTAGATCTTTTCCTGAGGCATTGTTCAGTCTCCTGACCTTGGAAGTCATGTCTAAAACAATAACTCCACCTCTAGGTTCTTTTTCTAGCCCTGTTTTTCCTTTCAGTGTTTCTTTTATGGAGCATTTTACATCCTCAGATCATGACAGAAAATCTTCAATAGGAAATATCACAATCGCCTTATTTTGTAGATGAGGAACCTGAGGCACAGAGAGTAAGAAAGCTGAGTGTGAAGTCAAGTGAGAGCCCCAGGCTGTATTCTTAACTAATGTACCAATCCACCCAATATGGCCAGTGAATGTCTTAGGAGAGGCAGTGATTCATTCTTTTTAGTTGCTGGGAAGTGATTTTTCTCTCCTCTGCACCACCACCCATTTGTTGGCTTTGTCCATTCAGGACATAATTAATCAACGTTCATGTATGTTTTGTGGGGCTTGCATTTGGACTGCACTTTTTATTCTCCAGGATAGTCTTTTTTTTTTTCAGAGAAATTCTTATAATTATTATTTTTTTATTTTATTTTTATTAATCTCTTTTTTAGCTTCTCATTTTTTTTAAAATTTATTTTGACTTCTTAAAAAAATAAATGACAGCGGATTGCATTACAATTCTTATTATACGTATACAGCATAATTTTTCATATCTCTGGTTGTATATAAAGCATGTTGACACCAATTCATGTCTTCATACATGTACTTTGGATAATGATGTCCATCACATTCCACCATCCTTGCTAATCCCTTGCCCCTTCCCTTTCCCTCTCACCTCTCTGCCCTATCTAGAATTCATCTATTTCTAGAAGATCTTACTGCATTTTTCCAACAGATCCTAAGGTAGGTAGGGCAGAAATTGTGAGTTTTTCTGTCATTTCCATTCTAGGAGGTGTCTGAACCAGCTTGGTATTCCTCGACCCTCTCAGGAGCTACAGGTATCTAAGGAGAGGCCTGGGCACTCTGCTTCCCTAGGAAGGCCTCACACTTCTCCGTTTCTCATCGTGGTCCACCCCTCTGTCCTGTAAACCCTTGCCAAAGACCCTCAGATCACTTCTTATTTTGCATTCTCCATGTCAGCCCCAGGACAACCAGAACTTTGGAAGGTCCCATTCCAGCTCATGGGCAGATCTCTTCCTGAGAAGCTGCCTACATCAACGTCTCTCACTCTGATATGTGTGTCCTCTCTGCTTCAAAGAAACAAAATCTAACAGCAAACGATGCACACAGTCATTAATATGGTATTATGTAAAAATGTGGATGTGTAACCGATGTGATTCTGCAACTTGTATTTGGGGAAAAATGGGAGCTGATAACCCATTTGAATCAAATGTATGGAAGATGATATGCCATGAGCTTTGTAATGTTTTGAACAACCAATAAAAAAATATTAAAAAATAAATAAATAAATAAAAAATAAAATTGAGAAATTAAAAAAAAAAAAAAACGATGCACACACTCACCCCTGACAGGCAGAGTTGGGGCTAGAATCTGGGCCCATTGAGAGTCCTTGGGGGCGTTTCCAGGAAGGTCTCCTGGATCAAGGTCCCTGAGCTGTGCCAATGGCAGATGTTGCTTTACCATGCAAGACATGGCTTGCAGCCTTCTTGCTTAGGTAGCTGGATTATTATTCCATTTTTATTTTTAGAGCCAGAGTAGAGATGATCAATGTAATTTCAATGCTCTGATCATAAACCTCCATGTTAATATTTCCCCTTTAAATTAAGTATTTATGAGTCCTTTAAGAACCACCTGGATATTCTATCTTGAGGTCCCAAAGTCATTTAGCTATAAATTATCGAACATTCTCTTAGACCCTTTTTCCTTGGTCTGGACTTGATTATTTCTAATGATCATAAATGCCCCTCTAACATTCCAGACATGCACTGTTATAGTCACGCTATCAGCCAGAATTGAAACCGGGTACCGAGTCACCCATGTGTCCCCAGCCCAGTGCTGAGAGGTGTAACGACCTTCACACCTTTTATTGTATAGGAGAGAGGGTGAGGAGGATGCTGTGTGCATCCTCTACAACCTGGTGCAGCTCAGACTCACTCCTGTGCTGGAGCCAGGCCCAGGATCTCATCCCTCCTACTCCTGACACCTCCTGACAGGCCTGTCTTCACACAGCTCTTCTGGCAGACTGAGCAGCTGCAGATACTGGCGCTGAGTCCATCAGAAGGTGCAGGCTGCCAAAGCACAGTTACAGGGAGGTGAGAGGCAGGGCAACCTCTGACTGGGCTCTGACCTTTTCTATACTGAGCTCTATTCCAGAGCCAGTGACCTGACAGAGCAGCGGCCCAGGCAACCATCTTCTCCTCATTTGACCTCACAAACCAGAGATGTTTTTCCTCTACTCCCAACTCCCTTAAAAAATCCTGACCTATTTCAGAGCTTAATTTGGCAAACATTTGTGCCTGAGGCTGCGGGAGGCCCTGGACCCAGCACTTGCAGCTCTTCACCCGGGTACCTGTCCATGTGCTGTCTAGTCAAGGTGCAGCTCTTGAAAGTTGTTTTCCACCCCCTGGATTATTCCTCCTCCATCCTAAGAAACTCAAATAAATCATCAGCCAGGAGGAGATGGGAAGTCCATAACAAGAAAGCAGAAAAGAGAGAAAGGAAGTCTTTAAGCCTCACTCTGTCTCCAGAAAAGGAGGAGGAATTGGAAGATTTGAACTGCAATTTAGATTTAGAAACTTTTTCTCTTCAGTTTCTTTCCAAATAAAATGTGATAAATTCTAAGAGACCTTTTATTGAAGTCATAATAACTAGGCTTTCTATAACTATGTCATGAATTAATGAAAGATTAAATTTTTAATTTGCTTTTAAATCATCATTAGGTTTATTAATATTAACATTACTCTGCTCATGAATACCTTTTAGATGGTTTGCTGTGACACTGTGAACTAAGGGGAAAAATGTTATTTGCTAATTACTTTAGGTGACAATTCAATAGATCCTCACTTTTTGTTTAAAAACAGATAAAATAAAACCAAGAAGATGTTCATGGGACTATACCAGCATTTTGGAAACCTGAAGACAGAGATGAGTGCAACGGCCCCATGGAACAACTCATGAGAAGTCTGTGGGTTTCATAGTAACCATCAATCCTGCTCTCTAGAAAAGCTGTGCCACCAACAGACATGGCACAAGGAACCAGAGAATGAGAAGCAAAGTTTCCTGAATAGCCCTCTTGAGAGGAAACGCACAGATCACCCATTGCTTTTATTTAAAAAAAATTTTTTTTGGAGTAAGGGTACCAGGGATTAAACTCAGGGTCACTCAACCACTGAGCCACATCCTAGCCCTTTTTTGTATTTTATTTATAATACACTTAGTTTTTGTTATTGTTGTTGTTTTTATTGTTGTTGGGGGAGACTGGGTTTGGTATTGAACTCAATGATGCTTATCACTGAGTCACATCCCCAGCCCTTTTAATATTTTATGTTGAAATAGGGTCTCACTGAACTGCTTAGAGCCTTCTTAAATTGCTGAGGCTGGCTTTTAACTTGCAATCCTCCTGCCTTAGCCTTCTGAGCCACTGGGATTACAGGCGTATACCACTGCAACTGGCTTGAATGATACACTTTTGAATGATGAATGTGTGATAGAAGAAATAAGGGAGAAATTAGAAAGTTCTCAGAAGCAAATGAGAATACTGATACAACATACCAGAACCTCTGGAACAATATGAAGGCAATTCTAAGAGAAAAGTTTGTAGCTATGAGTGCCCACGTAAGAAAATCTGAAATAAACAATTTAATGATGCACCTTAAGGCCTTTGAAAAAGAACACACCAATTCCAAAATCTGTAAAGGGGAAGAAAAACATAAGATCAGAGCTACAATAAATGAAATTGAAAGTTTTTAAAAAATATAAAAGGATCAATGAAACTAAGAGTTCATTCTTTGAAAAGATAAACAAGATTCATAAGCCCTTACCAAACTAAACAAAAGAAAAAGAGAGAAGATTCAAATTCATAAGTTAATTTAATAAATTAATTAAATAAGGCTAGGCTGCTGGATTTCAGTCCCTGGTTTTAAAAAACCCATCTTTCTGCAGATGAGGATGTGAAGCACTGCTGAATCGTTTATGCAGAAATTCTTTGGGGTAGTCCAAGGTGGATGTCAGAGAAGCTGCAGCACAGGAAGGAAACGCAGGGCTTGTGCTTTCGCTATGCAGTTACCTCTTTACAAAACCAAGAATCACAACCTAGTGCAGCTCAGTGTAACATAGGCTGCAACCTCCTGCCACCTGCACTGTCCTTCAGCTGCCTTCACCCACCCTCCAATATGGGCTCTGCACCCCAAGTGTTGAATGTGTACTTGGGGTTTCAATATTGTTAATGAATGGAAGGCCAGCTTAGGAGAAGATTTACTTGGCCAGGGCAACAAAGTCTGGGGGCAAGTGTTCAGGCACCCTGTTTCCCACAAGTTCTGTGTCTGGCTATTTCTAAAACCAGGATTTTCAAAAACTGGAAAACAAATCTGATTTATAGCCAGCTAGTTAAGGGATGGCTGATTTGAGACAAAGAGAATTGCAATCCAAAACACAAGATCTTTTCAAGAATTTGACTGTTTTATACATTTTCGCCCCTGGCTGGAAACTCAGTGAGTGGCTGAGGCCAGGCAGACTGTGCCCTGTTTCTCCACACAAGAACTTTGGCTTCAAAAACCAAGGCATATCCCTCCTCCCCAGGTGGCTTAGGTGTCATTGGCCCCACAATAGATGTAGAACAACAGGCAGGAAAGTCAAAACAGTGACCCGAGACTGAGTATTTTAATACCCTCTCTCTCTCAGCTGTACTTTTCGGGGAGGGAAAAGAATTTTTTGTTTGTTTTAAATTTTTACTCCCTCATCACTTGCTCTCCCTCTCACTCAGTTTTTTTAAGTATTCTCATGAGTATCAGCATTTCTTCATTAGCAATAAAATTATATATGTGTAGTGTGTGTGCATAGATAGATGGATATATGTCCTCCAACTTCACATTCCAGATATAATTACTGTTCCTTTGAAACATAGTCTTCCAATGTATCACTAGATTGGATCTAAGTCTTGAAGACCTAGAATGTATATATTTTGGATCTTTGCTTTAAGTAAAAGACAAAAACACAAAATAAAAGTGATTAGTGATGTCTATAGGAGAAGAGAGTTCAGTGGTAGAGGGCTGCAGTGTTAGACTCTGGGGTCAATCTCCAACAAAAAAAGAAAAAGAAAAAAGAAAGAAAAATGGGGTCTATTTATTGAAAATTAGCAAAGAGTCATAACCATAAGCAATTTTCTAAAGCTGACAAATGCCACAAATATCATCTGTTTGTTGTATTTATCTTGGATTAAGTAACTTCCTCTCACATTTAAATTTTAGTATGAGTAATAATTTAAACAACTGAAAATGTATTAGCTTAAGGGAGGAAGTCTGGTGTGTTAAACCATAGGACAAAATTATATAATCAGATTACTCTTTGCCTATACATGCTGCCTTCATGGTTCTAGGTGCAAATAAATAGACACTGTGTTCTTAAAACAGATGTGGATGTTTCATTGGCTAATTTCTCTACCTAGAATGCTCTGAGCTCTTCAAAAAGACATCAAGAGTGTCCCTCTCATTTTCAGCAGTATATTTGTGTAGAATTTATTTTTTGACAATAACATGACAAAAACTAAGTACTGATAGCTAGAAGTCACAGCTCCATTTTTATAATTTCATCTAAAATAACAATTATCCAACATTGTTACTTTGAATACAATATCAGAAGATAAACTTCAAAATGATAATTTTGAATCTTCTCATTTTTCCTTGATGTGTCCTGAAGTGCTACCAATCACATATTTAAAATTTTATGTTTATATGAGCTTATTACTAGCACCTCCTAATTTCACAGTTAAAATATACTATTATTTTGTGAAATGAGTTTTATCAGTTTTCATAAATAATCTTTGTTTTGTTTTGTTTTAATTGAACCATACTTCTTTTGCCTGCAACATTTAGGAGTACAATTACTCATACAGATAATACAAATGTGGAGCTCACTGCTATTGGATGTTTAAAGATGGAAAAAAAAACAAGGTTATTATTTCAATCAGTTTGTATATTGATGGGGAAAATCTAATAAAATATAGCAAAAAGCAATGGATATCAAAATGATGATAAAAATACAGTGTATGTGGTTCCTACCCAAGCAACACTTAGTTTTACTTGTAAATATAATAGGTGGCTTCACAGAAGTGACATTTCCATTCTTTAAGTAGAGCTTTCATTTTTTATTCTTCAAATGGATCTTGAAAAATTACTCAGAGTTTAGAAAAAGATCTTGAAGAAAATATATTTTAGAGCAGAAAATACAGAGTAGTAGGGGCTAATCCTGGGAAACAAGCCTCCATCCAACATAGCCAGTGAAACAGGCTCACTGAGGATGAAGTAGAAAAATCACTGGGGACCCAGTCATGGGTTTGTTGCACACTCAGGAAGAGACTTTCAAGGCTAAGAGGTACTTAGCTGTGTTGGAGTTCCTTCTCTCTGATGGGAGGGAGATAGAATAAATTGATGGCACTGGAGATGCAAATCGTTTGGTGGTCTGTTGATACAACTTGAAAGATACGTTAACCCCAATCCTTAGACATGAGTGAAAGCATTACTTCACATGGTCATTCAGAGATTCAGATTCCTGCCTTCCTGTTGTTACTCTCACACTAAGGCACTGCATTCATCTGCAAGATCAAAGATTGACAACTGCTACATCTGGTATCCTGAATAAGTAGGACAGGAAAAGAGCAACTAAGGCTTGAATAATGTCTCAGAGTTCTATGAACAAGACCTACAAAGTAACATAAAAGTAATTCTGATGAAATCTCCTGTATAAACTTAATCACCAGAATCCATCTAGGTGCAAGAACAGCTAGAAAAAAAAAATACTCTCTACTTTTGTTGCCAGAAGCTGATTTCATAAAATAGAGGCAAACAATATATAAAACTGTAAGTTCTGTCATAACTCTATATAGAACAATACACACACACAAAAAAAAAAAAAACCCAGGTATTCCTATAATCTTGAAAAGAAATTAACCATTAGTAGAATTGAACCTGCTGACCTATTCAGTGGCCTGGACTTCCTGAGACAATGAGACCAATGATTAAAAAGTCAAACTCCAGAGGAAAAAAATTCTCTCTCAGCAAATCGATCAAATGTCTTTCTCTCTTTCTCTTTGTCTCTCTCTCCCTCTCTCTCCTTCTGTC
Organism: Callospermophilus lateralis; assembly: GCF_048772815.1. Classification (NCBI taxonomy): domain Eukaryota; kingdom Metazoa; phylum Chordata; class Mammalia; order Rodentia; family Sciuridae; genus Callospermophilus; species Callospermophilus lateralis. The sequence goes on along the minus strand of NC_135311.1, from coordinate 68,398,521 downwards.
TTTTGCTCGTATTTTTCTTTTTTTATTTTGTTCATGAGTTTTTAAAAGATACAATTGTAGAAATGAAGAATATAAAATTTGTTATTTTAGTCTTTAAATTAAAATTTGTAGCATTGTTATTTTATTAGTATTTATCATATTTTAATAACTATTATTTATTATATATATTTTGGTGGAAGATTCTAGTTATTACTCTTTTTAATATAGAAGAAAAACACATTTGGAGCCTATCTCCTAGATTTTATGGTGGGTAACTTTTGCAAGGAAAAATACCTTTAAAAAAAACATTCTGGAGAAGACTCAACATGGCGGCCGGCAGGGAGGCAGCGCTTTCAGTACCTCCTCAGCCATGCAGACAGAGAGACACATCAGAACGTTAGGATTCCACCTGCTGAGAAACTCGCAGCAAAATTCCGCTGAAGTGAGACCTAGCTGGGGAATTTGGGATTATTTGAGGTGACAGCTTGCCCTGGATGGGTGAATCTCGGCCACCCTTCAAGGAGGTCCGAGCCAACACTGCCTAGTGACCGGCAGCGACCGGAGGCATTTCAGCACTGTGGGATACCCTGTGTGGCGTAGAGACCTATGAAGAAGTTGCTAACCAAGCCTTCATGAAACAGCGGACCAGGATTGAAACTGAGACTGGGACAGACCAGAGACAGGCCAGACCCACCCCTCCCATCAGACACTCTGGCAAGGAATCTGGGGCCCGCCATAGCAGAGAGCTGACGTCACCAGAGTTCACAGACAGGATCCCTTCCCAGTGGAATCGGCTTTAGCAGGTGTGTGACTCCCACCCCCACCAGATACATACAGCTGGGAAACCTCAAAAATCTTTCCCCAGAGCTCCCTGGGCGTGACTGTAGGGACCGAGGGAAGCAGAGGGGACTCCCTGTTGGGAAAAGTATAAATGGCAGCTGCACCCCAGAGAAAAACCCCAACATGGCGCCTAACAACCTCCTCTTCCTACCTTCCCCTTTTCTGCAGTGGCGCGAAAAGTTCCCGCCCATGTGAACTCTCCCACTGGCGCCAATTTCAAATCTCACTGGCGGGGAACCTTAGCCCCAATAAGAACTAATTCCTGGGCTCTGAAGCTGATATCTGGAAGAACTTGCCAATAAACAGGTGGCCTGCCATTTATCTAAGCCCTGCCATCTCCCCTTAGATCTATATAAGCACACAGCCTTTTGCAATAAAATTGGAATTCTCCCAGCGAAGTGTCTTTGTGTGGGGAATTCTTTCATTTTTGGTGCCCTAACTCAGATACGAGTGAGCTCTTTCTAACAAGAGCTCCGTCCCCGGCTCCGCTGAGACACTCCGCCCTGGTCCGCTCTTTCAGACGCTGGCTCCCTGCACTCACCACTGATCTGGTCTAGATAAGTTTCCCCTTCCCAGCTCACCAACTCCCTTCGGGCTTACCCAGGGACTGTAACCGTGATCATCTGGCACACTCCTGACGCCTGGTAGGGAGGAGGAAACCCACCCCACTAAGACCTTCACCAGTCGCAGTGGACCCTCTGGCGATCCACTTCCCTTTGGGGCATGAGGATTCTGGGTTTACACGAGAGGATCTCTGGTTTTTTTCCTCCTCCACGGGAGCTGCGTCCCGCCAAAGCTGCTGTGTCCTGTGGGAGCTACATCCCGCCAGAGCTGCTGTGTCCCGCCTGAGCTGCTTTTCTGCTCCGAGCTGAACTTTCGGCCCGGAGCTACGTTCTGCTGGAGCTGGAGCTCTGTTTCTTCTTTCATTGCTGACTCTTTTCGCTGCAGTCAAAAACTTTCCTGACATCAGGTTGCCCGTGGCTCCGACCCTATTGGGTCTCACAGATCGCACTTCACTGGTGACGACCAGGTAGTGCCCTCATGGCGGCCGGTCATTTTGGGGATGCCCACTTGACCCCGTTCACCCTGAGCTTCCAGGAAGCCATTCCAGCCCAGGTTTTCCCTTTGTCTCTCTTGCTTACTCTTATTCTCTCTCTCTCTCTCTCTCTTCCATCTCTCCCTGTGACTATGGGTGCCTCTTCATCTGTACCTGAAGCCTCGCCTCTCAAATGTCTAATAAAAAATCTGGCCACACTCTCCCTCACACCAGACATCAAGCCGAAACTTCTGATCAAATTCTGTACCCAAGATTGGCCTACATATCCACTGGATAATGGCAATCATTAGCCTCCAGAAGGCTCCTTAGATCCAAACATCCTCCGGGACCTTTTTAACTATTGCCGGTGCCTGAAAAAGTGGAGGGAAATTCCCTGCGTTGAAGGTTTTAGCCTTCTCGCACAGCACCCTGCTCTCTGCTCCTCCTGTTCTCCCTCTCAAGTCCTCCTTGCTTGCAAACCCCTCCCTTCCCCTACTTCTACTCCTGACTTCGCAGATTCTTCCTCATTCGACCCAGCAGATGAACCCCCACTTTATCCTCCAGCCCCATCCGCCTCTTCTCTCCCGCTATACCCTCCTCTTCCTCTGCCTGATTCCACGGATCCTCAGCCTTCCGTTTCATCCCCCTCCCCTCTGCCCTCTTCTGCCCGCTCCACCTCCTCCTCCGCAGAGACATCCCCTTCCCCTCCCTCTTCTTCCTGTCCGCTGCTGACTGCCTCTTTCAGTCCTCCTGTTACCAGGTCTAAGGAACTCCTTCCCACCCCCATGACAATCACACCCCTTCATGAGGTAGCTGGTCCTGAGGGTGTCATCAGAGTCCACATGCCCTTCTCCATGTCAGACATTACTCAGCTAGAGAGGAAGTCAGGCTCATTCACCACCGACCCTACCACTTACATTCGGGAGTTTCAATGGGTCCTGCAAGCATATAGCCTCACTCATCATGATATCTTGGCCAATATACTTCTCCCCGAGGAAAGGTGACGGGTCTGGGAGTTAGCCCAAGCCCATGCTGATGAAAATCATAGGACCAACCCCAACCACCCCACGGGCCCTCATGATGTCCCAGAGCAGGATCCTCTATGGGATTGCAACACCCCTGGAGGCTTACACTCTCATGAACTTTTTGCATCCTGCCTCTTGGCGGGCCTGAACAAGGCCACCCGCAAGGCCGTTAATTTTCAAAAGGTGCAGGAGGTCATTCAAAAGAAGGAAGAAACACCTTAAGAATTCCTGGATAGACTAACCAAGGCCCTCCAACAGTACACAAACCTCGACCCAGAAACCCCTGATGGCCATCATCTCTTAATGACATATTTCCTGGCCCAAAGCTACCCTGACATTAAAGTCAAGCTTAAGAAGCTTGAACAGGGCCCTGCTACTCCTCAGACCGAAATCCTTGTGGCCGCTTTCAAGGTTTTCCATGGTAGAGAGGACAAAAGTGAATGCTGTAGGCAGAGGGCTGAAAACACCAAATTCCAAATGTTGGCCCAGGTCATTCAGAGAAGGTCATCACCACACCATCCTAATAAGACACCCCATGGAGCTTGCTTCAAATGTGGTAAGGAGGGACATTGGGCCAGGGCTTGTCCTTTGCCGAGGACACCCTCCACCCCCTGCCCAAAATGCCATCAAAGGTGGCACTGGGGGGCAGACTGCCCAACAACCCAGAGGGGGGGTTGGTCAGCCACCCTGCAACCCCAGCCTCTCCTGGGCTTGGCAGAGGAGGATTGAGGGAGCCCTGGGCCTTCCCTTCTGACTATTACCATCAAGAAGCAAGAGCCTAGGGTCACCTTCCTGGTGGATGGACACTTCATTACCTTCCTCTTGGATACTGGTGCCACTTTTTTGGTCTTGAGGGAGTATTGGGGTCCTACCACACCCTTAAAAACTCCTATTGTTGGGGTAGGAGGTAAACAGATTTTCCCTTGAACCCCCCCCCCTTATCATGTTATATGCAGGGATCCTTTTTGTCCTTCACACACTCCTTTCTAATTATGAGCCATTGCCCCATTCCCCTTCTGGGAAAGGACATACTCTCACTATTGAAAGTCACCATTCACATATCACCCCACACCTCTCCCACCTCTCATTTCCTCATGATGTTCCTAGGGGCAGATACACCTCCTTTACGCACTCTTCCACAACTATCTAAACCAGTTAACCCTGAGGTTTGGGACACAACTACACCCTCTATGGCTAAAGGCAGTCCTATTCATATTGTCTTACAGGACCCTTCAAGATATATTAGTCAACCACAATATCCACTCACAATCACAGCCCTCCTCGGATTAGAACCCATCATCCAGGATTTAATACGAAAAGGGTATCTTAGGCCTACACGCTCTCCTTTCAACACCCCCATTCTGGCAGTTAAGAAACCTAAAGGGTCCTACAGGCTGGTTCAAGACCTTTGCCTTGTCAACTCCTCTGTGGTCCCCATCCACCCGCTAGTGCCCAACCCCTACACCCTCCTCTCTCAGATCCCTGCCACTACTACCCACTTCTCAGTCCTAGATTTAAAAGATGCCTTCTTTTCTATTCCCTTGTCCTCAGAATCTCAGGATATCTTTGCTTTTACATGGACTGATCCTCACACCCGCCATTCTCGTCATCTTACCTGGACCGTCCTCCCACAGGGATTCAGGGATAGTCCCCATCTCTTTGGCCAAGTTCTTGCCCAAGACCTCACATCCTTTCACTCCACCTGTCCTAACTCTACTCTCCTTCAATATGTCGATGACCTTCTTCTCAATCCCACACTGCCCAGCTTCTTAATTTCCTATCGGACAAGGGATATAGGGTGTCTCCCCACAAGGCCCAGGTTTCCCAGTTTACTGTCACCTACCTTGGTTTTCGCCTGGCACCTGGGAAAAAGGAAATAACACTGGATAGGAGGCAACTCCTCTCTAATCTTCCAGTGCCTCATACAAAAGCTGAAATACTATCATTCTTAGGACTAGCAGGTTATTTTAGGGCCTGGATCCAAAATTACTCTCTTCTAGCCAAACCCCTGTGTGACCTAGCAAAGGGACCCCCTAGTGAATTTCTTGCCTCCTCCCAACGCTACCACTTCTGCAGGCTTCAGCAACTCCTCTTAAAGGCACCTGCCCTTCACCTTCCCGACCTTTCAAGACCATTTCATCTATATGTCCATGAAAAAGGGGGGCAAGCACTTGGGGTCTTAGGTCAAAACTATGAGCCTACATTTGCACCTGTGGCATATTTGTCCAAGCAACTAGACCCTACCATCCGTGGGTGGGCCCCTTGCTTAAGAGCTCTGGCTGCTGGACAAATTTTACACAAAGAAGCCTCTAAGATGACTTTTGGGGTCCCTTTAACTATCCACTCCCCACATCATTTGAAGGATCTTTTAGCTTATAAGGGCCTTCAAACCCTTCCTCCATCCAGAGTCCTGTCGCTCCTCACTTCCTTTCTGGAAAACCCTAATATTACGTTCCTCCCCTGCCCTGCACTGAATTCTGCCTCCCTGCTCCCAATGACCCCCACACCTGACACACCAGCTCATAATTGCTTGGAAACCTTGGATGATTTCCTCCCCTGTCATTCTTCCATTTCTGAGGGACCACTCACCACGCCTCACCTTATCTGGTTCACTGACGGCAGTTCCTTTAGACAAAATGGCACTCATTACTCTGGTTATGTAGTTTCAGCCACTGAGATTATAGAGGCCAAAGCTCTGCCTTCAGGAACTACCAACGAGCAGGCCGAACTTGTAGTGGCCACTTGTGCCTACCTTCTAGCACAAGGCAAATCCCTCACCCTTTATACTGACTCAAAATATGTCTTCCATATTCCATTATCCCATGCTGCAATATGGAAGGAGCCAGGCCTACTTACCACCAAAGGTAATGCAATCACTATTTCGGCTCTTATAATCAATCTGATAGAGGCCTCCCACTTACCCACCCATTTGGGAGTTGTCCATTGTAGGTCCCATCAGAAGGACGACTCTCTTATCACTGAGGGCAACACCAAAGCTGACCAGGCAGCACGGATGGCTGCTACCACTTCCAATTATGACCCCCCTGGGGGACATATAATGGCCACTTTAGAATGCTCATCTGAAACCCCTACTTCTTCCAGTAAGAACAAGGATCTTTTCAAGTTTCTCCATACTCTATTCCATTCCAGTTCTCAGTCTTTGACCCTCTTTTTACAGAGCTTCTTCTCCCTCACCCCCTCTGACAAAGCCATGCTACAGAATATAGCCTCTAATTGTCAGATCTGTTAGCGGACCAACCCTCATACTCCTTTAAGGCCTAAACCGTTTCCCTCCCACCAAGCCCGGGGACATATTCCTGCTGCTGACTGGCAGGTAGATTTCACTAACATGCCTACAGTACAGCGCACACTAAATACCTCCTTGTCTTTATGGACACTTTCTCTGGTTGGGTTGAGGCATTTCCCACTTCCAATAAAAAGGCTTCCACTGTAGCTTCAATCTTACTGACAGACATCATCCCCATGTTTGGTATGCCCACTTCCTTACAATCCGACAATGGCCCTGAGTTTATTTCTAGGATCACACAAAAGGTCTCTCAAGCCCTCTCCTTCAAGTGGCATTTCCACTGTCCATATCGCCCCCAGGCTTAAGGGAAAGTGGAAAGGGTAAATCGAACTCTGAAGGAAGTCCTTACCAAATTGACAATGAAATTAAACTTAGACTGGGTCAAACTCCTTCCCTTGGCTTTGCTTCAAATCAGAGCTCTCCCTAAGAAACCATCTTTACTGTCTTCCTTTGAGATAAAGTATGGAAGACCTCTTATACCACCTGGGTTGGTCGTTTCACAAGGATCTCTCACAGGAGATTTGTCTTTGCCTCTCTTGTTTCATCTCCACTCAGAACTCTGGAAATATCAGGACTGGCTTCTTCCGGACCCAGTCTCCTCTCCAAACACTCCTCTCTTAACACCTGGGAGTTTAGTCTATTTATAATACCCCAGAGGAGAAAGGGCCTCTTGCCCCAAAATGGGAAGGCCCCTATCCTGTCATTCTCTGTACCCCCACCACACTAAACTCACCGTACCAGACAACCATCTCACTCCATGGATTCACATTTCTAGGTTGAAGCCATATCACCAGGAGGCCCCACCTGCTGACGACAGGACCACCCCAGAGGAACTCCAAGAGTCACCTCCTGAACCTCCCCTTTACTCCTGCTCTCCACACCCATTTCACCCCTTTAAGTTGCGACTCACATGGTGTTCCCTGCAGCCCAATTCCTTTTAAAGAAGGCACAATGAGCTTTCCCAATACCCTAGTCTTCTCTCTCTGCTTCTTTCCTGTGCTCTGTCAGGACTGGTATTTACCCTCCTCTCCTACCATGTACCAATTCACTCTTCAAGAACAATACTCAGAACATGGCATGCAGAATGTCCGCATAGTGGATGTAACTACTTGCTTCATCCACAACTGCACCTCTATTTCCCTAAAATTGTCACCTTCCAGGACCTTCATTCCTGGTAGCTGGAACTGGCCTTTCATTTGCTTCCTTTTTGATCAAACCAAAGACTATTGCCATTGGTGGCCTGAGATATATAATGGATGCCCCTATTGGTCATACAGGCTCCATGATGAATGCAGTAGCTATTCTTACCACTCACTTGGCTACCCTGAAGGATGGACTTCTAGTTACCTAAAATGGCATAAGGGCTCTTCATCCGATAACAATGGATTGTATACTTTAGATATACCTGACCCCAAGGCCAAAAGTTGGGACTATGTTGAATTTTCTGTCTATGCTCAAACAATCTCAGCTAGACCCACAGGGTGGATGACTGTTGGCCACTCCCTGATAACACCACCTAAGGCAACCATCCAGGTAGTCGAACACATCAAGGAATCAGAATCAAAACTTGGAGATCTTATCCATAGCCCATCCAAAGAGGATTCAGAGCCTTCAACCCCCTCAGGCCTGCCTCCCACATGGCTCAATTTGCTACACCAAACTCTTCGATTATTAAACTCCACCCCTCTTTCTGTGCCTACTTCTCAGTGCTTCCTCTGTGCTTCACTTAGTCATCCACTTCTAGCAGCAGTCCCATTAGCGGCAGAAAATATTTCAGCAAAAACCTACAATTTCTCTTAGAAAGGACAACCCCTACATCTGACATGTATCCCACTATGGGAAAGTTATTCCACCAATACTTCATTTCCTTTTATCTGTTTCCACCTGCCAACAATGAATCCTTTACCCATTTGTTCCTTGAGCTATAGCACCCCATTGAGCCCTGCATTTATGCAACCTGGACATTTCCTCTAGTGTAACAGATCTTTAAGTACCTCAATGATCAATGTCTCTGGCACCTGTTTCTTGGTTACTGTAGTTCCTCAGCTGTCTTTGTATACTCCCACCGAATTCTGACAGTTGGCCCTACCTTCCCGCACCCGTAGGACAGTCTTTCTGCTGGTTCTGGTAGGCCTCACTTTAACAACCACAGTGGCGAGTCTCGAACTCTCTGGTGGAGCTATAGGTCATGCTCTATGGGCATCCAATGACCTTCAACAAAAACTGCAAGAAGCACTCAATACCACTGCTGAGTCTCTGGGCTCCTTGCAGCAGCAGGTTACTTCATTGGCCCAGTGGCTTTACAGAACGATGGGCGATTGATCTTCTCACTGCAGAAAAATGGGGTACATGCCTGTTCCTCAGAGAGGAAAGTTGCTACTAAGTTAATGAGTCTGGGCTAATAGAAAAGAGTGTTGTTAAATTGCAGGAATTATCAACCCAATTGTTCACACCCACCTCCTCTAATCCCATAACGGGGTTCTTCCAATCCTCTCTCGCCACGTACTTGCTACCTCTCTTGGGGCCCCTTATTGGGATGCTCCTTTTTTGCGCTCTCTTGCCCTGCATAATGAAGTTCCTTCAAACCCAATTGCAGAAAATTTCTAATCAAACTTTCAACCAGCTTCTGCTTAGGCACTACCAGCCTCTGATGACCGATAAACCCCCAACATCTTCAAGAGAACAGCTCACTCAGTGCTGAAGCTCACTAGCAGGCATGATGGAATGCAACGGACATCAGACAGCAGGAGACAATGATTCTGGAGAACCTCTTAATCTGCCACCCTGGATTCTTGAGTCTTTATGTCCTTTTAAGCCTCCTCATGGCCCTTGGCCTCTTCTCTGTCAGTCCCCTGACATGGAACTTCTTCCAAAAATTGACCTTTGCTTTAATTTTTATCTTCATCCTGTTTTTACTTGCTCTTATCTTCTTCAGGTGCTGGTGACACCATTTCAAGGCAACGCTTCTAGTATTTCCTAGAGTCTCTGTTACAGGACCAGTGGCTGATAACAACAATCTCCTCCATCCAGGACTGGTTCGATGCCATCGATGACTTGTGGCTTCAGGGAACTTTCATAGACTTCATCCCTATGAAGTAGCTGTCTATAGCCACTGGGTTTTATCTCTGGCTGCCCTGATATCCCCAGACCTGCCCCCCGAACATTCCTCCATTTCCCTTTTAGGCCCCATGCCGCCCCCACACAGCAGGAAGCAGCCGGATCTGACCAACGATGCCTCAATTCCTAAGAAAACAAAAAGGGAGGAATGTTGGGAAAAGTATAAATGGCAGTCGCACCCCAGAGAAAAACCCCAACATGGCGCCTAACAACCTCCTCTTCCTACCGTCCCCTTTTCTGCAGTGACGCGAAAAGTTCCCGCCCATGTGAACTCTCCCACCGGCGCCAATTTCAAATCTCGCTGGCGGGGAACCTTAGCCCCAATAAGAACTAATTCCTGGGCTCCAAAGCTGATATCTGGAAGACCTTGCCAATAAACGGGTGGCCTGACATTTATCTAAGCCCTGCCATCTCCCCTTAGATCTATATAAGCACACAGCCTTTTGCAATAAAATTGGAATTCTCCCGGCGAAGTGTCTTTGTGTGGGGAATTCTTTCACTCCCGACCCCCAACTCCCCCTACCACCAGCGGCGACACCCAAGGCCTTAGCCGCCAGTTCCCGGGGGTGTGGCCACCGAAGGGGTATGGATAAATTAAACTGAGGGTGTAAGCGGGGCCTGGCTGGCTGGCAGGAGGAAGGGGGGAGGGGCTGGAGAAGAGAAACAACTCTGGACTAACAGGATTGGAGACACACCCAGTAGTGGAAGAGGAGCCGCCTTACAGGGATTGCTGCCAGCACATAGAGGGCAGAAGCTCGGCTCAGAGGGCACAGCTCCGCCTACTGAAAGAGAAGAAAATAGAACTCTAAGACTTCATTTATCTTTTTTTTTTCCCCTTTTCAATTTTTATCATTCTTTTCATTCTCCTTTATTCTACCTATCTTTCTCTCCCTCTTTCTCTCTAAGGACTCCTTCCTTCCCCTTCCCCCTAACTTTCATCCCAAGCTTTACAACTTTCATTACATGTAATTTTCTAAATGCAAATAGGTGAAAGTTCTGAGGCTGTCTATAGGTCTCCTAAGTACCTAGCTATTACCAAATACCCTGATCCATTCGCCTGTTAATATCCCCCTTCAGTAGAGCAATCTTCCAAAGTAGCCAAGACATACTAACATTCATACCATCATAGCACCCAACCTAAACATAGTCCTAAGACCAAACAACAGATCACTATATGCCTACAGAATCCATAAGCCTTTTATGAATCAAATGAATCAGCTTTAAATTACAATAAAGCCCAACATCTCTAGACATAGTCTCCCACCACAAAGGAGAGACCACAGAGATATACAAAACCAAAACAATTTTATAGGAGAAAACAGAAACACAGCAGTTAAACAGAGCTGGAAAGTAATGTGAACACCATGAAAAAACAAGGGAAAAAGGATTACAAACAATGCAGGACAACTTAAATTTACAGGAGAACCTAGAGCATAGAAAAATGGACAGAGAAAGAACTCAAGGCATACCTGACTCAGGTGTAATGGAATCTTAAAGAAGTCATTAGACAGCAAGTCCAAACAATGAAAGAATACTTTGAAAATGAATTACGTAAGCAGATTCAAGAAGCAAAAAATCAACTATACCAGGAGATAGGGATTTAAAAAAAAAATCAAACAGTAATCCTAGAAATGCATGTTGAAAGCCACAGCCGAAGGGGCCCCAGCAAACTTCCAGCTTCCAGCTGATGATTGGCTCACAGCGGCCCCAGCAAACTTCTAGCTGCCAACTGATTGGCTCCTCTGCAGTGATGCTTGCTCATTGGGTTGTTTCCCCGCCCTTTCAGACCATGGAGCTGCTCATTGGGGGACTTTTTTTGGCTCTGCCCACGTGACCCAGCCAATCGGCCTCAAGAGCAGGAGGAGTGGGGGAGGTTGAGAGGCTTGTGGGAAGCCGGTGGTGGCAGTTGGGCTCTGAAGGTTTTCCTGAAGAGCTGTGTGGTTTGGCGTGTGTGTTCTAAAAATAAAGTTCATTTCTTTTGACAAGTGGCTCCTGAATTGTGCTCAGCCAGACTGTAGCATTTGGTGGGCCGCACAGGGAATGACTGAGGGTAAGTGACAAGGTAAACTGTTTGCCCCTGAGGGCAGAGAAAGAGGATGGGTAGCCATTTTAA